>NC_141686.1:66723158-67323158 GCF_964263255.1 Lissotriton vulgaris | reverse complement strand
GGCAGCGCCTAACATGTGGAGGGTGAGGATCCAGTCGCTGCGCGTGAGTGCTCTGAGTGTGGGGGGTCGGACGCCCAGCAGGAGTGTGCAAACCTCTTCAGGGAGGGGAAAACCCAACACCTTCTTAATGTGACTAAGGACCTCCTTCCAAAAGATAGCCAGGGCAGGGCACGACCACCAGATGTGTATGAAGTCACCAGTCGCAGTGCTACACCTCCAGCACAGCGGTGAGGAGGTGGGGAACATTTTGCTGAGTCGCAGGGGGGTGTAGTACCATTGCGTTAGCATCTTGTACGTGTGTTCCCTCTGTGGGATACTGCGGTAGGTTTTGGGAATGTCACTCCAGAGCCTAGACCATTGAGATGGCGTGAGTTCAGTGCCAGTCGCTGTCTGCCACTGCCTCTGGTAGGGATGCGCGGGCGGGGTCAGGGGGTGCTGCAGGATATTGTAAATTTGGGAGATGAGCCGTTTCAGTCCCCCGAGGGAGCGTGCCAGCTTCTCAAATGGAGTATACTCCCTGGAGGCAGCCTGAGACATGTCGTCTCCCGAGATCCAATGGCGCAGCTGCGCATACTGTAAGCTGGCGGTTAAGGGGAGGTTAAATTCTTCCCTGCAGTCCAGCCATGATTTAGGTGACCCACCAAGAAAGAGATCCCCTGCAACCCTGCAGTCTCCTTGCGTCCAGCTCTCGAAAGCTCGGGTCCGGGCAGCAGGGGGAAAGTGCGGGTTACCAGCAAGGGGCGTATGCGGAGAGGGGAACGTGGTTAAACCCTTGGACACTGCCACTCGGTCCCATACCTCAAGCACCGTCCTCGTGGGGACCGCCATATACGCGCTTCTGGAACGCGCCACCCGCGGTAACCAAGGCAAGTCCCATATGGTGCGCCCCGTGACCACTCGGTCCATGTGGAACCAGTGTTTGTCGCTTTCGCGTGCACCCCACTCGACCACGAACCGGAGATGCGCCGCCCAATAGTAGTGGAGGAGATTCGGGCAGGCGAGGCCACCCCTGTCTCTCGGTTCCATGAGGACTTTCTGCGAAAACCGGGGTCGCTTACCTCCCCATATGAAGGACGTGAGGTCGCGCTGGAGGTTCCTGATGCAGTGGATCGGGATCGGAGTGGGGAGGCACTGGAAAACATAGAGAATGCGGGGGAGGACCGACATCTTGACCGCATTGAGCCGCCCCAGCCAGGATATCATCAGGGGTTTCCATTTCCGCAGGTCTGCCAGGACTTCCTTGCGGCAAGAGGCCCAGTTTCTGGAGGACCACGAGTCGAGGTGAGGTGTGATGTCCAGACCCAGGTATTTAATGTGGTCATGCGCCCAACGGTAGGGTGCGACCCCCTTCAGGAAGGAAACCTCCTCCTCGGGGATGGTGAGGTTAAGTGCCCAAGATTTGGTGTGGTTAATTTTAAGGCCGGACGCCTGCTCAAACAGTGAGAGGGCTTCGTGCACCGCTGGGAGGGAGATCCGAGGGTTCGTAAGAGTAAAGATCAGATCGTCCGCGAATAACGCTACCTTGTTGGTGCGTCCCCCGTGGGGGATACCGTGAATGTCAGGAGCGCGTCTAATCAGCTCCGCCAGCGGCTCAACCGCTAAAGCGAACAGGAGCGGCGAGAGCGGGCATCCCTGCCGCGTTCCCCTGTGAATCGAAAGCGGCGATGTCAGTTGGCCATTGACCCGAATTCTGGCCTGTGGCCCGAGGTAAGGGGCCATGCACCTGGAGATCATGGTAGGGCCAAGACCCAGTTTCTTGAGAACCGCCCGTAGGAAGGTCCAGTCGACCCGGTCGAAGGCCTTTTCCGCGTCCAGTGAGAGGAGGCAGGCCGGGATTTTCCAATGGTGCACCTTTCCCACCAAGTGCGCCAGCCTGCGGACATTGTCGGCCCCCTGTCGATCTCGTATAAATCCCACCTGGTCCGGGTTCACCAATCCCGGCATGAGCGGGTCCAGCCGTTTGGCCAGGATCTTAGTGTAGATCTTGAGATCGGTGTTAAGGAGGGCGATGGGGCGATAGGAGGCGCAGAGGTCGGGATCCTTCCCGGGCTTGGGGATCAGGGCAATTTCCGCCAGACCCATATCGGGGGACGGTCCAGTGGCGTCAGAGAAGGAGCCGTAGAGCCGCAGCAAATGCGGGCGGAGCTGGGTCAGGAACAGTCGATAGAAGGCCAACGGCAGGCCGTCCGGCCCCGGGGTTTTCCCCACAGGGAGGTCCTTGACAGCTTCCGTTATTTCCTCCTCCAGCAGAGGACCCTCCAACGAGGCTGCACACGCCGGGGACAGTGGAGACCCCTCGAAGTCCGCGAGGACGGCCTCCCGTGCCTCCGCAGAGGTGGGCTCCTCAGCATACAGAGAGGAGTAGTAATCGACAAAGGCAGCCTGCTTGGCCTTCTCAGAGGTGACACTGGTGCCATCCTGCCGCTTGACATTGGCGATGTGGGCCCTAGCGGCACGTGCCCGCAGCCTGCCGGCTAGTAGGCGACCTACCTTGTCCCCTCCCTCGTAATACCGCTGCTTGAGCGCTAGCAGGGAGTGCTCCGCCTTGTTGGTGCGCAGGGTGCGGAGTTGCCCCCTGAGATTGGCGAGAGTCCTCTTTGACGCCCGCGAAGGGGTGTCCCGGTCCCGGGCCTCTGCCAGTTTGATCTCGGAAGCCAGGTCGGTCTCCATCTTGAACGCTTCCTTCCGCCGTGCCACCGCCAGGGAGGTGATGTGGCCCCGAATGGTGGCCTTGAAGGCATCCCAGACCGTGTGGAAGGGCAGGTCGGGGGGTGTCGTTAACGGCGAAATACGAGTCTATGGCGTCACGGATGCTAGCGACGTCGTCCGGGTCCCGAAGGACCCTCGGCGGGAGCACCCACCTGCGTTCACAAGTGGCGCGGGCCAGGGGATCCTGAAGCAGGAGTTCCACGTGAGCGTGGTCCGACAGGGAAATGTCGGATATAGCGGCAACTAAGGATTCTCGGGCCAATTCAAGGGAAGTGAAGAGGTAGTCGATCCGGGAGTACGTCCGATGGGAGTGTGAGTAGAAGGAGTAGTCTCGGGTCCCCGGGTTGTGGTAGCGCCACACATCCACGAGTCCCAGGTCGATAAGTTGCGTTCTAAGGGTAGAGGACATCGCTCCCGCACCGTTGAAGGGGGCTCCCGCACGGTCTAACTCTGGGTCCCAAACAAGATTGAAATCTCCGCCCAAGATCACATTGGCATCGCCCGATGGGAACTGATCCCGCAGAAGTGCCTGGAGGTATTTGTCCTGCGACTGGTTGGGCGCATACACACATCCTAGAGTGAACTGTGCACAGCCCATCCGTACCGTGGCTCGGAGGAACCGCCCGTCAGCGCTCCTGAAGGGTTTCACGGATCCCCGCCTAATGCCAGCCCTGCAGAGAATTGCCACCCCTGCTGTCTTGGTGTCAGAGGATGCCCAGAATTGTGTGGGGTATCTAGGGTGCGCCATGCGTTTGATGTCCCCCCTGAGAAGGTGTGTCTCCTGGAGGAGGATAATGTCAGGGGAGTGGTGTAGGAGGTAGCGCCATATTTGCTTCCGCTTATTGGGGGAGTTGAGCCCTTTGACGTTGAGGGAGAGGACCTTCAGGGGTGTAGGAATGTTCGCTGTCATAGCACTAAGGGGGAGTGAAGTCGCGCAGGACCCAGCATAGCAGACCCCCCCGCAGAGAGAGCAGCGGCAACCTCGTCTCGCCCCCAGCGCGCCAACCCCCGCAGGACCCACCATGCCGCCCCTCCACAAGCGCGGGGAGAGAGTAGTAAGAGAGGGCAGCGTGAAAGAGAAGTAGGAGAAGGAAAGAGAGAAAAAAGAGAAGAGGCGCATAGAAGAAACAGAACCAAAACAGGCCAACAGGGCCAATGCACAATGTCCCAGGTACCGGACATCCTCTACCCGAGGGTTTGGATGAACTCAGGAATGTCACTTCCTACAGGACAAAGGGAGGGGGCGAAGATACGGGTAGATGGAATGAAGTTGAGTCGTCTCAGAGTCCGTGCACCCCGCTGCCTCAAGGTAGTCCGGGGGTGTGTCGAGCCGTGGGGTGTACATGGTCTATGCAGGTGCCTATAGAGCGCTGGGGCTCAGTGGTGCGGCTCATGGCCTGGTAGAGGTAAGGGGCATCGTCCAGTCCGTTTGACCCCCACTAGTGAGAGGGGGGGGCCCTACCCCCAAGAACAGTGGGGTTAAGTCACCATAGTGCATGAGGACAGACCAAAGTGTCTAGGGGGCAAGTGTGTGTTCAGGGCAGCTTGGGTCACCGTAGCAATGGTCAGCTGCCTTCCGGGGTCGAGGGGCGATCCCCACCTTCAGAGCCAGAGGCGATAGGCTGGGAGGTCTGCTCCTCGCGATCGCCCTCAAGAGAGCGGATGTGCGCAATGATGTCCTGCTTGGTCTGCGAGGTAGAGAGTGCGTCCACCGGAGGGGACCGTCGACGTTTGCGCACAATGGACCATTCTGAACGTGGAGGTGCCTTCTCCGAGTGGGGAGGGCGAGTCGGGCTGTGGTCCGGGGATTCCGGCATGCCTAGCAGTTGTGCCGCTTCACGATAGGACCTGAGGGCCCTGCGCTTGCCCTCCCACCTGAAGATGAGCGCAAAAGGATGGCCCCACTGGTATGAGATGTTGAGGGTCCGGAGTCTCTCTGTGACCGGGCGGAAGACCTTCCTTCTATGGAGTGTGGTGGGGGCTAAGCCCTGGAAAATCTGGATCTTGTGGCCCTCATACCGCAGGTCCCGGGTTGTCCCTAGCCGCCTTCAAGATGGCCTCCTTCTCGGTGAAGTAATGGAGTCTGGTGACGATGTCGGGCAGGAGGCCCGCTTTACCTCCCGCTCCAAAGACTCGGTGTGCGCGGTCGAGGCGCGGCGGGGGGGCGTCTTCCTCGCCCCACACCGCTTGCAGGAGTAGGGCCACGTAGGCCATGGTATCAGTCCCCTCTTCTCCGAGTGGCACACCCCGGATGCGGAGGTTGTTGCGGCGCCCCCTGTTTTCCAGGTCTTCCTGCTTGATCTGGAGCTGGATATGTTGCTCTTCAAGGGTCGCCACTCTCTGCCAGATCTGCTCTAGGTCCTCGGTGCGGGAGTCGACCGTCTTTTCCAGGCCGTCGACCCGGTCGCCAAGGTCGGTGACTTCCCTGCGTAGTTCTTTGACGCATGTATGGACCTCCGTCCTGAGGGACCCGATTTCCGTCTTCAAATCGGCCATGAAGGAGGACATGAAGGCCTGGGTTACCGGTGGAGAGTCGGCCGGCGGCGGGAGCTTCCCCCCTGCCGATGCGGGGCCCCCAGAAGATGACGGCGAGCCCGTCTTGCCCCACATGGAGGCCACTGATGTTCCCCTTGTTGTCGTTGGTGGGGGGTCCGGTTTGTTCCCCTTGCCACGGGTCATGATCCACTTAGGGCGTCGAGGGACTGTGGAGGGCAGGGGCAGCTGATGCGCGTAGCCCTTGTTCCTTGGCGGGGTAGAGTCTGAAGGAGGCCGCGTCGGCGCTCCAGTGGCCGAGTAGCCCAAGTCGCACGTTCAGGGGACAAGGCCACGTGGTAGAAGATGGCGATGAGGGGTGTAGGCTCCACAAGCCCGAAGCAGGGTCAGATCATACAGCTGAAGGCCAGGGTGCTGGAGTGCTGCTGGTGCGGGGGGGGATGGGTCATCCGGGCAGGCAGGGCAGCGTGCAGGCAGGGAGCCGTCCGCAACAGGTGACTCAGGGCTCGGGGCCCACAGGCGGAAGGCCCCCGATAGCTTGAGGCGGGATGCGACCACCCGCTCTCGCCTGGTGAAGGGTCTGCTCCCAGCACGATGTCCAGGTGGCCCCTCAGTCGTGGCCGGTGAGCGTCTAAGAGGGTCCCCTTGAGTGTCCCAGCAACAGCAGGCCCAAGGCAGGGGCAGCCGGCCGTGTGCCAGAAGATGGCGGGGGCCCCCCGGCGTCTCCGTAAGCCAGGTAGGGGGCTGCCCAGGCAATAGGTCGCTAGGCTCAGCAGGGCCTCAGGGGAGGGTCGGTTTGGGGTTGGATCCTGCAGCGCCGGGGTCCTCCGAGGTCCGGCCTCACCCACACGTGGGCCCCGATCAGCCCCTCAGCCCGCCGATACGTCCAGGGCAGCAGGGGGCACGCAAGCGGGGGCTGCCTGCGCTAGGGAGCCGGCCCTCCACCTCCAGGAGCGCCGCCGCCGGGAGTCAGCCAGGGGAGGAAAGCGGCGGGCAGACCCGCGCCCGGGCCTCGCTAACGCCGGGCCCCTCCAGGAAGAGACCGGGGGAGGGGGGGCGGCGCGCTGCTGCTCACCGGAGTATCCCGCGTCGGTGGAACTGCTGTCAGTCCTCGCAAGCAGGGGGCCTCCGACGATCTCCGCAGCCCAGGCCTGCCGCTCCCGCCAAAGCCGGGGCCTCGCGTGTGCGCGGCGTCCAGGCAGCCGCCGCGTTCCCCGCCGGGGGTAGCCCGGCTCCAGCTCCAGTCGCCTCGGTGTTTAGATCCGCAGCAGGCAGGTCCGCTAGGGAAGTATGGCCTCAGGTGGGGTCAGGGGGGCTCCGATGCCGCACTCGGACCGCCACGCAGGTCCACTCCGCAGGAGCCAGCCAGGACGTCTCAGCAGCAGACCCTCAGTCAAAATGGCGGCCAGGGAGCCGATCGCGGCGGGTCCGGGGCTCCGGTCGGTGACAGCACGAACTTGCCCAGCCGTGAAGTGCCGCCAGAAGTGATCGCTGGCAGTGTCAGCAATGGTTGGAGGGTCCCCAGGGACAGAAACCCCCCGGAATCCGCTGAAGCAGGCTCAAGGAAGCAGCGGGGCGACGGAGCTCGCACGAGACGCGACTGATCACATCGCTGTCTCGGCCACGCCCCCTATTGTCGTTTTTAACATGTAGTATTTCCTCACTGTTTATAAATGGAATGGTAACAGCTGCTCCCATTAGAGACCCTGAGCTATAAATGTCCTTGTCTATGTCTGACATGTCATGTGATCAAGCCTCGTTGGTGGAGGCGAAACGCGTCATGGCGGATTGCAGGCTTAGAACTTTGCACGAATAAAGCACTGAAAACAAGCACGAATATGGTGGTTCTGCTCTTTCGTTATTCTGCGTGGAAGCGGCTGTGAATGGCTATTTCCTAAATATATATATATAATAGTAAATCCCTCCTCTACTGAAGAAAAGAGACAGCAACCCAGAGGGGAAGTGTAAGGAGGGACTTAATTTAAAAACAAAAGCAGTCCGGTGGCGGCGAATGCATTTCGGTGCAGTGACCTTCCTCAGTGCCCAACACCTGACCGGATGTCCCGATGGGCCTCCCTCCTGCTGGATGATGTTAGCGTCACTCCGCTCCTCCCCTAGATGATTCCGTTCACCTGTGTTGGTGCGATGACCATCTGCGCACCACAACCCCCAGAATGCAACATGATAATGCAAAACCGGGCCGGTGTAATGGGGCAGGGTTCCAATGTTGTGTTGCGGCGGAGACGAGGAAACAGCAGCAGGGCTAGAAAATCCCAAACGGTGAGTCTGTGTGAAAATACAGTCTCTCCTTGTGCCCCCTCAAACTGTCAGGCTCTCCAGCGAGACGAAAATGAAGCAGGGGCATGGTGCCCGAACGGAGGTAAGTAACCTCCACTACTTGAAACGCCGTGCAGGGGGGCCGGGTACCAGACTGATCCTTAACAGGAAAAGAGCAAGTTAGCCGTGAGGCTGGCCAGCAAAGTCCAGACCCTTGAGACAGGGGTATGCTGTAGTGCGCCACTGCCCGTGCGCAGGTAAATGTGACAGTGAATCCCTCCTCTACTGAAGAAAAGAGACAGCAACCCAGAGGGGAATTGTAAGGAGGGACTTTATTTAAAAACAAAAGCAGTCCGGTGGCGGCGAATGCATATATATATATATATATATATATATATATATATATATACACACAAGGGTGATGATTCCCGGTTTTCTCTTGGCGTCTTCCTGTTCATGAGACTGATAACTGTATATGCAGTGGTTCTCCAAAGAAAGGAGTACTCACCCAACCGCCTTACATAAGACCAAAAGGTGTCAAAACATGTAAACAATTGAAGTCCCAAGCACATTCTTGTAACGATTCTATACGACCCGGCGTGAGATACAAACGCGGGGTGGATGCTTACATGGGAGCATCCGAAACATATACATGGAATGAATTAATCTACGTTTGAGAATTTTAATACGTTATGACATAAATGAGAATTATACACAGCAGTGCCGGGACAGAAGTATAACCGGCTAGAAAGTGTTAAACGTGCTTTGAAGAGAAGACAGCCCTGAAGAAGTCATGGAGGACACGTGTTGGCTGGGCGCTAAAGAAAGAAAATAAAGAACAAACGAAAGATAATTTTGCATATACTAATTTGTAAAAGGACATGTTTAGTGTATAACTGTTTGTTAATTTGGTATACAACCAGTGCCTGAGCTGAATATATTTTAGCCTGTCTATCTTCAGTGTTGCAGTGAGGGAATGAAATGTTGAAATAGATTAGAGTATTCTGTATTCACCATCCTGCCATCTCCTAAAGTACTTCTTCAGTAGCTCTGGTACAAATTCAGAATTGCCATGTATTTGAGTATTTGGGAAAGGAAAATATGTAAATCTCCACTTTTTGGAAACTTTCAGAAGCCTTTAGTACTGCTAACCTATAGGGTCAAGTAAACATTTTGTTGTCTTTAATGTTTTGCCAGCTAGGCCCATAGGGGCATGCCTACTTCTGCCCCATCCATTTCATTACGGATTCTCTCGAATACCACTCAACTAGAAATTGCAGGTGCATAGCATTGTAATATCTGACGGACAGGCTAAACCCTCCCATCCTTCTTGGTTTCATCAGAATGTGTTTATTCATCTTTGCCTTCCCCCTCCCGCAAACAAAACCAATCAACTTTGTCTGCAGGGATTTCAACTCTGCTAGCAGAACTTGAAAAAAAATAAGGAAACTTGGCAAGACATTAATTTTTAGGAGATGTATAATGATCTCCCCTTCTTGCGTCTTTGTGGATGCTCCTTTTTAATGGATGCCAGTTTACTGCGAATTAACACCAGAGTTAGCCATTCAGCTGTATGCCCAGGTATCTGATCTTTCCTATGGACCAATGAAAAGGATAGATCTTACTTATTTGTTGTTTCATGTGTTTGGGAACAGCTAAACTCAAGATTACAGATTTCTGTTTGTTGATATAACTGGATGCTTTCTCAAATGTACAAGTTCATGCAGAAGCTGATATCACAGAGTCAGTTAATGTCAGTGTCAGAACCCATTTCAGTGGGCAAGGGGCAAGCCGAAGCTACTGGGCCAACATGTGTGGGTTGAGGCCTTTTACTCCTAATGTCCCAGGACCCGGCCTACAGTAGGTTCTGAGTAACTGGGCCAAGTACTACCTAGTCCAGCACTTGACTCTCAGTGATAGCACGAGTCGAGCAGTCAAATTCTTCTCAAAGGGAGTACAGTAGCAGCAATAAATGCATTGTCCAGTCAATTACAAGCATTTATGAAAAACAGAGTATTTACTGCTAACACACAAAGCATGTATAACACAGTAAGGATACACACAGCTCTGTTAAGTTCTGCGTACTAGCGTTCGCTGGGGTGAAATCCTGAGTCCCTTGTTCACTTCTAGTATGGGTAGTTCTTCCCTATTCTATACTGGTGGCGTCTCCCTGATGCGGCCCACACTAATCCCGCACACCCTTATGCTTTACCTTAAGAGTTCTAGTATAGCAGCATTTAGGTGCTAAGTTTGTGCAAGTCCAGAGCAGGCCAGACACATGACCCCCATGGCAAACGTCAATCATGGGAGACGAACAACGCTCCTCTGCGAGCTCTGGTATTCTTCTACTGAGCGCCTGCGACCTCGCACAGTTGATTACTTGCTGACGTGAAGGCAACCTCAGTCCGTGGACGGTCCGCCTTGATGTCTGACATCTGCACTTGGCTACAACAACAGTAGCTTCCTGCTTCCTTGGCACAACGAACCTGGGCATCAGCACTGATATCACGGGGTGCCCCCTTCCTGGTTGCATGGAGTCCTCCGGCCTCGGTCCGCACACGAGTGAAGGCCTGATCCTCACGGTGGCTACCTTCCTGGCAACACAGGTGTTTCCGGCTTCAGCACACATATGAACGATGGCTCACACTGCCCGGAGATCTCCTTCTGGTCAACGAAGGTCTCCGACCTTGGCATCTTCACGGATGACTGCCTGCACTTCACACAGCCCCCTTCCTACTCGCATGGGTGATGCTGACTCTGGCACACTCGCGTGTGACGGTCCACACATCATGGTGGTCCCCTTTCCTGGCAGCACAGTTGCCCACCTACTTTGCAGGATCGTTGGGGACGTCCTACATTCCTGTTGTGGGCCTGACTGACCAACCAGTCTCATACTTTGTCCTGGTGATCAAGTCGCCAGAATCACAGCTGCGCCTTGCTGCCTCCAGGCCCTCTCCTACCCCTCACAGGGCTTTGCTGGTCTTGGCAGGCAGAAAGGCACTAGGGGCTCTTCCTCCTCACTAGGTGAGCTGGTCTTGGCAGGAAGGCATCCTCTAGGTGCACTTCCTCCTTCTCATTGGGCTTGCTGGTCTTGGCAGACAGAGTGTAGGCAGTCTCCTCCTCACAGAGTGCTCTGGCCTTGGCAGGCCGACAGAGGGCTGGTGTGCCATGCTCAGGGTGAATGGTCTTAGCTCCCTGGGTGATGTCTCTCACCGATGAGGGAGACTGATCATCCTTGGACCCAAGTCTTGGTTCCCAGAGCAAAGGAGTCCTGGCGATCTTCTCTCTCCTGATGAGACGGTGCTTACCTTTATAGTCCAAATCCAGACACATCTGTGATGTACCAGGCCTTTTAAATTCGTGTTGTGGGTGTCCTCTCCTTTGAAGTGGTCTCTCCTCTTCACTGTCCTTTGTCAGAGGAACGGTCTGCCACAGGAGGAGTGTCTCTGACCGACCTACCACTCAAGCCAAGGGAAAAAAGGGACTCACTCCCGGCTGTCAGCCTCCACTGAAATATGCCCCACAAAGATTTAAACCAACAAAGCCTTTCTCTATCAATTTCACTGGTAGTGTCAACCTTACCAGTCCTTCCTAACAATGAGCCCACTCCCCAATGACCAGTAACTCCTCTTGGAATTGGAGATCTTTGATGTGCACAGAGTATGCTCTGTTCTTCTCCCTTCACTGTTTCCTCTCCCTTCACTGTGTGAGACCCACCCTTACCCCCAGGAATGTCAGCATTAGTCACATCAAGCTCTAACACTATGGCATAGAGGAATGGCACAGGGGACACCCCTGCCTGATGTTTCTCAATAGATTGTTTGTCGATTTTTTTTTTTTTTTACCATTGACCCTGATTCTGGCCCAAGGCGACTGCTGGCTTACCATGATCCTTTCAATCACATTGGGCCCCAGGCCCGTACATCTTAGGACTGCCTCTAAGAATCTCCAGCTGACCCTCTGAAATGCCTTCTCAGCACCTAACCTCATGTGGGTCAGTAGTATCTTTTTTCCTTGAGGCCTTTTGAAGTAGAAGAGCATTTTCTTGCTTATTATCTCAGCCATGTGTCCCCGGGATAAAGCCTACTTGGTCTGTGTCTGAAGGTGGCACATTCAGTCAAGTCTTTCTCAAGTGAGATTGCTTGCTTTCTCATTAACTGATTTATTCTGCCCTCGTTTTGGAATGGATTAAATAGTTCTGTTAGTAGTTTGTCTATCTGAGGTTGTAAGGTTTTATGAAAGTGTACCCAGATACCATCCGGTCCTCGCACCTTATGTGGCTGCTTCTCTTTTATAGTCTTCTCTGTTTCAGCGATATCTGTTGGGGGCTTTTGGCTTAATTACGGTGACACTCTTCCAGGTATTCATTTATTAGGTCTCGCCTGAGACAGCACATGCGTGGTTTCTTCGAGAAATTTAGTAGTAAGTGGCTTTTAAAAGTGCCACCAGAGGCTTTTGTTGGCCTACAGCTTGCGTTCCCGAGCTCGTGCACAGCTGCCATCTGTGTTTTTATTGCTGTAATGAGGCTCCTCTGCTTGTACTACCCCCCTCCCTTTTCCCCCTCCCTCCTGGTCAGCTTAATTTGTGTCTTCTAGCTGTGAATCATGCTCCTCTGCTCGCACTCCCCCCTCCCTTCTCCCCCTCCCTCGGTTTCATTTGTATCTTTTATCACTGTGAACGCTCCTGCTTCCACCAGGCACATACACCATCAGTCGTCAGTGCACGCTTCCACGAGGCACACACACCACCAGCCATCATTGCACTCTTCCACAAGGCACACACACCACCAGCCATCAGTGCACTCTTCCACCAGGCACACACACCACCAGCCGTCAGTGCACGCTTCCACCAGGCACACACACCACCAGCCATCAGTGCACGCTTCCACCAGGCACATACACCAACTTGTGTCAGTGCATTCTTTCATCGGGCACACACACCACCAGCCGTCAGTGCACGCTTTCACTGGGCACACACACCACCAGCCGCAGTGCACGCTCCCACCGGGCACACACAACACCAGCCATCAGTGCACGCTTCCACCAGGCACACACACCACCAGCCATCAGTGCACGCTTCCACCAGACACACACACCACTAGCCATCCGTGCACGCTTCCACCAGGCACACACCCACCAGCCGTCAGTGCACGCTTTCACCAGGCACCCACACCACCAACTGTCAGTGCACGATTTCACCAGGCACACACACCACCAGCCGTCAGTGCACGCTTTCACCAGGCACACACACCCACAGCGGTCAGTGCAGCAGCAGGCTCTTCTCAGAGTTTCTTGGTAAATATGTGTTTGATGCCTTGAAGGGAGTGGGTCGAGTTTCCTTAAACTATGCTGAGTATGCAGGTGCAGTGCATGAACTCCTGTGTGAGTGAGTCATGCTGCCTGGGGCTCACTCACTCCACACTTGTAAATTGCGCCTGCAACAGGCTTTTTCTCATTTGCAAAGTTCGTCACATGCGAACAGCAATGCAGCCCCCACACCCCCGGGAATGACTGCTTCCTACAACCAGAAGGGAAACAACATTCAGAGCAATGAAAAGAAGTTCATTTGATGCAAAGAACTGTTAACCAAAACCATGTCCAGCTATTGTAGATCTGGCAACTTAAACAAAACAGCAACAAAAAACAAACAAGCATTGGTATAGCCAATAGGTCTCGCTTTTTGGACCCTATAAGTATTTAGTTATGCAGCACAATACCCTTGGTGCAACAACACCAACTGTTGCATGGCAAAACACTTATAAAGTCCCAAATGCAAGACCTATTGGCTATGCCAATGCTTGTTTTAGTTTTGGTCTCAGTGCCCTTGCTATAGAGTTTTTGGTAATAGTCCCTTACCTGCCTCAGTAGTCACCCAGGCACCCTCCTGATCACTCTGTTTGAAGCCAGAGCCTTTTTGCAAGTCAGGTGCCTATCGTGGTAGCCTTCTGTCGAATGTCAGCTTTTGTTTTAATGATGTAGTCTTTGCCCTGTTAGTTCGCAGCAGGTTGTGCTGGCCTTTTATGTCTCCCTGACCTTGCGGGGTTATTTTTATCATGCAATTCTAACTCCTTTAGCTCCAGTGCTAGCTTATTTTCTTGTAGCCAATCTTTTCTTGTAGCTCTAGCAGTCCTAGTAATTGCTGTCCCTTTCACCACAGCCGTAAAGGCGTCCCTGTTTGTAGAGAGAGAAGAATCCTCGTAGTTTTCAATTAAAAAAAAAAAAAATCTCAGTAGTTTTTTAGGTCTTGCCTATTCCACCCTTAAGGGATGATAGGCGAGATTTATAGTAAGCAGACCTAAAAAGTCTACCCACTGCGGATCGCGCACAGTTCATTTGAGCCAGGCGCGTGCACAGGAATTCGCTCCACCTACCCCTCCCACAAAGCAAGACAAGAACATCAAAGTGACCGTGGCCGCTCTGATTCCCAGCCCCCCTGCTTCAGACTTCAAAGGAATGCGCTCCCCCGGCCCCCGCTTCAAACTTCAAAGGAATGCGCGCCCCCGCCACAGCAATGCCGAGAGCTTGTTGCTTTATTGCTCTCACTGGAGGCCTTGTTTTTACATGCTCTTGATTACATCTAGTATCGTCCTAGACACAGACAGGCTCCCTCCCCCTCCCCCCCCCGCTCCTCAGTGGTGCGCACGCACCACTGGTTTCTATTCCAGCGTGGGCTCCTCTGTGGTGCGCGTGCACCACTGGTTGCGGTCTGGTTGAGATGTGGTTTAGATTACCCTTCTCACACTAAGCACTGTGGGGAGGGGTAGAGGATTGCACACCCAATACGTTTGCACAAAACCATACTGGAAAGTGCTCCTTTGATCATCTGTCTTAGAGTTTTAGAAAAATAGGGATTGTATCTTAAAATGACTCCTGCCTGTAAACTTGTCCTGTTTACCTTAACCAGAAGGGCTCTTTCAGTTTCCGGAAACCTTTCCCAGTCCGTTCACACAACTACGTTTGTTTAAACGGCGGTTTAACTCGAGTCCTCAAATACATCGGGTCTCTTTGTAGGTTAGTTGCAGGTCTCTCGATTAATTATTAGGGCCTAGATTGGGGTACCAGAACCATCTCTCTTTTTGACTCCCCAGGCAGTGATTTGTTGTGGTTTGAGATGCACCTTCCGGGGCGTGGCTTGATAATCTATCGCTCTCCCATTCGGCACCTTAACCCCCTTGTTTTTTCCTTTCTGTACTTTCCCTCTCTCACTCATCACAGCCTCCTCTCCAACACCAGCCCCTTTCGGCTCTCCCTATATTTTCCCATCTTCCCCTCGTATGTATCCTCCTCTACCTCTCTCGGTCCCCTCTCTCTCTCCTCATCTCCCACCCCACCCCTTTCTTATCTTGCGTTGTTTTCCTCTGCCAGGGAAGATAACGCGCCTTTCTCTGGAGGCTTCTCCGCTGCAGGCCGGCATGCCTTCCCCCCTGCTCCCCAACATCTCCCTGGCCCGTCCAGATAAAGGGTGCTGAGCAGGGACATGTCATCTTCTTTGTGGGGAATCAATATGTGGCAAAGTTTATCTGCTCGAAATAGCAGGAGGCGCTAATTGCAGCCGCGCGGGGCCCGTGATGAACGCTCATAATCGTGTGGGTGTGAGAGCTATATAACGAGGCGCAAAACACACACTGCACACAAACCTAGGCTACACACGCATATGTGCACACACACAAACCCAAGCACGGAGCCGCACGAGCTCACGCAGGAACTCACTAGAATACACTTGTGCAAGCATACATTTGCACGCACAACCACACAGACAACCACACAGACAACTATACACACAACTACACACACTTCCACACACACAACCACACACACAACCACACACACACAACCACACACACAACCACACACACAACCACACACACAACCACACACACAACCACCCACACCCACACACAACCACACACACAACCACACACCACACACACACCCACAACCACACACCCACAACTACACACATAACCACACATACAACACACACACACACACAACCACAAACACAACACACACACAACCATACACATTCACCCAAACCACAAACACACACCTAACCACACACACACACAAACACAACCACACCCAACCACACACACACACACCCCAGCCACACTCACAGCTACACATACAAACACATACACACAACCACACCCAACCACACACATAACCACACCCAGCCGCACCCAACCACACACCCAACCACACACCCAACTACACACAACCACACACACAACCACACACACATACAACCACACACACACACAACCACACACACACACAACCACACACACAACCGCACACACACACACAATCACACACATCTATCTATCGCCCTCTATCTATCACCCTCACTCTATCTGTCACCCTCACTTTCCATCTATCAATCTATCTATCTACCTATCTATCACCCTCACTATCTATCTATCGCCCTCACTCTATCTATCACCCTCACTCTATCTGTCTATCTATCGCCACCACAGCATCACTCAGGGGCACCACAGCATCACTCAGGGGCACCACAGCATCACTCAGGGGCACCACAGCATCACTCAGGGGCACCACAGCATCACTCAGGGGCACCACAGCATCACTCAGGGGCACCACAACATCACTCAGGGGTACCACAACATCACTCAGGTGTACCACAACATCACTCAGGGGTACCACAACATCACTATGCGCTACCACAGCATCACTGAACGCCACAGCATCACTCGTCGCCACCACATCACTCAGCGCCACCACAGCATCAATCTGTGCAACCATTCAACAACAACTGGTTCAAATATGTTCTCTCAATGTTTCAAGCTTTATTACAAATGTCACAAAAAGATATTAATATTTCACTTCTGTTTTTTGATTTTCGTCACAATAAAATACACTGAACATAATCTTCACAAACGTTATTTACAAAAGTTTAAGCTATTGCTATTATAAATTACAATAACTTTTATTTAAGTATTAATTGTTTACAAAAATTAAAAGCCATTTTTATTTGTAATATCAGTACATCTACGTCACGTAAATACAAAACATGTTGCATTACAAATGCTATAGGTGTCAGATTTGCAAAAGTTAAAAGTATTGGCATTGTAAATGACAAAGCTATTAATTTCGCTATTTTCAAAAATAACACATAAATAAAAAATGTGTCACTTACAATACCAATAGCTCAAACTTTCCTAATGCAAGACCTATTGCATTGCAAATGGTTGTATCATCTTTGCTGTAGTTGCGGGGGCTCTTAATAACTCTAAACCCATTTTCTATGCAAGTCATTTACCCCCTTTCTCTGCTGTCTCACTCAAATGCCACATGAGGTGTAGTTTGAAATCTCCGCAGTCTTGCATGAGGGGTAAGAGTGCAGCAGTCAGCGAGTGACAGTTAGTTGTCGATTTGGGAGTGAGGATATACAAGGATAATATGGATGAACCTTTAGCTCCACTTCAGAAATTATTTAATGAAATCTTTACTCAGGGACAGCAAATTCCGTCTTCCTGGTTAGATGCAACCATCTCACTAATTCTGAAACTGAATAAGGACCCAGAAAGAATAGAATCATACCGGCCCATATCCTTATTGAACTCTGATCTAAAAATCTATTCAGGTATTTTAGCAAATAGATTGGCTAAGGTAATAAAAACCATCATTCATCCGGATCAGCGAGGATTTATCCCTGGTTGACAACTAAACAAACTTACATTCCAAGTAATTGGAGCCATAGATCACGCAATTCAGAAGAAAAAATCACTCGCTATTGTTGCAATAGACGCAGCCAAAGCCTTCGATCAAGTGAATTTGCAATACTTATGGTCAGCGTTGAAGAAATTTGGCTTCCCTGAGACTTACATCAAGAGTGTGGAATCTTTATACAGGGGTCCGAGAGCTAAGATTCTGGTAAATGGTGGTTTGTCAGATTGGTTGAACATTTGTAGAGGAACAAGGCAAGGATGTCCCTTGTCTCCATTGCTGTTTGACATTTATATTGAGCCCTTCGTTTGATCTTTAAGGCAAGACTCTATTATTTCCTCGTTTAATATAGGAGAATTATCAATCAGGACAGCATTGTATGCAGATGACCTTCTCCTTTATACTTCAAACCCTCTTGTAGCAATTCCCAGATTATTTAGGCTTGCGGAGAACTTTGGTTTAGTTTCAGGTTATAGTATTAATAGGGACAAAACCGAGGTTATGTGTTGGAATAATCTAGTCCCAATCCCAGAAGCTAAGCTTAAAATGAGATATCTAGGTATCCACTTAACCCACAAATTAGAAGATATTCCGAAGACCAGTTGGGAAACAGTGGTAAAGGAGATTAAAAAACTTCTGTCTAAGTGGAATACCCTGCCTTTAAACATCTATGGCAGAGTTAATCTAGTTAAAATGATCATCTTACCTAAGGTAACGTTTTTGTTTAATTCTATCCCTTTAGTTTTTAGTAGAAAAGACATCCTTAACCTGCAAGGTAGGATTGGGTCTTTTATCTGGGCGACAAAAACCACAAGGATAGCTTGGAAGAAGTTAAGGAGGGGATTAAAATTAGGTGGTTTAGCTCTCCCGGATTTATTACTTTATTGCTATGCCTTCCAGCTTAAAAACTTCAGGATATTAGCTAATCAATTGGACTCTGCCTCAAACAGTTTACTTTTCCAGGCCATGCTGCAGGATCTTCCTTACGGTACTGATTTCTTTCTGTTCAAGTTTGGTGACAAAAAGTACTTTAAAAAAGTTAGACTGAAAGTCCTAAAGGCAGCTCTATACTTTTGGTTGCAGATCTGTAAGTTGTTATGTATCCAGTACTACCATCAATATTCCCCAATTTGGGACTCCCCGGGTACCCCTGATTGTTTAATGGACCAACTGGCTCTCCCTCTAAAAAGAGCTGGTCTTATGAGATGGGGGGACTTATGTGATGCATCGAAAGTTTTAAAATGGGAATTTCTAGTTGGTTTAACGGGTGGTACGCTCACGAGATTTAAGTTTTATCAACTTTCCGCTTGGTGGGGAAGCCAAAACTGGGATACAGACGATGAGAACCCTTTGTTGGAATTAATTAGTAATCCTAGAGGAAGGAAAGGGGAGACGGCACAATGGTATAATCTATTATTAAATAACAAAGATAATTTGAAATCAGAGATTGTTACTCTATGGGACCCTCCCCCAGTCCAGACCTCTGAGGAATTAGAAAAATTGTGGATAGATTCTTTCTCCCTATCTCAAAAAATAATTAAACCTTCTAACCTAAGAAGAAACCATTTATATACAATGTATAGAGTGTATTGGACCCCAGCAAAACTTTCCAGGATTTCTGCAGTCCAATATTCTTGCCCAAGGTGCAATTTGCAGGGCGCAAATGATATCCACATGTTTTTCGAATGTCCTAATATAAGTAACTTCTGGGGACAAGTATGTAAGTTTTTCGAGGAGGTACTTTCAGTTCCAATTCTATGCACCTCCAGATTAGTCTTCTTTGGACTCCTACCTGATTATGTATTTAACTATAACTTGTCACAGTTCATTTTTTATATAATAGTTATTGCTAGAAGAGAGATCTGTAAAGCTTGGAAGTCTGTATCCCCCCCGACGTTTGCAGATTGCCTTAAAAACATCATGGCGGTGAGTAAACTAGACATTTTATGTGGGGGTGAAAAGTCTGCCAACTTGTGGTCAGCATTGAGTGCCTGGTGTGAAAAATAAACTAATAGTCCAATGATTATGCCAGAGGTTAGTTGTCCTGTCCTTCCCAAGCAGCAAGTATCATCACGAGAGGAAGTTGGACGGGTAATGACCATACCTCTGGGTAATCTTCTATGGCTATCCACAAACACGAGGGCTGGGAAGGATAGTTTGTGTCAGTGGCTTGAAGAGCACCTACTTAGAGCAGATATTAACTGGTGGCATGTATGAGGACACCAAAAAAAAAAAAAAAGTCACGTAAATACAAAACATGTTGCATTACAAATGCTATAGGTGTCAGATTTGCAAAAGTTAAAAGTATTGGCATTGTAAATGACAAAGCTATTAAGTTCGCTATTTTCAAAACCAACACATAAATAAAAAATGTGTCACTTACAATACCAATAGCTCAAACTTTCCTAATGCAATACCTATTGCATTGCAAATGCTTGTATCATCTTTGCTTTAGTTGCGGGGGCTCTTAATAACTCTAAACCCATTTTCTATGCAAGTCATTTACCCCCTTTCTCTGCTGTCTCACTCAAATGCCACATGAGGTGTAGTTTGAAATCTCCGCAGTCTTGCATGAGGGGTAAGAGTGCAGCAGTCAGCGAGTGACAGTTAGTTGTCGATTTGGGAGTGAGAGCGGTGCACATGGGAGAAGAACATGTCTCCCTACGTCTGGTCGGCCCCAGTCCCAAAGTTTCCTTTTCAAAGTTGTGCAGACCACCCCTGCCCCACCCTTTACAACTCTGTCTGTCTGAGGATCCTACAATGAATTACACTCTTCCTATAATCATCTCACCCTACACCCCCTCCATTCCTCTCTCAAGGCACCTACCTTGCCCTGTGTTAGGGGCATAGATATTAATGTGTGTTATGTTTCTAAGACCCATCTTCAATTTCACTAGACGGAAGGGCCTTCGCTGCCCTTAAAGATCTTGATCAATTTGTAGAAATTGAGTTTTACTCATTCTCGGCATCCTGCAGTCTAAGTGAGGGCTTATTTCTTTTGCTGCATTCTTAATTGATCAAATGCAAATCGGTTGAAAGAATATTGTGTCATGATTCAGAGGTGTAATATTTTGCCTGATTGTGTGCCTCTTATTAGGAGCATTCAGCCCTTTAATATTTGAGGACAGTTACTTATATTTGGGTCGTCTAGGGAGTTCTGTTTGTGAATTCTCTATATCTGCTGTTCTGTTTATGCACTCCATGAGTGCCGGGTATGATCCTTTCTTCCTTTTAATAGGACCATTCATGACCAAACGAGCCATTAAACATGTAGCATGTGAAAAGTATATGTTGAATTCCAATTGACACCCTTGGAAAATGTTGAGTTCCCCCAACAATCCCCCACCCCCTGTTGATGCAGATAGGATAGCACACAGCCATCCAGCTGCCCATAAGAGGGCTGTGCTTGGGATGATCGAGTATCTGGCATGTGATCAACCTCGTGTAGTCCAGAGTCCATCAGTCAGGGGTATACTTCTCTGGCTTTCCTCCTTTGAGATTTCGGGGCTCTTACCCCAAATGCCCTCCCCTAGGATCCTCAATGTGAACTCTCAGGCTCCTCATTTAGGCCTTGTGCTCAGAGGTGCTCCCAAGGCTCAAGATTCGCAGCCCACACTCTTCCTTCTCTACTCTTACTCCATTCTGTCTGACCCTTGCCATCGGAAAAGGAAGCATGATTGAAACCGTGGGACTCCTGGGTTAGAGCCCTGAATTCACTCCATCGATACAGGGTAGAAGCAGACAGTCCTGCCAAGTATCACGTATCTGCTGTGGCGCTAACGCATTTTAGTGTGGTGTCACGCATTTGCATAGTACCTCAGCTTCCCTAAGCACTGCCTAAACTATGTCATGGAGTGAAAGTGTGGCAGCTGGCAGTGGCAGCACGCTCTACCTGGGGTGCGCACGCTGTTCCTGCTGCAGGCTTGGGTCTTGGAGCAGAGTTGATGCTGCTGTTAGTCTCCCTGCACAATGCAACAATGTTACATTTTGATTTCTACGTCGTGGCTCTCACACAGCCTGACGTTGCGGTAGTGCCTACGCCAGTCTGATACATTCATTAGTCTGGTGCCGAGGGGAGGGGAGATGTCACGTCCTGCTTGAGAAGGCGGGAGTTTGATTTGGGAGGAAGCGGCCTGGGCTGGCTACTGGTGTGCTGGCCCCGCCGCAATTTTAGCTCCTTCAGCACTGCCTTGGCCGCTATCGCATGAGTCCCACGGTGAATTCAATTATTCATCCCCAGCTTCACCTAATGAAGTCCGTGACCTGCAGATGCAGTGGCTGCTCAGGACAACCTGTGACTGATTGGATAACAGCAGACGTTAGGACAGGCGGCCCCTGGACTAAGGAGGCGGGCTGTAAACCTGAACTGCCATGATGACTTGCAGTTCGCTTGGTTAGGAGAGTTGCTGCCTACAAAAGAGTCAAAGTAAGTACCAGCCACCGGAGTGTGTGCGTGCTTATTCGACCCAGCGAGAACAGTACTTGCTGAATATTTGACTAAACTAATTTGTTCATAAGGAAGCCAAGTACGTGACAATCGTGATTCATATCCAAAATGACAAGAAATTTGATGCAAACAAAATGCCATAAGTCTGCCTTTGTATTTGGATGTGTTTTTTCAATGATTGGCGGGTTTTGTACTTGTAAGTGTCTTGACGCCTAAAAGATTGCGGGAATGTTCTTCTGTACATTCGTCATGGAACGTCAGCCTCATGCCCCCTCGTTATGTTTCTCTCACAAAGTACCTCCTGTGGTGCATGGATCCTTAATTTCTTGGACGTTTTTTCTCGCTGCGCACCCTGCTGAGATGGTGGCGAGTGTGTTATTCAAGGCTCAAACGGATATCAAGTACACCCGATAACAAACAGCAGTTTATGTTCTTAGATAGTTTAGAGCCAGTTTGTTGCAGTGTTACAAGTGAATCTACTGGCACCAAAATGTTACATGCTTTTTTTTTGGCTAAAGCGCCATTCTGGCTGGAAAGTTAACTTGGCAACTGTGGTCTAAACTGCAGAGTCGGGTAAAAGTAAAGCCCTGTGCCAGTAACTCTTTTTGTAATAATAATTAAGGAAATCCTAATCCAAAAATGAATCACTGCGTGTGTGCCATCAGGACTGAGCATAATGTTTACCACAGAGCTGGCTCTTCACCTTCCTCAAAAGAAAGTGTTCTAAAAGTCAGGTTAGTGAGACTATACTATTAGCCTATAGCTGTGGCCTTAAAGAGTCCCTCCCACTCTCTGCTTTCTAATGCAGCCTGCATATAGCTCGTGGTCGCCGTCAATCGAGTGGCTCTGCAGCTGATTATAATAAATCATGAACGCCTTCTATACTGCTTTATCTATTTTTAGCAATTTTGGCTTCAGTCTGATAAATTAGTTGTTCAACAATTAGTTATTATGCTTCGAAGCAGTGAACTTGAACATTCTCGTTGCCCAAATGGGTGTAATTTTCGTTATTTATATGTTTCCCTCCTCCTCATTCCTTTATTTTGCTCGCGAAGCAAGTGTCACTCATATTCGCTGAAATGTCACTCATAATTTCACTGAAATTATGAAAATGTCACACATAGCAATCTGAAACCTTGGCAGCTATGAGCAGATAGGTATTTAAATAGAAGCATTTTATTCCCCTTAAACAGAGCTTGCTCATGTTTTCTGACCATCATAAGTATTTCGTCTTTCTGTTGACTATTTTCCAGCTCCAGTACAATATTTTGCAGTCTGTTCCTTGGTTCTTTAGAGCGTCTTCCTCTTATGAGATACTGACTAGGCTCTCTGTGTTGTCAAGGAGGATGTTCATACACAGCTCTGTGAGACATGTGTGAATGTTATCTCCCTCTGTGTCTTCTTTAAGTTTTGGATTCAAATATTTTTTTTGTAAATCTTTTTATTGCTTTTACGGCACACGTGTGAAAAGGAACACAGTTTTACAAATGAAATGTTGTAGCACACAAAGATTGTCAAACCAATACACAGTTCTGACAGACCACAGGACTCCATGAGTCCTTTCTCCCAAACCCCAAGCCACATACAGTGCGACCCAAATGTGCTGCAGCACCATTAGCAGTGACAGTGGGGGCACACAGACCCCCCCTCTATAATAATTCTACTTTCTCAGATCTCACTCCATTTATGCAGGCAACCCCTGGCTTCATAGACAGCCCTCTCTGTTAGCATACACCAGTCCATGTCTTGTTTCCAGGCTTCCAGTTGTGGGGACTGGCTCGCCTTTCATAAACGTGCTAAGTTGCGCTTGGCAATCATCCGACCCAATGTCATCCATAGTGGATCCATGCGATTGAGATACTCCGAAGGCACCACTTTACAAAATTACCCATCTCACCCCCCAGACCTTGTTTAAACAGCGGATGACCCCTTTGAATATTTCTGAATTACCGGGCACTCTCAGATCATGTGGAAAAATGTACCTATGTGCCCTCAGTCCCTGTGACGATAATGCGGATGTTGCCCTCCCCATTTTTACCATGGTAGTGCATGCATAATAGGATCTGTTTAAAATCTTTAGTTGTACCAGACGGAACCTAGAGTGTATGGCTACCTCCCAAGGGGATTCCAGTGCGCCAGGTTATTAATCATCCTCTTACCTCCGAGATCTCTCTCCCAGTGTTGGTGGAGGTAGGCGTCCCAAGGTGTTTGGGGAATTGTTAACCAACTTTCAATAGGTGAAGGAGATCGCTTTGCTAGTTATCTATTGAGCTGGTAGTCTGCCTTCTAGTGGCGAGGATTTGGGGAGGTCCTCATCACCCAGCAGAGCCTTGTGCAGGGCATGTGGAATTTGCAAATAGCAATAGGTTTCAGTTAGTTCTAGGTGATACTGGTCTTGGAGCTCAATAAATGGGATAACTCTTCCTTGTGCCTAGAGGTCCCACATTTTAGAGAGGCTAATAAGGTCCCATTTATTGAAACCTGGTTGTGTCCCCAGTTGTGCATTGTCCCAGAGGGGTGTGGCTGTGTATTGGAGCACTAAGTACCGTGTGCCATAGGGTGAGTGTTTTTTATAGTACAAGGGGACCCAACGGATAGCTAAGTACCATGGGTATAACTACGTTATAAAGAACAAAGGTCCTTAGCTTATTCAAGAATCAGAACAATACAGTATGGTTACACAATGGAAAACTATACGAGTTTAAGGTTTCCAGACCCAGCCGGGAAAGGAGTTTATTTTCTGGAGGCAATATCCAATCTTACAATATAGACGAAAATAGCTTGACACAAGCCTGTGCCGTACAAAAAGGAAGGGAAAAAATAGGGATAGCGTAAAGGTGAAAGGGGTGTCTTTCAGGCAAAGGAAAAGAGCAAGAACAGGGTACTGTAAAGAATCAAAAAAATTAATATCAGTATCGCCTGGAGTTGAGTATACACAATCACATTTAACAATAATACAAGTGTAAACCCACTCATGGGTGTCGACGTTTCGATCCCTTTAGCTCGACTAAATACATGGGATCATCATCAGGACTTTTTTAATAGACAAAAGCATGCCTGAATGAAATGCAAAAAGCCTGTTAGGAGAAAAGAAAAGAGCAAGATTTTTCAAAGACTTAAGAGAATTTTTCACATATACCACAACTTTGTAACACTTTCTCAGTGTGTGACCAAGTGCACAGTGTTTGTGCCCTAATAAACGCCAACAATATTCACATATTCCTCGGATTCGCAGTGTCATGCGTGAGAAATTGCGTCAAAGAGCTGTGTCGTGAGGGTGCTTGGTCTAGGGGAGGAAGGATGTACATCGTGGGGTGAAAAGTGCCAGTCTAAGTGACTAAGGGTGGTGCAGCTGGAGGGAGCCCTGCGGGTTCTGCATTAAACCTGGAATATTCATACCTCAGTAAATCGAGGAAAGTGACCTCAAACGATAGGTTTTCCTTCTCTTCAAAATACAACGAAGGTGCTGAGATAAGGGCAGAACATAGGGGGGAAAAAATTAGGAGTGGTGAAATTGGAAGGTCATGAGAGCAGTGGGGAGTAGGATTAAATTGAACCTACCACGTAGATATACGTCAGAGAGGTCTTTGAGGGGGTCCGGTAAAAAGTTACTTAATTTATGGATAAGTGGAAGTAACTCGAGGTCCGTTTCCAACTGCAGATAATAGCAGCGCTGAAAACACAAAGTTACATTTAGCTCGGTCGGGTGGAAATGGAAGGTGCTTCCCATCCAGGGGGGTAGGAATTTAGAGGACATACCTTATTACACTCTGTATGCGATCAAGGAGTAGCTTTAAAATGCAGGCAGCGATGGCCATGCATGTAGACTGCCAACAGTGTGGCGTTAAAGACGCTGTGAAGAAACAATGGAATCAATTCAGCGCACGGTTCTGGTGACGAGCCATGACCCGAACAGGAAAGGATGCCAGCGATATTAACTCACCAAGTCTGAATATAGACGCGTCTCTCGTGGGGCTGCTCGGTCAATGCCGGATGCTCCGCAACGGTTGCTGTGTCCGGGCGGGCTGAATACAGCCTCGCCGGTCACGTGACTGCTGTTGCGAGCGTCACATCTGTTTGTAAAGGCGGGGGCCATCTTGGAGTGGAGGGTAACGTTTAAACTGTGAGGGAGTGCTCGAAATAAACATTAGTGACAAGGGTGAAGCATTCATAGTTTGTGACAAAAGTACATTTTTGATTTTAAATATCAGACTAGATACCCAAGTGCCGATGCAATTACCTTACTTCTTATTATTCATACTTCATATATGAATCCAAAGTTTCGTTACTTTATGTTAAAAATCTGCTTCTGAGTCCCAGATTGTTAAATATTAATAGTTTTAACCAGGTTGTAATTGCGTTTACTGTTTCTTGGTATAGTCTATTGCTTCTGCATACTCTTGGTTCAATCAAAGCAAAGTAGTCCAGTCCTCGCTGCGATTGAGTCCTTTTTGGATGGTATTGAACTGGATGATTGATTTCAGTTCCTCGCGGTTCAGTATCTGTTGTAGGTTACCACCTCTTTGGGGTAATTTGATGGCCTTCAGAACAGTCCAACGGAGGTCATCTGCCGTGTGGTTCAAGTGGGCAAAATGTTCAACCAAGGGTGCGTTGGGAGTTCCACATCTTATGCGACTGCGATGCTGACTTATTCTTGTTTTTACTTTTTGTGTAGTCTGGCCCACATACATCATGGGGCAAGGACATAAAATCGCATGAATAACATTGTGACTGTTACAGTTTGTGAAGTCCCTTATGTCAATCGTGATGTTATTGTGACTAAACGTGCGCCCCTCAAGTGTCAGATCACATACAATACATTGTCCACATTTCGCGTGACCTCTCAGTGGGGGTAAGCCCCAGTTTGACTCAATTGTGTTCATGGGAGGTGGTGCTGGTAGAGCTGCTCGAACAAGATGGTCTTTTATATTCCTACTTTTTTTGAACGCAAATAAGGGTCTGTCAAAAGTTAGCTGACCCGAGTTTAAGGTTGGCCAATGTCTTAAAATTGTTTTACGAATTTTATTCGAGATTGGTGAGAAAGTCGTGACACACGCTATTCTTTCTGTGCTGGGCCTGGACTTAGGTTGGAGCAGGACCTCCCTGGGGCAATACCAAGCCCGTTTCGAAGCGTTCCTTACTATTCTGCTTGGGTAGCCTCGTGCCTTTAGTTTGGAGCATAAGACGCCTGCCTCTCTAAAGTAATCAATTTTTGAGGAGCAATTGCGTCTGATCCGCAGGAACTGCGAGTAGGGGAGTGAGTCCTTAAGGGCCTTGGGGTGGTTGCTGTCGTACCTAAGAAGAGTATTACGCTCAGTGGGTTTCCTGTAGAGGCGAGTAAGAAGCTCACCTGACTCATGGTAGATCATAAGATCGAGGAATGGTATTTCCGTCTTATGATGTGTGAGCGTGAACTGCAAATTGTCACAATTATTATTCAACCAGTGTAGGAATGAATTAAGAATTTCGCTCTCTGAATTCCATATTAGGAAAATATCGTCTATGTACCTACGCCAGACACCTATGCTGGTTATGAAAGGGTTAGTGTCGGCCAGGATGGTGCCTGTCTCTAGGGCATCCATATACAGCACCGCCAGATGGGGAGCAAAAATTGCTCCCATCGCTGTGCCTTTGATCTGCTGGTAGAAAGTACCTTCAAAGACAAAATAATTTTTCGTGAGGCAAAGTTCAAGTAACTGCAATATAAGGGTGAGTGTGACTTCTGTCGGATATGGAAAGGGTTTGAGATGTTGCCCGCCACAGATGGCTCTGAGGTAGCCTCCTGGCTGCAGGGTATGCCGGTCATGTCGGTAGGCTGGCTCCTGTAATAAAAGATGAACTCAATGATTAACAACGGAGAGCTGCGCTGCCCAGTAATGCTGCTGTATATCGAGCAGAGCTATCCCTCCCTCGTAGATTGCCCTAGTAAACTTTTTAATGGCAACACGTGCAAGACCACCATCCCACAAAAGAGTGCATGTTTCCCTCTCTGTTGCTCCCTAGATATCAAAACCCCTCTGTGACAAAGTGGGCTGCACAGTCTTGGTGTAAACATGGTGCGGCCCCCCAGAGAAGGTAAATCAGGGATTTATCCTAATTGATAGTGTAGCCCGAATATCGTAAACAGTGTAAGTATATGGATCATTTTGTCGAGAGTGAAGACTGGGTCGGAGTAAAACGTCATCAAAGTAAAGGGAAATTCTGTCTTTCCATTCATCTGTGCATTGCAGTCTTTGCACTAGGGTGTCCCTTCTGATCCAGGTCACCAGTGGTTGCAGGACCAGAGCAAAGATCAGGGGGGATAATGTGCAGCCCTGCCTAATGCCACTTAGTAGTCGACACACGCTGGGCAAGAGGATCAGTGTATAGGACCCATATCAACCCCACAAAACATGGGCCAAACTTGAACGGCCATTCAACTGTCTCGAATGCCATACACATGTCAAATGACAATTCAAGGACGTCATTGAGCAGCTCAGCAGTATGACCAAGAACACCGTGCAGAAACCACAAATTGAAAGCGGTACTCTGACCTGGCATGAAGCTAGACTGGTCCGGATGGACAACTGAACTGATCACTCGTATGAGGTGGGAGACGAGTAGTTTTGTCAGAATTTTGACTTTTGCATTCAATGTCCTCCGCCAGTAGGAGGCACAATAGGCTTTAGCTACATACTCTCACTCTCAGCAGGAATGGCCACGCCCTGCCTATACAGACACGGGCAGTCAGATATGTAAAATGCGCTGCGGTCGCAGTAAATAAATAAGTAGCTGTTTGATTTGGCACTTACATTAGGCAGTGCGTGTGAGGGCAACAGGTGTGTCGGGTCAGCGCTCCCATGCTCAAATGAAGAAGCCGCCGCTGTAACCAAAACATGTTCCACTGGAAATCCACTTCCTTTATTCATTCGCATATACCCTAGTCTAGCTGAATTAAAAAAAACACCTACAAACCTGGTTGTTATAAACGCTGCCTCTACCACGCCTACCTGCTGTTGCAGTACCGAGATGCCTCTTCGGAGATGAGCTGTGCGCTACTATATTAAGAATTGCAGAACATAACAGTAGCATAATAGTTGTTTTCATATTGCTCTTTTTTATTATCTGAGATTGTTTCCTAAAAGATATGCGTTACCCTCCACTATGTACATCACTTTGCCAAAAATGGGTTGTACCAGTTTCTGGCCTGGAAGCTTAACCGAGCCAATTAACCCTTCGGCTTGTGCCAGTTGCCACCAGTGGGTACAAATGCATGCACCCTAGGGCATATGTATTCTGGCTCTAAAGTGCATGAAATGAGGTAGAGCCCACTGGATCAGGGATCCAGCTCCTGTTTTTGAATGGGAACTTGGCTGGCCCCAGCAAAAAGATGCTGAAATTGTCTCTGTTTAATTCCCTGACAGTCAGACACATTTAGCAGCACCCGCGTGTTCTCTGCTTACTGTTCCCAGAAGCAACCTGTAGGCGGTGAAGGGGCTTTCTTATTTTCACTTCCAGATGTCAAAACAAAGGCCTGATTTAAATGGCTATCAGCCTTGTCCAGCTACCAACAGTCTATCACCTAGATACAAATGCAATGGATGGGAACAAAGATTCACAGCTTGTTATCACTTTATGAAGTTAAGAGAAACTATGGTTTGGAGGCCGGTTTTTGATATTGTTGACCCCATTTATATGGGCGGAGGAGCATCGCCCCAATGGCTCAGAGCCATCAGCTAAAAAATAAAACTATATTCTATCCTTGTTTTATTTTTTAGCAGCTGGCTCAGCCAGCATGTGAAGAGATGCCGGGGCCATGGGAGGGAGGAGGAGGACTCGTTCATGCACTTCTAAGTACGCAATGTGAGATGGCTGCCCAAACATACATGTGCACTTAGGTTTCTCCAACCCATCTGTATTGAACTGCTGTGTTGGAGAAACAGCACATACTCCCTGTGCCTGAGCGGAGCATCACACCAGCCCCCTAAGGCCAATCCCCACGCTGCTCTCATAGCAAAAATTCCATGATCACTTCTGAAGTAACAGCCTTCACCATCCTAATATCAGGCCATTTTGAATAGCAATCTATCAGAACAATACCAAACGCCTCTTGCTTAGGTGGAACACCAAAAGGACCAATCATATCAAGCCCCAATTTGTGCCACGGTACAATTGGCAATTCAACTGATTGGGGATCAGAGTTCAAAGCTTTAGCTGACTTGTCACTATTGTTACATTTGTCACACAAGTCAATACCCGGCCACCAGAAGTTTACTCTAATACATCTTCTAGTGGCAGAAAGCCCCAAATGACCCTCATGAGCAATATCTACAACATCTCTCCTCAAACTGAAAGGAGGAATACATTTGTCACTGCGTACCCCAATGTCATTTTCTACAGCTAATTCTTCTCGTACTCTAAAATAACTCATCAATTCCTGGGGAACTTTCTCTCCTCTGGCCATCTTTCTAAAATAGATTGTTTCACCTTGATAAGTTCACAATCTTTCTCCATTTCTTCATACCACTTATTCTCTTCCACCACTGGAAGATCAGAACCAAGTAAATTGACATCATGTGATGTAAATGCCACTTCACAATCATCGATCTCCACATCATTACGTTTTCTCACCGGTTAAGGTAATCGTGACATGCAGTCTGCATGTACATTGTTCTTACCCTGCACATATTCTTTTTTGAGCAGAAAATTCTGCAGTTTATAAGCTAACATAGCTAATCTAGCAGACATTGTGCGTCCTCCACCTGGTGCTAACATGTACTCATGGGGCTTTTGATCCGTTTTGATGTTAAACCTTGTTCCCCACAAAAAAAACTAAAATATTCAGCACCCACACACAAGCTAATGACTCTTTTTCGATCACTGAATCATTTTTTTCTGCATCCCTCAGAGCTCTTGATGCATAAGCTACTATCCCTTCCTGAACTGTGCGTGATGAGCACAGCACCAGCACCAATAGAAATTCTCAAAAAAAGTTTTGTAGCCAATAGCACACAACTGCAAAATCAAAAGGGGAGGAGCTCTCGACCGAGTTGCCAATGGGAGAGACCCAAGGAGCAAAGTCAGTGTGTGTCGTTGCTGGTAGATGAAGATCAAAACAAATTTAAAATCCACCAATCGCTTCACTGCAAAATACTCCCTCACATGGTTTCGTGCCCAATGGTCGCCGGTGTAAGACCTGGGTTATCACCAGTAATGAAGAGTCCGTAATTGTAAACATCCTAACGTTTATTTTACAATGAGGCGTGTTGACAGCGGTAAGTTCAAGTTAGTAATAACAACAACTGTCATTCCCACCATATATATACATTACCCCCCCATGCAAATGATGCTCCACTTGCACACCGTTTACATCAACCTCCAAAGCCTTATGTGAATGATGGCGGCATTATATGAAAATGGACATAAGGGTGAAGAAAGGTTTACTCTCATGTCTACATCAAACTAGAACATGGCAAGGCATGAGCTTGACAAAAGCATGCAGCCCTTGTGTGTACAACACATTTCCCACTGAACAGATCCATCAGGACAGTTGCATAAGCTGTCATCTCCCAATTTCAGATACTGGACCCCAGAAAGGTACATTCGACCACCAGTGAGGTAAGGGCCCTCAGAAGTAGAGATTGGAAGGGAAATTTAAAGAATAAGACCATTTCATCGCCGGTTTTCTCCTTTGATAAGGATCTCAATAATGGGGGTTCAGTGGAGGACAACTATATAGATTTTTGTGACCAGATTGAAACTAGGCTAGATCAGATTGCCCCCATGAAGACTTTTAAGAAGACAGGCAGCCATCAGCCTGCTGGTATAATGATTACCTTAAATCCTTAAAACTGATCTGCCGACAGGCGGAGAGGAAATGGAGGAAGGTTTACTTGGATGTGGATACATCTTCATGGAAGGCTGCAATATTGGATTATAGGAAGGGAATTGATTCAGCAAAATCAAAATACTTTGCTAATCCTATCCTAAGCTCTAAAAATAAATCCAGAACAATCTTTAAAATAGTCAAGGATATGACGGTCCCTGAATGTACACAATCCACAATCCCGCCAACTGAAGCTTTGTGTGATAGCTTAGCGACTTTCTTTATGGAGAAAATAAGCAATATCATTGTTGGTTTGAAGGGGACTAATGTTTCTAGGAAAGAAGGCCTAACCATGGAAACTGATGGGCCACAAGATAGAGGAAAGATAAATGGGGTAGTCAGATTCTCTGACCTCCCTGAATCATTTTGAGCCTTTCTCGGAGGAGATCTTTAATAGAATTGCCTTGGGTGTCTCATCAGGCTCCCCTTTAGACCCTCTCCCACAAAAAATTTAGAAGGAACTGGGTTTTGAGCTCTTTCCCATTCTGCGCCAGATTTGTAATAGTTCTTTACCTTCTGGACTAGTACCAGCGTGTTGGAAACGGGCGCTGGTTACTCTGCTCTTGAAAAAGCGACACTTGACCCGACCTGTGCTGGTAACTACAGACCAATTTCTCTCTTACCATATCCAATTAAAATCATCGAACGTCTGGTCAGCAGAACTTTGTCTCAATTCCTCGATTCTAACTCTAGGTTAGATGATGTCCAGTTTTGTTTCCGTCCTGCTCACGGAACCGAGTCTGCTCTGGTGACCTTGTTAGATGATCTTCGATTGCGGGCAGACAGGGGACAATCTGGCATTCTTATTTTGCTCGAACTGTCTGCCGCTTTTGACACGGTCAACCCTGACATCTTGCTGACCAGGCTAGAAGAGGTCGGGGTGTCAAGCACGGCATAAGAATGGTTCAGTTCCTATCTTCTCAGCAGGTGTCAGGAGGTTTCTCTTCCGCCGTTTCAATCTAAATTCTCCAATGTCCACCATGGCGTTCCTCAGGGATCGGCGATAAGCCCTATCCTCTTTAGCATCTATATGAGACCCTTGATTGAAATCATAAAGGCACATGGTGTGAAATTGGTGAACTACGCTGACGACACTCAGCTCTTCTTCTCCTTGGAGGGGAATCGGTCAATTTCTCTGGTGACTTTTCATGACTGTATGCAAGACACTGCTCATTGGCTGAGTGCCAATTCGCTTCAATTCAATTCAGATAAGACTGAAGTCTTGTACCGTACTGTGGGGAAAGTTCCTTCTCCCTTTCCTGACAACTTTTGGCCTTCTTCAGCTGCACCTACTCTGGTCCCAGCTAAAGTAGTACGCAATTTGGGAGTTCTGCTTGATGCCAACCTAACCGATGAAACACATGTAAATAAGGTGGTGGGGAACTGCTATTCTTGGATTAGAGCCTTGAGAAGGATCCTCCCGCTGGTGCCTAAGACGGCAAGAGCGCTGGTCGTTGGAAGTATCATTCTCAGCAGGTTGGACTATTGTAACGCCCGACTATTGGAGGCCCCAAAATTTTAGGTTGAACGTCTTAGTCCAGACCTTTGGGGCAAAACTAGCACTGGTGAAACCACGTTGTTCATCAGGCTCTTTGGCTCTTGCAGAGCTTCCCTGGTTACCAATAAGGCAGAGGATTCAGTTTAAGTCCCTCTGTTTGGTTTTCAAGGCTCTGCATGGTTTTGGACCTAAACCCCTTCAGGAGACCTTTGTATGGTACACTCTATCAAGGTGTCTCAGTTCCTCCACAGCCTGTTTGGTGAGAGCTCTGAAATTCGCAAAGCCAAATCAGGAGGCAGGGCGTTTAGCTCTGCCACTGCCAAACTTTGGAACAACCTTCCTTTGGAAATTAGACTGTTTTAAGATTTTCTGCAGTTTAGGAAAGAGGGTAAAACGTGGTGGTTCCCTAGAACCTGACAGTTAGGAGGGCCTCTTTCTCTAAAATTCTTTCTGGCATATCCCACTGACTGATGATTCGCGTACTATAGCGCCAAGATACCCGTAGGGTGATAGCCGTGCTTTATAAATATCACATACAATACAATACACTGAAGGAATGAGTGACATGTATGTTACAGACAGACCTCTGGAGTGGGTGCTTACTCAACGAGATGAATGCACAGGTGGATGAGTTGGTGAATGGGCGAGTTCAGACACAACTCTTGTTTAGGTGATGTGTGTGCGCTCTAGTTGTGAGCGCTCGCGGGATGACGCGGCACGTTGCCGCCATGTTGGATATAGCACGGACCCCACGATTCGCGGAGACCTCGCTCCCGGCGCTCCTGATGCCCTGTAATTAAATAAAAGTTGTTCTATCCCCATAACCTGCCTCCACTCATCCTTTGGGGTAAAACCCCAATCTTACAACTGGCAACGAGGACGGGATCCGGGTAGAGGGACGCCCAGGCGGTGCCCCTCCCCCACTACCCACAGAAGATAACCACAAGGCTGCAGGGGGCCACAAAAGGGAGTAAATTTGCAGAAAGGAGCGTGGCAGAGGAGCGAGGATGAGGACACCAGCACAGCTTCCACACAGGAAGGTGACCAGCCCACAAATTGGAGCAAGGGGCACATAGGCAGCCAAAGAGACAGAGCCGAGAGTACACCAACCAGGCGGTGAGGGCCTGGTGTGACTGCTTAGCACAGGGCAGAGGAAGTCTCCAAGGCACCCTGGACCCAGTTGGAGAGCATCATGCACAGTGAGTAGGGCAGCCAAGACAAGGACAAAACCAGCAGAGAGGCACAACACCCAGCAGGGCACCTAAGCAACTAAGCACCAGGCTCTACACTCCAGGCCACCAGTTCTCCCACCAGGACCCTGTTGGAGCAGGCACAGCAAAGCACGGGGGAATCCGCACCCCAACAGAGCACCATGCGCCGATACAGACAGGGTGCCCCAGGTAGCCCCAGGGGAGAGGGAGAAGCACCAGATAGAAGAGCAGAGATGTACGTTCAACCCTCCTCACTTACGACACCGGTCCCCTTTCTACCCCGGCCAGGTGACCCCGCTATGAAATGGGAGGACTGGAGAGAATATTTCATGAACTACCTAGAGGCGCTGGAAGATGAAATAGGCAAAGCATTCCCCAGCAAGAGAAGGAAGAGGATACTGCTCCATAACCTAGGACCGGAAGGCATTAGAGTGTTCCAGAAGTTTGAGTTCAAGGATCGCAGTGCGAGGTGAAAGTTGTATGTGGCCGAGAAAGGTCCCTCAGTCCTGGGTTGGGCTGACCAAGGCGATCTGGGCATACAGTTGGATCCGGGAGGAGCCACAAAAGTGTTGATGACCAGTCCAGTGCGACAACCAAATGTCACCAGCCTAAAGGAGGACTTTCCCACAGTATTTGGAGGCAAGGTGGGAAAATTGACGAAATTCACCCACAAGATAGAGATCAAAGCAGACGCTAAGCCTGTGTGCCACAAGGTGAGAAACATCCCCTTCGCCATCAGGGAGATGGTACAAGAAGAATTACAGAGGCTGAAAAAAAATGGTATAATCGAGCCGATAAATAGTGCAGAATGGTTGGCACCACTGGTGGTAGTGAGCAAACCGAATGGCAAAGTGCGCCTATGCGTGGATCTGAGGGAGCTGAATAGGAACATCATAGTTGAAAAGTTCCCGCTACCCAGAATCGACGAAATGTTGGCCAAAACGAAGGGAGTGAAATGGTTTTCCACCATCGACCTCACCTCAGCATATCACCAAACAGCCCAGCACCACATGTGCCGCAAGCTGACGTCATTTATAACCCTGTTTGGATGCTACCAGTTTCGCAGGATGCCGTTCGGACTTGCGTCGGCAGCGGCCGTATTTCAGAAATTGATGCACAAGTTATTTAAGAACACTGAAGGAGTACAATACTTTTAAGATGACATTCTGATAATGGGCAAAGCTAGAGCGGACCACAATGCAAAACTGCTCCAGGTGTTACATGTTTTGGAACGCAATGGCCTCACAGCTGAATGGGAGAAGTGTCATTTTGGAATGGCATTGGTCACCTACCTGGGCCACGAAATCAGCGATCAGAGTGTCACGCCCAAACAAGCCAGCGCCAAGGCCATAGGGGATGCACCGCCGCCGAGGAGCAAGGAAGAAGTGCGCTCATTCCTTGGGATGGCCGAGTTTTATAGTAAATTTGTGCCACATTTTGCCACCAAGACGCATCACCTACGCCAACTCCTTCGCGACAGAACGCCTTTTGAGTGGAGACACAAGAAGAATTCCAGAGGATCAAGAAGGACATCTGTACAGCGGTCCCGTTACAAGGATTTGACCAACAGGCAAGATCCATACTGACAACAGATGCGAGTGAGTAGGGACTAGGAGCTGTCCTAATGCAAGAAACAAAAGGAGAGGAGGTGTCCACCCTCAGCTTCACGTCCCGGTCCCTGTCATTCACAGAGCAGAAGTTCAGCGTCGTCGAAAAGGAGATGCTGGCAACAGTCTGGGCCATGGAGAAGTTTCGACAATTCCTCTGGGGCAAGAGATTCAGGCTCAGGACAGATCACAAGCCGCTGATCAAAGTACTCACATCAAGTGGACACGCGAATGCAACCCCCCGCATCGCAAAGATGACGTTGAAATTGTTGGACTATCGGTATGATGTCGAATATATCCCAGGAACACAAAACAAGGTGGCAGATTATTTAAGCAGAGCATCAGCCATGGAGGATGCACCGACGGGCACTGAAGAAGAGAACATCAGTGTGGCTTTCATGGAAGACCACGAGAAAGTGATAAGTGCAGGAATGGAAGACAGCCCATGAGAACGACAATGACCTCAGGGCGGTGAAGAAATTCGTACTCCAAAGATGTCCGGAAAAGAGACATTTAAAGGAGGAGCACAGGAAGTTCATCGAAGTACGTGAGGAGCTATCAGTTGGAGACCAAGGAATCTTCTTGTTAAGAGGTAAAGTAGTTCCTCCCTCAAGTTTGATGCCGCGTCTGCTTGCCATCCTACATGAAGGGCATTTGGGCATCGTGAAAACCAAACTGCGAACCAAACAAACGTACTGGTAGCCAGCGATGGATGTCCAAATAGAAAGGCACGTAAGGGAGTGTATGCAGTGCCAAAACGCGGATAAATCACAAAGCTTGTTGCGTCCTTCTTTGGGCAAGTTCGCCAACCCTGTCACTCCCTGGGAAGAGCTGTTGATAGACATTCTTGGTCCGGTATTAGACGCCCAAGGAATCCCAAAGTATGTAGTTATACTCGTTGACAGGTATTCCAAATGGCCGGAGATAGACATACAAGAAGAAATGGACACGGAGAAAGTGCTGGAATTCCTCACAGCAATATTCTTAAGGGAAGGAATTACTCGCTCCATATTAAGTGACAATGGACCCCAATTTACATCAGAAAAGTGGAACTCCTTTACGAACAGGAATGCAGTGTAATGTGATACCTTATTGTACATGGTTAATTAAAACCTTTACAATGTTAATAAAACAAAGAAGCACTAGTTTATAAGATGTTTGTCTGAATTAGACGAGTTAAAAACTAAAATTCTGTACATAAAACAAGTGAACAGGAATGGGATCAAGATCAAGCACACGTCTGTGTATCATCCTGCTGGGAATGGATTGGCTGAACGATTCAATAGAGTCATAATGGGTTCAGTGCAAGCGGCAATAGGAGCTGGAAAGAATTGGGAGAAAGAACTGAAAAGCACAGTGTGGGCCTATAGGATCACTCCAACCAGCACAGTATACAGTCCCTTCAAAATACTAAGGGGCCGGGATCCTTTCACCAGGAACAGGAACGCACGGTCACAAGCAAGTGGTCTCCGGCAGTGGTCCACCACAATCTGGAAAGAGCACAAAGGGTTTACATGGAACATTTCAATAAAAGACGCAATGTTAAAGAGACGACGTTAGAGAAAGGAGAGTGGGTCCGAGTCAAGCTGGCCCAGCTGAAAAGGAAAGGAGATAGCAAATTCAGTGCTCCATTACAAGTGAAAGAGGTTCACAGCAGAGCGGCATTACTGAGTGATGGAAAGGTGTGGTCAAAAGATAGGATGTTCAAATGCAACAAGATCCTGCAATGGACCAAGGAAGAAAGAGATCTTCTCAATGAACCCCTTGGGGAGACGGTACTAGTGAGAGAAGAGACCGTGAACGTGGGAGAAGATGTAAGAGGAGAGATAGTAAGAAAATGGGATGACCAAAGAACTGGTGAACACTGGTAGAACCGAAGAGAAACATCACAGAGGGAATACCCTGTGAGTGGTGAAAGACGAAGATCAAGAGATCTCCAAGTTGAAGCAGAAGAAGTCCCAGCTACTCCGGTGAGATGTACCCGCTCTGGCAGAACAGTGGTTGTGAGAAGTTGGCCTGGTATTATGGTGTTCACTAGTTCTAGTGATCACCTTGCACCAGTCCAAACAACCAGTCCAAACAACCCTTATGGTGATGGTTGTAAGTCAACCTTATAGACCAGCTATCCTAGAGGTAGCGTGGACAGAACAGTCTTAGGCTAAAAGACTCTTGAGGGCGTGTAAAGCCAGCTGTTTTACCATATGTAACCCCTTGAATACCAAATGAAAGGACACCACACAGGATATATATAAAATATATATGTATTTATTCACTAACACACTCCTCTGAACTCTTTATGAGGTCAGAGGCAAAAGCACATAACAAGTTACTCTTAGAAATACTTTAAATAGCACAATTTACAGTTAGGCCCTAGGGGCGCGTAAAACCATATACTAAGTAAGTGGTATAAGAACCACAACTTGTGAAAAGGAAAGGCCTAGGGCCTAGGGAATCGCTGGGGCTACACTATCTGACCCTTAGGTTAGGAGTAGGAGGCCCACAGGCGGCGCGTGCAGTGTCTGTACACTCACGCGAGAGTCAATAGAAAGTCAATGGAAACCTAAAAGGTAAGTAGTTGAAGATTTAGGACACTTCCGGTCTAACTAGGAAGATACAACTAACAAAACTAGACACTAGGATAGTCAATCCCTACAGGAGCACCGAAGTACTTGCGTTACCTTACCCACGGGCTGCGGGTGCATAGGTGTCAAAGTGTGTTGGGTTTTCTCGTTGATTCCTATGGAGCCTTGGAAGAAGATGCTGCAGGCGACCAGGAGGAAGATGTCAGGGTGGATCCAAGGGTGGATCGTAGTTGAAGAAGACCTGAAAGCAGAGGGGACAGAGTCTAGGTCACTAGCCAGTGACCGGGTGGAAGCAGGAAGGAACCAGATGTCGTTGAGGAGCAATCAGGCGCTGTCGGGAAGCTTGTCTTTGCAGCCACACGAACCAGGAGGCGTCTAGGACAACCAGGTGCTGGAGAGGAGCTGTCCCACGAAGGTTCTCGCAGATGGAGGGGTCGACTTCAAGATCGGAGCCAACAAGCCTAAGCTAAGGCAACCCACGCAGGATACACAAAAGGCTTCTGGTGCAGACCAGGAGGGTCTGAGATACTTCACCTTTTCAGGGAAGCAAGGGCCAGTCTGGAGCAACCAGACCAGCGATGGATTTTCAAAAGGATCGTCGCCACAGGACTACTAGCCAACTGGCCAGCAACCGGACAACGCGTCGAGCAGAACACAAGCAGAAGGGCCCCACGCAGATCTCGTTAAGTGTGGAGGCCTGGTCTTCGATGCAGGTGGAGCTCGGTGTCGGGGTGTCTCTGTGTCTCAGTCCCCAGTGCACAGCTTCGAGGATGCCTCAGGAGCTGCGCTGTTAGCAAGTTGCAGACTTTCCAAGATGTCCGGTCCCACGTGTCTCGACGCCTTCCACGGTGCTCAGCTATTCTGGAGTCGTGCAGCGCAGTCAAGGAGGTCTGGGAGTCTGGATGTTGTCTGGCTCTGTGCTCGGGTACCGGCGGGAACGGGGACAAAGCGAGCCGTCGAGTTGCTGGATGGTGCCTGGTTGCCCAGGGTGGTCACTCCTTGGCCACAAGGGAGATTTCTTCAGTCTTCAGCTCAGGTGAATGTCGAAGGGTCCAGAGTTTCGTTCAAGTCGATTCCAGGATTAATCTAAAGTCTCCTGGATCAGCTCCTACCTTTATACAACTAAAGGGGGCTGGTTTACTCACTAGATCCCTCCTATGGGTGGAACCAGGAAGGGGGGGTTACACCCCCTTTCTTTTGGCCAGTTTCACGCCAGAGCTGGGGCTGGAGGGCCCCAGCAACCGGTTTGAACTGGGGTATGCATGGAGCACCTAGAGTGCTCCAGGCAGTGTCTGTTTCTATTCAGCCCTCCCTGTCCAATACACAAACTCCTGTCTGGGGTGGTGCTCGCACCTCTCCAGGCAAGAAACCTATTGTCCAAACCTCCGTGACTGTAAGGACTCCAAGCAGCAGGAGGTCAGACTTGTGTCTGTGGCAGCAGCATCCATTTTGTGATGCTGAGGCTCTGGTTAACTTTAACCGGGATTAGTAGGAACAACATGTCTTCTCCCTCTAGAAGGGTGGAATGCTACCCCCGTCGCCAGAACTGGCGAGGGGGTAGTATTCCAAAACGTATGACACCTTACTCGACATGTTATGATAAACCCAAACCAGAGTTAGCATTTAACTGCAAGGTTCATAATGCACTTAAGTGTATATGGTATGGCAATATCCTAGAACAGCTATAAGGACATGGTTCCGAAAGCTGCAGACAGGCTCAGCTCATGCTAGAGCACCATCTCACATAAAACCAAGCACTCTGCCTCCAAGATTGTTAAGGCCTGCCATAGGAGTGACTTATAGGTGTATATGTGTCTAGATATAAGGTTAGATATAGGTATACTATATCTAAAGCAAAGGGTGATTACACCACCTTGCCCCAGCTGAGTGATCAGCCAGTTGTGTCAATTTGGTGGCCATCCAGGGGTGGCATAATACATGCTGCAGCCCCTGGTAGGCCTTGGATGCACCTATGCCCTGGGTACCTATAGTACACTGTACAGGGGCTCATAAGGTGACCCAGTGTCCAGTTGGAGATGTACCTTGGGTACATGGAGTCCATCTTAAAGTGAGAGCAGATAGCCTGGGGCCCTGATTAGCAGGATCCCAGGCCAACTAAGTCGAAAACCAGCTAAACACTAGGCAAAAAATCTGGGGTAACCATAGTCCGGTATCCACCTTCCTACAGTGCTGAGACCGGTGAAATACAGAGACTATGAGATGGGAGAAGTTAATGAGCATGTATGCAGATAGACTCTGGGAGTTTATGCCAGGTTTGTGTTTCATTAAAGGAGGGAGATATGTAGTGTGTGCGCTCTAGTTGTGAGCGCTCGCGTGATGACGCAGCACGTTGCCGCCATGTTGGATATAGCGTGGAACCCGCGAATCGCGGAGACCTCGCTCCTAGCACTCCTGATGCCCTGTAATTAAATAAAAGTTGTTCTACCCCCATAACCTGCCTCCGCTCATCCTTTGGGGTAAAACCCCAATCTTACAGGTGATATTCCAAGCCTGCATCTGGAAAATCCTGCTGCTGTCACTTGGAGATCTTCTGTTTGATTGGATTCTTTGGTGTTCCATGTACTGAGAACAGTACAATAATGACTGAGTCAGTCATTATTGTTTGCTGCACCCACACCACATCGAATCTAACGTTTGCGCTAGACAGACAAACCTGTACCAACCGCTTCATAAAAGGTTTTGGATTCAGGCGCACCAGGCGTTGTGCAACCCAGGCTCGGCACCTGTTCAAAACGTGTTTTAACAGGTGCGGATCCTGGTGCACGAAAACGTTAAGGGCCCGCCAGAGCGCTTCCACACCCTAACCCCCAATTTATGGGTAACCGGTTTAAATGTTTGTATTATTCCAATTTCCGGCCCTTTCCTCTGTCATCCATGCGATGTCTGTTTTTGTTGTGTTCTTTTTATACTGCTGCGAAACGAATAGGGGTTGCAGTAAGATTCCCTTCTTTGCAGGGAATGTTTTGAGGCGAGTATAGGCTGCGGCCTTCATCGCTGAGATCTCGGCCGAACATGGGGCATCCAGCACGGCGAGGGCAGCCACGGGCCCGCCTGCACTGCGGACAGCGCGTGGACGTGTTTGCACGAGGGCCGGTTCCTCAGTCAGCACGCGCCCGAGGTCTCCGGCTGACAGCAGGGCGCACTCGGGTGTGAAGGGAAGGCAATCATTAGGTTGGAAGGGAGGCCGGATAGCGCAGCTCGTACGCGGGAAGGAAAAAAAACAACCTGTCGGGCAGTACAAACAGTCAGGCGGCGGCGGTCACGGTGTCTGCTGAGCAACCGCAGGCCTCGTGAGGGCTGATAATAACCAACGCGCTGCAGTTCCACGGCGAGCACAGTGTGACGCAGCAGATTAACGGGAAGGTTGCCGCCTGATTACATTGTTAGTAGGGCGAGGGTCGCCTTGTTTGCCGTTGCATACGACACCTTTTCATTTGTATTCCTTTTTGCCTTTAGTAAATTCATCGACGCGTCGCCAGTCGAACTGAATGGGGGTCAAACTGAGTTACTGCCGAATGGTGACCTGAAGGGTTAGGCTCTGTCCTGACTCCTAACGATGTAGTTAAATACCCCTGGGCTCAGGGGGAGACGTTCCTCTACTTTGCCAGGCAAATCAACTCCTTTACGTCCAACTGTTTCTACTATTTTACCTTGTTATGGTTATAAAAAGTCCTCCCTTACCTTCCGGAATCTGTTCCAAAAACTGTGGTCTGTGCTCTCATCGGGTCACGCATCGGCTATGTGCTTTTTCTTGGCCTGCCTTAAAATGGCGTTCAACGAATCCACAGATTCAAAATGCCCTACCCCTCCGCTGTCATATTCCACCTTACCCAAGAGGGCCGCACTGGTTTCCAGGCCCCAAACGTGTTCAGTTTTAAGACCCTGCGCTTCTCACACCACACGTTCTATGAAGAACTTCAACCGTGTAGCCAGGCTAAGATGACCTTTTACCCTTCGACTTGCTAATGCTTCACTCATGGCTCTACCATATGCTAGGAGTGAATAGTGGGGTAGCGGGTCGTTTTCTTTTCAGGGTCCTTTTGAGCTACATTCAGAGTCTTCCGTAAAAAGTTAAAGACCTGGCTATTCTCTCAGCCCTGGGCACCTTGTCTGCTGTGGCCCTTCTTCCATGACCTATATTCTATTCTATCTAGCGCCTGGGCACCCTCCATGGAGCCGTTTCCTCTCTAAAGATACACTCCTTTCAGACCAGCTTTATTATTCATGTTACTTGGTTTTATATAATCCCAGAGGTACGAAAACTGTTCTTAGGGGAACCTTCATTTAACTTTGCATGTAAATTGGCTTGTGCAGGTTGATACTATTCTTAAACTGCTCAGATACACATTAGGTATTGTTCACACAAAAAAAGCTGAAAAGAGAAAGGGTGACATTGTTTCCAGTACCACAGCACAGAATTTATTGTCACCTCCACTTAGTCTCCTACCGTTGCACGCGTTTCATTCTCTTTCTTTGCAAATTCAGACAATTAATAATTTAGTTCTGTATCCGCAGCTAAAAACATCAGCTTTTATCTGTATGTCCCACTTCATATATATATATGTATATGTGTTTGTGTGTGTGTTTGTGTATGTATATATGTGTTTGGGTATATATGTGTGTGTGTGTGTATATATATATATATATGTCTATATATACATGATATATGTGGATATATGTGTGTATATGTATGTATATATATATATATATATATATATATATATATATATATATATATATATATTTTCTGTCAAACGCTTCTCCGCTCAGGAAAGATAACCGGACATGGCGGGGCTTTGTTTCGCGTTTTTCTTTATTCTGACCAACTCTGCATGACCGGTTTCGGCGTTGCTGCCTTTTTCAAATGCTCGTGGTCCCAGCATTGCGTTTCCCTTACTTGTATTCTATTTGGCTCCTCCTTGCCCAGTGGTGGTTGGCTCCCCTGCACCTCATGCCGACACTTGGGAATAGAAAGGGACTACCAGTCCCATGATGCCCCAAGATTCTGCTTTGGTGCAGTGCAGTTCAGGAACGAACTTTGCATTACAAATGTCTTTATACATATATATATTTACTGCAGAGCAGTCCTGAAAGTTCAACGCTGGTGCTCTTTTTCTCCCAAACGGTGCGTCTTTTCCGGCAGGGCCACGCCGGTTTTAATTTCATCAAAGTACAAACCCGCTGCCAAAACAGTAGTGATTGCATAAAAAAGACGCTCTCTCTCGGATGTGGTGAAGTTCTTAAGGCGACTTTATTTTAGAAAGCGCTGCCTCTCCCAACGCGTTTCACCTTCCGCTGGAGGCTTGATCACGGGATGTCACAAGGTTGGTGCGGACATCTTTTATTTCTAAAGGCACCATTTCAATTCTATTTTCAAAGTGATGCATTGTGGTATGTGTAGTTTTCCTTTACTATCATGTGAATTAACAAAGTGTTTAACATGTGATTTCACTCATGTGTATTAGTGCACTTTAAAAAAAAAAGAATAGTCCAAGCTTTATTTACAATGCAGTGTAAGGTATTTTGGTTTAATTTCAGTCCCAATATTTTTCTGCTCGCTAGTGAGCCTTTGTTAAGTTTCTTTCACGCTTTTTAAGCTCTCTAGTGAGCTATTTGTGTCCACATTTTTTCATGCTCAAAATTTTGTCGAATCCTTCTTGACAGTTTATTCCTTTCTGCATTCTTTATAGGATGACACATTTTTTTTCTGTTTTCATTAGTAAAGCAATCTCATATCTCACTAGTGAGTTTCTGTTCTCCATTTAATGTAAATGTGATTTTATCCTTTAAAGGTGTGTGTAAAGTTCCTCATTCTGATTTAATCCTCTGGGATCTAGCATCCTGAATGTCACAATGTGGCGTGATTCTTTCTGTCTCAGTGCTCTTATTCGATCACCCCCTCGTTCTGATGGGGCTACCTGTTCCAATGCCCAAAATGTTAATGACTCCCATTTGCCTTCGTGGTGTGCCTCCATATGTTTTGCAATGGCATTGGATCGATCTTTGTGTGTTGTTGCTCGAGTGTGTTCCAGAATCTGCTTCTTTACCTAAAGATTGTGCTTCCTATATAGCTCTTTTTGCAGGGGCATTCCACCATATAAATCACATAGGTGCTTTTGCATGTCAGGTGCTGGTTAATTTTCCATTTTGTGCCCTGTCCAGTGTCCACTGTTTTTGTTTGTGTTGCAATTGTACAGACTTTGCACTGTTTGCAGGGCCAAAAACCTTCTCTTTGGAGCCAGGTGGTTATTGGGGCTTCTGGAAAGTGGCTGTGTACTATCTTGTCGCCTATATTTATGGCACGCCGGTATGTAATGTTTGGGTGATCTCCAATAATTTCAAATAAAGTTGGATCCAAATGTTAGAATTCCCCAGTGTTTCTGTATTATTCTTGTTAGTTTCTTATTTTCGGCACTGTGCGTTGTTATTAACCTTATTTGTGTTTGGTTTGTTTCAGTTGTTTTAGGAGGTTTGTGTAAGATATCCTTGAGATTCTGTATTACCACTTTTTTTTTAAAAACATCTTTTTATTGAAAGAAACAGTTCCATCACATGACACATCATGGAGCAGTGAAAGTGCAATGGTGCTTACATTATAGAAAATCACATCAAATCAGTCGTTGGCGGGTATATTGACGTTCTACCTCCAAGCCAGTGCGTCTTCTACCTCAACCCCATCCTTCAGCCCTTCCCCCGCCCTTCGAACCATCCTCCCTCTTGCCCTCCCCTCCACCCCATCCCCCTGATCAGGTGTGCAGAACGTATCAGAACCAAAGTCCATCACCTCCCATGAAAGGAAGTGTTGTGTGCATGTCGTGGGCGGTATTTAGCAAGGGAAGCTTCCACTACGTCTCCTCCGGGGTGTTCATCCATTCCCCTCTATACCTCCCCCAGGCCTGCCAGATCTTTTCCCATTTTTTGGGACAACCCAGACTATTGTAGATGACCTTCTCCGCCCTCAGGCACCAATCCATGTTTCGCTCCCATTCTTCTATTGTCTGTACCAAGTCATTCCCCCACAGACGTGCGATATTCCTCTTTGCCACCATGCTTGCGAAGGCCAACCACACCTTATCTCCCTTGGGCCATGTTATCTCCCCCGTGACCCCTAGGATGTGCCACCTAGCCTCTAGCGGCACCTCTGCCCCAACCACTTCCTCCATTATGTCCTTCAGTCTAACCCAATACGTATGAATTTTGGGGCATTCCCAAAGGATGTGAAAGAATGTGCCCTCATCCCCGCACTATCTCAAGCAAAAGTGTGATGTCGCGTATCCCATTTTAAATTGCACCGTGCGTTGGGTGTGGGACCTGTGAAGGATGCGGAGCTGCACCAATCGGAATCGTGCTCGAATCGCCACTTCTCTAGGGCATTGCAGGGCCTCATTCCAATCATCGTCCTCTAACAAGCCCAAGTCGGATTCCCACTTTTCCCGCAGTGATCCGAGTGTATCTGGGATGTTGTTAATTAGCTTCTTATATGTCAGCGATATGGCCTTATCAATCATTGGGTCCAACAGCAGCCTGTCTTCAAGTGGAGCGCATTCAGGTATCTGATCCCCCTGTGATAAATGTGAATATATAGCATGTTTGAATTGCTGATAATGGAGGAATTCGCCATTTCCCATATGTAATTCTAACTGTAGAACCGCGAATTCCACCACCTGCCCCTTCTTTCCGACCTCTCCCAGTAGATCTATGCCTATCAGGCTCCACTGGCGTAGGTCGCGGAGTTGCATGACTTCCCTAAGGAAGTCGCCCCTCCATAAGGGCGTCTGAGCCGTGAGCCTCCTCTCCCAACCAAGCAATTTCGTTGCACGTTTCCATATCTCGACCACCACCGCGATCTGGGGGGGCAAAAGCTGACTACGCCATGCCTTGGAGTAGAGGGCCGCTAAATAGGTATTCGCGCCTAGGGCTATGCGATCTATCTGATACGCTGGTTCTTCCTGCGGAGCAAATACCCACCCGTTAATATTAACCAGCTGCGTTGCCCAATAATATAGACGGATGTCGGGTACCGCCAGTCCCCCCTCATAGGGACCGCACTGTAATTTACGGAGGGCAATCCGCGGACACCCCCCGCTCCACAAAAGGGAGCGCTGCTCTGCCTCCACCGTTTTAAAGACATGATCCGAGATCGGAAAGGGGGAGCTCTGCAGCGCATACAACAAACGTGGCAGGGCCATCATTTCAAACAATACAGCTCTGCCCATGAGGGAGACCGGGAGGGTTCGCCAGTGTTGCACGTCACTGTGCAGGCGATCAAGTTGTGCCTGCACATTAAGTCGGAGAAACTTAGTTCTCGCCTAGGGCCATACGATCTATCCAATACGCCGGTTCTTCCTGCGGAGCAAATACCCACCCGTTAATATTAACCAGCTGCGCCGCCCAATAATATAGACAGATGTCGGGTACTGCCAGTCCCCCCTCATAGGGACCGCGCTGTAATTTGCGGAGGGCAATCCGCGGACACCCCCCCGCTCCACAAAAGGGAGCGCTGCTCTGCCTCCACCGTTTTAAAGACATGATCCGGGATCGGAAAGGGGTAGCTCTGCAGCGCATACAACAAACGCTTCTAATCCCGATGTGGCTATGGCCATTCCGCCGGATTTTGACATCTTCAGGAAGGACAGAGCAAAGGGCAGGGGTGGCGGGGTTGCATTGGTGGTAAAGAAGGGCACGCCCTGCACCATCTTGCCTACTGAGGACATCCGCTGCTCGGAATCGCTGGCTTTTTCAATCGTGCTAGCGCCGCATCAATCAGTAAAGGGACTGTTAGTCTACCGCCCCCCTGGTCCGCTTGGGACGTTTTTTGCTGACCTTGATTCGGTGCTGGTGGGTCTAGCCCTGAGAGCAGAACACTGCTTAGTGGCGGGGGACTTTAACATCCGGATGGATGATCCGTCGGACCCCGCCGCTATTAAGCTTTTGGAGGCTATGACTCCGCTGGGTCTCACCCCGCATTTGCAGGGCCCGACCCACGACAAGGGGCATACTCTAGACCAGGTCTTCTCGACCTCTCCTCTAGTGGTGAAAGAGATTCTCCCGGTCTTGTGGTCGGACCACTGGCTTGCCAAATTTGTAATCAGCGGCAATGTCAGGGCGCCTAACCCTGTCTCACTGCAGCGGGGACGAGCCTCTAGAGCATTTAGCAGGGTGACCCCTGAGATGCTGGCTCAGGCTGCTGCGACTCACCCTTGCCCTCTGTCTGGCGAGCTAGAGAGAGACTTGGAGTCCCTGCAAGAATGGCTGACGGAGAGGCTGAATGACCTGGCCCCAGCCCTGCCCCCCCGCCCGACATCTAAGCGGGTCTCGGCCCCTTGGTTTACCCCTGCTCTGTGGGCTACGCGGCAGCAGTGCAAGGTAGCCGAAAGGGCTTGGCGGGCTCATTATGACAGCAAGGACAGGTCTGCCTACAAGGCTGTGGTTAAAGCTTACCACCGAGACATCCGCCTCGAAAAGAAAGCCTATCTTGCGGGGAGAATCAAAGCAGCTTCGAACTCCAGTAAGGAGATCTTTACCATTGTTCGAGAATTCATCTCACCTCGGACTACCGCTTCGGAAGAGGGGCCCGTAGAATCTTGGGCGGTGGATCTGGCGTGTTTTTTTACAGGCAAGATCAAACTCATCCAGGACTCCTTTCTATCGAGTGGACCGGTTACATTGCCGATGCCCGAGGCGGGCACGCCTCCCCCAGTTATGCAGGGCGCCATATTGGCTGAGTTTCCATCTCTGCCAGCCTCCGCTTCCCTAGCGCTTATGGGCAACTTAAAATCTGGGTCTCCGCTTGACCCCTGCCCTGCTAAGCTCCTGGGTAAATTGGCGGAGGTGGTTAATCCGCTGGCGCACCCTCTTCTCAACCTCTCGTTGAGTCTGGGAGAGGTGCCGCCAGTGTGGAAGCAGGCAATGGTCATCCCGTTGCTTAAAAAGCCGGAACTTGACCCGAAAGCCCCAGCCAACTACAGGCCAATTTCGTTGCTGCCGGCTCTTGTAAAAATTCTGGAGAAGCACGTTCAGTCGGTGCTCTCCAATTTTCTGGAGTCCCATGAGATCTTACATGACTCCCAGTCGGGCTTCCGTTCAAATCGCAGCACCGAGACCGCGCTCCTTGAGGTTTCTGAAACCATTAAAGGGGTGTTGGATACCGGGGGCAAGGTCATGCTGGTGTTGTTGGACTTGTCGGCGGCTTTTGACACCGTCCCCCATGAGGGCCTGCTCGCAAGACTCTTTGAGATTGGTCTGCGGGGGACGGTGCTCAAATGGTTTTCTTCCTTTTTGGCCGGCCGCCGGCAAACGATCTGGACATCATCTGGCACCGCTGTAATGCCGCCTTTGGGAGTCGGGGTCCCTCAGGGCTCTATATTGAGCCCGACCCTTTTTAACATCTTTATGACCCCTTTGGCGGCGGTGGCGGAGTCATTTGGTGCCCGGATCGTGTCGTATGCCGACGACACCCAGCTCCTCTTCTCTTGCGAGAGAGGGGCTGACTTTGACGGGGAGAGTATCCAGAATTGCCTTGGGGCTGTGTTCGCATGGTTCCAACTGAACAGCCTCAAGTGCAATTCCGACAAATCGGAGGTACTCTTCTTCGGGTGCGATACGGAGCCTAGCTGGCAGGCCTGGTGGCCCATCGACATGTTCCCTCCGTCCGGCTCCTCTCCCATGGCTAAAAACTTGGGGGTTAAGATGGACAAGGGGCTGACGATGAAAGCCCAGATCTTGGGGGTAACCGGCACCTGCTTCGCCTGTTAAAAATGCTGCGTAGGTTTCTGCCTCTCTTGTCCGAGGAGCACAGGAGGCTGACGGTGCAGGCTCTGATAGGCTCCAGGTTGGATTATGCCAACATTCTCTACCTGGGCCTGCCAGAGTATCTGCTGCAAAGGCTTCAAGTTGCACAGAACGCGGCGGCCAGGGCCATCTTTGGCCTAAGTAGACGCACCAGCGCCTCTGGGTTGTTGGTGACGTTACACTGGCTACCCATCCGCAAACGGATCGCCTTTAAGGCTCTGACCTTGGCCTACAAAGCGCTCCATGCTGTGGGAGCTAAACATCTCCAAAAGAGACTGACCTTTTACCATCCGACTCGCTCGTTGAGGTCAGAATCTCTACTTTTGGCGGCTGTTCCGCGTGTGAAGAGGGCTCGCCTCGGGGGCCGCTCTTTCAGTCTGTTGGCCCCACAGATGTGGAATTCATTACCGCTCCCTTTGCGGGGGGCGTCTACTCTCCTTGATTTTAGAAGAGGTCTCAAAACCTGGCTGTTTTCCCAATAGGTCTGCCTGTAGTTCCGCTTTTTTTCTGTTTTTTTTTTTTTTTTTTTTAACCTCTTTTAGCTGTGTTGTGTTATTCTGAAATCTGTTCTCCTTACCTAAAGCGCCGGGACACTCTTTTTGAGTAACCGTTGCGCTATACAAAAGAATAAATAACATAACATAACATTTTAAATAATACAGCTCTGCCCATGAGGGAGACCGGGAGGGTCCGCCAGTGTTGCACGTCACTGTGCAGGCGATCAAGTTGTGCCTGCACATTAAGTCGGAGAAACTCCAAGTCAGACGGCGTGATCCATATCCCTAAATAGCGAAACGTCTCTCGCCAAACCAGGCCCTCGCATCCGACCACTGTAGGCGGTTGGGGCCCCGCCAAAACGTAGCCTAGGGATTTGCTCCAATTGACACGGTACCCGGAGTATTCCCCAAAAGTACATAGCATAGCCATTAGACGTTATATAGATTCCTTCGGTCTCTGGGTATATAGCAATATATCGTCCGCATAGAGCGATATGCGTTCTTCCCATCCGCCCCTCATGTCTATCCCCCACACCCCAGGGTCCGTCCTCACCCAGTGCGCCAGTGGCTCCAATGCCAAGGCAAAGAAGTTCGGGGACAGGGGGCAGCCCTGTCTCGTGCCGCGTTCCAATCATAACTCACGCGACATGGCCCCATTAACACGGACCCGCGCCAGCGGCCCCGTGTACAACAGTTTCACCCAGGAGCAGAAGTTGTCCCCAAACCCCAGTTTCTCCAGTACAGCGTAGATGTAGCGCCATTCGATACTATCAAAAGCCATATGGGCGTCCAGGGAGAGCAAAGACGCTGGAACCCCCCCTGGTACGCCAGCTGTCTGTAGAACCCCGAATAAGCGGCGCAAATTAAGTCTTGTGCTCCGGTGAGGCATAAAGCTCGACTGGTCCGGGTGGACTAGTGATTGGATCACCGCTCCCAGGCGAGTAGCAAGGATCTTCCCCAGGACCTTCGTCTCATAATTAAGGAGGGAGATAGGCCTGTACGAGCTACATTCGCCCTGTGGTTTCCTCGCTTATGGATCACCACGATCGTGGCCAATCGCAGGTCTCTCAGAAGTTGCCCCGCCTCCCGCGCCTCAAGGAACATATTGAACATGTGCGGTGCGGTGAGACTGGCCACACAACCAAATGCTACTGCTGGAAACCCATTAGGCCCGGGGCTTTCCCTGTCTGCAGGTCCCCCATGGCTTCCTCCACTTCCCTGACCGTAATGTCCGCCTCCAGCACATCCCTATCTACCGACTCTAGCACCGGGAGCTGCAAGGGGGCCAGGAAGTCACAACATTCCTGGTCGTCTCTAGACGTATGGGACCGGTATACCTCCTCATAACATCGTGCAAAGTCCTCCGCTATGGCCCTGCTCGTGGCACTCTCTGACCCATCCGGGTGTTCTATTCTCGGTATCCAACTGCGGTCCCGATCTCTCTTCTCCAACCAGGCGATTATTTTGTTCGCCTTGTCACCGAGGTCATATACTCTACGCTGGGTGGCCAGTGCATGCGCCCGTGCTTGTTCCGTCTGGACATCCCTTATCTCTTTGCTAAGGAGGCGCGCTTTATGCAGTCTAACCCGGTCCTGTTCTGGGGTAAGTCCTGTCTCACTGTCCAGAGCTAGAAGCTCCGACTCCAATCTCTCCACCTGTGCATGCTTATCCTTACGCGTCCGCCCTACCTCGGCTTGTACGAAATCCCTGGCCACCGTTTTATACGCGTCCGACACTATCCCCGGGGAATCCACTGAACCTACGTTGTCATCGAAGTATTGACCCACTCTCTCCCTTATCCTTAAAAAGAAAGGAGTCAAGCTGGGGGGGCGCTCCAATCTCGGGTGGGACCTAACAGCTGGACCCCCACCGGTGCGTGGTCAGAAATTCCTCTAGCCTTATGATGCCCGTCTCGAAACTGAGTCATGCATTCTGTGTGTGTGAGAATGTAGTCAATCCTAGAGGAGGATCAATGGGCTGCAGAAAGGTGTGTGTACTTTCTCAGGTGCGGGTTGTGTGCCCTCCATAAATCAGTTAGGCCCATTGCATGCGTAAAGTCCCTGAGGTGATGTACCCCCCCCCTCCCCCGCCCAGTGAGCGTGACGATCTATCCAAGTCTCTGGCCATCACATCATTCATGTCTCCACCCAGCACTAATAGCCCCGGAGGCAATTCCAGCGAAAGCTTCCCAACATCCGGGAGGGTGGATACGTGTAGTTTCGGAGGTATGTACAATGAGCAGAAATTCAAAGGGCGACCCTCCCACTGTGCAGATATCGCCGCATAACGACCCAGGGGATCAGACCAGCTTCGTCCTAGGACCAACGGCAGTGAATTTTTAATTAGTATACCCACACCCCTTGAGCCTGTCGTAAAGCCAGAGTGTGCGCGTAGGGTGTAACCAAATCTATCCAGGGCCCTACAGTGATTGCCTAGCAGATGTGTCTCCTGTAGGAGGACGACATCCGGAGTATGCCTACGAAGGTATTTTAAAACAACCGTCCGCTTGGTTTTATTCTCCAGGCCGTTCACGTTCTAGGATACGATGTCTATGTAATGCATCTTAGGTGAATGTGAGCCTGCCATTTCCTCCGCCAAAACTTAAAGGGGAAGAGCCGTCCCCTCCCTCCACCCCCCTCCCATCCGCCCGTGAGTGTTTCGATGGAATCAAAACAATGATGCAATATAAAAACCAAGAAGAAATAACAGAACCAAACCCCCCGTTCCTCCCCTCAACAGCCCCCCACCCTGCTACCCTGCTACCCTGCTACTCCGGCCAGACATCCCCAATAAGCAGAGCGCCTGTAGCCCTTGAAACGATAACCTTAGGGGTGAGTGGTGCAGCCAAGTCCATTTTCCGGGGCTCTCACCCTACCCCTGTACAGTACAATAAGTAGTTCAACGAACGTCACGTCCAAAACCAAAGGCCCAAAATGGATAATCAACCCCACCTTCGGTAAACAGTGCCCTCCTGCCATGTCGGGAGCGAGCAACAACCACAGGTGTACTGGTCCATTCGGTACCTATCTCTACAGGACCTCTGCTCAGACCAATGCTTCCCCCCCCACCCCATTCAGTATAGTAACAAGAGGAGCATTCACAGTCTCAACAATCATTACAGCGCCTTCATACATTACATGTCTGTAAGGTCCTGCCAGTCCGAGTTGACATAGTCCACCCCTTCACTCCAGATTCGGTGACGCCGAGAGGCTGCGGGCCCTTCTCTGCGCCTGAGGGATCGGGCTCTCAAGGCGCCGGCGCTCCCCCCCCACCCCCGACAACTCCACATCATGTAGCGAGGTCACACTCCCGAAGACTCCTCTTGACTGCATCAAACGATCTGCGCTCCTGCTGGACCTTGAGCGTAAAGTCAGGGAAAAAGCGTATTGTGGCGTCTTCCACACGCAAGTCTCCATGCTGTCGTGCCGCCTGCAGGATTGCATCCCGGTCGCGATAGTGGAGTACCCGCGCAATGATGGTTCGCGGCGGGACCCCCGGGCGCGTCGGAGGGACTGGCGCCCTGTGTGCTTGCTCTATAACGAAAAACTTAGACAGTCTCTTGGGTTTCAGGGTTTTCAAAATGAGGTCCTCAAGGAACAGTTCCATACTGGCCCCTTCCATTTTTTCTGGCACGCCTACCACCCTGAGGTTGTTCCTTCGGGCTCTCCCTTCCTGATCCTCCAGCCGCGCCGCCATCTGCTTTTGCTGTTGCGTGAGCTGTTGGACCTGCTGTTTCAGTGACTTGGCGGCCCCCTGTAGGTCTGTAATGGCAGCATAGTTTTGAGTAGCCTTCTCAGATATTTTGTTCAAATCCGCCCGCTGGAGTGTCAATTCAATGGACATTTTGTCTATTTTAGACTCCAAGGTAGTGCCCATGGATTGAATGGCCTGCATAATGGAGGAGAGAGACGGTTCGCGGGGCTCTTCCTATGGCCCGGGGTGGGGCAGATCATCACCGCCCGGGCCCGCCGTGTAGTTATCCATAGTATTGGATTGAGTTGCTGTGTTCTTGTTGTTCCGCATATTTGCAGAGGACGTCGGACGGCCACTCCTAGGCCCTTCACAGGGTCGTCACCAAGAGGAACCAAAGCAGCGCTTGTGCTCCAATCGTCATCTTCCAGTCCCTGGGGTATGTAGGGGCCCTCTCACCCGTGGAACAGGCCCTGTCGGCGGGCATCCAGAATACCGAAGCGTGCAGTCCGTCTGACGCAGCGGGCCTCGGTTAAGGAGTTTAGTTGTGGGACGGACCCCCTCCAGCAGCCAAGCAGAGTTATGTGCCCCCTGGACGTCCTAAGTCTGTGTGGCCAGCCTCATGTACAGGGATTCTTCTCCTAGGTATCCAGCGTCGCGACTGTCCCCCACCGTCGGGGCGCGCCCTGTCTGCCCGGATATACAGTGTCAATCGAGACCGCCGCTACCTGTGTCTCTCTAGGCCTCCGTCCTGCTCCCCACCGGGGCCTATCAGCAAGGCCCTGCGCACGTGCGGATGCAAGCCGCTTCTGGCCCGAGTTTAGAGTGCCCTGTATCTCAAGGCCAGCCGATCAGAGGGCCTCGTAGCCGGTGCCGCGGTGTAAGGCCGTAGGTATCCTCGCTCCTCCGGAGGGGGGGGGCCCCCGCTTTGAGCCCCAGGCGGTCCCCCGGTGTATGTAGGCCCCTCAGCAACGTTCCTGGCCCTCGCACCGCTTGCACCGCTACTCACTGTAGTGGCTCACGGAGCGGCCGCGGGAGCGGCACGTCTCGTGTCCTCTAGGGCTCCACTGGGAGGTGTTGGCCGTGAGGTCCGCCACCCGGCCGCCGCCTGTTCCCACGATGTCGCCGTCAATCCAGTCCGGCCGCCGGGGACCCAGGCAGGGCTTCCCCCGGTCCACCGCCTATCGCTGCCCAATCACCTCCTTAGTGTAGGGCCGGCAGGCAAGGGTCACTTTGTGCTTCAATCCTGGGCTCCTGGGCGCCAAGCGCCACCCCCAGCCGCCGTCCTGCATCCCCGTCCCAGCCCCCTCCTCACCCGACGCCGGTGCTTCAACGCTGGGCCTCTACATCAAAGGCCGCGGCTGGCCCCCAGACGCTGACTCCCGTACCTCCTAATCCGTTTATCCGTTTCGCCTAAGTCTGATTCTTTTTCTAGGACTAGGGAGCTTCTAGATGTGGGGTTAGCCAGCCTGGTTTTGCAGGGTTCCCGCCTTATCGCTCTCCACATGAGCATGCACCATGTACTTACGATGCTCGAAGCAGCAGAGTTTTACTGTGTAAACAGCCAACCGTTCCTTGGCATCTAGGCGTTGTTGTTTGAGACCTGGGTTCCCAGGTTCAGCTAGTTCAAGGTCCCGTAATTCTCTCTCATGGGTTTTGACCTTTCTCACAAGTGTGCACCGTAATATTTCAGCTGTATAGATCAGCCTAATGAATGTCTTAAACACATCCTACTCGACCAGAGGCGAATTTGTGGTGGCCACATTATCTAGGAAATATATTTGTATGGCTTCTCCTATAGCGTGTAAAAACGCAGGGTCCTCTAGAGTCTAGCCTTGTTGGAGGCAATTCAGTATTCATGGTTGCTCTCTGTGCCAGTTCAGAGAGAGTAGAACAGGGTTGTGGTCTGAGACCATCCGACATAGATACTCCATGTTATGGACCGCCCTATGGACACCTGGAAAGCACAAGAAAGCATTAAGGTTCACATGTAGCTCATGCATTCCCAATAAATAATCTCTGACCCAGGGTGCTGGCGTCGCCAGAAATCGATAAGCCCCACCTCTGCTGCCAGATCAATAAGGCCCCTGGTAATCCGTGATTTAGGAAGAACAATTGAGACAATATACTTCAACCAGCTCGTCCACTGGTTCTGTTCGGACACAACCAGTCCATGTATTTCCACCCGCAAGTAATTGCGCATGTTGTAGCTATACTTCCCTTTACCTACGTCGTTTGTGCCATGTCTTACTGCCTGTTTTTCTAACACGTTTGAACACAGCATATGCAGTGTTTCTTGTAACTACATGAAAATGTCCTTGTCTAGTCGTAGTTTTTGTTATCTGTGATAGGTGGCCGTATTTACTTATTCAGCCTCAAGTAGGTGGATACAGAATCAAGGCAAAATTCTTCTTGGCTGGAGAATCCTGCATGACAATCAGACAGGAATGTTATGGTGATAAGACAAAAGCCTTTTCAAAATGACCAACCAATTGTGACCGCCTAGTTTTATTTTGGTTGGAATCTTACTGCCCTGAAGCAGCTCCAGTCTTTGAAGGCCTTCCCGATTATTTATTTAGTTCCCAAAATTCACAAACAGCTGTAATTGTATTGTATTGTATCTGTCAAGTCAAGCCGTGACTGTGCTCATTTATGGCATATGTAAATGTAAATAATTCAATTAACCAATGTTGTACGGTTCCCATTTTCTCAGTTACACTGTGCGTTTAGGCAATATAAGCTTCAAAACTATGTGGAACTGAGTCAACTCTGTGCAAACACAACAAGATCATGGATGGAGTGCTGAAACCTTTAAAACACTCACCCCCAGTCAAGAGATCTGCGTTAAATCCATTGTTCTTTTGCTCACATGTCACCCCAGTTTGGACCCAGCCATATGCAAATCAGGCTTGACCCTCCTTTCCATGGGAAAAGTCCAGCCCAAACTGCCAGGCCAGGTCCTCCCTAGACTGGAAACAAGCATCCTTGGTCTGGTTTTGTGGTATCACCCCCATCTGTCAGGCTAGTTTGAATCCAGTGGCACACCGAGCAAGGGATCCAAGTTTGAACATACCCATGGCCATATAGGGCGAGCATAGCAAACATAACAGGATGATGTACAGAGTGATGACATTTTTCAAAAATCTTGACTTTGCATTATATTATATGAATACATATAATTGCCCTCCTACCTAGCGCTGCCTAACCTATAAAGCATAGGGTGTGCAGGTTCTGCCAGATTACCTTGGAGTGGTATAACTCCCCATTTACCTGCGGCGCGTGTCATCTAGCAGCCAGCCTTGGTGTAGAACAGTTCAGTCTTCTTCAGGATGGTGTTAGATTCCAGCCCGCCCAGAAATCAGGTATGGGGCGACCTTTGACACTCCATCAAGATACTCCTCTGTCTAAACAGGGGCATAGTGTTAAAGTCAATTTCAAATTTATTGTTCGATTACTTAAAATCATTACAAAGTGTTAAAACCGTATGACTCACGTATACATATATGAATTTAAAAAGGGGCGGAAAGGGAACTATTATTAATACAACAGCAGTGCAATAATCTAGCAGTAAAATCGAATGAAATGAAAAAATTGTCCGAATGTGCTTTTATCTTTTACAGATCAGCTCGTTAAATAACATGGCAGTCACAGAGTGGTTTTAAAAAAAGTTTAAGTAAGGGCAATAAGTCAATATGACAGCTGGTTTTGGAGAGCTGAACGTGCCCATGTAGGCCTTGCGGAGGGGGGCTGGTGGCCGCTTGAGTTTTTATTACAGGGTGATGTCTGGGCCGACCGGCAAAAGAAAAGCTGCCCTTTCTTTTCCCAACGTTTTTACAGCTCTGGCAACAAATTTGGTAAACCGGATGTTCAGGATTATATTTTCTTGATTCATAGCTGCCATTATTGCTTGGCGACATGTACAAACGCCTAATTTAATCCACTCTGCTCTCAGTAAGGTCCTTCTGTCTTGTAGCAGAGATGGCATGCGCAGGATATGTGCTCCATGCTTTCGGAGTGGTAGCCGCATTCACTGCATTCGATTTTCTGATTAGGGCGCCGCCGTTCCGGTAAATGCTTTAAAAAAGGCCATTCGCCTAGCCTTGGGGCCATAAATTTTACTTTCCAAAAGATTGAATAGGTACTTGATAGGTAGGCTGACTCAACTCCCGGTTTGTAGTCTGAGACAAATGCCCAAGCGTGCTTCCTTCTGGATAATTTTGCTCTGTCGGAATGGAAGGACCAGAGCCGAACGCTTCGCTTGATTACGCTCTTCAGTGCCTGTTGTGAGGGGCTTGTCCCCCAGGATTCTGAAATTCCAAGGAGCTGTAGGGATTGGTCCAAGTGGAGCCGATGTTTTTGGCTTGATGTACTGGTCAATATTTCGTTCCAGAGTTTGATCTCAAGACTGTTTTCGGGGAATTACGCAGTCTATTGCAAAACTTAATGAAAGCACCAGCCTCAACACCGCTGTGGTCTAACAGACCAAGCTCTAATCTGACTTGTGCCGGAGATGAAGACCTCGGCATACGCCATGCTCGCTAGAAGATTCTAATGATTGATTTATTAAGTACGATGTCTGTCGAGCCCATCATAATCTCATGGCCATATGATAGAGAATTTGTGATCTTGGCCTTCATCACCTTGAGGAAGTGGGTTAGGCTTGGTCTTAGTAGGTGTTTTGAAAGTTTTGCCGACCCGACCTTCAGGGACAGTGCCTTAGCCTTGATGGCGTTTTTTCTTTAATAAAGGAAGCTCTTGAATCGAGAAAAATTCCTAAATATTTGTAGTGTGGCACTGTATCGATGATTTTTTTGTTAAAAAAAATTACCTTCTTTTCTGCTGTTTCTGTTTGCTAAAATGAATTATTTTTGTTTTCGATAGGTTCAATTCCAGGGCATTTTCAGATGTATAAGAAGTTCGTCGAGGAGCCTCTGTAAACCAACCTTTGTGTTGCTCAATAACACAAGGTCATCAGCTTATAACAAGTTACTGATGCAGGTCCCATCCAGTTAGAGGCGGATGCGAGTTGACCTTGTCAAGTATGGAGGATAGGTCGGAAATAAACAGGTTAAAGAGAAGGGGCGTCAAGACGCACCCTTGTTTGACGCCTCTTCCTGTTTGAATCTTTTTTGAAACGTGGGACCCGTCGCCTAACTTTATCCTTATCCAGGTCTATGTGTGGAGTTGGATGATGGCTTGTAAGAGGGCTGGAGGTATACCCCAGCGGGCCAATTTTTGCCACAGATGAGCGTGGCACTCGATCGAAGGCCGCCTTGAAGTCAACGAAGCAGCAGTATAGTTGCATGCGACGGACGTCGGCCTTCTCCGTCAATATGGCTATTGCGAGTAGGTTACTGGTTGTGCCTGACTTGGCTAGGATTCCGGTCTGGTTAAAGGGAAGGCGCTGTGTTGATTCAACCCAAGAAGTCAGCTCTTCTAGTAGAATGCTGGCATAGCATTTAGATTCTATGTCCAGCAGAGCTATCATTCTATAATTTTTTGGGTTGTCTCTTTTACCACTTTTATAAATGGGATGAATGATGGCACCTTTCCAAGAATCCGGGATGTGATTGTTAAGCCTGCAGTGTAAGAAGAGTGGTGCGAGGAGGCCTGGCCACAACGTTTCGTCTGATTTAAACAAGGCCTGAGGAAGTCCGTTGGGGCCGGGTGCTCCATCCCACCTGCGTTTCCTGATAATCCGGGCGATGTTATTTATTAGGATTCTGTGTGTTGTCAGTGTTCCTGGGGTGAGGTTGTTTAGTAGCTCCTCGGATGATCGTATGACCATAGCACCTTCTGCCTTGGTAGGTGACACAGCGTTTCCTCTGTATTGATCTTCGGTGGGTGGTTGCCGGGATTTGAATGTCAAGTGAGGACTAAGGGGCTCTTGCCCACTTGAGTTTTCTCTAAAATGATTAGATAGAAACGTGGTCCAGTCGTCCGCACTTATGTTTGCGGTGGTGTATCCTTCGCCTCCTAACAGGCCTCTATTCACAAGAGTCCAAAATAACTTGGAGTTGGACTTTTTGCTGGCGTGGACTAACTTCGTCCAAAACTTGTCTGACGCTAATTGTTTGTCTCTATGTACAGATGCCTTAAGTGCTTTTTGTGTTTGCTTGTAATGACTAAATAAAGTTACGTTTCCCGGGTTTTTTCTAGTCCAACGCAAAGCGACCTTTCTTTGTTGTTTTAACGTTTTTGTTGCGTGTGAAATTCGGAATTGGGGAGGACCTGGCCGGGAATGGGGTTTGGTCGAAAATTCTTTATTAAACTGTTCACAAGCGCTTCCCATCCAATGATAATAGGCACGTCAGTTTCACCTTTTAAACATAGAAGATGACAGCATTTCTCCAAGACTGTAGGGGCGGCGCTTGACGACCATTTCATTCGTCTTAGATTCTCCGTGTGACTGTCTGATATGGTGTAAGCAAGTGCGTGATGATAAGGAGCATTGAGGGATAATGTTACTATTTGGGGTCGATGATCACTTTCCCCCAGTGCTGCGATGTAATGGGACTTGATTATAGGCATAGTGTTGGTTTATATAATAAACTGCCCCCTTTCGTTTTGTGCCTTAGTCTTGGTCCTTTTGTCATTGTTGATTCTACTCACCCAGAGCTGTCGCCGAACGGACAACGAACGACATTTCACACAGTGTAATAAGTCCTTGTTCAGATTGTTCTAAGGCAAGATAATATGCCTATGAAGAAATATAACTGTAAGCAAACCATTTCTGAGTACATCATCTCATGAGGCCGCGCAAGCCAATGTGTATTAAAAGTAATCGTTTGAAAAAATGTCAACTTTTAACTTATTCATGTAAAATGGAAGTGTTTGAGCCCGGGGCCTATGTAACCACACAACACCAATGTCAGTATGCGGTAATAACTCGGAGCCAGTTTTGTGACATGCCTTTATAAAAATGTTTTTGTATGCAATGTGGTTACATTTATGTCTCTGTGACGCTTTTCATTACGTTAAGTCTGTCTGTTGGTTCTTAACAAGGATTTGTTTTCTCGGCAGGATCCAATGGTGAGATTAGCAAGTCCGGCCTCTTTGCCCTTTGCACCTTGGATGGTGAGTAGATCTGGTTTATTTGTAGCTCCTTCACAGGCATTGTAGGTTCTGGTCCCTATTGTGGCGCCAGTTAAGGATAAAATAAATCGTGCACTATTAAAACTGCAAAGTAGTCTACAGCTACCGCCCCAGCTGGCATTTTCTTTCCAATTTAAGGTCACGTCACAGAGGTTTATTTGGTGTTTTTATAAATGTGACTAAAACATTTTGTGGTAATCTTTAATTACTCTTCTCCAAGATCATTATTGACTAATTTAGATACCAGAGTGAAGCATTTGTATCAGGCTAACAGGGTACCAGCAAGCTAGGTCCTATACAAAATGTATTGAGGGAATTGTTGGCAGGCGTGTAGGAAGGAAAGGGAGTACTGGAGTAAATGAGGAATACAGTATTCATCATCATCATCATCATCATCATCTTTTATTCGATCATATTAGAAATGACCATAAAAGCACACGTAATAAATACATTAATTAAAATGTTGTTACAAGAATATTATAAAATACAGTATTTTTGGGCTGCTTTCTGTTGCAAAATAACCATTCTCATAATATTTTTTTTCTCATCACTTTAAAAAAATCCCAAAACACTTGTTTCTATCAAAATTAACAGAAGACACATTTTGTCTGATTTCAGTTCTATCTTTATTTTTTTAACTCGTATTTTTATTCAGAATCACATTACATGTTGCCCCACAGGGTCACAGAGCAACGAAAAAAGAATCACGTTATCTTACATTTCAGGTTCTTAGTGCAAAATGTTACTGCAGCCTCAATGTTCGCCCATGTACTCTGCTCCAGAGTGTCACTGCAATGCATCCATCTCTATATATAATACACGGGACAACTCCCGTAGGAGTAAGTTATGTGCAGAAAAAACATAACAATAAAACAACAAATTTGGCAGCGACAGGCAGTCGGTCGGTATTCCCCAATAAATCCTTTAACAGAGGGCAGGAAACAATTATACACATGAGTGAAGCTCCCTGGCTCCTGGAGCAGTTCAACATCCCACCTGGGCAGTGAGCAAGCAGAATGCATGCGTGGGGTAGGGATTGGAAGCGTCTCAATCTGCTAAAATAAGTATACGATGTATCTATTCTGCAGGGATAGCTAGGGGGCGCACAGTGAACCAACCCACACCTATCCCCACCTGTCCCACAATCTGGCAGTCTCTGGTCACTCCTACCCATGTACGCCACTTAGCCATAAATTGTACAACAGCTTAGTCATGCAGTCAAGGGGTCACCCTGCGGTGTCAACGTGGAGGTAGAAATATCTGCCGTCTACGAAGACACCACAGCCTCCTCATCCGATCCCTTCATCCGACAGAAGGCTCCAACATGTCCCCAGATTACGCTCTGCCCATCATCAGTACGAACCGAGCACAGACCGCAATCCTCAGTCACACCCCGCTCACTCAGGTCAGCCTTCCATTTATCCAGCCAGGGCAGTATAGGATGAGTTCAGTGTGTGCAATGCATTGTTTAGCCAGTACGAGTCCCATAAGGGTAAACTTATGTCGCATACTAGCCCCTAACTTCGGGATCGGGGGTAAGCCCAGGAGACTTCAGTTTATCTTTATAAATATATTGGGCGCAAATGCATGTGTTCCTCATCCAACCTGGCCACCCAATTTTACTGCTTGTTTTTATGCTCAGGGATTTCAGCGTCAAATTAAAATGAGCTCAACTCTAATGTAGTGTTTGTTGACTAGGTTTCATCCTGTATACTGCACTGATTGAACATTAGAAGCTGTTTGTGATGAACAATGTTTACCCATTTTCATGTGGGTGTATGTCACACCTTGTTTAGAGGGTACAGAGCAGGAGGGGGCTGCGGCGCTGCAACCATGATGGTTGTGGTAATTTGTCTCCAGTGTCTTGGGGTCCATCGTGCTCTGGTTTTGTAAACTGGTCCAAGTACACCTGACTCTCAGGGTAGCGATGGCCAGCAGTCAAAGGCTTCTCTGGAAGGGTGTGTGGGGCAGAGACACTGAAATCAATCAGTCAAACAACAAACACAATAATTGGTAAAAAGTAAAGTACTTTAATATCACAGCAAAATAAAAGGCAAAACATATTTATGGGGCGGTAGACAATTACAACAATTCTTAAACTCTACACTGGTCTAACACAGATTCTTTGGTGCCCACAATAATATACAGTTTTTTGGCAGTGATTGAAAGGTCATAGTCGAGAATCGGGCACAGGGGTGAGCTCATTTTTATACTTTTTTAGCAACCCATAGGGTCGCTTGGGATTTAGCAAAAGAGTTTGCACTATCAATTGTTTATCTCCCTAATGTGTGCTTATACAGTCTCTCAGTCTTTAATTTCAAGCTCCGTGTTACTTGTCCTGGCTTGGCTTGGAAATTGGTAATGCGCTCTTCACACTTGCATTGAAAAGCAGATGTATGATTGTAGGCATCAGGCCTGCATCTTGAATCTTACTGCTGGGAATGAGAAGAATGACAGACCTTGGCAGCAGTCTCTCGACTACGGCAGTTGCAACTTCCAGGCCTTTGGGAGTACTCTGCCACTGCAGTGTTGTAGGTCCTCGCAGGTTGCACAGCATGTTAAAACAGCAGCAATAACGCTCCTTTGGGTCATGCTGCATTAATGTTGGACAGCAAGCTGCCCATGGTTATCAATTTGCCATATAAACCACACAAGGAATCCAGCTAACCACTCGGAGCTTGGGAAGGCGCAGGTTATGCTCCCAGTATGGTTTGTTTCTTCTGGGTGCTTCACACTCTCGGAAAACAGATGGGCTTCTTCTCCTGAGCAGTCTTTTTCCTGCAGTACCAGGCACTCTCCTTTTCTTGCCCGTTCCTCTAATGCAGGCACTAGGCAGACCCACAGATCTTCAACAAGCTGCAGAGACTTCCGGTAATGGCAACTCACTTCTAGGAGACTGACTGTCAAACAGACACCTATTCTGGATCTCCGCAGATGTTTATTTACTCTGCAGAGAACTATTTTCCTTGGTCAAGAAGAACTTGCAACTGGAAGTGGGTTTATCTCACCTTCATATGAATTTTCCACACAAGGGATGTTGTGTTGATCAACTGTTCAGAGTCAAGAAAGTGGTTTTGGTGGCTAGTTTTCACGTTTCATTTTTTGCTGCAGTACAGACACAGCCTCTGTGCAAGGTGATGGCTATCACAGCGGGTAGTGATGATGCTGGCTCCAGTCAGGAGTATCCAAAACATGGGTGCATTGAAGTGTGAAGACTTTGCATCAGGCTATCATCATCATCATCACTTTATTCGATTAATTAAAATCAAAAAAGTACACAAATAAATCACATTCAATATATACAATATAAAACAGTAAAATAGTCATAGAGAATCCATATGGTGGTTGCTAATGTATTTCATGTATGTACAGATGCAAAGGGCTACAATAAAATTCATGGTTCGCTTATACTCCGGCCTCTTAGTTTCTTACATCTTACGGCTGCAACAAGGTAACTAGCAATATTAAAAATGTTCCAAGTATTGTTTAGCAATTGCAAATACATTAAGGCAGGTTTAACCAGATGGAACCCCATACCTCTTAGAAGTGGAATAATAAACCTTTTCCTGATAGTAGAATAATGTTTGCAAAAGAACATAAAACGTGTGGAATCTTGGATTGAACAATTATCACAGTCACAAAATGCTGCCTTTTCAGGTAGAGACCATCCCTGATATGTTCCCAATAAAAGGTGTATCTGGTTGAACCGAAATTTGGTTAGCAGCCAGCGATGGAAAGGCTTTGTTACCACTTTTAAATACGGTTCAATAGAAGGGGAGGTGACTAATAGGAAGTGGGAACTCACCGTGGGCTTTAGCAGTTCCTCCGACTCCCGCTTCTGGAGCCTTAGGCACAAGAAATGCTTTTTGACCCACAGTATGTCATCTTTAACAATGTTTTCAGGGAAGTCATAGATTTCTGAGCACTCCAGTTTCAGAAATATTCCTTTGACATATGAGAGCTACTGTATTTCATCTCCCCGATCTAAACTAATAGTCTTTTAAAATACAATGATTTAACTTTAGCTCTGGATTAAGCCAAGTTTTCATCCAACAAATAAGGGGGGCCATACCAATCAAATCACCAACGAACCCTATCCCCAGCTCCTGATGCACAGCAAATGTTGGAGTAGACTGAGGGACAGATAAAAGGCACCAAAACAATTTGTTTTCGGCCCTTTGCACATCGTCCATCGAGATATATCCCCATATCGCGGCACCATAAAGTGTCAATGCAAGACATTTAGCTTTATAAATCGCCAGGATTGCCTCAAATGGCCTTCCCCCGAGGCGCTGTGTCAAATTTAACAAGGCTGATCCTGCTCGCACCAGAGCATTCTTTTTTGCTAACCTTTGGGGCATCCATGTACAACAATTGTCAAACAGGATCCCCAGATATGTGAAAGCTCTCACTCCTTGGACCTCAACCCCTCTACAGTAAAATGTTTTTGCTTTACTCCCTCGGGGGCCCATGGCCTTGACATGAGACTTAGCAGAATTAACCACCAAGTCCAGCGAGGCCATGAATTCCCGAAGGAATTCAGCAGTCTCTGTAGTCCTATTGGGGTGCAAGCTATTAGGACGGCATCATCTGCGTATAGGAGAATTGGGATGGAACTGCCTCCTATACGCGGGACGTCCAGGGTAGCAATTTCCAGGGTTTTGTCTAGTGCATTAATATATAATGTAAAGAGAAGAGGGGGCAGGATGCACCCTTGCCTAACCCCTCTCCCTGATTTAAAGTGCCTAGTGCAAATACCATCTTGGGTCATCCTAACAGTTGTGTATAAATCCCGATGAAGATCTGCCATAAAATAAACCAAACTGGGGTCAATCCCCAAGTCCAATAAAAATTGTCCACAGCTTCGACCTTTTGACTAGATCGAAAGCTGTGGACAGGTCCATAAAACTCAGATAGACAGTGCCCCTAACGGCCACTGTGTATTTATTAATTAATAAGTACAGATTGAAACACTGATCCACAGTGCTTCTACCCGGCCTAAAACCATATTGGGATTCTATTAGGATACTTTTTTGTGTAACCCACTCAGACACTTTAGACAAAATAACTTTTCCTAATATTTTGACAGAGGAATCTATGAGGGAAATGGGCCTGTAACATCTCGGGTCCCCTCTCTGTCCTTTTTAGGTCGAAAGCCTGCATTGCAGGGCAGGGCCCTGCTGCAGGCGAAGACCTATTGTGAACAGGGGGATTTCAGTACTGCGTGAAACCATGCCCCCTTTTTCCATTGGCAGCACTCTCGAAATGGAGGCCTGCCATTGGAAAAAGCTCCTGTTTAGCAGATTTGTCTGCTCTGGATCCCACCTCTCGAGGACTCCATGACCTGCTTTACTGTAGCACGACAATATTTTCAGAAATATTGCCTTGGCAACCATGAGGCAGGTCAGGGAGTCCTGGAGGGGCGGGAATCAGTATCCTGCAAGTAACAATTATCACAGCATGAGACCCCACTTATCACAGCATGTCAACAGGCGCCCCAGGCTGCTGGAGCACTCAACTATAATTAATGTGCAGTTGAGTGCTCCAACAGTGTGGGGTGCCTCTCTGCATGCTGTGATAATTATCACTTTGGGGCCTCATGCTGTGATAATTAGGGCGGCATGCTCTATTTGCAGCACTGAACATTTTCAAAGAAGGCGAAGCAGCGACATTCATTGGAGACACTCACCCTCACGCCCTCACCCCCCTCACTCGCCCTCACCCCCCTCACTCGCCCTCACCCCCCTCACTCGCCCTCACCCCTCACACACCTCCTCACCCTCACACCCCCTCACTCTCATACACCCTCTCACCCTCACACACCCTCACACCCCCTCACCTTCACACACCCCCTCACCTTCACACACCCTCTCACCCTCACACCCCCTCACCCTCACACCGCCTCACCCTCACACCCCTTCACCCTCACACCCATTCACCCTAACACTGCCTCACCCTCACACCCCCTCAACCTCACACACTCTCACCCTCACACCCCTCACGCACCCTCTCTCACCCTCATACCCCCTCACCCTCTCACCCTCACTCACCCTCACCCCCCTCACTCTCACACACCCTCACCCCCTCACCCTCACACCCCCTAACCCCCTCTCACCCTCACACACCCTCACTCACTCTCACCCCCTCACCCTCACACCCCCTCACCCTCACACCCCCTCACACCCCCTCACCCTCTCACCCCCTCACCCTCTCACCCCAAAAAACCCTCACCCTCACACAGCCTCACCCCCTCACCCTCACTCACCCTCACTCAACCTCACACACCCTCACATACCCTCACCCGCATAGCATAACAAAATATAGCATAGCATAACGAAACACAGCATAGCATAGCATAACAAACAAAAGCATAGGATAGCAAAAGCACAGCATAACAAAACAAAACATAGCATAGCAAAACACAACAAAGCATAGCATAGCATAACAAAACACAACAAAACATAGCATAGCATAACTATACATAGCATAACAAAACAAAGCATAACATAACAAAGCACAACAAAACAAAACATATCATAGTAAAACAAAACATAGCATAGCATAACATAACACAACAAAACATAGCAGAACAAAATATAGCATAACATAACATAAAACAAAGCATAGCATAACAAACTATAGCATAACATAACAAAGAATAGCAAAACAAAACAGAGCATAGTAAAACAAAACATAGCATAGCATAACATAACACAACAAAACAGCACAACAAAACAGCATAACATAACAAAACATAGCATAACATAACATAAAACAAAGCATAGCATAACAAAACATAGCATAGCAAAACATAGCAAAACACAACAAAATATAGCATAGCGTAAAACAAAACATAACAAGGCATAACATAACACAACAAAACAGCAGAACAAAACAGCATAACATTACAAAACATAGCATAACATAACATAAAACAAAGCATAGCATAACAAAACATAGCATAACAAAACATAGCAAAACACAACAAAATATATCATAGCATAACTAAGCACAACAAAACATAGCATACATATCAAAATACAGCATTGCAAAGCATAGCAAAACATAGCATAGCGTAAGAAAACACAACAAATCATAGCATAGCATAACCAAACACAACATAGCATAGCATAACAAAACAAAGCTTAGCATAACAAAACATAGTATAACAAAGCATAGCATAGCATAACAAAACATAGCATAACAAAGCATAGCATAGCAAAACAAAGCATAGCATAATATAACACAACAAAACATAGCATAGCATAACAAATCATAGCAAAACATAGCATAGCATAACAAAGCATAGGATAGCAAAACTAAACATAGCATAGCATAACATAACAAAACAAAGCATAGGATAGCAAAACATAGCATAGCATAGCATAACAAAACATAGCATAACAAAACATAGCATAACAAAACACAACAACACATAGCAGAACAAAACATAGCATAGCATAACAAAACATAGCATAACAAAGCATAGCATAGCAAAACAAAGCATAGCATAATAAAACACAACAAAACATAGCATAACAAATCATAGCAAAACACAACAAAACATAGCATAGCATAACAAAGCATAGGATAGCAAAACTAAACGTAGCATAGCATAACATAACAAAGCATAGGATAGCAAAACAAAACATAGCATAGCATAACAAAACATAGCATAACATAACAAAGCATAGCATAACAAAACAAAGCCTAGCATAACAAAACAACAAAACACAACAAACCATAGCATAGCATAACAACACACAACAAAACATAGCATACATAACAAAACATAGCATTGCAAAGCATAGCAAAACCTAGCATAGCATAACAAAACACAACAAAACATAGCATAGCATAACAAAACACAACACAACATAGCATAGCATAACAAAACACAACATAGCATAGCCTAACAAAACAACGCTTGGCATAGCATAGCATAACAAAGCATAGCATAACAAAGCATAGCATAACAAAGCATAGCATAACAAAACAGCATAGCAAAACAAAGCATAGCATAATAAAACATAGCATAGCATAACACAAAATAGCATAACAAAGCATAGCATATCAAAACACAACAAAGCATAGCATAGCATAACAAAACACAACAAACCATAGCATAGCATAACAAAACAAAGCATAGGATAGCAAAACTAAACGGAGCATAGCATAACAAAACAAAGCATAGGATAGGAAAACAAACATAGCATAACAAAACATTGCATAACATGACAAAACAGCATAATAAAACACAACACATAGCATAACAAAACAGCAAAACACAGCATAGCTTAACAAAACACAACAAAACATAGCACAGCAAAACAAAAAATATAATAGCATAGCAAAACATAGCATATCAAACACAACAAAACATAACATAGCATAGCATAACAAAACATAGCATAGCAAAACAAAGCATAGCATAATAAAACACAACATATAGCATAGCATAACAAAACATAGCATAACATAACAAAGCATAGCATAGCAAAACATAGCATAGCATAAGAAAGCATAGCATAACAAAGCATAGCATAACAAAACATAGCATAACAAAACATAGCATAGCAAAACAAAGCATAGCATAGCAAAACACAACAAAACATAGCATAGCATAACAAAACAAAGCATAGGATAGCAAAACATAGCATAGCATAATAAAACAAAGCATAACAAAACATTGCATAGCATAACAAAACAGCATAGCAAAACAAAACACAACAACACATAGCATAACAAAACATAGCAAAACACAACAAAACATAGCATAGCATAACAAATCATTGCAAAACACAACAAAGCATTGCATAGCATAACAAAACAAAGCATAGGATAGCAAGAAAACAGCATAGCATTACAAAACAAAGCATAGAATAGCAAAACAAAACATAGCATAACATAACAAAACACAGCATAGCATAACAAAACACAACAACACAGCATAACAAAACATAGCAAAACACAACAAAACATAGCATAGCTTAACAAAACCCAACAAATCATAGCATAACAAAACAAAACATATCATAGCCTAGCAAAAAATAGCATAGCATACCAAACACAACAAAACATAGCATAGCATAACAAAATATAGCATAGCAAAACAAAGCATAACACACACAACCAAACACACACAACCACGCACACACAACCACAAACACAACCGCACACACTTCTATCTATCTATCTATCTATCTATCTATCTATCAATCTATCGCCCTCACTCCTATCCATCTATCTATCTATCTATCTATCTATCTATCTATCTATCTATCTATCTATCACCCTCACTCTATCTGTCTATCGATCTGTCACCCTCACTCTATCTGTCTATCTATCTATCGCCCTCACTCTATCTGTCTATCTATCGCCCTCACTCTATCTATCTAATCGCCCTCACTCTATCTATCTGTCTATCTATCTATCTACCTATCTATCTATCTATCTATCTATCTATCTATCTATCTATCTATCTATCTATCTATCTATCTATCTATCTATCTATCTATCTATCTATCGCCCTCACTCTATCGCCCTCACTCTATCTATCTATCGCCCTCACTCTATCTTGCTATTGCCCTCACTCTATCTATCTATCTATTGCCCTCACTATCTATCTATCGCCCTCACTCTATCTATCTATCTATCTATCTATCTATCTATCTATCTATCTATCTATCTATCTATCTATCTATCTATCTCCCTCACTCTATCTATCTATCTATCTATCTATCTATCTATCTATCTATCTATCTATCTATCTATCTATCTCCCTCACTCTATCTATCTATCTATCTATCTATCTATCTATCTATATCTATCACCTTCACTCTATCCATCGCCCTCACTCTATCCATCGCCCTCACTCTTATCGCCCTCACTCTTATCGCCCTCACTCTTATCGCCCTCACTCTTATCGCCCTCACTCTTATCGCCCTCACTCTATCTATCTATCTATCTATCTATCTATCTATCTATCTATCTATCTATCTATCTATCTATCTCCCTCACTCTATCTATCTATCTATCTATCTATCTATCTATCTATCTATCTATCTATCTATCCGCCTCACTCTATCTATCAATCTATCTATCTTTCGCCCTCACTCTATCTATCTTCCTCACTCTATCTTGCTATCGCCCTCACTCCATCTATCTATTGCCCTCACTATCTATCACCCTCACTCTATCTATCTATCGTCCTCACTCTATCTATCTATCATTCTATCTATCTATTTATCTAGATACTGATCGCCCTCACTCTATCTATCTATCTATCTATCTATCTATCTATCTATCTATCGCCCTCACTCTATCTATCTATCTATCCCACTCACTCTATCGCATCACCACAGCATCACTCATCACCACCACAGCATCATTAAGGGGCACAACAACATCACTATGCGCTACCACAGGATCATTGAATGCCACAGCATCACTAGTCGCCACCACAACATCACTCAGCGCCACCACAGCATCAATCTGTGCAACCATTCAACAACAACTGGGTCAAATATGTTCTCTCAATGTTTCAAGCTTTATTACAAATGTCACAAAAAGAGGTTAGTATTTCACTTCTGTTCTTGGATTTTCGTCACAATAAAATACATTGAACATATTCTTCACAAAAGTTATTTACAAAAGTTTAAGCTATTGCCATTATAAATTACAATAACTTTTATTTAAGTATTAATTATTAAAAAATTATAAGCCATTGTTATTTGTAATATCAATACATCCAAGTCACGTGAATACAACACATATTGCATTACAAATGCTATAGGTGTCACAAGTTATAACTATTGGCACTGTAAATGACAAAGCTATTATTTTTGCTATTTTCAAAACCAACACATAAATAAAAAATGTGTCATTTACAATACCAATAGCTCAAACTTTCCTAATGCGAGACCTTATGCATTGCAAATGGTTGTTTAAAAATCGGGATAATGGTGGAAAGGGCCCATGAGGCAGGGAAACCATGAGTAACAGTAGAGTTAAAAACATTCGTTAAAATTGCAGCCCAAAGTTTAACATTTCCCTTATATAAATTTGCAGGGACTCCGTCTGGGCCAGGGGCCTTGTTAGCAGCTGTGTTAATTATTGCTTTTTCCACGTCCGCCTCTATGAACAAGAGGTTAGATATGGGTGGGATACCAGCAGGTGGAATTAATGAATCAAATACTTCATTACTTGCATAAATTAGTTCAAAATGTCTCACCCACTTTTCCTCCGAGATATTCGTTTCAAGGTTCTCATTATCCTCACCTAACCCCTTCGATGCTCATGACGGAACGGTTCCGTCATGAGCATCGGTCGAGCTGTGCTCATGACGGAACCGTTCCGTCATGACCACCCCCATTAACATTGGGGCCCAGCACCGGCTGTAAATCGGGGCAGCACGGATGTGGTTAACAGCGGACTGTTAATGGTGGCCCAGAACTTAGAGCTATTCTTTAAGACAGCATCAGACATGAGACTGTCCCAGGCCTCTGATTTAATTTAATTTTTTATTGTTTCTATACATGATTTGTATTCCTTTCTACAGTTAGCTATCCGGATTCTATCTCTGGGTAAAGCCTTCACTGATTCCATTAATATACGATGAGCCCTGGAACATTTGGTGTCGAACCATCTTTTCGTTTTTTTCCTTGTAGGTCTAGCAGGGGCAGTTAGATCAATAGCAATTTGCTTACAAATTGCTTTAAAAGCTACGATGCTCTCCCCTGCCGGGGTGGCACAATCCACGCATTTCCCAAACTCAAGGCTCTTCTTTTCACAGAGAGGGTCTAAGAACTTGTCTGGTACTATTTTCACTCATTTCAACCTTCACCCTTGGCCACTAGTAGTCACACTTATTTGGGGTCTGGTGGTATTTAGTTCAACAGAACAGAAGAATCCTGCGCTCCGCACCAGATTGACCGGGTTATGGTCACTGAATGAAGAGCTAACTGCGTTGTAAAAAATTACATGACCCATCAGGGCGGGGGGCTAAAAATATGTAGTCAATAATCGACTCGCTTTCCCTGGATTTGAAGGTTGCTACCCTCTCGCGTCTGTCAAAGAAAGAAGGCTCGTAGAGATTGACACATGATAAAAGATCCCCTAGAGCCACTCCTCTCTGAGTATGTTCAAAATGTGGGGGTGACGCAAAGGAAGGGCTATATCCTTCATTAAGTTGACAATTAAGAGGTGAATATTAAAATCTCCCAAAAGGATGATATCGATTAAAGTGGTTTGTTGTGCTTTATAGCTTATAATAAATTGTTCTAAAAAACACAAGTGTTCGTTACGATATCCACTCTCCCCTGAGTTATAGAAATGTATTAACAGGGTTTTCCCGTCAGTCTCAGAGGAGATCTCAACTATTAAACAGTTGGGGGAAACAGAGTCTAAAGTCTTGACTACCCCTTTCAAATTAACTGATAGGAGTAGCAACAGTCCTCCCTTAGCTCTCCCTGAAGCAGATGGACAGGCTGGTTGGAAATAAGATGTAAAGCCATCTACCCAAAAATTATTTTGCAGGTCCAAGTCATCATTGGCTTTAATGAAACTAAGCCAGGATAGGTCCTCCTTTTTTGACCTTAACCCAGCGATATTCCAACTTAGTAACCTAAAATTAGAATCAACCTTTGTAATAGGGTTAGGTTTAAGTAGTTGTTGTAGTGTAGTTATGACAGGTGACCCTAGTCAATCAATCTCATTCAGGCGTGATAGTGGAGAGAACCTGTTTGCTAAAGTAAGACTACCCTCGATCCTTATGTCCTGGGTGTTATAAGGGTTGGATAAAGTGGTGACTTCTGGCTTTTTCCCCGTTATTAAAGAGGCCCTATTAAAAGCACAACAAGGGTGCCATCCTTGTCCTGCTTTAGAAAACTGTGGGCAAGGTGTTATTTTTTTTAGTCGAAATCCTGGGATGGGGTAGAAGAATCCCAGGGGGACTGCCCTGATGTTACCATCTTCATTCATCATGTCCGACCCATCCCATAACATCCGTGGTACAATGAAAGGGCTGTTAAAATTGACAATAACACAGTCCCCTTTTATTCTTTTTGTCGTTCTCCTGAGCCACCCCGCACGCCTTACCATGATGATATTCTGTGAGATATTACTGCAACCTGAGCAATTAAAGTCACACCAATTCTTTGTAATGGCCATAAGGGCCTCAGGGGTTTCCTTCTCTCCCATTTTTAGGGGTGGTACCCCAACTAGTACAATCACCAACGGAGCAGCTTCAGGTGGAAGATTGATGTTTGGTTGAAGTAAAGTTTCACCTCCAGACTGATCCCCAATATCAGGGCCCCTTTGCCTGTTAGGGTCCTGGATATTTGGGGTCTCAGGATGACTTAGTAAGCTGGGGTGTGATTCTCTATGTGATTCTCTACCCTCGTTAGTATTTTGCTGGCCTCTAACTGTATCAATGTTAAGATGTGGGGGTTTAACCAAAAGGGGAACTTCTAACAATGGCCTATGATCTGGTACTATATTTCCTTTTGTACATACCACTGAGGGTTCAGCTAATTGGTTAGGCAGTGGTACTTGTCTAACAGTACACTCGTGTTGACTTAGAAACGCATTAATACGCTCACACTTCCCCAACAAATCAGAAACACACGAGTTCATAGTGTCAATAATGTCCTTAGCAATGTTGGATAGCGCCTGCTCCAGTCTAGTAGAAAATAATTCTTCTATCATGTCCCGAAGATAATGCTCTGTTATATTGGATGACTTTAGCTCAACATTAGATGCAGTTTTTTTAGTGTCCGTGACCTGCTTCTGGGTTTGCTTGGACAATTTCTTTGATGCAGAGCTAGGTTTATTAGATAAACCTTTATCATTCAGGGTCAAGCTTAGGGGTTGGCTTGTAAGTTGAAGTACATTATCCTCTTGACTAGCACAACTATCCGGCTGTGCTACTTTAGGGCGATTAATAATTACATTAATGTGAGTTTTCTGGGCAACAACATCCTGAACAGGGCCACGCTCGGAGTATGGTGCCAGGCCCAATTCTCTCTCGGCAGATTACATTTCTGAGGATAAAACCCCCACTGCTGATGTAAGGTAGGAGATAATGGATGCCGACTTCCTTGGGACTTTCGCCTCGCCTCCCCATGCTCTTGCAAAGTATGTAATTTCCGCTTACCCATAGTTCAGGAACCAGTAGTTAAGGGGGTGGCCCGACCCGGCCTCTTCTGGCCCCTGATGGCCACAGATGGACCCGCCCTTTGCCCGGGCTTAGCCCGGCGCCGCCCGCGCGCGTCCCGCGACGCGGGGCCTCTCGCTGGACTTTGAGCACCTCCGGGGGCGGGACAGGGCGTGCGCAACTTCCTGTCGCGAGGGTCGCTGGGGGTTGTAGTCCCTGGTCAGCCGCACCGTGCTGTCCGGTGGCTGCGGTGGCAGGAAGGCTGGCGAGAATTGCGGGAATGGTGGAGAAAGGTTGTGGCGTCCTTCGGCCACCTCCGGCGTGCCCAGATCAATCTGAAAGTGTCCCCGCTCCCCCGGGGCTCTCGCTGGACTTTGAGCACCTCCGGGGGCGGGACAGGGCGTGCGCGACTTCCTGTCACGATGGTCACTGGGGGTTGTAGTCCCTGGTCAGCCGCGTCGTGCTGTCCGGTGGCTGCGGCGGCAGGAAGGCTGGCGAGAGTTGCGGGAATGGTGGAGAAAGGTTGTGGCATCCTTCGGCGACCTCCGCCGTGCCCAGGTCAGTCTGAAAGTGTCCTTTGCATCAGACTATCATCAGCCTTCCTGAAGTAGCAATCGGGAAAAGACAAAAGGGCAGCCCCTGCCTGGAAACTCCTTCAACAACATAATCTGCTGGCGTACCCCACTCCAAATGGCAGGCTCAGCAAGGACTAATCAGCAATCCCCTGAAAAAGGGCCCTTATAGGGTAGTCCTGCCTCCACTCTTCCACATTTTACTGTCTGGGGCTCCTCCCTTCACCCCCAGGAAAACAGACCGTTCACATCATATTATCTGGGGGAGCTGTATTCGATTTTCCATTCTGTGCCATGTCAAACCAGGGGCTAACTAAAATGCATCCTGGTGCTCCCCGAAATCATACTCTTACCTAAGCATGGAGTCTTACTACCAACCATACATTTCAAGTGTGCACTCAACAAGCACATGGAATGTCAGCACAAGAGTTTGTGTGACACATCTAAGCGGAACTTTACATGACGATGGCCAGTTGTCACACCTCTCCTGAAGCAGGAAAAAGATTTGTTCAGTAGCATTAATCCACAAAGATCCATATGCTATGCCACCGCTTAAAGTCAACAACAAGAGCAAGGACAGTAATCCTATGCTAATATAGAGAACAAGCTTGGTGTGCCGCTCGAGGGTAGAGAACAGGTTCTGGACCTTGGATACACCATGGCCTGGTCTTAGAGTACATGCTAAATTAGAATATCAATTGGGCAAAAAAAGGCAGGATGCCAGTTTCCCAAAGGCTGGGTCACTCAGGACAGGGCTGCATGCCCATTTCCTGTGCAGGAGACGTACCCTCTCAGTCACAATTATAGCATGCATGCTTTCCAGAATTGAGCATTTGGCCCTTAAAACATATCCTTCAGAGTGTGAGGTGGCATTGAAACAGATATTTTGATTCTTTTGAAATGTTACTTATAGTTATAAATAATATCCTTATATCTGGAGGCAGGAGCACCAAACCCTGGACCCACTGTTAGAGAAGGATTGCTTTAGTTTATCTGATTTGTCTGTTTTTTTTAAGAAGGGATTTCTAGAAGGAGGGAGTCACAGCTCCAAAGTAGTCACTGGCTGCGAGAGATGGTCATTTCGTTTTTAGGTCTTGCGCCTAGCATTGCATTGTGTAGCGCGAGACATTTAGTCGGTAAAAATTAGGTTTCAGAAGCTGACCTAGGAATGGCACACGCAAGAGCGTGTGCTTTTCATTTTGTGGCACGCTATTGGGCTTTGCGTGCGTGTTTTTTACCAAGAGAGCACGCAATAGGCAAACAGCGGGCTCATTGCTCCACCCATGGCCTATTGGTGTCTATTACGCGCACCGGGCGTCATGTTGTTTCAATTATCGTGCCCAGACACTGGCGCGATAATTGAAATACATGGCTCACAGTGGTTCGTGCGCACGCACCACTCGCGGGCTTGTTCCTTTTTAGGTTTTGCCTGGCGTCCACTGCGCAGCAGTGTCGCGCAGGCGAAATCTTTTGTTTAGCAGTATGGGGCTTTCTCCCGCCTCTCTCTTCCATTGGCTAGCTCCATAAATGGAGGCTGGCCATTGGAAGAGAGATCTATCCATAATTGTCCGAGCAGATTCGTGGGCGTTCCGCTGATTTTTTCTCTCTCCGCCCCTTTTACAACGTCATGCGGCGGTGGGCAGATGTGGGTTTTTTTTTTTACGGCATGTTTTGGTCTTTTTGGAAGTGTCTTTTGCAGGAGTGGGCTGCGCCATTGTCGTCTCCGTGGCTTCTTTCCGTCTATCCGCAAGGCACACTGGTCAGATAGGAGTCTTCGCTGCTGGGTACACTTCCTTCCTTCCTGCCGGCTTTGTTCATCGCGTAGCAGTGACACCTTTACTGATTCTAGCAGTGGCTTCACGGCTCTTAGGGCAGCCAGCAGTTCACCCTCTCCAATTGCGTACATGCTCCCCTTACGACTTGTGTTTTACAAACTGCATCTGTATCAGCGCGAGTGTCGTCTCCGTGGCTTCTTTCCGTCTATCCGCAAGGCACACTGGTCAGAGAGGAGTCTTCGCTGCTGGGTACACTTCCTTCCTTCCTGCCGGCTTTGTTCATCGCGTAGCAGTCTCGGTGCCGGCCTCTCTGTTTCTCCCCTGGCCGCTCCCTCCCCGTTACTCCGAGTAGTGGGACAGTGGGAGACTACGTTTCTTTGGCTTGTGAATATGTATGTTTCGACCCCCCCAACACACACACACACACACACATCCACCCCTTAGTTCTGAGTGATACCTCCTCACCTGCTGGGACTCTCCTATTCCCCCAGCCTTCGATTCAACTGAAATGGTTGATCTCCGAGGTTTGGAGGCACCATGAGCGTGTGCAGCGCCTTGAAGCCCGTGGGAGCACAACCAGAAGAGGCCGCGGCTCGGGAAGCAGTGGCCGCCGCAGCTAGCGATTTGAAGCAGGTGATGCCTAGAGCTCACTTTAAGCAGGGAGCACGAGACGCTGCAGCTCCTTGAAGCCCTCGCAGCTTATAAAACATAAGCCGTGGCAGCTTCTTGAAGCCCTTGCGGGCGAGAGGCAGGGCCGGCTTTTGTCGTGGGCGAGTTGAGTCCAGGCCCAGGGCGCCAATCTTCAGAGGTGCGCACGGTCTGCATCAAGGTCCTGTAGACAGCAGCGTCCCTCTGACTAGACTCAAATTATTCCGACTAGTCTGCTTTTCGTCATTTTTAGTTGCAGCAGGTGCCGTTTTATACCCGATTACCCCCTTCCTTCCCCTCCCATCTCCGTTTCATCCCTGTGGCCACATACACCAAAACTGGCCAGTCACATCACCAACAACTTGGCATGAGTGTGATCGAGCTATGCTGCGAATGAATACAGATATTTGTGGGAGGTGGTGAGAAGTTTGTGCTTAGAGGCCAGTCAGTCACTGCCGAGATGTGTGACTGACCTGTGAACACACCGCCTTCTGCCTCGTTTTATTCACCGATTCAGAAAAGGGGGTGGTGATGAACAGAGTGTCTGAATTAAGCAGACCACTCTTACCCAGTCCAAAGATCCAGGCTTGATCCATCACCGTTATTTATCTCACTGCACCATCCCAGCTCAGAACCTGGCTATATGCAAATCAGTCTGTCCCTGGCCCAGTGCATCATGGGAACAGGGCAGACCAAACTACCAAGCCAATTCTTCACCAGAAAGGAGACAAGCTACCGGGGACCGGTTTCTGGCATTTCAGCCTTCTTCGGCCCGGCTTGCTTGAATCCTGATGGTGCAGTGAGAAAGGGACTCATGTCTGAGTATACCCTGCCACACCTATAGTGGCCAAAAACGATTCAGAAAAGGGGGTGGTGATGAACAGAGTGTCTGAATTAAGCAGACCACTCTTACCCAGTCCAAAGATCCAGGCTTGATCCATCACCGTTATTTATCTCACTGCACCATCCCAGCTCAGAACCTGGCTATATGCAAATCAGTCTGTCCCTGGCCCAGTGCATCATGGGAACAGGGCAGACCAAACTACCAAGCCAATTCTTCACCAGAAAGGAGACAAGCTACCGGGGACCGGTTTCTGGCATTTCAGCCTTCTTCGGCCCGGCTTGCTTGAATCCTGATGGTGCAGTGAGAAAGGGACTCATGTCTGAGTATACCCTGCCACACCTATAGTGGCCAAAAACGATTCAGAAAAGGGGGTGGTGATGAACAGAGTGTCTGAATTAAGCAGACCACTCTTACCCAGTCCAAAGATCCAGGCTTGATCCATCACCGTTATTTATCTCACTGCACCATCCCAGCTCAGAACCTGGCTATATGCAAATCAGTCTGTCCCTGGCCCAGTGCATCATGGGAACAGGGCAGACCAAACTACCAAGCCAATTCTTCACCAGAAAGGAGACAAGCTACCGGGGACCGGTTTCTGGCATTTCAGCCTTCTTCGGCCCGGCTTGCTTGAATCCTGATGGTGCAGTGAGAAAGGGACTCATGTCTGAGTATACCCTGCCACACCTATAGTGGCCAAAAACGATTCAGAAAAGGGGGTGGTGATGAACAGAGTGTCTGAATTAAGCAGACCACTCTTACCCAGTCCAAAGATCCAGGCTTGATCCATCACCGTTATTTATCTCACTGCACCATCCCAGCTCAGAACCTGGCTATATGCAAATCAGTCTGTCCCTGGCCCAGTGCATCATGGGAACAGGGCAGACCAAACTACCAAGCCAATTCTTCACCAGAAAGGAGACAAGCTACCGGGGACCGGTTTCTGGCATTTCAGCCTTCTACGGCCCGGCTTGCTTGAATCCTGATGGTGCAGTGAGAAAGGGACTCATGTCTGAGTATACCCTGCCACACCTATAGTGGCCAAAAACGATTCAGAAAAGGGGGTGGTGATGAACAGAGTGTCTGAATTAAGCAGACCACTCTTACCCAGTCCAAAGATCCAGGCTTGATCCATCACCGTTATTTATCTCACTGCACCATCCCAGCTCAGAACCTGGCTATATGCAAATCAGTCTGTCCCTGGCCCAGTGCATCATGGGAACAGGGCAGACCAAACTTAACTGGGTGAGAGCTTTCTGCTTAATTCAGAGACTCTGTCCCTCACCACCCCTTGTTGTAAATATTTTTGTCCACCCTAAGCGTGGAAGGGTATTCTCAGATGTGAGACCCTTGCTCATTGCACCATCAGGATTCAAGCAAACCGGGCCGAAGACGGCTGTAATGCCAGAAACCGGTCCCCGGGAGCTTGTTTCCTTCCCAGTGTAAGAATTGGCTTTTGTAGTTTGGTTTGCCCTGTTCCCATCATGCACTGGGACAGGAACAGACTAATTTGCATACAGCCAGGTTCTGAAACTGGGATGGTGCAGTGAGCTAAAAAACGGTGTTGGATCTAGCCCTGATCTCTTGACTGGGTGAGAGCTTTCTGCTTAATTCAGAGACTCTGTCCCTCACCACCCCTTGTTGTAAATATTTTTGTCCACCCTAAGCGTGGAAGGGTATTCTCAGATGTGAGACCCTTGCTCATTGCACCATCAGGATTCAAGCAAACCGGGCCGAAGACGGCTGTAATGCCAGAAACCGGTCCCCGGGAGCTTGTTTCCTTCCCAGTGTAAGAATTGGCTTTTGTAGTTTGGTTTGCCCTGTTCCCATCATGCACTGGGACAGGAACAGACTAATTTGCATACAGCCAGGTTCTGAAACTGGGATGGTGCAGTGAGCTAAAAAACGGTGTTGGATCTAGCCCTGATCTCTTGACTGGGTGGGAGCTTTCTGCTTAATTCAGAGACTCTGTCCCTCACCACCCCTTGTTGTAAATATCGTTTTATTCACCAGCAGTCACGAGAGCGACACATTTCTATCATCCCAGGGCCCTCCCTATCCAAGCAAAGACCGACTGTGGCTAGCGCCACTAAAGCTCCTTGAAGCGCCTTCTTCCCAGTGGCGAATACCACGCAGCTCCTTCAAGCCGGTGCTGCAGAAATAGCCCAGGCCACTGAGGCTCCTCGAAGATCGTGCACAGGCCGTTCAGCTCGTTCACGCCTATGGCCCAGGGCACAGACAGTACACCGCCTTGAAGCCAGACCGAGAACACAGGCAGCTGCTACTCATTGAATCCATTACTGCTTAGAAATTAAATCACCTGCCGCCGCCGGGCAGCACAGGTCGCTGAAGCCCCCTGAAGCCCTTGCGACCAGGAGAGCACAAACCACTACAGCTCATTGAAGCCCTTGCTGTCTAAAGTGCTTTACCACCTAGAAATCGCCCGCCCCGGCCGGACAGCGCAGGCCATGCAGCTCCTTGAAGCCTACCAGGAGGGCACACACAATAACAGCTCATTGTAGCCCTGCCTGCCTAGATAATTTTTGGTATGAACCCCCTTCTAGCCCTTATGCCAGAAACAGCACAGGCCTCTGTGACACTTTAAAGCTGCGCTGCAAAGGAAGCAAAGGCGGCCCAAAGCGTACAAGATGCTGCAGCTCCTTGAAGCCAGAATGCCTAGAGAATATAGCGCTGCTGGACAACGAGTAGCTTAGAGCACACAGGCCATTTGCTGTCTTTGAAGGCCCAGCGGCCTAGTGAGCACCGGCTGCAGCAGCTCCTTGATCCCTGTGCTTCTCATTGACACCCGTTGCCGCCTTCTAAACTCAGGCCCTGTAGCTCATTGAACCCCCTGCTGCCTAGAGCGCTTCAGGCCGCCGCATCTCATTGAAGCTGCTGCCACACAATGAAGGTAGGCTGCTCCAGCTCTTCCACTCCTCCCGAGGCCCTGTGAATAAATGCAGGCCTCGGCAGCATTTTGTAGCAGACACTGCCTGCCTACAGAACACAAGGCGCTTGCTGCAGCGCCTTGAAGTCCCCGCTGGCCAAATAGAACTTCTGTAGCTCTTCCGCTCTCGGATGGCTCAACAGCACAGATGGCTAAGACCGGTCCATCCCGCGGTGAACCGGAGCAAAAGCGCTATGCTATAGCACCTTGAAGCCTGTTGCTCGTGGTGCTCCTCCCACTTTTATCTGGATTCTGGGACCAGCCTTCAGTTTTTGGCTCGGGAACAGCCCGAACCTGCACCGCCGGCCGCCCGCAGCCTCGCACGGCTATAATTATGCTGGTAATTACAGGGGCGAATTAAACCTTCACTTCTGTTTTTTCATATGATAGGTCTGAGAGCGGAAACTTATCTGGTGTGGCGGGGGCTCGCAGTGTGTGGGGGGGCTCGGTGTGGGTGTGTGGCGGGGCTCTGTGGGTGTGTGGGGGGGCTCTGTGGGTGTGTGGGGGGCTCTGTGTGGGTGTGTGGGGGGGCTCTGTGTGGGTGTGTGGGGGGCTCTGTGTGGGTGTGTGGGGGGATCTGCGTGGGTGGGCTCTGTGGGTGTGTGTGTGGGGGGGCTCTGTGTGTGTGTGGGGGGGCTCTGTGTGGGGGGGCTCTCTGTGGGTGTGTGTGTGTGGCATTTGCGAGAGATTAAGCTATTGGCATTGTAAATGACAATGCCATTTATTTATCTGTTTTCAAAACCAACACATAAATAAAAATGTTGTCATTTACAATGCCAATAGCTCTAACTTTTGCAAAGGCGAAACCGTAAATGCTTGTTTTTTTGGGGATCTACTTCCCAGGGAAGCAACTAAATGAAAGAAGCCGTGTTTTGTTTGGCGCCCGTTTCACACCTCCCAGGATAGCAATGTTTATAAAACAAAGTCTACCTATTATTATGTGGCTGGCAGACGGTGAAATCCTTAAACTTCACAGCAGACAACATTCGTAGCATATACATTGTCACCCATGGAGGTTGCTTTGGTCAGCACCTGGCTTCCTTCCAGAATTGCCTGTAGCAGATACCCAGACTGTGTCTGATTCTTGGGAAGGCTGATCTACTCTTTAAGTAAAGTCAACAGCAAGGGCTTTTAAAAATCTGCAGGAAGACAACAGCAACCGCAACAGGCACCACATTTCAGTGTTTTCAAGACCTGTTCTAAGGGAATGGGAGTTGCCTTGATGATAGCATTGGGACTAGTGCTGATGACAATTAAAATGGCGCTGATGATACCAATGAGACTAGTGCTCCTGACAACAATGAGAATAGCACTGATGATAACAATGGGACTGGTGCCGATGCCAACAATGAGAATAGCGCTGATGATACCAATGGGACTAGCACGTATGCCAACAATGAGAATAGCACTGGTGATACCAATAGGACTAGTGCTCCTGACCAGTGCTCCTGACCACAATGAGAATAGCACTGATGATACCAATGGGACTAGTTCTCCTGACCACAATGAGAATAGCACTGATGATAACAATGGGACTAGTGCCGATGCCAACAATGAGAATAGCACTGATGAGACCAATGGGACTAGTGCTCCTGACCACAATGAGAATAGCACTGATGAGACCAATGGGACTACTGCCGATGTCAACAATGAGAATAGCACTGATGATACCAATGGGACTACTGCCGATGCCAACAATGAGAATAGCTCTGATGATAACAATGGGACTAGTGCCGATGCCAACAATGAGAATAGCACTGATGATACCAATGGGACTACTGCTGATGCCAACAATGAGAATAGCACTGCTGATACCAATGATACTAGTGCTCCTGACAACCATGAGAATTGCACTGATGATGACAATGGGACTAGTGCCGATGCCAACAATGACAATAACGCTGATGATAACAATGGGTCTAGTGCTGATGCCAACATAGAGAATAGCACTGATGATAACAATGGAACTATTGACGATGCCAACAATGAGAATAGTACTGATGATAACAATGGGACTAGTGCTGATGCCAACAATGAGAATAGCACTGATGATAACAATGGGACTAGTGCCGATGCCAACAATGAGAATAGCACTGATGATAACAATGGGACTATTGCTCATGACAGCAATGAGAATAGCACTGATAACCATGGGACTAGTGCCGATGTAAACAATGAAAATAGCACTGATGAGACCAATGGGACTAGTGCTCATGACAACAATGAGAATATCACTGATGATACCAATGGGCGTAGTGCCCATAACAACAATGAGACTAGCACTGATGATAACAATGGGACTACTGCTCATCCCAACAATGAGAATAGCGCTGATGATACCAATAGGACTAGTGCCGATGCCAACAATGAGAATAGCTCTGATGATAACAATGGGACTAGTGCTGATGCCAACAATCAGAATAGCACTGATGATAACAATGGAACTATTGCTCATGACAGCAATGAGAATAGCACTGGTAACCATGGGACTAGTGCTGATGCCAACAATAAAAATAGCACTGATGAGACCAATAGGACTAGTGCCCATGACAACAATGAGAATATCACTGATGGTACCAATGGGCGTAGTGCCCATGACAACAATGAGAATAGCACTGATGAGAACAATGGGACTAGTGCCCATGCCAGCAATGAGAATAGCGCTGATGATACCAATGGGACTAGTGCCGATGCCAACAATGAGAATAGCGCTGATGATACCAATGGGACTAGCACGTATGCCAACAATGAGAATAGCACTGGTGATACCAATAGGACTAGTGCTCTTGACCAGTGCTCCTGACCACAATGAGAATAGCACTGATGATACCAATGGGACTAGTTCTCCTGACCACAATGAGAATAGCACTGATGATAACAATGGGACTAGTGCTGATGCCAACAATGAGAATAGCACTGATGAGACCAATGGGACTAGTGCTCCTGACCACAATGAGAATAGCACTGACGATACCAATGGGACTACTGCCGATGTCAACAATGAGAATAGCACTGATGATACCAATGGGACTACTGCCGATGCCAACAATGAGAATAGCTCTGATGATAACAATGGGACTAGTGCCGATGCCAACAATGAGAATAGCACTGATGATACCAATGGGACTACTGCTGATGCCAACAATGAGAATAGCACTGCTGATACCAATGATACTAGTGCTCCTGACAACCATGAGAATTGCACTGATGATGACAATGGGACTAGTGCCGATGCCATCAATGACAATAACGCTGATGATAACAATGGGTCTAGTGCTGATGCCAACATAGAGAATAGCACTGATGATAACAATGGAACTATTGACGATGCCAACAATGAGAATAGTACTGATGATAACAATGGGACTAGTGCTCATCCCAACAATGAGAATAGCGCTGATGATACCAATAGGACTAGTGCCGATGCCAACAATGAGAATAGCTCTGATGATAACAATGGGACTAGTGCTGATGCCAACAATCAGAATAGCACTGATGATAACAATGGAACTATTGCTCATGACAGCAATGAGAATAGCACTGGTAACCATGGGACTAGTGCTGATGCCAACAATAAAAATAGCACTGATGAGACCAATAGGACTAGTGCCCATGACAACAATGAGAATATCACTGATGGTACCAATGGGCGTAGTGCCCATGACAACAATGAGAATAGCACTGATGAGAACAATGGGACTAGTGCCCATGCCAGCAATGAGAATAGCGCTGATGATACCAATGGGACTAGTGCCGATGCCAACAATGAGAATAGCGCTGATGATACCAATGGGACTAGCACGTATGCCAACAATGAGAATAGCACTGGTGATACCAATAGGACTAGTGCTCTTGACCAGTGCTCCTGACCACAATGAGAATAGCACTGATGATACCAATGGGACTAGTTCTCCTGACCACAATGAGAATAGCACTGATGATAACAATGGGACTAGTGCCGATGCCAACAATGAGAATAGCACTGATGAGACCAATGGGACTAGTGCTCCTGACCACAATGAGAATAGCACTGACGATACCAATGGGACTACTGCCGATGTCAACAATGAGAATAGCACTGATGATACCAATGGGACTACTGCCGATGCCAACAATGAGAATAGCTCTGATGATAACAATGGGACTAGTGCCGATGCCAACAATGAGAATAGCACTGATGATACCAATGGGACTACTGCTGATGCCAACAATGAGAATAGCACTGCTGATACCAATGATACTAGTGCTCCTGACAACCATGAGAATTGCACTGATGATGACAATGGGACTAGTGCCGATGCCAACAATGACAATAACGCTGATGATAACAATGGGTCTAGTGCTGATGCCAACATAGAGAATAGCACTGATGATAACAATGGAACTATTGACGATGCCAACAATGAGAATAGTACTGATGATAACAATGGGACTAGTGCTGATGCCAACAATGAGAATAGCACTGATGATAACAATGGGACTAGTGCCGATGCCAACAATGAGAATAGCACTGATGATAACAATGGGACTATTGCTCATGACAGCAATGAGAATAGCACTGATAACCATGGGACTAGTGCCGATGTAAACAATGAAAATAGCACTGATGAGACCAATGGGACTAGTGCTCATGACAACAATGAGAATATCACTGATGATACCAATGGGCGTAGTGCCCATAACAACAATGAGACTAGCACTGATGATAACAATGGGACTACTGCTCATCCCAACAATGAGAATAGCGCTGATGATACCAATAGGACTAGTGCCGATGCCAACAATGAGAATAGCACTTATGATAACAATGGGACTAGTCCCGATGCCAACAATGAGAATAGCACTGATGATAACAATGGGACTAGTGCCGATGCCAGCAATGAGAATAGCACTGATGATAACAATGGGACTTGTGCCGATGCCAACAATGAGTATAGCACTGATGATAACAATGGGACAGTTGCTCATGACAACAATGAGAATAGCATTGATAACCATGGGACTAGTGCCCATGACAACAAGAATAACGCTGATGATACCAATGGGACTAGTGTCGATGCCAGCAATGAGAATAGCACTGATGTTACCAATGGGACTAGTGCTCATGACAGCAATGAGAATAGCACTGATAACCATGGGACTAGTATCCATGACAACAATGAGAATATCCCTGATGATAACAATGTGACTAGTGGTGATGATAACAATGAAAATAGCTCTGATGATAACAATGGGAGTAGTGCTCATGACAACAATGAAAATAGCACTGATGATAACAATGACTATAGCTCTGATGATAACAGTGGGACTAGTCTAACGAGAACAGTGAGAATGGCGCTGATGACAACCAGGCCCGGATGGCCATAGCGGGCACCGGGCAATACCCCGGTGCGCCGCAAGGGTGGGGCCGGTTTTGAGCTTTTGAGATTTTGTTGCAGGGCCGTTATTGCAGCATAGCTGCAAAATCGGCCGAAACCCGGCCCTAGCAAAGCGCTCTGCAGTAGTTTTCGGCCTAGTGTGTTGGAGAAGAGGGTATCTATTTCTTAGGATATAGCTTCTGCTTGCAGGACAGAGTTTAAATGTGTGTTTTGAGAGAGCTAAACCTCATTATAAATCGTTTTCTTCTAATGTTATATTAACTTCAATGGTAATGAAGTCTAATACAACAGTAGTTTGCACGTTACTTGTTCCCTAATTACAGGTGTCTTTTCCCTAGTTCTAGTTAATGCTTACTGCTTGCTTTAGGTTTCGTTTTCATGGTATTTATCCGCTTTACAAGCATATATTAGCCATAGACAATCAGTGTGTTTTATTTTACATTGTGTGATGCGTTTATATTTAAAGCTTGTTTATTTAACAATCTCACAGCATTGTTAAAGGACGACATATATGCCGGTTGCACAATATTGCAGTAGTACATTCCGGTATAGCCAGTTATGAAGTGGGAACATATATTGTAGCAATCGAACATTGGAGACCATGAACCCATTGCACCTGGTAGCCTCGAGGTATCCCAACCCATGAACATTAGAGCTACGATACATGGGTTCGCAGGTGTGGTGGGAAAATATGATTCATTAACCACAGAGAAAAGAAAAGAGAAAGGGGAACAAGATTTTCAGTAACTATCAACAACTAACAATAGAGGCAACAGCTAACCAACGCAATGTCATGTCCCCCTCAACAGCTTTCTGTGAGAGAGTGGGGAGGAGGGACAGAGATCTTGGGGGATCCGGGGAGTCAGGTCATTCCCCCACACGAGGGGGCAATTGAGGGGGAGTGGGCTGTATAAGGGCCAGCCATGGGGCAGCAGGCAGATGGCCCTGGAATATGTCGAGCCCAGCTCCACAAGAGCCGTCTTGCCCCACCGTGGTCACAGTGGGTGGCAACTGACATCATAGCACTCATACCGTCATCCATTCTCTGCTCATGAGCACCCACACACACCTATTCCCTTGTACATGCATACACACACACATTTACACATCAACCGTACCGATCATACTCTAACTCATCTCTGTCACTCATGAACCCAAAGAATCAGCCTGCTTGGCCACCTGGGAGACTGCCAATCCCGCGACCGTGAGTGCCCAGAGGGTACGGTGTGCTGTGGTCCCTCATGCAACCTCTCACCATCTCACATATCATCCCATAGCTCCAAATCCCTCTCAGCATTTTCGTTAGTGCAAACCAGTTTAAGCCGTCTCTCCTCCACTACAACTCATTCGCGAAGGTTCACCCTCCATTCGTCTAAGGGCGTGTCCAATGGATTGCGACATGGCACTTGGTCAGCACCAGCCCCAGCATGGCAAATTCAAGGTTCATCTGCGTCTCCTTTTTTGGGGGTGGTAGTACTCCCAGCAAGCATTGCTTGACCAATGTCTCAGTCTGAACCCAAGTGACTTCCTGTAGTTCCTGCACTATCCCATCCCAGTAGGTCTGCAGTATTGTGCATTTGTAAAGCAATTTTTTTAATATGTTTTATGTGTACCTAGAAAATTATGAGTGTATGTATTGCTTACTTATTTGATTACTGTCATTAATTTATGGAAACCTTCCAAATAAACCATTAAAACCTGAAAACTGCCATATTGTTTTTGTAAATTTCCACACAGATTTGTCAGGGAGGGCCATACTAGTAATAAGCAATTAAAAAGCTTTTTCTAAAGCTAGCAGAAATACCAGTATGCACCAGCGCCACGGATACTAGGTAGGGGTCATTGTTCTGTGCACAGTACACTGTTGAGTTCTAGTTCAAATTAGTGCTATAGGTTAGATATTAATGGCATCTCACCCAAACTTGTGATGAAATAAAAAATGGACACATTGGTTGCCAAGGCTAATTATTAGTTGAGATTTATTGAAGGGGGAATCTGAAAGAAACAATTAGTTACAGATTCCTTACCTTAGACGTCAGACTGGATCCGGAAAGTTTTTCGTCAGCAGTACCCCTGCATGTTGGTAGGTGGCGTCGGTCAACTCTGCGTCCCTCGTCGGCGTCGCGGTTGCCGGGACATCGCAGAAGTTACTAAGACGCAGCCCTCGCGCGCTGACGTCAGCTCTTTCTTTTTCTGTGCCAACAAGCGCAGATCCGAAGAGAGTGGTACACCCAGTCATTTTTTGACTGACTTTTTGCAACTTTTTGTTGACTTTTTTTTTAGTTTTACATCGACTCCTAGTGCATGAGGGACGCCCGGTTTCAAGGCCTGCGGTTCCTGTTCTCGCCTGTTGTTGGTAACGGATCCGCACAGTGTGTGCCTCTACTGCCTGGAGCGCGACCATGACCCCAAGTCGTGCTCCGTCTGCCGGACCATGGCCCCAAAGTCTTTGCGGGAGCGGTCCCAAAAGCTCCTCGATGCCCGGCAGTCGGCTCTGCGTCGTTCGCGGTCCCGGTTGCGTGGGAGGTCATGAGACCGATCGCAGAGCCATTATCACTCCTTGTCGACGTCTTCGCACTCAGGGTCAGGTAAGTCGAAGCATAAGAAGAAGTTAAAGAAGCATCATCACTCTTCGACTTCCCCTTGACCTACGGCTGACGTGACGAAGGGTGCGGGTGGTGTCACTCCTGCGACTCCGTGTGCGGAGCCTTCAGGGTTGACTCTGGCCTTCCCTCCCTGACCGGGAGCGACCCTTGCTCAGCTTCATCAATTTTACGAAGGGATACATGCCATCTTTGGGCAGCCCAACTCCGCTGGTGTGCCTTCGGGCCCCGTTGACTCTGCTTGGGGCTCTAGGCCTTCGACGCCAGCGGCACCGGTGGCTCCGGCCACGGCTCCACCTCGTAACACCTCCACTGGCGCCAATTCCACCGGCACCACATCCGCAGCCGGCGCCAGCTGTACTTCCAGCCGGCGTCAACCCCGGCTTCCACCCCAATATGGATATGGAACCAGACCGGTGTCAACCGACGCCGTTGGGTACTTTTGTGCCTGCATTCCACCCAGGCCATTTTCAGCCAGTTTGGCAGCCAGAGGAAGGTGAGGAAGACTGGGAGGGGTCTGAGGACCCTCTCCCAGAGCAGCTAGAATATGACCCGGACTGGAGATAGGAACTGGGGGATGCCAGTGGTCTGGACACCTCACTAGACCGTTGCATGTAGTCTCCTCCTACCGTGGCTACGGAGGACGGAGCGTCTTACATAGTGGTGTTGCGTAGGGCGGCCGAGAACTAAACCTCGAGCAACCTACTATGGCAGTCAGGATTAACCTCCTGACAGAGGTGTTTCAGCCGGCAGCGAGCTCTTCTGCAGCCGTTTAATGAAGCCCTCACGGACATCCTTTTGGGCACCTGATCCAGGCCCACCACAGGGGCTCCTGTGGATCGTATGGTTGCCCGAAGCCACCACCCGGCCCCGGGCGACCCCACTTTCCTCTCCCAACACCCCTCCCCCGAGTGCTTGGTAGTCCAAGCCTCAGCATCCAAAAGTGCATTCCCTACCCCACCACCGGACAGGGAATCCAAGAAGCTGGACCAGTTTGGGAAGAAGTTGTTTTCTTCCTCCAGGTTAGGGCTGCGGTCAGTGAACACTGCATGCCGCTTGGGCCGTTATTCCCACTCCCTGTGGGATACAGTGGCGCAACTGCTGCCTCAGTGTCCGGAGGAGGCCTGGGCCGTGCTTTCCCGTGCTGTTGCCGAGGGGAGAGACGCAGCAAAGTTCGCCATCCGCTGTGGACTGGACACTGCCAACTCACTGGGTAGGACCAAGTCAATGTTAGTCGCACTTCACCATCACGCCTGGTTAAGGATGACTGGCTTTTCTGGGGATGTCCAGAACACCTTGATGGACATGCCCTTTGATGGCCGCCGCCTGTTCAGTGACAAAGCAGATAATGCGCTAGAGAGCTTCAAGGACTCTGGGGCTACGGCCAAGTCCTTGGGCCTCTCCACCACATTTCCTGCACGGACTGATTGTCACCCCTTTTGTGGCTCCCTGGGGCAGTCGACTTCCACCTCCAGACTACGGCCGACCTCCTGCATTCGCTGGGGTTCTCCATCAATGTGTCGAAGTCGCACCTGACCCCCTCTCAGAAGCTCCTCTTCGTCGGAGCTGTTCTGGACACGACACAGTTTCGAGTTTATTGTCCCGAACAGCGAGTCCGGGATATTCAGGCTATGATTCCGATGACTCTCTGAGGCTGCTGGGCCTCATGGCCTTCTGCATCCTGCTTGTCGATCATGCCAGGTGGCATATGCGGGCTCTGCAGTGGGACCTGAAGATCCAATGGGCACAGCATCAGGGGAATCTGTCTGATTGCATCCAGATCTTGGAGGGCACTGCACGACAATTGCAGTGGTGGCTCATAAACCAGGATTGGGTCAACAGCAGATCCTTCTCACTTCCCCAACCAGAACACACAGTGGTGACAGACGCATCCCTTTTGGGATGGGGCAGCCACATGTGAGCGGCGGTAATCAGAGGCCTCTGGTCTCCGGCGGAGTCCGAGCTTCACATCAACCTTCTGGAACTCTGGGCCAACTGTCTTGCACTAAAGGCATTCCTTCCCTCTGTCCGGGGAAGTATAGTGCAGGTGTTCAAGGACAACACTACCGCCATGTGGTAGTGCAACAAACAAGGTGGGGTGAGGTCATGGACCCTATGTCAAGAGGCCCTCCATCTCTTGATATGGGTGGAACATCAGGGCATATCCCTGATGGTTCAACACCTGGCAGGTTCACTGAATGCCAGGGTGGACGAAATCAGCCGCAGGTGCATGATGGATCACGAATGGCGTCTTCACTCAGAGGTGGTGCACGGTCTCTTTCAACAGTGGGGAGAGCCTTGGTTAGATCTATTTGCCACCAAAGAGAATGCGCAATGTCAGCAGTTCTGTGCATTGGAATTTCCAAGGTGGCCCTCGCTAGGTGACGCTTTTCATCGCGAGTGGAGTTGCGGTCTTCTATACACCTTTCCGCCTATACCACGTCTACCCAGAGTGCTGAAGAAGATCAAGCGCGACCGGGCCCAAGTAATTCTTGTGGCTCCGGACTGGGCATGAAGAGTCTGGTATCCAGAGCTGCTCAACGTGGCCATCGATCCCCCAATCCGACTTCCTCTTCGGGAGGATCTTCTGTCATAGCAGCAGGGGACTGTCCTCCACCTGAACCTGTCCAGCCTCCACCTCCTTGCGTGGAGATTGAGCTGCGACAGCAGACGTCATTTGACTTGCCTCCCGAAATCTGTGATAGAATCTTGGCAGCCAGGCGTCCCTCCACTAAGACGATATATGCCTGCAGATGGATTACATTTGTAGCATGGTGCACAGCAAAGGCTGTGGATCCCATTTCTGACCCTCTTTCTGAGGTTCTCTTGTTCCTCCTTTCTTTGGCCCAGCAGGGCTCTGCTCTGGCAACTCTTAAGGGCTACCTCTCGGCCATTTCAGCCTTTCTCAGCCTTCTCTTTTCAAGTCCCCTCTTGTAAATCGATTTCTTATGGGCATTACTCTCATCTGTTTCCTCCTGTTCCCTTCGTAATGCCTCAGTGGGACTTGAACTTAGTGTTAACTTATCTTATGTGCGCTCCCTTCGAGCCGCTACATAACTGTCCTTTCAGACTCTAAACTCTCAGGACTGCTTTTCTGGTAGCCATCACCTCTGCACGCAGGGTGAGCGAGCTACAAGCTCTGACTTCCAAGCCTCCCTTTCTGGCTTTTCATCCGGACAAGGTCGTCCTCAGAACTCGACCCTCCTTTCTTCCAAAGGTGGTCACTTCTTTTTATTTTGGCCAAACTATCACTTTGCCCACCTTCTTTCCGCCTCCACATCCTTCAAAATAGGAAGAGAGGCTCCACTGTCTGGATTCAAAAAGTGCGCTCTCCTTCTATTTGGATTGAACAAGTTTTGTGCACCAGTGGTCAGTGTCTTGCATGGCTGTGGGTTCCTGGCAGGAAAAGTCGTGTACAGAACTGACATCAGCGCGCGAGGGCGGCATCTAAGTAACTTCCACAACGTCATCCCGGCGACCATGACGCCGACGACGGACGCGGAGTCGACCGACGCTTAGTGATACTGCTGACAAAAAACTTTCCGTATCCAGTCTGACGCCTGGGGGATATTCGAAGGTAAGGAATCTATAACTAACCTATGTTTCTTACAGATATATCGTTACCAAAGGTAAGTAACTTGTTCATATGGTAGTTTCCAGTGTCGTTTTAAGGCACGTGCATTGTGAGCAATTGGCTAGGGCCCCCGCCTTCCAAGGGGCCTTTCTCTCTATCTCCCATCCGTCTATTTCTACATCCCAACCTTTAAAGCATTATTCAATATTGTTTGTCATCATTGAGCTTGAATGAGCAGAAAATTGTCTAGAACATAAAAAGTTCATTAGTAGTTTCAAACGTGAGGAAAAGAGCTAACTCGCAGACAACAGGGAATGCTCCACCCCCTGATAAAGAGTCCAAGCTTTTAGATGATTCAGGAAAACGCACCATCTCACAAGCAGCCAATGTCTGGAGAATTGCTAACACTCAAGCATTGTTAGCAAGATATGATCGAGCTCATTATGATGAGCTAGAAACACTTAAGCAACATTTGCCAGAACAATATAAAGCCAGGGCTTCTGACTTAATACAAGAAGGCAAGTTCATTACCAATATCTCAATCCGCTGTGCGTTAGATGTTGCCGACACAGCCTCTAGAGCAATAAATACAGGAGTGCTGTTACGTAGACATGCCTGGTTACGCATCTCTGGGTTCAAACCATAGGTACAGGCCAGTATCCTGAATCAACCTTTTGACCAGCAACATCTTTTTGGTCCTACAGTTGATAGTGCACTAGAGAAAATGAAAAAAGTTACGGGCACGGCAAAGTGCATGGGAGCCTTACAAACTCAGACTCACCTAGCATCCTTTCGTCGCTCCTCCTACGGGGCGCCTCTAAAGGTTTTCAAACAGACAACGCCTCCTCTTCTTATCGTGGAGAAGTCTGGCTCAATGGTTAGAGCGGCAGACCCTGATGCAGAGGTCTAGCCCGGGACCAGAGTTCAATTCCCCGCCTCGGCGGGTCTTGGGCTCAAAATTCCACGGACCTGATAATTCTCGCCTCGGTGCCTATTCCAATCATGGAGTCCCACTCTGCAACTCTGGGCAATAGCTTGCTTAATCTCCACAATGGCCCCCACAACGCTAAGGATGCCTGGCCTCCACCTTGGGGGTGCCCAGGAGTGGACGCCTCACAGGGAAAGCCAGGATGGGTTCCACAGCGGTATTCGTACAAGCGCCTTGAGACCCTTGCGGGTGAGTAGTGTGCTATACAAGTATCAATTTACATTTTATGAAGCGCCCACCCAAACCTTGCCCAGTAGAGGTTATTACAGAGGAGGGTATATAGTTAACAACAATAAAGGTAGAGGCAGAGGTAACAACAACCACAAGGCCTCCACTCCTAAACAGTGACTTCCCTCCCATCCCCCCAGACCATTCCACTCCTGTCGGGGGGAGATTGCGATAGTTCCTACCTGTCTGGAACTCCATCACCACAAACAGGTGGGTAAGACAAATAGTTCAGTCAGGTTATTGCCTGGAGCTCACTTCCACTCCTCCAACAATACCACCCAGACAGCGTCCCATGTCACAGGAGCATCTCACTCTCCTAAAAAAGAGGTTGCATCTCTACTGCAAAAGAATGCAATAGAATCAGCCCCAAAACACCATCAAAACACAGGAGTTTACTCCCTATACTTTCTCATACCCAAAAAGGGTTTCTCAGACCTATACTAGATCTGAGGCCCCTAAACCTTTACATACAGTCCGACCACTTCCATATGGTCACTTACAGCAGGTTCTGCCTCTGTTAAAACAAGGCGACTTCCATGCCAACTTAGATCTCAAGGACGCTTACTCCCACATTCCCATCCATCAAGCTCACAGAAAGTACCTTCAGTTCGTACTAGATGGTCCGCATTACCAGTTCAAAGTACTCCCTTTCGGAGTAACTACAGCACCTCCAGTTTTCACAAAGTGTCTAGCAGTAGCAGCAGCAAACTTAAGAAGGGACAACATTCATGTCTTCCCATACCTAGACTGGCTAATAAAATCCAAGTCATACCACCAGTGTGTGCAGCACACGCATCAGACCTTCTGCCTGCTACACAAGCTAGGATTCACAGTAAATCAAAAAAAGTCACATCTCCAAACATCCCTGTCTCCACAGTATCTGGGTGCCACAATAGATACCTCCAAAGCAATTGCATCCCCCAATCCAACAAGGATACAAAGCATGCAAGTTCTTATACAAAAATTCCAGCCGCAACACTCACTACCAGCTCGAGTGTTTATGCAATTATTTGGAATGATGGCATCTTGCATCTTCATAGTGCCACACGCAAGACTCCAAATGAGCCCCCTGCAAGAGTGCTTAACAAGTCAATGGAAATAGGCTCAACAACAAATAACAGATCTGGTGATGGTGGACGACCGGACACATCGCTCTCGGCAGTCGTGGAACACCAAAACATTTCCAAGGGCCGGCCGTTCATAGAGCCAGTTCCACAAGTGGTGCTAACCACAGACGCATCTCTAACAGGATGGGGAGCGCATTTGGAAGAACACCCAGTACAGGGCACATGGACACCGCAACAAAAGCTACTCCACATAAATCTGGAGTTGCTAGCAATTTTTCTAGCTCTAAAATCTTTTCAGCATTACCTATCACGCAAGGCTGTATTAGTCCGTACCGACAATATGACAGCCATGTATTACATCCAAAAACAGGGAGGAACACACTCCTTACAGCTCTCCCGGCTGGCACAGACCATATGGAGGTGGGCCTTTCCTCAAAAAATCTTTGTTAGCAGAACATCTACCAGGAGTTCACAATCAAGTTGCAGATCTGTTAAGTAGTCAAAGACAACAGAAACACGAGTGGGAACTTCATCCTCAAGTTCTTTTACCTTTCTTTCACAAGTGGGGCCAACCAGACATTGATCTGTTCGCCCCACACTGCAATTCCAAATACCCAAGCTTCGCCGCCAGATATCCACACCCATTGTCCAAAGGCAATGCTATATGGATGAGCTGGCCAAACAAATTTGCGTACGCTTTTCCACCTCTCCCACTAATTCCGTTAGTGGAATGCAAGCTACAGCCACATTCCCTCACATTGATTCTCCTAGCACCAACATGGGCAAGACAATCGTGGTACACCACACTTGTAGAACTCTCCGTAGTACCACATAAAAAATTAAAACTCTCTCCACATTTACTGACACAGAACCATGGAGAGATCATGTATCCAGACCCAATGTAGCTCAACCTAGCGATTTGGCTCCTGAGGTCTTAGAATTTGGATACCTCAATCTTCAGCCTGATTGCATGAATGTTATAAAAGAAGCTAGACGCCCCACCACTAGAGCATTCTATGCGGCCAAGTGGAAAAGGTTTGTTGTGTATTGCACAAATAACAATATTAACCCACTAGATGTTTCTATCCAAAACGTCATATGTTACCTGCTCCATCTACAAAGATGTAGTTAAGCGTACTCCTCAATCAGGTTACATCTTGCTGCTATAGAAGCTTACCTTCAAAACAGACAACATCTGTCATTAATTAGAGTACCTGCCATCAACGCATTTATGGAAGGACTCAAAAGAATAATTCCTCCTAGGATACCACCCTCCCCTGTATGGAATTTAAATATTGTTCTCACTAGACGTATGGGTCCTCCATTTGAACCCTTGCATAAGTGTGAATTACAGTTCCTTACATGAAAAGTTGCTTTTTTAATTGCTATTACCTCACTCAGAAGAGTAAGTGAGATCTAGGAATTAACAATTCAAGTTCCATTCCTAAAACTCCATCACAACAAAGTGGTTCTTAAAACAAACCCAAAATTCCTTCCAAAAGTCATTTCACCGTTCCACCTCAATAAATCTATTGTGTTGCCAGTATTCTTTTCTCAACCACAATCAGTTGCAGAATGAGCTCTCCATACATTAGATGTAAAAAGAGAGCTCCTCTACTACATTGATAGGACAAAACCATTTTGTAAAACAAAACAATTGTTTGTGCCCTTTTCTCCTCCACATAAAGGTAATCCCATTTCAAAAGATGGGATTGCAAGGTGGATTGTTAAATGCATTCAAATTTGTTACCAAAAAGCAAAACGCACTCTATCCATTCCCCCTAGGGCTCATTCCACACGTAAATTAGGGGCATCTACGGCATTTCTAGGAAATATTCCCCTAGATGATAACTGCAAAGCAGCTAAATGGTCTACACTGCACACATTTACAAAACACTACTGTGTAGATGTGCAAGAAAAACAACAAGCAAGTGTGGGCCAGGCTGTACTCAAGACATTATTTCAAAGTACTGCAACAGATACGGGTGGTCGCCACTAAGGGAGAAAACTGCTTCGCAATCAATGCACTAGTGTGTGGTCTGCAGCCCATATGCCTCGAACGGAAAATGCTACTTACCAGTATGCATCTGTTCTTGGCATGTAGGGCTGCAGAACTACACACACCCACCCACCTTCCCGGCTACCTAGATTTGTTCCAGTAATATCTTAATTAGATACACAAGACATGGACACCTTTTTCTGTACTCCTACAACTCAATCATTTCCCCATATTCTGAAGATAGTCGATGCGCACTGCGCTCTAGAGGAGGAGTCATCTACCAAACAAAGACTCTTCCAATACAACAACAAAGTGTAATCACCAAATGGCGATCTATGCACTAGTGTACAGGATGGACCAAAAAGGTTTTCCCTCTTGTGAGATTAATTTGCTGTTTGCCATTGGGATTTGCTAACTGGATGACGAATTTAACAGTCCAAATATACAAAAGATTAACCCTTTGAAGGCCCTAGACACCTTTGTTAGTCCCAATGCAACAAAAAAGATTTATTACAACCAAGTTCAGTGTTTTTTTGTGCTGTAGCGCAGACTTCAAATTCCTATTGCCATTAAATTGGGAAATAACTTTTGGCTCTTGCTAAATCTGAATCTTTATTGTATGAGTCAAGTTCCTGATTCATTTCATGCAGATTTGTCAAATGATGCCAATGTTAGCAAAATTCATTTTGTTTAGACTACATATTTCAACCCAACTACAGAATTTATATCCCTGACTCGCATTTTATAAATGTTATCCTTAAACAGATGTTGGTGGCAGAAAAATCATACAGGTATTTAAAAAAATTGGTATATGACTGAAAGGTGTTGTACTTTGGAATTATGATGTACCTTTTAGGGTATTTTATTTGTGGTCTTATACTGGTTAGCCAACCAAAGGTTGGCAAGACCTACCTATTTATTCCATGCTTGCTTTTGTCAAACATGCAAGTGCATCTTGAAGTGCAGCATGATATTTTGTTACAAATGCGTGCTAATTCCACTCACCCTTTACCCTAACATAGGGTGGCAATTGCACTGCCTGCTGTACACCAGGAAAAACCCCTTCACATGTTGGATGTCCACCGACAACAAGCCGCATCCATCTGCACTTTTACCAGCTCTTCTGGAAGAATGCCTTTTCAGAAGGTGTACTTTACCTCAATTTCCAGCTTCATATACACCATGCCTCACTCTTATTATTATTATTATTATTATATTTAAGTTTATAAAGCGCGCAGCTACCCAGAAGTTTCCCGGCACTAGAACCAAATGAGAGAGAGCAGAGTGAAAAGAAGCCAGGCAATTACAGGTTAAATAAGCAAGTTTTCACCTCTCTACGGAACTTAAGGTAGCAAGGTTCGATGCGCAACAATAGGGGAAGGGAGTTCCAAAGGGAGGGAGCGAGCCAGGAGAAAGAGCGGCCACCCATTCTAGCTCTCTTAATTCTGGGAACCAGGAACCTATGCTGATTAGATGAGCGAAGAGTACGGGGAGGACGGTAATACTGAACCAAGGTATTAAGATAGGGTGGGGCCCGGCCAGCATTAATTCTATGCATAAAGCAGAGGGCCTTGAATTTCGTACGGCTTTCAATACGAAGCCAATGCAGATTACGTAGGGAATTAGAGGTAGAGGATGTATTGGGAAGTTTACAGAGCAGCCGAACCGCCATGTTCTGGACTGTCTGTAATTTACGGATCACCTCTTTGCAGGCCCCCAGGAGAAGAATATTACCGTAGTCTAGTCTAGAGGTGATTAAGGCCTGGACTACGGTTTTCTGTGTTTCCTGGGGGGAGCATCCAAATGATCTTTCTCAACCATTTGATGATGGTAATACAAGTAGAGGAAGTTTTAACTACATGGTACTTCATGGATAGCTGGTCGTCAAAAATGACGCCAAGGTTACGGGCTGTTCTAGAGGGAACGGGGAGAGTGCCCATTTGCGAGGGCCAATATTGAGGCCCCCATAGAGTAGTGTTATGGCCAAACAGAAGAAGCTCTGTTTTCCCACCGTTCAATTTCAATTTATTATCGTGCATCCACGCAGCGATGTTACTAAGTCCTACACAGAGGGAAGAAGAGGAAGAGTGAGGACCCATCGAGAGAGAATAGATGATCTGGGTATCATCGGCATACGAATAAATAGTGAGCCCAGCTTGCTCCGCAATGGTAGCCAAAGATCTGACATACAGATTAAAAAGCAAGGGGCTCAAAATGGAGCCCTGCGGGACACCATAAGCCGATTTATAGGTTTGAGAAACTGATGAAGAGGAAAAGACTTGAAAAGTGCGGTCAGAAAGAAAACTAGCAAGCCAGTTGAGGGCTGAGTCGGTAATGCCAGATGATTTAAGGGCATTAATGAGGATGGGGTGGGAAACCGTATCAAATGCGGCACTCAAATCAAGCAAAATGAGTGCCACGGTTTCCCCCCTATCCACTCGGCATCAGATGGTTTCAGAAACCCCCAACAGAGTAGATTCCATTGAGAAGCCGGACCTAAAACCTGAATGAGATGGATGTAAAATGATCCTAGATTCAACATGTAGGGTAAGTTGTGTGTTAATATGTTTTTCCAACATTTTTGAAAAAACGGGAAGGAGTGAAATGGGGCGGAAGTTGGATGGATTATTTGAATCGGCATTAGCCTTTTTTAGCAGGGGCACTATCATTGCATGTTTCCATGCAGAAGGTACTATGGCTTCTCTAAGGGAGGTGTTAAGTAGGTCCAAAATGAGTTTAAGGGAAGAGTTGTCCATCCTCTTAGAGGATGCTAGAGTCCGTGCTCCTAATGTTAGAATAGAAAAATAGTCTTTAGCATTGTTTTATTTAAGTTTAGCATTCGCTGCACCATTTTGTGTATAGCAGCCATTTTGAATTATAATCGAAACTAATCCTTTGCAATTTATGAGAAGCGGCCTTCTCTAGGTTATGTTTCTTCGGAGCTGAGTTTTGCTATACTAATAAATGCACTGTTCTTATTAGCGCATACCTTTCCTTTTACATGTAGGCCTTCTCCCACTTGTCTAGTGGTGGGTACAGGCAGAGTGACCTTGAATAGTAGATGATGTGTGCCCGGCCTCAGAATCAAAACGTACTCCTTAGTAATTTACTGTCCAGCTGCATCTCCTTGGAAAAATCCATGATGGGTGTGTTTTCATTGGTTTCAAAGTGTACATAATGTATTGTTATGCCTGTTGATGTCAGTCCCTCTGCACTACTCCTAAGCGACTGGGCAGACTGGGTTCCATTCTGAGTGCATCTAAATAAACAGATATTGGTTTGTATTCCATACTGTCTGACCGACTCTTCATTTGGTATGGACGGCTGAGGGCTGTTCGTAAGTGACCCTATTTGGACCATTTCCTTCACTAAAATATCCACTCCATGTTCATTTATTGCTTAAATCGCTAATTTATTATACCAAAATGGAAGGAATTATTTTTACTCTACTCTGAAGCACTCATTATATCCCTTTCAGTGGAGAAAACCCTAGTAGTGGATGCTTCAGCCTCTTTGAAAGGGACCAGGATACCCTCTGGATGTGTGAGTGCTCCCTCCTTTGTTGCGGCCCCTTCATAAACCGAGTCAAAGAGCAGATGAGCAGAATGCACCAGGTACGGCACAATAAAAATGAATAAGCCCAGAGGAAATTTAAAGTAGCTGACATAATCTCATGTAATTTCAGAAATTTTGCATTGCGCTCTCTGCATGAATTTCACAAAATTACGCTGTTATGCCACTTCCCATAATTACATAGTTTGCGGCAAAAATGTACGCAAGCACATGGGAATAGCGACTAGGACTCAAGCAGCTGCTATGTGCAGCATTTGTAAATTTGGTGCTATTTTATTTAGCACGAAACTTATTTGATAAAATGTGACTCTACCTGAAATGTAGGCTGAAAAGCACATGAAAGACTGCAGATCTGCAAATAGGAATATCTTATGCAAATATACATCCTTATACATGAGCTTTGAATCAGTGCCCTAAATACAGCAGTTTAATCTCGGATTAATTGGTTCCCAGCGCTCCTTTTTAATATGAACTCCTGGGTAATAGTTCACAGTTTAGCATTAAAACAGCAGTCGACGCCGGAGGGCTTTGAAATTCCCATAGTGCCAGCTTCAGAGTGACAGCTCACTAAAGCCTAACTGCGCTCTTTCCAATTAGCCCTCTCCTCGATACTGCTCCTGGCTGTGACACGCAGACTCCTGGGGATAGATGGCTGGCAGACAGATAGCACGCTGCCAGGCTCCCACGGCAGTTTTACGTGCACAGTGCGTCAGAATGTCACAAGACAGTCTACGCAGCTTGCACTAAGCGCTGAGCACCTGAGGCGGGTGATGGTCGGTTCTCTGATCAGACTACAGCAGAGATCAGCTTTTGCTTGCACTCCCCTTCTCTGCTTCCCTTTGTTGCAGCAGCTATACCCCCTCTGATCACATGATATTTCCATTTGCCTTACTGACCATTGCCCTGGACTGTGGAGAAGTGTGGCTCACTGGTTAGAGGAGGCATACCCTGAAGCAGAGGTCAGACCTGGGACCAGGGTTCAATTCCCGACGCGGCAGGGTCTTGAGCCCAATTGTCCACGGACTCGATAATTCTCGCTTCGGTGCCCACTCTAAGCACAGGTTCACACTATGCAGCTCTGGGCATTAAGCTTGCTTAATCTCCACAATTGCCCCCCTGCGGCGGGATGCCTGGCTTTCACCTTGGGGATGCCCAGTAAGGGTTATCTCACAGGGAAAAGCCAGGACGGGTTCCCAATGCAAGCGCCGAGATGCCCTAGGGTAAGTCGAGCGCTATATAAGAACACACATACCATACCATACCATACTGAGGCACCTCGAGATGAACAGGTGTGTAAAATGGTCTATAAAAGTATTTTTCCCCGCTAACAGAAGTCAAACCAGTAGTCTCCTTACCAGGTTAATTTTTAGGTCAAAGACTACCAGACAGGTTTGCTAAAGACATCTTTGGAACATTCAGAAAGCTGACCTAGGAAGGCATTCAGCCGTTGCTTACCATTGGTTTTGTAGTTTGTAATTCACATTTCCTGGCTTTATTTACTTTAGACTGGCCAGCCTGAGTTTGCCCCTCCTGTTGCCCAAAACTTGCTTACTGTATTCTTCCACGAACTCTTTTCCTGTAATAATGCCTTTAAATCTTGTTCTTATGTGCTATTCATTCAAAGACAGGTGAAATGTCAAACTCTCTCTTCTGAGGGAGCTTGTTATTTACTTTTCTTTTCCTGACTTCAAAGTGAGAGAACGTATCTGACAACCATGAAGTATCTGTGTAAGAGAAGGGTGTAGGATGTTTTGTTAGCAATCAAGAAAATGAACAGTGCTGATGTTTCAGAAAATATCAGAATTAGTACAAATGAAGCACATGCTTGGTATTTCGATGCAAATGTGATAGTCGTTTCAGTTGAAAATGTGTTGTCTGTAATGGCAATGCGCTACCACACCATGCATACTTCACACTACACCACTCCACTCCACTCCACTCTATGCCCTTCAACTCTATTCCATGCTACTCCAGTCAACGCTACTCTCCACTCTAACACACTCTACGACACGCCATGCCACTTGATGCCACTCCAGTCTGCGCCACTCATTCCACACCTCCTACCCATCTCCACTCTACCGCACTCCTGTCTAACCTATCCCACTCTAGTCTATCCCACTTCAATGTACCCCAATCTACCCACCCCACTTTTCTACAATCTACCCCAATCTAATCCACTCCAACCTACCCCACTCCTCCCAGTATATCCCACTCAACTCCAATCTACCTTACTCCAATCTACCCCACCACAATGCTCTCGACCCCACTTCAGACGAGCCCACTCTAATCTGATCTACCCCACTCCAGTCTACCCCAATCCACTCCACTATGATCCAATCTACCCCACTCAGTCCACTCCAGTGTACTCCACTTGAGTCAACCCCACACCACTCCAATCTATTGCACTCAACTCAAATATACCCCTGTCTACTCCACTCCACTCCAATCTACTCCACTCCAGTCTACCTCAATATACCCCACTCGAATGTACCACAATTCCACCCACTCCACTGACTCCACTACAATCTACCCCAGCCCAATTTACCACATTCCATTTACCCCACTCCACTCCAGAATCCACTACAATCAATCTAATCTATCCAATTCCTCTCAATTCTAATCTACCTCACTGCACTCCAATCTACCCAAATCCACTTCAGTCTAACCCCTCTAATCTACCTCCCTCCAATCCACCCTAGTCTAATCTACCCCACTCCACTCCACCACACCACACTCTACCCAAACATATCCCTCTCCACTCAAATAAACCCCACTCAATTCTAACCCACTCCACCCCATTCCAATCTTCCCCACCCCAATCTGCCCTACTTTAAACTACCCCTATCTACTCCATTCAAATCTACTTCACTCCAATCTACCCTGTACTCTAATCCACCCCTACTTTATCCCACCCCACTCAAATACTTCCCGCTCCCCTATATCCCACTTCACTCTTCAATCTACTCCACTCCAATCTACCTCTCTCTATTCTACCTAACTCTATTCCGATCAACCCTATTCCATTCCAATTTACTCTACTCTAATCCACCCAGTCTATCCTGCTCCACCCTAATTCACCCCACTCCAATCTACCCCACTCTTCCTCAGTCTATCTCACTCCACTCCATTCTTGACTTCACTCCATTCTATCCAACTCCACTCTGATCTACCTCAGTCCAATCTACCCCACTTCATGTTACCCCAGTCTACCACACTACATTCTACTCTACTCAGTCTACCCCACTCCACTACGCTCCAGTCTACCACATGCCAACCAAATCTATCCCACTGCAGTCCAATCTAACCCACTCCACCCCAATTCACCCTCCTCCAGCCCACTCCAATTTACCCCTCTCCACTTCACCCCAAACTACCCTACTCTAATCTACCCCATCCAATCTGCCCCACTCCAGTCTACTCCACTCCAGTCTATCCCATTTTAACCCAATCTACCCTACTCCGATCTACCCCACCCCATCCCAATCTTCCAATATTCCCCACTCTTCCCCTATCTACCCATTCTAAACTACTCCACTCCTGTCTATCTCAATCCAATCTATCCCAATTCACTTCAATCTACGCTACTATAATCCACCCACTCGATCCCACCCTACTTTACCCCACCCCACTCCACCTTAATCTACTCCAATTCACTCCTCTCCACTCCAGTGTATCCCACTCCACTCTACCCCAATCCACTGCACTCTACTCTTGTCCAGTCTACCTCACTCTACTCCACTCCAGTCTGCTCCACTCAGTCTACCCCAGTACACCCCACTGCATCGCACTCCTCTGACTCCTCTCCAATCTACCCCAGTTCAATTTAACCTACTCCATTCCAGTGTACCCCACGCCACTCCAAATTTCACTGCAATCTAACTCCTCTCCACTCTAATCTACCTCACTCCAATCTACCCCAATCCACCACAATCTACCTCACTCCAATCCACCCAGTCTACCTCACCCCACCCTAATCTACTCCACGCCACTCAAATCTACCTCACCCCACTACCGAAATACCACTCAAATTGAACCCACTGCACTCCAGTCTACCCAATTCCAACTTTAATCTACCCCATTTAATTCATCCCTCTTCAATCTACCTCTCTCCATTCTACCCAACTCCATTCCAATCTATCCTACTCCATTCCAATCTATCCTACTCTAATCCACCCAGTCTATCCCACACTACCCTAATCTACCCCCACTCCACCCTAATCTACCCAATTTTGTCAACTTCACTCCATTCCCGACTCCACTACATTCTGTCCAACTCCACTCCAATCTACCCCACACTAATCTGCCCACTCCAATCTATTCCACTCTACCCCAATCTACCACACTCCATTCTACTCTACTCAGTTTACCCCACTCCACTTCACTCCAGTCTACCACATGCCACCCAAATCTACCACACTCGAGCGTAATCTAACCCACCCCACCCCAATCCACCTACTCCATCCCACTCCAATCCATTATTCCCCACTCCAAACTACCCTACTACGATCTACCCCGTCCAGTCTGCCCCACACCAATCTACTCCACCCTAACCCAATCTACCCTACTTCAATCTGCTCCACCCCAATCTGCCCACACCACTCTATCAAACTCCACTTCAAACTACTCCACTACACTTTAGTCTTAACCCAGGCCACACACTCCTGTCAATCTCACTACAATTTTCCCCAATTCACTCCAATCTACCCTACTATAATCCACCCACTCTACCCCACCCCACCCTAATCTATTCCAATTCACTCCAATCTACTTCTCTCCACTCCAGTAGTACCCCACTCCACTCTACCCCCAATCCTCCAGTCTACCCCAATATATCGCACTCCACTCTGATCTACCCCACTCCAATCTATCCCACTCCAGTCTACCCAACTCCACTGCAGTCTAAACCAATCCACTCCAATCTGATCTACCCCACTCAACCCCAGTCTACTCCACTTCTCGCCTATCTCCCCCAATTCAATCTACCACACTCCAATCTATTCCAATCGAACCCAATCCAATCTACTCCACTCCATTCCAATCTACCCCACTGCAATCTACCCACCAATCCTCCCCACTCCGTAGTCTACCCCACTCCACTCAATCTATCCGACTCCATTCGATTCTACCCTACTATAATTCACCTAATCTACCCCACTCCACTATAATCTACATGACTCCACTAGAGTCTGCCCCACTCCACTCGACCCCACTCCAATCTACCCCACTCCACCCTAATCTACCCCACTCCACCCTAATCTACCCCACTCCACCCTAATCTACCCCACTCTACTATAATCTATCCCACTCCACTCTTCTCAGTCTAGCCCACTTCACTCCAATCTACCCCAATATGTCCCACTCTACTCTACCCCGATCTACCCTACTCATATCTAACCTACTCCAATCTACCCCAATCTAATCTACCCTAGTCTACTCCAATCTACTCCACTCCAATCTACTCCTCTCCAATCTACTCACACTCTCTAATCTACCCACTTCACCACAATCTACCCCAATTCAATCTACCCCACTCCAGTCTCCCATTCTATTCTACACAACTCCCCCACTGCACCCCACTCAAGTCTACCCCACTTCATTCTACCCCACTTTGCCCCCACTTCACTCTGAGCAAGTCTACTCTTCTCCACTCTACCCAAATCCACCCCACCTCACCCCCTAATGTTTAGCTATGTTGAAAAGCAGCCACACTTGTGAACATAATGTCTAAAACACATTATAACTAGCTCTTGCATAGATGAGACCTAATGGCCTTGCTAATGCTTGTTTTTAACTCTTCAAAGCTTGTTATCGTCTGTGTAGTAAATGCTGTCTGGTCAGTTTAGTTTTTCCGATCGGTTTGAAACCTCATTGTGTATCATAAGAAATACCACAATTATGACATACCTATGTGAAATGCATCTGATCTGGTTGCCCATCGGAAGGGCGACGATAGTACACATTTTAATTAACGTTCTCGACAAATTTACTCCCATGCAGATTTCTCAGATTGTGTTTGTGGCCTGTAAGAGTGCTGAGCAGATACTCTCTTGGAAGAGCCCAGCGCTGAGGTCCATTGCTCTCCTTGCATAGCCCTGAATTAGCACTTTCCTTTCAGACCACGCGTGAATATGGCAATTGAAGGCGGACACATGATTTGAAAAACTCTCCTAGGTTGGTAGCATAGGTCACTGTAGTATTTTTTATGTTTAACTGTGTTATGCTTACCCATAAGTCCCAGTTCTCCTCGAGAATCACCATACCTCCGCAGTCCTGCGTGGCCAGGACTACTGATTGCAGAAGGTAGTGTATGCACTCCCTTCTGTATAGGGTGCTCCCTGGAGGGGATGTTTCCTAACTGATACTACCCTGAGCTTTACAGTTTGACACAATGTCCAGCACTCTACAGAAATGTGAAAATGATCTATTCCTATATGGTATGATTACCAAGAAAAAAACAATATTCTTTATGGATGGACACCATATAGTCGCAGCATTCCATTCATTCAATCCAGGTAAGTCAAGAATCTTCAATGGATGAGTAGTAAGATCTTTATTCGGTTCAAAAAAGCATGGATTCTATCTTCATAAAAACAATGTTGTAGCCGGTGCCTACGCGTTTCGTCCAAAAGGACTTCTTCAGGGCTACAAATAACACATATATATACATTATTTACAGTTTATACATATATACAAATTTCAAAGTCTACTTTTACTATCAACTGTTTTATAAAAGTCAAAAAAAGATTTTTTATATATACACTATTTACATACTTTACATTTGTACGACTATTTGAAATCAAAAAAGACTCCACTGAAGACCTTTTTTTTTACATAGTTTCTAGTTTGTTCTAATTCGGGACTAAAAGATTTTTATATATGTCCTTTCCATAGGGGCACAACCAGTTATCATAAGTTTTACGGTACGGTGGGTGGAACAGAACTTATTATCAAGGCTGGAATAAGCAGTGAAAACAACATTTGGGCAAAGATTATTACAAGTACTAGGATAAGCAGTTAAGAACAACATTAGGGTAACCATTATTTTCTTTGAAAAGGAGAACACTTTTAAGTAAGCATGACATTTCCTTTAAAAAGAGCAATCCATAGCATTTTTTCAAAGCATCAGACAAGTCAAAGAAGCTCTGTCACTATGTCTGTACACCTTATTTTTTAACCATTAGAGCATTTCTTGATTTTCTATTCATTACAATTTAGATAGATATATGTAATATGTCTTACCAGGTAAGTCACTGTCTTTATTTAAGTAGGATTTATCTGTTGCTTCATCTAGGAAGTTGTCTGCGAGTTACTGTCTCAGCATTTTTTCACAAGCATTGTGATAAATATCTAAAAAAAATATTTATACAATTTGTTTAGATTGGAAATGTCCCTCCTTAATTTCAATTCAAAGCTGGTGCACAAACGAGCACACTTCCGTACAGTATTTATTGTTAGGCACATAGGTGTATGCTTTTACATTGCGTATTAGCCTACCTTGTAATTGGTAAGTATTGTCTTGTCGTTAGGGGCCCCGTGCCTTTGAAAAGTAATTCGTGCTGTCTTTAGTAAGGGTCTCTACTAAGCCGGATTCTCGTAGATCCAACTCACTATTAAAGGAAATGATATACACTTGATTTAGTTTATATTATAAATCAAGAATTGTAAGCATTTGTATTGCTTAGAATGCGCTTAGGGCTAGACAATACATAGTAGCGTAGCCACCATAGGATTTCATAAGCCTAACGAATTTCTGTTTGTTAAAAAACCATATTTGTGTTGATTCCGCCAAAAATCAGACATTCATTATTTGAAAGTTAGCATGACTTTAAAAAACTAACTAATTTCTCAAAAAAAACCTTTTTATAACATAAAAACGTTCTTATTAAGGGGCAAATTGTCAGAGATATCGCTGTCTAAGGCGCTTCTTATCAAAGGGGAAGAGGTTGCAATCCCTGACTAGCATCTTTTAAGTTTCATGAATTGGATCAAAAAGCGTCATTAGGTTGGTCCTATGCTAAGCGCATCGAGCAGAGTATTTCCCTCGCACTTACTTGTTTTAGGATGCAAATCTCGGACTTCATGGCATCGTAACCGCATCAGCTTACAAATGGGTCTAGTTTCTCCTCGGTTTAAATAGCCCGCTCGGATCTCTCAATTGAGCACAGCTGATCGTATTTTTGGAGGAGCGTCACCCTTCGCATTAGTGCACGGGCGCCATCTTTGAGTATATGCTTTATTATTCAAGGAGAGTGTAGCGATTATTTATAAAAAAGGGCTCTACCAGAAATGACAAAACTATATTATTTCATACGGTTTTGTCTAAATGTTTTGCGTTTGTTTATTCATGCGTCTGAAAACCGTCAGTGTTATACTCGGTTTGATGCATGAAATAACGGTCGCCATTTTGAATTGGTCTCGTTTCGTACGTGGTAATGAAGCGAAACCTCCCTTGCAGTTACCTATATTTTAAAAGAAAGTAATAGAAAGAATACATTTATTGGGGGAGATTATAATTGTTATTATTTCCGTATTTGTTAGCGATGGGTAATGCTGATAGTTTTTTTAAAAACTGCTGAGTGAGCGAGTCACAAGCGTTCCAGGCATATACTAGTATTGCATGCCGGAGTAGATACGCGCCATCTTAAAAGGGTTTATGTTATGGTATCATCGATGTCCACCAGGAGCTATTTATATATCTTTCGAAATAAATAAAAAGATGTTATCATGCATTGTAATCAAAGACCTTTTTTTTGACGAATATTATCTTGGTCATTAAATATATTAGCCATGTGTATCTATAGGCAAATTGTATATAAACCTTGCTTTTTAATTTTAAGCTATTGTTTTATAGAGCATGGATGCAATTTTGTTTTCTAGTTAAGTATCTATATAATGCTCCTTCCAACCTGTTAGCTGTTGGTTCAGAGTGAATACAGGTATATATTGGAGGAGTATCTATAGTGACTAGATATGCTGCTCAAAATAGCGTATTTCAGTTGTCTACTTCTAAGGAGGGGAGAATATTTTTTGACTGTATGACTTATTTATAAAAAGTGGTGTAATTCATTATTAATATTAAGTCCCAATGTTGTGGCCCGTAGGCGACAAATCCATCCTGCCTCTGCCTTTCTCAGGTTTTCTTCTCTATTGCCGCCTGGAGGTGGGTTCTTTATGTGTTCCAAGGCATGGAACCATATGTCCCTTTTCTCAGGATGTTGTTCCTGAATGTGGACAGCTATGGGATATTTTATGTCTCTGTTTTTAATTGCTCGTACATGCTCTTGTATCCTGGTTTTTAGGCTTCTAACACTGCTGCCCACATAGATTTTGCCGCAAGCACATCCCAGAACATATACTGTATGGGTTGTGTTGCAATTTATAAAGGTTCGTATTGTATAGCTTCTCTGAGTATTATATTTGAACTCAATCTTTTTATTGAGCCCAATCTTGCAAACAATACATGAACCACAGATGTGGAATCCTACTGGCCTACTTGGTAGCCAGTTTTTAGATGAGGATGTGCTATTGGTATTAGTTACATAGCTTGGACATAGTTTTTTCTTTAATGTTTCTCCTCTCCTGTAAACAACTCTTGGCTTGTCTGGAATAGTTCCAGCTGGCATTGGTCCAGATTTGAGTAGGTGTCAGTTCTTACGTAGAATATTATAAATATGATCACTATATGCGTTATATTCTGTTATGAATAGCACTTCATCATTTTTATCGGAGCTCTTTGTTTTTGATTTAAGGGTGGACTTTCGATCTATCTGAAGCTCCTGGTGGACATCGATGATACCATAACATAAACCCTTTTAAGATGGCGCGTATCTACTCCGGCATGCAATACTAGTATATGCCTGTAACGCTCGTGACTCGCTCACTCAGCAGTTTTAAAAAAAACTATCAGCATTACCCATCGCTAACAAATACGGAAATAATAACAATTATTATCTCCCCCAATAAATGTATTCTTTCTATTACTTTCTTTTAAAATATAGGTAACTGCAAGGGAGGTTTCGCTTCATTACCACGTACGAAACGAGACCATTTCAAAATGGCGACCGTTATTTTATGCATCAAACCGAGTAGAACACTGACGGTTTTCAGACGCATGAATAAAAAAACGCAAAAAATTTAGACAAAACCGTATGAAATAATATAGTTTTGTCATTTCTGGTAGAGCCCTTTTTTATAAATAATCGCTACACTCTCCTTGAATAATAAAGCACATAGGTATACTCAAAGATGGCGCCCGTGCACTAATGCGAAGGGTGACGCTCCTCCAAAAATACGATCAGCTGTGCTCAATTGAGAGATCCGAGCGGGCTATTTAAACCGAGGAGAAACTAGACCCATTTGTAAGCTGATGCGGTTACGATGCCATGAAGTCCGAGATTTGCATCTTAAAACAAGTAAGTGCGAGGGAAATACTCTGCTCGATGCGTTTAGCATAGGACCAACCTAATGACGCTTTTTGATCCAATTCATGAAACTTAAAAGATGCTAGTCAGGGATTGCAACCTCTTCCCCTTTGATAAGAAGCGCCTTAGACAGCGATATCTCTAACAATTTGCCCCTTAATAAGAACGTTTTTATGTTATAAAAAGGGTTTTTTTGAGAAATTAGTTAGTTTTTTAAAGTCATGCTAACTTTCAAATAATGAATGTCTGATTTTTGGCGGAATCAACACAAATATGTTTTTTTAACAAACAGAAATTTGTTAGGCTTATGAAATCCTATGGTGGCTACGCTACTATGTATTGTCTAGCCCTAAGCGCATTCTAAGCAATACAAATGCTTACAATTCTTGATTTATAATATAAACTAAATCAAGTGCATATCATTTCCTTTAATAGTGAGTTGGATCTACGAGAATCCGGCTTAGTAGAGACCCTTACTAAAGACAGCACAAAATACTTTTCAGACAAGACAATACTTACCAATTACAAGGTAGGCTAATACGCAATGTAAAAGCATACACCTATGTGCCTAACAATAAATACTGTACGAAAGTGTGCTCGTTTGTGCACCAGCTTTGAATTGAAATTAAGGAGGGACATTTCCAATCTAAACAAATTGTATAAATATTTTTTTTAGATATTTATCACAATGCTTGTGAAAACATGCTGAGAAAGTAACTCGCAGACAACTCCTTAGATGAAGCAACAGATAAATCCTACTTAAATAAAGACAGTGACTTACCTGGTAAGACATATTACATAGATCTATCTAAATTGTAATGAATAGAAAATCAAGAAATGCTCTAATGGTTAAAAAATAAGGTGTACAGACACAGTGACAGAGCTTCTTTGACTTGTCTGATGCTTTGAAAAAATGCTATGGATTGCTCTTTTTAAAGGAAATGTCATGCTTACTTAAAAGTGTTCTCCTTTTCAAAGAAAATAATGGTTACCCTAATGTTGTTCTTAACTGCTTATCCTAGTACTTGTAATAATCTTTACCCAAATGTTGTTTTCACTGCTTATTCCAACCTTGATAATAAGTTCTGTTCCACCCACTGTACCGTAAAACTTATGATAACTGGTTGTGCCCCTATGGAAAGGACATGGAAAATCTTTTTTTGACTTTTATAAAACAGTTGATAGTAAAAGTAGACTTTGAAATTTGTATATATGTATACACTGTAATTAATATATATATATGTGTTATTTGTAGCCCTGAAGAAGTCCTTTTGGACGAAACGCGTAGGCACCGGCTACAACATTGTTTTTATGAAGATAGAATCCATGCTTTTTTGAACCGAATAAAGATCTTACTACTCATCCATTGAAGATTCTTGACTTACCTGGATTGAATGAATGGAATGCTGCGACTATATGGTGTCCATCCATAAAGAATATTGTTTTTTTCTTGGTTATCATTCCATATAGGAATAGATCATTTTCACATTTCTGTAGAGTGCTGGACATTGTGTCAAATTGTGTATGTTTGAGACTTGTTTTAGTCTCAGGGAGACCATGGGGTCTGGATCTCCTGTCCTTAGCACCTAAAAATTGCAGATACTAACGTGACACTAGTGGATAGGTGCAATATCGTATAGCCTCAAACCCCTGTGCTCGGTGTGTATAATACCCTGAGCTTTACCGCTGTTGAGAGACTCTCATGGATTAACTTCAACACTCTGAGGTAGCATGGGCAGATAAGATTCTTTTGATAGAAATGTCAAGAAAGGCACCCAATCTTCTTTGAATAATTTAAGTCAGTGTTTCATGGCAAGGGTCATTTTTTCCATGGCTAAGATGTCCCTTAAGCAGGCCATCCAGTCCCTAAGGGGCGGCATCATCTGCTGCCTCACATTGCAAGAAAAGCTTGTAGCGTCGAAACACTGGCAAAACGTGCTGCCCTGCTCTCTCTGGCTTGTGCGAGTCTCTCCACCCTTCAGCATTGATCCACCTTCCTTTTGTGTTCCTCCTGTGGAAGTTTCTCTCTTTGGCAGACATATGTGTCATTTCACGGATTCTCCCCCAGTCCTTATCGTTAAGCCCTCTCCCCACTGTTTTGGCCCTGATTCCTTGCCAATGTAACTTGTACAACTCCGATATAGTGTGGCTATTGTGGCTACCATCTTTTAACCAGCTCTCGAAGGCTGTGAGTGGCCTCACCCCACTCCCCCCTCCCCCCCCCTCCCCCTCCTGCTTGAGGTTGCCTGACCTCGAGGTACCAAAAACATTCTGACTCTGGCAAACCATGCTTTTTCGTTTATAAACAAGGCAACCCCATATCCCTAAGAACCTGTGGTCATAAAATCTGAACAATATACAATGCTTCTTTTACGGTTATGTTTACAATTATTTCAGTGTATGGGACCATATACATTGCCTCTCTGATAAATTACTTAATCCAACACACACAAGGATTATGATTTAACTGTATATTTTGAGAAGCTAACACCATATTTAAATCACATTTGAAAGGATTAAAGCATAAAAGGTTACCACGAAAAGTAAACAAGTGAGAGCGCAGAGCTCATGTGATAATCATGTGCAACAGTTGTGAAGCAAAGAAGGTACATGGTAAAAACATTTGATTGGCTGCATCAATTGAGAAGCAGATGTCCTACTCAATGGCTTGTTTGTGATGTTTTCCGCTTACTTGGCTGAAATCTCTCTGTTGGATACATAGTATTGTGTATTACTACTAATCCTTGAGTGATTGCTCTCAGTGTTACACTGGCCCAACCTGGAGTATAGGGTTTCTATCTTTAATTCTCTCTTTCCTGATGATGACTCCTAGAATCACTCTCAGGATGTCAACTCATCTAAATAAATTTAGCCTTGGTCTGCCTCTCAAAACCATAGGCGTTAGCAGGAAAAAGATCAAGTGTGGTCTGTCTGCCGCTCTTTTCTGAAATGATGCAGCCACTGAAATGTTTTTACCATATGCTTTCTTTCCTTGCGAGGGTCTGGGAGTGCCAATCTGGCTGGAAGATCAATCTGTGTAGGAATTTTCTTGCAACCCGTTTTTTTTGTCTTTGGCAGATGAACCCACGGACAAGCGACTGAAATTATTGAAGGCATCTATGTGCTAGAGAGCGAGTGGTCACCTGGAATAAATTAAGAATCCTGAGGTCTTTCATTTTGACAATGACTACTCTTCCTTTCCATTAGAAGTGGTAGTTTGCCATTTCTGGAGGTCATGCCGCAGTGTTTTAAGAAGCTTCGAATAATTGAGCGCAGTGATTTAAGGAATGGAGAATGCTAAATGAATTCCCTGTTAAGTGCCTTAGAGTCCCAAAAGATTGGGATTAATTTATGTAGGTCATCTTTCTGAAGAGGAGAAGGTTTCAGCAGCAAAACGTCAGATTTCGAGAGGCTGATTTTAAAGCCAGACAAAGTTCCATGTATCTCCAGTTCTAGTAAGATAGCTGAAACTGACCGCTAGTGGAATGGTTAGTGACATCCTTATGACATTCATGAGCATGTGAGGGTAACAAATACTGGCAAAAGTGGACAGCCCTGCCCCTTTCCTTGTTTGATATCAGTATGTGCCGAGATAGTCCTGCTTACTCTGTTGTGAACCTTAGGTGATTAGTAGCTTGCTAGTATCCACTTTGGGAAGTACATACTAAATCCTATTGTACTTTATCACTTGGGTCATATGCGTCCAACTTGCTATCAATGACTTCTCGTAGTCCATTGAAAACAGAACAGTGTTTTGTCTTTTTCTCTGGAAGTTTTCAAGTATATGGAGGCTCGTTTTGTGTTGTCAACACATTCTGTGACTAAGATGAAGCCCAATTGATCAGGGTGTTTTAAATTTAGCAAGAGAGGATTTAACCTTGCAGTCAAGAGCACATTGAAGATATTTATATCTATATATAGGAGGCTTACAGGGATTCTTGAACAGTTTGAGAATCTTCACCACCGCAGCGTCCAACATGTTATCAGTCGCTACTGATGTGGTCTTACTAAATTAATTGAATATCCACACACCAACAGCGCAGTCAGCGAAGGGTAAATATCTTATAGAACATGTTTGTGATCCCCCATCTGAGTCCAGGGATTTCCCTGCCTTGACCTTATAGATGGTGCTTATCACCACTTCCTGTGTGATAGTCTTATCAATCAATCAATCAAGAGTATTTGTAATGCGCACTACTCACCTGCTAGGGTCTCAAGGCGCTGGAGGGGGTGCGGGGGGCTGCTACTGCTCGAAAAGCCAGGTCTTGAGTTGCTTCCTGAAGGAGAGATGGTCCTGGGTGAGTCGTAGGTGGGTGGGGAGGGTTTTCCAGGTCTTGGCCGCCAGGTAGGTGAAGGATCTTCCTCCGGTGGTGGTTCTGCGGATCTGTGGGACGGTGGCGAGGGCGAGGCTGGCGGAGCAGAGCTGGCGGGTTGGCGTGTAGAACGTGAGGCTGTTGTTGAGGTATTCGGGGCCCAAGTCGTGGAGAGCCTTGTGTGCGTGGGTGAGGAGTCTGAACGTGATCCTTTTGCTGACGGGGAGCCAGTGCAGGTCCCTCAGGTGGGCGTTCCCGTAGTCCAGACGGCTGGTGGCGAGGGCCTAGGTGACCGTTTTCCTGGTTCCAGTGGGGATCCAGCGGAAGATCTTACGGAGCATGCAGAGAGTGTTGAAGCAGGAGTAGGTAACGGCATTAACTAGCTTTGCCATCGTGAGGGAGGAGTCAAGGATGAAGCCCAGGTTGCGTGCGTGGCCCGTGGGTTTGGGTGGGGGGCCCAGAGCAGGGGGCCACCAGGATTCGTCCCAGGCAGAGATGGATGGGCCGACTTGCCAGTTACCCAGAGGGTGGTGTTCACGTGAGGTGTCATTCTTTTCGCCACACATTTTTCTGGCAGATATAAGTTTTGCATAAACTCTTTTGCACAATTCCAATTTTATTTGGTGGATGCACTGTGTAGATTGAGTTTTCAGACATCCTGTGGTGTCTGTGGGACTGTCAAGAGTTGTTGGCCAATATACCATACCTCCCTTGTTTTTTTTTTTTAAATCGCTAATGTATTGGACGTAGTGCAGTAAGACACCCCTGGAAAAACGATAGTAAGTAGGGTAGTGCAACAGTGATCACTGACATGAGACTTTTCTGTTGCAAGGCATACTGACAGTATTTGCGCCCATAAGACATGGTTTTGTTGTTTTTGATGTTTTTTGAGTGGAGGGCAACCCTGTTCTTTCTTTTCCCTCTGGGCTCCTCTTTGTGATAGACTTGCCGTCCAATGCCACCAGCCCTTCGGCAGAGGATCTTGTCAATCTAGCTATTCTGTCTCCCTTCCACACTTTTTCCAAAGTGGCTGATAACATGTCCTTTATCTATAAGCCGTTCTGGCCACTCCAAGCAGTCATGTTTGCTGTGTGGCGACTACTTAAATTGGCAAAGTGACTGGGAATACCTGCCTTGAACAATGTACTATAATACCTGCTGCACCCAATATCTCAATTTTGCTGTAGACGTCAGCGCGTGTTTGTCGGTCTGAGGGACCTCACTTATGGGGGATTTTGCATTGATAAGGGCCTCAGATGCCCTCTTATGCGGGCACCACTGTGTCTGACAATATTGTCAGTCCCTTCTGCTTGAGGAGGTAATCTTGTTCATAGCCTCTCACCAATATGCAGGCTGGTTACCTTCCTTCTGCTGATCATTGTACAGTTGGTGTTTGTGGGTGGGAGCACTGGGATTTGTTCAGGGCTGGAATCACCGTCCAGAAGTTCATTATTTGGCTATTAAAGTTCCAAAGGCTTCTCTTTTGGGCATGCGCCAGCATTGGATCACACCTGTTGGGGCAGATTTACTTGCTTGTGTGGTATTTGTGAGTTACAGCGCAAGCACCTAATTTTTTCGATGCAAAATCTAAGTTAATCAGTTGGGTCTGTGTGGAAAAAAAAGAATAACACCTCTGTGAAGCAGGAACAAAGTTGGAGTTTTATTTTTGCTAACATTTCACACAATGCATGTTTGCTGCACTATTCAGCACATTTCCAATGTGTGGGATGCTCTAAATATTTCTAGGCATGTGGTGTAGTTCCTATTTTCTCAATAGGCTCTGCGCATTGGAATAACATAAACAGCAGTGTAGACGTAGGACTGAGGTCATCTAGGTCTCTACTGACTATGTTAAACTTAATTTAGGTTTGCGCCAGCTAGCTCAGAGGTCACTGGAAACTTTCTTGAATGAGATAGGGAGGGACAAACTCCCCTGGCTCAGACAAGAAGGGATTCAGTTTCCGACAACCGCATAAACATGACAACTTTGCTCCCTCAGAATAAGAGTATATCTCTAGAGTCGTGTGAAAATAATAGACGGCTATTTCACTCAGTCAGCAGTGCATACTTAGTTTCACCAGAGTGCAGGGAAATAGAGAGACGGGCGTTTTCAATAAACAGGTGTTATTTGTTGAGCAGTCTTCTTTCTCATACAAGAGAAGTGAATTGCCACAATTTCAATACTTAAAGTAAAGTAAAGTGCGTACAGTAAAAGTAGTATTATGAAATAATACTGTAAAAGCATTGATATGGTTTCTTAGCCATATGATACTTTAAAATGGATAAAATATATACATACATAAATACATTGACTAAACTACTCAACTGGTGCTTCCAACTAAGCCTACCCCGGTGTACCTGACCTAAGCCTAATACTTGGGAAGGGATGAGTAAGTAGCAGATTTAAGATAATTTTGCCAAGAATCTGCATCAAGAATTCTCATTAAGGGTTTAGTCAGCTCCGTACCTTGGTAATAGAATGTGGGAGGTCTGGTATCTCTTTCCTCAGGACTCGATATTCCAGCAACCCGCAAGGGTAGGCTGGAAACACCGGAGCTGGATTTTCTCGGCTGGAGAAAAAGACAGCGTGTCTCTCAGTGCGTCAAACCGGAGGGGCGGCTTCCGTGGGCACTCGCATCAGCTGGGCTCTCGGGCAAGTAGATGGCCGCTCTGCTCCGAACCACCGTGTGTTTGCTTAAGGCAACTGTTGGTATTTTATACCTGAAAGGTGCCGGGTTTGACGTAAGGTTGGACATAAGATGTCACCAAGAACTAACAGTTCTTGCTGAACTTCAGGAGTTCTTGTTCAAATCAAAACAAAAGCAGGGGGTTTTCTGGGCTGCTGGAGGCTTGGTTTGTTTAAAGAACGCGTTGTGCTTTCTAGGAGTCGATGGGAATAGCCGTGCTGTGCTTTGGATTGCATGGGCTATTACTGAATATGAATCTGATTCTTATGCCTTTATCAGGATATTATTGATTATAACCTCGCAAGGGCATAAATCGGGAATATAGAATTAGGGTCCTAGATATGAACACGACAGGGATAGGATTTTGTTCTGGGAGGGTATACTTCAAAAATTTGTGCTAGACACCACGCTCATCTTTTCATCATGGTGCAAAGATATGGCATAGCACTAGGCAGCCCCTATGAGCGCCAATGAAAGGGAAGAGAGCAGAAGCAGTCCATTTTAGTAAATATGGTTCTGCAGTGCTTTCTCGAAATTGCTCAATTGATTTTAGTAAATATGCTCCATTATTTCACAACGTTTTTAGCTATCCTTCCTAAAATACTTGCCTGCCCCATTTTTTAGATTACCGTAACTCTTCATCCTTATCCTCAAACCTCCTAGTCCCCCCATATCCATCCTCTTAGTGCTTAGAAGTTTACTAAGGATGGAATAAAGCAATTTATATGCAAACTATGTCTTGTGGGACTCTAAGACTGGTAAACTGACACTGGGTGGAGAGCTCACCCTGACACTAGAAAACTGACACTGGGGTAACAGAAATGACACAGATCCCCTAACAGGGGGATAACAACACTGTCATTGGCCATTGACTTGGGTAGAGTGACAAATGTAGACTGACATTAGTACACTAACAAGTGGACACGACTCAGGGCAATGGCACATAAGCACTGTCACTAAAATGATGGCACAGGCAAATATTATCAGTGTTTTTATAGTGTGCTAATCACTTGTCAGGGTATCCAGGTGCGGTGTAGCAGTTATGTGAGGCCAGCTCTAGAGGTGTACTCAAAAAGCGAGTCCTTCGACATCTTGCAAAAATCAAGAAGAGAGGAGGCCTCTCTGATGTATTGTGAGAGGTAGATCAAGTCTGTAGGGGCCAGGTAGGAGAAGGCATAGTGTCTTGTTCTGTATTTTAATATGCGTGGGTTGTGTGCTAATGAGATACCGGCAGAGCAGAGGTGTCTGGAAGGTTCGTGGAAGTGAATTCAGCTGTTCTGATAGGCAGGGCCAGTGTTGTGGAGAGGTGTGGGTGAGGAATCAAAATTTGCCTAGCTTAGTAACAGTTTCAATTCTATTAAGGACATGGAGGCAAGGATTATGCTTTTCTTTCTTTACTTTTATTCTTTCAGCAGAAGCGGCCGCTCCACGCTCCCAGCCTCCGGGATCTGGTATCGTTAACGCAGAGATCGTACCTCTCACTCTGATTAAGCCTGCACAGTTTAAGAAGCGCCTAGTTTGTGCGTAGCGCTAGACAGCCCCGACCTCCGAGCATTTGTGTTGAAATCCGCAGAGGCCATTAACATATTCAAGCTCCCTAAATGCGCTTGTGCGACAGCAGTTCCTGCACCGTGCTGCCTGAATTAATATTAGTGCCTGCTATTGCATTTTGTATTAGCGCCTCCGCCTTTGACATCGCGCTCGCCTCCATTGTGCCCCAGTGTTGTTTAAAGTTTGCCTGCTTGCTGCTGCCATTTTGTTTGTTGTTGCCCTGCCTCCTTCCCCTGATCTCCACCCCGCCTCCCTGCTGACCCTCCCTCCCACTGATACTGACCTCGCTGCTCCCCCACGATCGCGCTGTGACCGTCCTGCTTTCAGCAGAAGCGGCCGCTCCACACTCCCAGCCTCCTGGATCTGGTATCGTTAACGCAGAGATCGTACCTCTCACTCTGATGAAGCCTGCACAGTTTAAGAAGCGCCTAGTTTGTGCGTAGCGCTAGACTGCCCCGACCTCCGAGCATTTGTGTTGAAATCCGCCGAGGCCATTAACATATTCAAGCTCCCTAAGTGCGCTTGTGCGATAGCAGTTCCTGCACCGTGCTGCCTGAATTAATATTAGTGCCTGCTATTGCATTTTGTATTAGCGCCTCCGCCTTTGACATTGCGCTCGCCTCCATTGTGCCCCAGTGTTGTTTAAAGTTTGCCTGCTTGCTGCTGCCATTTTGTTTGTTGTTGCCCTGCCTCCTTCCCCTGATCTCCACCCCGCCTCCCTGCTGACCCTCCCTCGCCCCTCCCCCTCCACTATCCATATATGACAGATGCTTTTGCGTGCAGCGTTCACGCGCAGCGGTCGCGCCCCATGCGCGCCAAAGGTGCGCAAAAGGTAAGCCCATCTACGCCCGTCCGTGCCTGGACCGCGCCCAGCGCCTGTCCCCCTGGTCCCCGCCGTACCCAGCCCACTAGAGTCACATATGATGCTGCAACTCTCCTCGCACTCAACCCCGGGCGTGCACCACAATGCTGCGAAGCCACCCCAGGACGTACCCATGGCCCATTCGCCTGCCTCTCCTGCAAGTTCAACTGTTCCAGGACCCTCACCAAACCCACTTCCTCCATACACAGCCCCGACTCTGCGTCACCCAACATCGCCTTCCTTACAGAAACATGGATGAACACATCATCAGCACCCGACATCGCCATAGCCATACCGGATGCTTACAAAATTACCCGTAAAGACCGCACCAACCAAACAGGTGGAGGCATCGCCATCATCCATAAGAACACCATCAAAATCACGACCAGCTCCGATGATAATCTTGCAACCGCCGAACATCTCCACTTTCAGATACACACCGACCCTAAGACCACACTTAGAGGCACCCTCATCTACAGGCCTCCAGGCACCCTCACTCAATTCAGCAATGACATCACAGACTTCGTCAGCCCACATGCCCTCGCCTCCGAGAACTACATTCTTTTAGGAGACTTCAACTACCACCTTGAAAACAAACACGACAGCAACACCACCACCCTTCTGGACAACCTGCCCAATCTCGGACTCAAACAACTTGTTGACACCCCCTCCCATGTAGCCGGACACACGCTCGACCCTATCTTCACCTCCAGCAAGCACATCTCCTTCGATCGCACCACAGCCCTCCACTGGACGGACCACAGCTGTGTTCACTTCAGCTACAAAACCACCCTGACCCACAACCGCCCACAACCTATTCCTCGGAGAAACTGGAACAAAATCACTTCCGACCAACTCCTCACATCACTCAACCAAAACCCTCCCACCCTCTCATTGGACCCAACCAAGCGGCCACCAATCTCAAGCAATGGATCACCCACAGTGCTGACGAATTAGCACCCCTGAAAAAGCACCAGATCAAATAAGCCAGCAAAAAGGCTCCCTGGTTTAATGATGACCTTAAAAAGTCCAAGAAACTATGCCGCACCATGGAGAAAGCATGGAGAAAAAACCCGACCACAGACAACATGTCCACCCTCAAGGCAGCCACCCGCAAACACCACCAACTGATTCGATCCGCCAAGAAATCAGCATTCAAGGATCGTCTCGACAACAACACTCACAACAGCAAGGAACTTTTCAACATCGTCAAAGAATTCACCAACCCCACCGCAGCATCCAACAACATCGCTCCCTCCCAAGACCTCTGTGATGCGTTATCCTCCTTCTTCTACAACAAAATTGCCGACATCCACAACAGCTTCGAGAACACTCCCAGCGTTCAACCCTCCCCACCCCCCTCAGATCCAACTCCGCCAACTAACAACCTTAGCGCCTAGAACCCAATCACCACTGAAGACACCATCCGCTTAATGAACTCAATCCACTCTGGCTCGCCAACTGACCCCTGCCCCCACCACATCTTCAACAAAGCGGACTCCATCATCGCACCCCATCTCCGGGATGTCATCAACTGCTCGTTCAACTCTGCCACCTTTCCAGAAAGCTGGAAACACGCCAAACTCAGCGCCCTTTTGAAGAAACCCACAGCAGACCCCTCTGAACTTAAAAACTACCGACCCATATCCCTCCTCCCATTCCCGGCCAAAGTCATCGAGAAAGCCGTCAACATCCAGCTCGCCGCCTTCCTTGAATCCAACAACTCCCTTGATCCATCTCAATCCGGGTTTCGAGCCAAACACAGCACCGAAACTGCCCTCATTGCAGCTACTGACGACATCCGAACACTACTGGACAACGGTGAAACAGTGGCCCTCATTCTACTCGACCTCTCCGCCGATTTCGACACAGTCTGCCACAGTACCCTTATACAACGCCTCAGCAACATTGGAATACAAGGAAAAGCCTTGGACTGGATCACCTCATTCCTCGCTGGGAGAACTCAAAGAGTCCGACTTCCTCTTCAACGTTTACATGAGTCCACTTGCCTCCATCGCGCGTCAACACAACCTTAACATCATCTCTTACGCCGACGACACCCAGTTAATCCTTTCCCTCACCAAAGACCCTAACACCGCCAAAACCAATCTTCACGAAGGCATGAAAGAAGTAGCCGAATGGATGAAACATAGCCGCCTAAAACTCAACTCAGACAAAACGGAGGTGCTCATCCTAGGATCTTCCCCCTCTGCTTGGGACGACTCTTGGTGGCCTTCCGCTCTGGGCACAGCACCCACACCCACAGACCATGCACGTAACCTTGGCTTCATCCTAGACTCCTCTCTCTCGATGTCCAGACAAGTCAACGCAGTCTCATCCTCTTGCTTCAACGTACTTCGCATTCTCAAAAAGATCTTCCGGTGGATCCCCCTCGAGACAAGAAAGACTGTCACCCACGCACTGGTCACGAGTCGACTGGATTATGGTAACACAGTATACGCCGGAATCACAGCAAAATTACAGAAAAAACTCCAACACATCCAAAACGCATCAGCGAGACTCATATTAGACATCCCTCGCCAAGATCACATCACCGGACACCTAAAAGACCTCCACTGGCTTCCCGTCAACAAAAGAATTACATTCCGCCTTCTCACCCACGCACACAAGGCCCTCTACAATCTAGGACCCGAATGCCTCAACACTCGCCTGTCCTTCTACAAACCCACCCGCCAACTAAGATCATCCAATCAAGCTCTTGCCGCTGTGCCGCGCATCCGAAAATCCACCATGGGTGGCAGATCCTTCTGCTTCCTTGCCGCCAAGACCTGGAACTCACTCCCCACTCACCTCCGCCTTACTCAAAACCACATCTCCTTCAGAAAAGATCTTAAAACCTGGCTATTCGACAAATAATGAACCCCTTCCCCAAGCGCCTTGAGACCCTCTGGGTGAGCAGTGCGCTATACAAATTCCCGAACTTGAACTTGAACTACAAAAATCACAGGCCAGAAAAGCAATAAAATGACTTTTTATTACAGAGAGAAAAAAAATGTAATTTGTTCTCACAAACTAATGAATCCAGTTCATAAACATCAATTCCCATAAGTCTTAGGGATAACACAATAACAGAGTCCTTCCACAGTGTCCATGACTCCTAGAAAGCTCCACCATCTTGTGAAGACCTCCTCTTTCTTGGCGCAAGTCACGCCTTCATGTTATTGGTCCTTGTTGGACCCGGCCTCGTGGCGTGGTCCCACTCCACCCGCATGACGGGTCCCGGACAACCTCGACCCTGTTCCCCGGCCGAGAGCAGCACCATCCACACTCCACGAGAGCCGCCCCTCCGGGCAGCCCCCAGTTCTCCCCCATTGGAACTCGACAATCTCTCCTCAACACCCTCGGCTGGTCCGAACCCTATCCCGGACCACCAGCTCAGGCCAGACTCCATCTTGGGCCCTCCACGACCAAGCCTTGTGGCCTCGGCCCGACCCCAGCCGCAGACCCAGCGAAGCCCCGACATCGAGGCACCACGATCCGACCAGGGGGTAAAGAGACCACTTGACGGAGCAATGGGGGAAAGAGTTTCGATGGTCCTCCAACCGCCCCCCGGCGCCTGGTTTCGATCGCCCCCAGCCTCCCTGGGCGCTGGCTCCACCCCCCTGCTGGGTGTCTGGACACGCACATTCCGGCCCCTCCGACCTCCAGGTGCGAGGGCCCGGACATCAAAGGACGCCAGACCTATAACTGGGGCAGCTCCGGAGCAGGTCGGGAGTTGTATCCTGGAGTCGAGAGACACCGAGACGAACTCATCTACGTGGAACCCGTACCACCTTGGGGTCCTGCTGGCGCTGCCGCGGCCCATCTTCGTGAAACTATCTTTGGAGTCCTGCTGGCGCTGCCGCGGCCCATCTTCGTGAAACCATCTTTGGAGTCCTGCTGGCGCTGCCGCTGCCCATCTTCGTGAAACCATCTTTGGAGTCCTGCTGGCGCTGCCGCGGCCCATCTTCGTGAAACCATCTTTGGAGTCCTGCTGGCGCTGCCGCGGCCCATCTTCGTGAAACCATCTTTGGAGTCCTGCTGGCGCTGCCGCGGCCCATCTTCGTGAAACCATCTTTGGAGTCTTGCTGGCGCTGCCGCGGTCCCTTCCGAAGAACCCCCCCAGCTCAAGGATTGAGAGCTGAGGGCAGGGTATCCTGGTACCAGGCTGGTACCAAGACTGTCCCGCTACCCCCTTCCCACAGAGACTAACCTTGAGAGGATCCCTGGATCCAGTTATTCCTGTATCGTTACGATAACCTGCCTAAAAGTACAGATAAAAACATTAAGAACCTATCTTTGTGTGGTGTCCATCTGTAGGGGGGGTGATTGCTCGTCTGTACGATCCTAGGAGAGGAACCTCGCCAGGAGGCCTCTCACCCTTGCTCGGCCGACCCTAAGATTTCCTTTCTAACATTGGTGGCAGCGGTGGGATCCTAGCCGATGCAGATCGTACAGAGAGTAACTCGCCCCACTACGAACAAAAAAGCACACGGCAACCATGACAACTAAAGAAACCGGACCAACCGCAGAATTCCAGATGGAACGACTGGAAGATTACAGTCACAAAGAATTGAAGCAATTCTGCAAAGACTTGGGTATCGCGACCACGGGACTAAGCACCAAAGACGATCTCAAGCAGGCCCTGCAGACCTGGGTAGAGACAGGAGCGTCGCCACCCCAAAACGAAGGCATCACAATCACCGAGAACCCCGCAACCCCAGAGGAGGAGAGAAACACGGGTCTCTCCCACGAGGAGGCCCGAAAACGAGAAAGGAGCCGGCTCCACGAGTTAGAACTGGCTAGACTCCGCTTAGATGGGGAACGGCAACTGGCTGAAAAGAAGATAGCCCTTGAGCAACTACGATTACAGTGAGACCTGGAAGAAAAAAGAAGCCAGAGGTAGCTGGAGGAAAAGAAGCATGCGTACGAGCACGAGCGCGGCTTGAAAGAACTAGAGAATAAGGCGAAAAACGGGGACACCGGCGTCTCCGGGAGCCAGGGCCCCCTCCCTCTACGGACACCAAGGTCCACATCCCCAAAGATGTTGTCCGAGAGTACTACAAAAACGACGACATCCAACAATGGTTTAAGGCCTACGAGGTAGCTATGACCTCGCACCGGGTGCCGCAAAAAAGACTGAGGTGCCGGGTTGTGGGGGAGATTCGTCAACGAGGGGAGAGACGCCCTGCTACAGCTCCCCGACGCCGAAATGACCTCATACGAACATATGAAAGCCGCCCTCCTCACTCGTTATGGGCTCACCCCCGAGATGTACCGGCAACGATTCCGAGATTGCAAGAGGATCCCCGGTACCACCTGGGTAGAATATGTGAATTTCTACAGTAGGGCCTTAGAGATTTGGATCAAGGGCAGTCAGGTCACCACTTACGAACTCGATCTCATTGTATGAGAACACCTCTCCAACAACTGTTTCGTCGAACTCAGACAGCATCTCCTCGACAGCAAATTGACCGAGCCACGGAAACTCGCCATCGAAGCAGATCGATGGGAGAGCACCCGGGTCCCCCGGAACTGGGTGGGAGACCAAGGCTGAGCCCCCCAGGGGTCCCACCGTCCGCGAGGCGGAGGAGGAGGAGGCCAGGGCCGGGGCCGGGACACCGCCACGGTGACCCCCACCAACACTCCCCCCTCCCTGGCCGGGAGAGGAGCCCCCCCCCTGCACGGCCGGGGCACCGCTCGAACGTTGTCTGCCACAAATGCCAGCGACCAGGTCATTACGCCAATGACCCCAACTGTCCCAGAAACCATCCATCCAACCCCACGGGTCTGTAAAACCGCCAGATCGCTGCCGCCTCCCTGGGGGAGGAGCAGGGCGAAGAAGAAGCCGAAAACTATGAACAATACCAGACCGAGTGGGAGCCCGCAGCCATGTCCCTGGTATGTCTGGGCGAAAGAGACATGGTCACCTGGGCCCCAATCCCGGCCAACACTCAGAAGTACAGCCAGTGGGTCACCATTAATGGGCACCGGGCCGAAGCCCTCCGTGACACAGGAGCCAGCGTGACGGCCGTCCGTTGCCACCTGGTGACCCCGGAACAAATCTTGCCCAATGTACTGTGCCCAGTACGGTCCGCGGATAACTCCGAGAGCCTGTGTCAGATGGCCCGCGTCCCCTTCGAATGGGGGGGAGTGTCGGGCATGCTGAAAGTGACCGTCCGAGACAATGCCCTCCTCGGGAACGACCTCGAGAGCTCCCCCTGGGCTGACGTCGAGCGGAGGGAACACCTGGGGATGCTTGGCCTCCCTGAATGGGTCTGTGCGACGACCCGATCCATGGCCGTCCGAGCCATCCCCTCCACTGATGAACCCGAGTGGCCGAGCCTCCACCGCCCGTCGTCGCCGACGACACCGACCCTGAACCCGGTCCACCGGGGCCCAAATAAGAAGTTGCCCCGCGCAGCGACCTCCCGGAACTGGCCCAGTGGCGCCAAGAAGGTGGCTCCACTCAAGAACAGTTCCGCCAAGAGCAAAGAACGTGTCCCTCGAGGGAATCCGATGGCAAGCCGCAGCCCAGAAGGCAGGGGATACCTCGGGGGCCCACTGGGTCTATTGGGACAATGAGCTCCTCTACAGTGAGCAGAAGATTGCCGAACTAGGAGCCATCCGGATGCTGGTAGTGCCCCTCCGATTCAGAGACTTCCTCCTGAACCTGGCCCATGATGTACCTCTCGCCGGGTACCTGGGGCAGGACAAAACTTACAGCCGCCTGGTGATCCACTTCTACTGGCCCAAGATGAGGAACGATGTGATCAACCACTGCCAACCACTGCCGAACTTGCCCCACCTGCCAAGCCAGCGGGAAGAGCAGCGGAAAACTAAAAGTCCCCCTGCAACCTTTCCCAGTCGTCAACACTCCCTTCGAGCGGATAGGGATTGACATCGTGGAGCCCCTGGAACCCCGGACATCACAAGGTCACCGGTTCATACTCGTCCTGGTGGACCATGCCACCCGCTATCCCGAAGCCATACCTCTCTGGACCGTGACCGCTACCGTGGTGGGCCGGGCCCTGATGGGGATCTTCTCCCGGGTGGGCTTCCCCCGAGAAGTCGTCAGTGATCGGGGCACAAACTTCATCTCCCGATACATGAAGTCCCTATGGCAACAGTGCGGGGTCACGTACAAATTTACGACCCCCTACCACCCTCAAGGGAACGGACTGGTGGAACGCTTCAATCGCACCCTCAAGGGTATGATCATGGGCCTGGAAGAGCCCTTACGACGCCAATGGGACGTGTTGCTGCCCTGCCTCCTCTTCGCCTATCGGGAGGTCCCTCAGAAGTCCCTGGGATTCAGCCCCTTCGAACTATTGTACGGGCACCCTATCCGGGGTCCCCTAAGCTTGGTCAAAGAAGGATTTATTTATTTTATTTATTTTGAAAGTTTTATATAGCGCGAACAAGATCTTTGCAGATATCAGAGCGCTTTACAGAGGAGGGGTACGAGCATGTGAGTGAATAACCATTGGGGTGGGGGAGGTATATGAGGGAGCATAGACAAACAGATACATCAATAATGATAAAAGTACAAATAAGAGGTAACATAAACAATCAGGTAAGTCAATATCACAAGTCATACAAAAATGCAAAAGTGGTAGCATAAGCAATCAGGTAAGTCAATATCACAAGTCATACAAAAATGCAAAAGTGGTAGCATAAACAATCAGGTAAGTCAATATCACAAGTCATACAAAAATGCAAAGGGTTCGAACAAGTAGTACAGCTCAGTATCGAGTCTTTGAAGTTAATCCCCAGTAGTAATTCAAGTGCATTTAGCCATGAGGATAGCGTTTACTTCTTTCTTAAAAAGTATGGTAGAGGAGATGAGCCTGGTTTCAGGAGGGAGTGAGTTCCAAATCCTGGGTGCCATTCCTGAGAAAGAGCGTTTATAGGTTTTTTCCTTGCGGAATCTTCTAGGCTTTAGCAAAAGATTGTTTGTGCCTCTAGTGTTTCTGGAGCCTCCAGAAATCGTCAGCTTTTGAGCGAGGTATCCAGGTGAGGTCAGGTGGACAGCCTTGTGCGTCAAGCAAGTGATTTTCAGATGTATTCTGGCTTCAAAAGGCAGCCCGTTCAAGGATTGGAAGCCAGGTGTGAGTGTTTTTTTGATCCAGTGATGAGTCTCGCTGCGGCGTTTAGAGAAGCTATTATGGGTGCCGTAGTAGCTAGGGGGAGACCGCAGAGGGCGATGCTGCCGTATTCTATTCGAGGTATGACTAGTGATTGTACCGCAGTTTGGAAGTCTTTGGCTGGAAGGAAGGGTTTAAGTTTCCTTAGGGTGTTGATTTGGTAGTTCGCTCCCTTAGTTGCTTTGTTGATGTGTTCCTGCATGTTGAGATTGGTGTCAAGTGTTATGCCTAAAGATTTTGCTGAGTCCACGATGGTGGGTTGAACATTGAGTGCCGTTAGGTGTTTAAGCCAAATTTGTGCGGTAGTGATCTTCGCGGGAGCTGAGATCAGAAGGAACTCTGTTTTAAGAGCATTGAGTTTGAGATGATTAGCGGCCAGCCATGATTGGGTGCTTCTGATCGTTGAATTCAAGAGCATGATGTCTTTGGGTGATTGTAATTTGAGATAAAGTTGGGTGTCATCTGCGTACATGTGGAAGTGTACATTGGATTCTTGTAGCAAGGTGGTGAGAGGTTCCATAACTAGGTTGAACAAATTTGGGGATAGGGAGGATCCTTGTGGGACGCCTAACGATACAGGTATTGGCGAGGACATCAAGTTGTTACTCTTGAATTTCTGCGACCTGTTGTGTAAAAAGGACGTGAACCACTTGAGCACAGTTCCAGATAGACCCATTCTTGTGTTTAATAGTTCGAGTAAATTCTCATGTTTGACGGTGTCAAATGCAGAGAGATCAAGAAGGATGAGGAGGCAGGTATCGTTTTGATCTAGGATTTGAAGGGCGTCGTCAATTATGTGAGTCATAGCAGTTTCTGTACTGTGATCTGCTCTGAAGCCTGATTGATGAGAGTTGAGGAGATCAAACTGATTAATGTGATCAAAACACCTCGTCCATTGAGTTCGAGCTGGGCCAACAGGTCTGGGTCATGTCCCCGGTCGGACCATGCGCCCTCCAGGACAAATGGACCGGGCCCTTCATGGTGGTGGAGCGCAAGAGCCCTGTCACCTACCTGGTAGACATGGAGTCTCCCAGGAACCCCCTCCGGGTCCTCCATGCCAACCGACTCAAGCCTCACTTTGTCCGCTCCGAACTTAGCCACCTGATGGCTACCGACAGTGGGGCTGAAGAGGACTCCGAGCCTCTACCAGACCCCCTGAATGCCCTCGAAAAAGACGGCTCCGTGGAAGGAGTCCACCTCTCTTCCACCCTGACCCCAACACAACGCCAAGATTGCCAAGAACTATTGAAACAATTTGCTGATCTGTTCTCTCTCACCCCCGGGGTCACCTCATGGTGCCTCCACGATGTCGACACCGGGGATAGCCCGCCTATATGGCACCGAGCCTACCGAGTTCCCGATCGAGTACGAGCCTGCATCCAGTCGGAAGTGACCAAAATGCTGGCTCTGGGGGTGGTCGAGCCCTCCGACAGCCCATGGGCCAGCCCTGTTGTCCTGGTCCCCAAGGCCGCCGCCCTGGGCGTCACCCCCGATCTCAGGTTTTGTGTAGACTACCGGGGTTTGAACGCCGTCACCCGAACCGACGCTCACCCCATCCCCCGGGCTGATGAACTGATCGACTGCCTGGGGGCAGCCCGCTACCTGAGCACATTCGACCTAACGGTGGGCTACTGGCAGATCGGACTCACTCCAGGCGCCCAGGAGCGATCCGCCTTCTCCACCCCCCGATGGCCACTACCACCTCAGGGTAATGCCCTTCGGGATGAAAAACGCCCCAGCCACGTTTCAGAGACTGGTGAATAAGGTACTGGCGGGGCTCGAGGAATTCAGCGCCGCCTACCTGGACGATAATGCGGTGTACAGCCTCCACAGGGCTGAACACCTCCAACACCTGCTGGAGGTCTTGGCCGCCCTCCGACGGGCAGGACTAACAATAAAAGCCAGCAAGTGCCAGATCCGCCAAAGTTCCGTGACCTACCTAGGGCACCAAGTGGGAAGTGGCCAGGTGGCCCCCCTCCAACCCAAGATCGACGCCATCGTGACCTGGGAGCCCCCGGTCACCCAAACAGAGGTCCGAGCCTTCCTGGGGCTCACTGGATATTACCGGCGCTTCATAAAGAACTATGGCAGTATTGTGGGCCCCCTCACGGAACTCACTTCCAAAAAACAACCACCGAAGGTACACTGGACACCCGAGTGTCAGACCGCCTTTGAGACACTCAAGACAGCAATGTGCACCGCCCCCGTGCTCCAAGCCCCCGATTACAGCCGGGAATTCATAGTGCAAACAGATGCCTCCGATCACGGCGTCGGGCCGTTCTCTCACAAATCAACACCGAGGGAATTGATCAGCCGGTGGCCTTCATTAGCTGACGCCTGCTGGCCCGAGAACAGCGCTGGAGCACCATTGAGCGGGTGGCCTTCGCTGTGGTGTGGGCCCTCAAGAAACTCCGGCCCTATCTCTTCGGCACCCACTTCCGGGTGCAAACTGACCACCGACCCCTGCGGTGGCTGATGCAGATGCGAGGGAAGAACCCGAAGCTGTTGCGTTGGTCCATCTCCATGCAAGGGATGGACTTCACTGTGGAGCATCGCCCAGGCAACGACCACGCCAACGCAGACGGCCTGTCCTGCTTCTTCTGCCTCGGCGAGGAAAATACCCAAGAGGATGGGTGACTCTCCCTGCCTTCAGCTGGGGGGGACGTGTGTTGGACCCGGCCTCGTGGCGTGGTCCCACTCCACCCGCATGACGGGTCCCGGACTACCTCGACCCCTGTTCCCCGGCCGAGAGCAGCACCATCCACCCTCCACGAGAGCCGCCCCTCCGGGCAGCCCCCAGCTCTCCCCCATTGGAACTCGACAATCTCTCCTCAACACCCTCGGCTGGTCCAAACCCTATCCCGGACCACCAGCTTAGGCCAGACTCCATCTTGGGCCCTCCACGACCAGGCCTCGTGGCCTCGGCCCGACCCCAGCCGCAGACCCAGCGAAGCCCCGACATCGAGGCACCACGATCCGACCAGGGGGTAAAGAGATCACTTGACGGAGCAATGGGGGAAAGAGTTTCGATGGTCCTCCAACCGCCCCCCGGCGCCTGGTTTCGATCGCCCCCAGCCTCCCTGGGCGCTGGCTCCACCCCCCTGCTGGGTGTCTGGACACGCACATCCCGGCCCCTCCGACCTCCAGGTGCGAGGGTCCGGACAGCAAAGGACGCCAGACCTATAACTGGGGCAGCTTCGGAGCAGGTCGGGAGTTGTATCCTGGAGTCGAGAGACACCGAGACGAACTCATCTACGTGGAACCCGTACCACCTTGGGGTCCTGCTGGCGCTGCCGCGGCCCATCTTCGTGAAACTATCTCTGGAGTCCTGCTGGCGCTGCCGCGGCCCATCTTCGTGAAACCATCTTTGGAGTCTTGCTGGCGCTGCCACGGTCCCTACCGAAGAACCCCCCAGCTCAAAGATTGAGAGCTGAGCGCAGGGTATCCTGGTACCAGGCTGGTACCAAGACTGTCCCGCTGCCCCCTTCCCACAGAGACTAACCTTGAGAGGATCCCTGGATCCAGTTATTCCTGTATCGTTACAATAACCTGCCTAAAAGTACAGATAAAAACATTAAGAACCTATCTTTGTGTGGTGTCCATCTGTAGGGGGGGTGATTGCTCGTCTGTACGATCCTAGGAGAGGAACCTCGCCAGGAGGCCTCTCACCCTTGCTCGGCCGACCCTAAGATTTCCTTTCTAACAGTCCTGCTTGGCTCCATCATGTCCTTCAATGTAAGAGAAGCCTGTGAGCTTATTCCAGGTCACCTTCTCTAAAATCAACACCACATCTCTGAATAACAGTTCTATGCAGGCAACAAGTTCTGTATCAGAAAACATTAAACCAGTTTACATACGTAGGTACGGGTGGGTTTGCACCAACTGTGCAACTGGAGGGATAATCCTCGCCTCCGTGTCCTTAATAGAATTGAAACTTACCGTTACTAAGCTAGGCAAATTTTGATTCTGTGTCAGGACCAGAGGCTCTGATTATGCTAGTTCAAAGCTTACTTACCACCAACTGAGCAACCTCCACCACCCGTTTGAAATAAAACTTCTTGAAGGTGGAATCGGAAGACCAATCTGCCGCACGCATAAGGTCCTCTAACCGAGCCCCTAAAGAAAAAGCCTTCGAGGCCATCGCACCTCTAGCCGAATGTGCTCCAAACTGCTTCTAACCAATACCCGTTTCTTGCATGACCCATCTCACCCACCTGGATATCGTGGGGGAAGAGACAGCATGGTGCATGGTGCGGTTTCCGTAAGGCAAAAAGGAGTTGCCATTTGCCCGGAGGGCGAAATTCAAGCGTCATTTCCTGATAGGTTTTCAGACAGTTTACCACACATAGTTTGGGCACATCCGCAAAGGCCGGATAAGAGATTGTCCTGGAATCTGACTTGTGCGGCGACCTAGAGTAAACAACTCCTTCTGGGGAGAAGACTCTCGCCCTAATGTCCAAAGCTCGGAAGTCTGAGACCCTGCCACAGAACACTAAGCACAAAAGCATGGCCAATTTAGCTGAAAGTTCCTTCAAAGAAAGCTATTTATTAGGCTGCCAGGACAAAAAGAGGTTCAGAACCAAATTGACGTCGCAAAGGACCGAGTAACAAGGCTCCGGGGGCAAAGACAAACGGATCCCTCTCAAGAGCCTACAGACGAACTGATGTTCCCCAATCGGGGCACCGTCCACCGGACAGTGAGCTGCCCAGATAGCCGATCTTATCGCATTGATAGATCTGTAAGCCAGGCCATCCGTAGCTAGTTTGGCCAGAAAGTTCAACACTTGAACGACGCCTACGACCACGGGATCTAGATCCCGTCGAAGACATCAACGCATCAACTTAGTCCACGCTGACTGATAGCGTTTAGATGTACTGTCTGCCCTGGCCTTGAGGCAGAGAGATCCTTGGAGAATGAGGTGGGGACACTCCTCGTCCGGAATCAGAAGAAGATGAGGGAGCGGGGGGAGTAGGATGGGAAAGTCCCAAGAAAGTTCTAGAAGAACTGGGAACCAGACTTGAGACTTCCAACATGGCGTCACTACCACTACATCTGCCTTCAAAAGACTGATTTGGGCCGCCGTTCGTACCACCATCGCAAACGGAGGGAAGTCATAAATCCTCTCCAGACTCCAGTCCTGGAGAAACGCATCTGTGGCCTCCGCAAGACGGTCTGGCCTCAAGCTGAAGCGTGGGAGCTGATGATCCAGACGGGACGCAAAGAGATCCACCGATAACGGACCCCAAAGGTTGTTCAACCATTTGAAGACCAGAACATCCAGCTTCCACAGGCTGGAATCTCTCAGATGTCAATCTGCCACCTGATTGGTCTGACCGAGGAGATACTCTGCCGTCACGAGACTTTGTGTGCCAAGCAATATTCACAAAACTCTTTTGCTAGGTCTGCCAAGGCACGGGAACGGGGACCCCCTTGACGATTGACGTAACGGACCGCTGATACGTTGTCCATTTTCAACAGCACGCACAAGCTCGCTTGGTGTCTGGTCCAACAGCGGACAGCGAATGATCCCGCGAGAAGCTCCAAGCAATTGATATGCAACTTCTGTTCGTCTAACGACCAAACGCCGCCGGTGGAAAACTCTCCGCAATGGGCTCCCCAACCTCACCTGCTGGTGTCCGAATCTATTACCAGATCTGGGGTCGATCCAAAGATTGCCCAGCAATTCCAGGCTTCCATGTGTGTCAACCACCATGGCATCTCTTCTCTGGCGTCCTCCGACAGGGGAACTGACTGATCGTACTACAGCCCCTTTCTGAGGTGATGTTTTTTAGGCGCTGCAAAGCCTGGTAATAAAGCAGGCCTGGGAAGATTGCCTGGATGGAAGAGGAAAGGAGACCTACAACCCGAGCGATCTGGCGGATTGACGTCTGTGTCTTGGAGATGGTCTGTCTCAAGATGTGACGGATCTTGGCCATCTTGCGGGAAGGCAGACTCAATGAAGAATTCACAGAATCCACGACGAACCCAAGGAGGACCAGACTCTGGGTCGGAGAGACAATAGATTTGTCCTTGTTGATGACAAACCCCAAGCTCTCAAAAAGGGATACCGTATGCTGCAGCTGGGATATCAACTTCCGTGGACACTGCACCATGAGAAGGATGTTGTCTAGATACACGATCATCCTTACTCCTTGACCCCTCAGAAATTCTACCACCGGGTGTAGCACCTTTGTAAAACACCATGGTGCTGAGGAAAGCATGAATGGAAGGGCGGTGAACTCGTACACCTGACCCTGCCATAGAAACAGAAAGAAACATCGCCGAGGAGAATGGACCGGGACTACCAGGTACGCATCCTTTAGGTCCAACCTGACCATCCAATACTGCTGTAAAAGAACATCCCATAAAAGATGGATTCCTTCCATCTTGAAATGTCGGTAGACCAACCACTCATTGAACTCCCTGAGGTTGATCACCGGCCGCTGCCCCTGTCCGTCTTTTCCACCAGAAAGACGTTGCTGAGTAAATCGTTAGGGTGCAGAGCTGATTGACAGATGGCTCCTTTCTTGAGCAGAGCGGACACCTCCTCGTCGATCAGCTGGGCATCGGAGACAGAGAAATAAATGGGATGCGGACGCTCGGCCTGCCATGGCTGATCGTAAAAGTCTATATGAAACTCTTTAACGATCTGAAGGACCCAGGCACCTGCCATGAGAGCTGACCAAGTGTCTTGGAAATCCGCCAAGCGCCCCCCAATACGCACTTGCTCTGCAGGGATGACACTTACCTCCTGACTGACCACCGCCGGAGTTGTTCTTGTAGCTTCCGCGGCCTCGAAAGCGTTGCCCCTTGGTGGGGTAGAAGTTGTTAAAGTTGGCTGAGGTATTGTACTGCCCTTGCCCGGAGCCTTGTCCCCTATTACTGGTCTGTTGACCGCCGCGGCCGGTCGCACGGCCCCTCCCGCGACCGGCCCCTTGGGAAAAACGAGTCTGGAAATCTCTCTTGATATTCAATTGGGCCTTATCTAGTGAGGTGAATGTGGCAACGAACTTCCCCGACTCTTTCACAAAGGGGTCCCCAAACAGACCCCCTTGAGCCTCGGCTCCTGCCTCGGAGGACGCGAAGTTGCCCAGCTTTGGGTCAGGATTGATGAGCAAAGAGCGTCTGCATTCTGTCGACAGGATGCAGTTAGCATTCCCTTAAAGGCTATTGCCCTCTGCGCACAGTTGGACAGCACGTCGGGTGAGATGACAGATCCTGTCGCCTTCTCCTCCTCCGCCATGTCCAAAATCTTCATCATTGGGCCAATGGCGTCCAAAAGTTTATCCTGGCACGATCGCCAGGAGCGGCCTATTCCCTTGCGAGGGTCTTTTATGTAGTTCGCGAGGAAAGTCATCATTTTTTAGTCCAATTCGGGAGTAAGGGCCACTTTTCCCTCTAGCGTGGGACGCAGACATTCCGCCCTAAGGCATCCCCGAGCTTCCTTCTCCAGAGGCTTATGGAGGCGCCCCGCCACAAACTTGGCCACCTTGTCCCCAGGCGCCTAATGTGCGGATCGAGGATGAATAATTTCATCCGGATCCAGCATACCGGAAGCGTCCTGGGGCAAAGGGGCCCGTGGAACTAACCGGACGCCAAGAACGCGAAGACCCCTCATCGTCGTCGGTGTCAGCAGGGGAACCCCCATCTTGAGACGGGAAAGGAGGTGCCGTGGACACTGTTGGCTCCGGTAGTGGGGGAGGCGCAGAAGGGGGTGGCACAGACTTGGCCAAGAAAGCACTCTCCAAGCGCTCAAAGGCATTTGTGTCCACCCCTTGTGCCCCCTTCGCTCCACCTTCCCCACATACCTTCTTGGGCGGTGGGAGATCCTCTTCTGGGCGGTGGGAGATCCTCTTCTGAGGCGGGGATTGGTGCGGGGGCGACGGACCCCCGAGAGCCTGAGCCCACCTAGCGCACTCTGCTATAATGCGGCTAGTCAGACGCTCCTCCATAGGAGCCACTACCTCATTCACACACCTGAGGATGGAGGTATCTACCGCCTCGAAGAAACCGTCGTCAAGAAGTAGGTACTGAGTAGCATCCTCCTCCTCGTAATAACTGTCCTGTTCCATGGCTCACAGACAGTCAGCAGACAATGTTTCATTCTCCCAGCTCGGGGTTAACCCACTCAAGAACCGAGCAGGCAGAACTCAGGGATGAAGGGCCAGCAGTAATGTCACCAAGGCCCTTGACAGGCAAGAGTTAGCTCCCTAGTGTAGGGTTAATACCCCCAGCAACTTAGCATACAGGGATGACGGGACATGTAGTAGTCAGACTGGGACCCCTCAACTATCCTGAGGTTTATGGGCAGATCGAAGAGCTGCAAAGTAATTTTCGTGCAGAAGAAACTCTGCTATCGGCTGTACACAGTGCCCTGAGCACGCAGGCTGTCAGTCAGACTGACGCGTCCTAGCCGCCACCAAGCGCGCTCCCCACGAACAGTGTACAATCTCGCCGTTGGCGAGTGAAGCAGGAAAAAATCCCTGAATATGGACCCCAGCGGGGCGTGAAAGCAGTGCAAATAGGAGCGATACAAACCCCGTAGGGCGTTCATGTTTGGCGGTTGGGGGACAGGCTCCGACTGACACGTTTCTCCCTCAGCGCGGCTCCGCTTTGAAGTCACCGTGCTGCTGGAGCAACGAGACGCGCGAGCGCCTCCTGGCGGCTTCAATGCTCGCCGCAGTTGGACCTGCCGCGTAAGAAGCGAAAGCGCTCCCGTCGCAACAAAAGATGGGAATCTGTCAAGCAAACAGCCAATACAACGCGCAGAACACCGCAATCCCCTCAATGTCGGCCCAAACTATGTAACAAAGCACAATCATGCTCCAACATTAAAAGATCAAGCACAAAAGAAAGAAAGGCACTTATCTAGCTGCGCAGCTGTGAAGAAAGAGGAGGTCTTAACAAGATGGTGGAGCTTTCTAGGAGTCATGGACAGTGTGGAAGGACGCTGTTATTGTGTCATCCCTAAGACTTATGGGAATTGATGTTTATGGACTGGATTCATTAGTTTGTGAGAACAAATGATGTTTTTTTTTTCTCTGTAAGAAAAAGTCATTTTATTGCTTTTCTGGCTGCTGTGATTTTTGTATAAGAATAAAAGCGAAGGAAGAAAAGAATAATCGGAGCCTCCGGTCCTGACATAGAATTTGAATTGTGTGTATCGGGAGCCATTTGGAGTTTCCTAAGGCGTAGTGTTATGCGGACTTGAAGTGGGAGATTAAGGACCAGTCTGGCTGCTATGTTTTGGACAATCTGTAGTCTTCTTCTGAGCTGATTGGTAATCCCTGCATAAAGGGGGTTTCCATAGTCTAGCTTGGCGGTAATGAGGGCTTGGGGGATCATTTCCCTGGTGTTGTCTAATAGCCACTTGAAGATTTTCTTCAGCATCCTTAGAGTGTTGAAACAGGACAAGACCACAGTGTTGACTTGGGAAGTCATCTCAGTTGGTTGTCTATGATGATTCTCAGGTTTCTCGCTTGGAAGGAGGGCGTGGGAGCAGGTGGAGTCTTTATGGGGAGGCGTTCTCCTTGAAGACCGCCACCTTGGTCTTGTTTGAATTCAATTTGAGGCAATTGGATTTCATCCTTGTGGCCACTGCTGTCATACATGTGGTGAACTTGTTCCTGCTGTTGGGTGTGAAGTCAGAGAGGGACAGTATCAATTGCATATTGTTGGTGTAAAGGATGTTGATGTTAGCCCGTAGGACGTCGATCAGCAGGGTCATGTATATTTTGAAGTGTTGGGCTGAGCAAATAGCCCTGTGGATCTCGGCAAATAAGATATTGTGCTTCAGAGGCGTAGGAGGGGTACGTTGATGGTTTGGGTTCTTTCTGTGAGGAGGAAGTGATCCATTTGAGTCACTGGATACCTGCTTTGTAGTATTGTCGTATGAGGATGGGGTAGGAGACAATGTTGAAGAGTTCTGATAGGTCTTGAATGATGAGAGCTGCGTTCCCTCTTCCCATTGAGGATATTTTGGATGTCATCCATTGCTGCTATGAGGGTGGGTTCTATACTGTGGTTGGGGCAGAGTCCTGATTGTGTGGTGTTGAGAAGCTGGTGTTTTGTGAGGTGGTCAGAATGGTGCTTGTGGAAGTCTTTATTTCCAGGACTTTGGTTGAGTAGGGAAGGCGGGAGATTGGTCGGTATTTGGTGAGTTTGGTCAGGTCAGCTGAGGTTTTCTTCATGAGGGCATTGACGGCTGCATTTCCATGGTTCCGGGAAGGTAGTTGTACTAATTGTGGTTTTGAGGCTAAGGGTAAGGGCATCGCTGAGAGAGATTGCTCCGTTGTTGAAGGTGTGGTGGGGCAGGGGTCCACCGGCCCCCTGGAGTGAATGGTCTTCATGAGTGTTATGATTTCCTCTGTGCTAATAGTGTCCCAAGTGGTGATTGTATTGACTTCCTTAGGTGCTGGGAGACTTCTGGACAGGGCCAGTTGGTCCAGTTTTTGGTGGAAAGTTGCTCTATATGGTTGCGATTTTGCTGCAAAAGAAGTTAAAGTGGTTGTTGCATAGATCGTGTGATGGACTGATGTGTCCAGTGATGGCTGTGGTTATGGTTAATTCTCTGACAATTGTGAATGTTTATTTGCTGCTGTTGAAACCGGCCTTTATTCTTTGGACTAGGGCTTTCCTCCTGATTTCTCTGATGAGCTGGTGGTGCATCCTCTAGACTGCTTTGAAGGCATCTTTTTCCATTTCTGTTCCAGTTGTTTGCAGTGTTGCTTGGTCAGTTTGAGGTCTTCTGTGTACCAGCTGGCTTGTGGTCTGGTTTTTGCTGTGTTGCTTTGTTTCATGGGGGCCAGAGTATCGACACAGTTGGTGATCCACTTATTGAAGTTCTCGATGTTGCGTGCCAGGATGCCTGTGGGTTCCGATTTATGCTAGGGTGGTCATCTACTCAGCCTCTGTAAGGTTGTTTCAGTATCAGCGTTCTGGGCCCATAGTGGCTTCTGGGTTGATGGATGTCGATTGTAGAACTGACCATTGTGTGGTTTGTCTAGGTGACTAGTCTTGAGGAGCTTGATTGTAATGTTGTCGAAAGATGTGGAGACTGGGATGTGTCCGGTAGCGTTGGTGGCCTCTGTGATGCGTTGGGTTACTCCAAGGCTCCTGGGGTTGTCGGGAATGGTGGCTGAGTTGGAGATGGTCCACACTCAGGATGGAAGTTGAGGTCTCCTAGGAGGATAAAAGCTCTGGTGTCACGGTCTAGGACAGGCGATGAAGAGGGTGGTGGGGCATCTGAGGTTCAAGGAGCGAAGGAGAACATCAGGGTCAGGGCGAGCAGGGTTTCAAGAACTAGATGCTTTCCAGGCGCAGATGGGCTTGCCCTTGGCTGCTCGGCCATGCTGCAGACGCTATTATGTATGTTCTGAGAGGAGGTAGGAACTCAGGGGGGTGGAGGCTAGGGCCGAGGACGAGCACAACGGTGCTGAATGGCAGAGGTGTGAAGGGGGAGGAGAAAAAGGTCAGAAAAAGAAGGTGGAAATGATAGAAAGAGGCAAAAAGAGAGAGAGAAATGGTACTGAAAAGTCACTGAAGTGGCACAAAGAGGGAAAAAGAGCAACAGAAACAGCACCCAAAGTCATCAACAGAGTGGGAGAAATGGACCAAAGAGGCAAAGTGAGCAAAAGAAAGCAGAAAAAAGTCAGAGACAGTGAGAACAGAGTGAGAGAAATAGCACAAAGAGTTAAAAGAGCGAGTGAAACGGCACAGAAAAGTTGTAGTAAAAGTGACAGACAAAGGCACAAAGAGCAAGTAAAAAAGACTGTAAAAGTGATTGAAAAGGCAGATAGACTGCAAAAAGTGGTACAAAAGTCACTGACTGAGATAGAGGAGAGAGCAAGAAGGGGAGAGGCAAGGCATGTGCCTTGAGACGCTGGAGTACGGTACGCAAGGGCCTTGACTGGTCGGAGGACTGGTTGCAGGTAAGTCCAGGGGAGTTGGGCTGGAGCACTGACATGGACCACAGTCACTTATGCTCGGACACTGGCATGGGGGAGTTTCAAGGGACATTGACACATGTATGCTGGGACACAAGGATATTGACACTATGACATAGTAAAGGCACTGTTACATGACATGGGGATTAGACAGTGTACTGACACAATGATACTGACAAGGTGACAATGACACAAACACACCGACATGGAGAAACTTATAATGGGGTATTGCCACTGGGGCACATACACTAGAACACTGACACAGGGACACCAACTCTAACATGGGGATTTTGACATGGGGACAGCGAAACTGGCACATTGACATTAGCACCAGAACACGGACATAGAGGCAACAACACTGACACTAAAACACTGGATTAGGAGCACCAGAAATCGCATGGAAACACAGTGACAAAGACACAGGGACACAAACACAGGAGCCCGAACACTTACATGGAGATATTGACTTAAAACTGACACTGGAATGCTGGCATGGGGCACAAACTTTAGTATCGGAACTATGGCAAGGGCCAATGACATCGAGAGATTGAAAAGGGAAACTAGGAAACTCACACTAAAATACTGACGCTTGGAGATAGCATCAGCACACTGCAGTGTCATAGGGACACTGTTTCAAGGTCACAAACTGGAGGGACACAACACTGGGGTATTGACCTGTGGTTGTGGACTTGGATCACTGATGCTGGCATACTACACAGTGCCACTGTCATAGGGCACAAGCATTGTTTATGGGAAAAGGTGTGGTGCAGCAGCCAGTGCGACTGACTCCGGAACCCGGGGGCTCAAGGTTCGATCCCCAGCGGCAGATCAGCCCAGCACCATGTCACTCTGGGCAATAGCTTGCCTAATCTTCCTAACGGCCCCCAGCGCCTTGACACCCTGGGGTAATTGTTTGCGCTTTACAAATACTGGACATTTACATTTACATTATGCCACTGGAACAATAACTTGCCCTAGTATTGGAACTTTCATAGATTCCCATGCTTTGTATCATTCCCCGTCGTCAGCCTGGGAGCCTCTGTAAATAGAAAATACCATAGCAGTATGTATAAAAGAGAAAGTAAGGCCTAGGCCTCGTCTCATTTTGTAGCCTGTCTACCTCTTTTTGTAAAAGAGACCAAAAACTTGCAACAACCAATCATATCAGCCTCACCCCCATAGAACCCTCCTGAGAGAGCCTCAGATGTTCTACTGCACGTTGTGCTAAGGGAGTCTCCACTGAGCTCTGCTCAGTTTTCTCTTCAACTTTGGTTTTCTTCATCTAATCTCTCTTCAGGATGTCAGAAAAGTAAGCTTTGTTCAGAGCTTGTGCTACCTGCTCAAAGAAAAGACTATATATTTATGCATTTATTACTTATACCCGGATCACAAGGCCACTGATTGCAAGATCTGCAGGACCTTCTCCACCAAGACTCTGAGAGACCGGGAAGGAAGACTTCTAACTTGGTTACAGAAGATGAAGTCATGGAAAGAGGTACTTTCTAGTGATATTGAAGATTCCTCCTCAGCAACATGTTCGAGGAGGTCTGCAAAAAGGGGTAGGTATGCCCCTTCTACATCTGCTGAACCCCCTGCTAAGGTCTCTCAAAAGACTTCTGAAAGGTCTAAAAGGCTTAGACCCAAAAAATCTCCTCACCAAGGTGCAAAGGAGAAAGATGGACTTGTTCCTGAGGTGTTATCTGGTAAGAAGGCAAACCAAGGCCCTTCTACTACCTCTACACCATCGGAAAAACAGAAAATCCTCAAGAAACCCTCAAGTACTCCTCAGGAGACAAAAGCAGAGAAGAAAATTTGTCCGTCAACAACAATTTCCTCAGGTATGTCGTTATCAAAAATCCAGCCGGTTTCAATTTCAGCTCCGTCGTCGAGAGCTTCACCGACGACATCGTCGACGATACATCTTACCTCTGTTTCGTCGACGAGACTGACAACCTCGACGGTGATGACGCCGGCGATGGTGTCGACGATGACGACGATGTTGATGATGGCGACAATGATTCTGACGTCGACCTCGTCGACTGTACCGTCGACGACCATTCCACCGTCTGCGAATGTTCTATCTCCGCGACGACGATTCCCTCGTCGACGACACCGTCAACGATCCAAACACTTACAATTTCTATAAAGAAAAGACAAATTACTCCGGAAATGACATCGCCCCATAGGGTGACACCGTTACCTCTAGCTCTTCTTCTGGAGCAGGAATATTCTGATGAGGATGAAAGTCCATATGGAGATGCTTATAGTCCATCTCAGCTCCAGGTGAAGTACCAGGACTCTGATTCGGATGATTATTACTTGGGTCAACATCATCCAGGAGCACAATTCACTCCTCGTGATACACCTCAGGAACCATCTCAACAGGGTATGGTGGCCATGCCGTCTTCACTAGTAATTTGCAAACAAAACAGGTGATGGACAGAATGTGGATCAATGTCACACATTCACCCCAGTCCAAAGATCTGGGCCCTTATCCATCGTTTTTTGCACTCCACACTACCCTGGGTTAGACAATGGCGATATGCAAATCAGCTCTGACCCTGTGCCCCATGGGAACAGTCCAGTCCGAACTACAAAAGCTATGTCCTTCCCAGAACGGAATCAAGCATCCGAGGACCGGACCGGTTTCGAGGTAACACCTCTCATCAGCCCGGCTAGCTTGACTCCAGTGGTGTGGAGTGCCTGGGACCCACGTCTGAGCATCCCCAGCGCACTTAGGGCGGAATTTGCAAACAAAACAGGTGATGGACAGAATGTGGATCAATGTCACACATTCATCCCAGTCCAAAGATCTGGGCCCTTATCCATCGTTTTTTTGCACTCCACACCACCCTGGGTTAGACAATGGCGATATGCAAATCAGCTCTGACCCTGTGCCCCACGGGAACAGTCCAGTCCGAACTACAAAAGCCGTGTCCTTCCCAGAACGGAATCAAGCATCCGAGGACCGGACCGGTTTTGAGGTAACACCTCTCATCAGCCCGGCTAGCTTGACTCCAGTGGTGTGGAGTGCCTGGGACCCACGTCTGAGCATCCCCAGCGCACTTAGGGCGGAATTTGCAAACAAAACAGGTGATGGACAGAATGTGGATCAACGTCACACATTCACCCCAGTCCAAAGATCTGGGCCCTTATCCATCGTTTTTTTGCACTCCACACCACCCTGGGTTAGACAATGGCGATATGCAAATCAGCTCTGACCCTGTGCCCCATGGGAACAGTCCAGTCCGAACTACAAAAGCCATGTCCTTCCCAGAACGGAATCAAGCATCCGAGGACCGGACCGGTTTCGAGGTAACACCTCTCATCAGCCCGGCTAGCTTGACTCCAGTGGTGTGGAGTGCCTGGGACCCACGTCTGAGCATCCCCAGCGCACTTAGGGCGGAATTTGCAAACAAAACAGGTGATGGACAGAATGTGGATCAATGTCACACATTCACCCCAGTCCAAAGATCTGGGCCCTTATCCATCGTTTCTTTGCACTCCACACCACCCTGGGTTAGACAATGGCGATATGCAAATCAGCTCTGACCCTGTGCCCCATGGGAACAGTCCAGTCCGAACTACAAAAGCCATGTCCTTCCCGAGCTGATGAGAGGTGATTTGCATATCGCCATTGTCTAACCCAGGGTGGTGTGGAGTACAAAAAAACGATGGATTTGGGCCCAGATCTTTGGACTGGGTTGAATGTGTGACATTGATCCACATTCGGTCCATCACCTGTTTTGTTTGCAATTGCCGCCATAAGTGCGCTGGGGATGCTCAGACGTGGGTCCCAGGCACTCCACACCACTTGGAGTCAAGCTAGCCGGGCTGATGAGAGGTGTTACCTCGAGACCGGTCCCGTCCTCGGATGCTTGATTCCGTTCTGGGAAGGACATGGCTTTTGTAGTTCGGACTGGACTGTTCCCATGGGGCACAGGGTCAGAGCTGATTTGCATATCGCCATTGTCTAACCCAGGGTGGTGTGGAGTACAAAAAAACGATGGATTTGGGCCCAGATCTTTGGACTGGGTTGAATGTGTGACATTGATCCACATTCGGTCCATCACCTGTTTTGTTTGCAATTGTCTTCACTAGTAATGACCTACAGCTGATGTTGTTAGATTACAAAAGGAGGTTCCCATCTCAAACCTCTGAAACCATGCAACCTCCCCCGCCACCGCCTCCGCAGCCTCCTTCTACTTCTGTGGCATAAACATCTCAAAGGCATGAAGGACAGCCTTTGACAGAAGGACATGATGTAGTTACAGTACATGATGATGATGATGACTCTTCAGATGAGGACCAGAATGTGGAACATCCAAAATCCTGACGATTATGTTATCCCAGATTCGGCTTCACCATCTCTGGACCCTGTGGATTTGCCTCCAGCGGACATAGGAGGTTTCCATAATCTTATGGAAAGAGCATCTAAAAGATTTGGCCTTCCTGTTCCTGTGGTACAATCAGACTGCTTCCTGTATGATTTTAAGGAGCCATACAAGAAATCTATCCGTTCCATACCCATAGTAGAGCTTGTTTGGAGTGAGGGTAAGAAGGTGAAGCAGTCTCCAGCTACTATGATTCCGGTTCTACCGCATCTGGAGAAAAAATATAAGGCTCCGGAGGACAGTCCTGCCTGTCTTATTGGTCAACATAGACCAGACTCGGTTATCTCTCAGGCGGCTCAAAGAAAGTCAAGAAACCCGATGGCATCCCTGACTGCACCGCCGGACAAAGAGGGCAAGCACCTGGACAATGTGGGCAAGAGGTTTTCCTCTATGTCTAGCCTCCTCGTTAGAGCCTCTAACGCACTAGCAATTTTGGGACGATATGATCTCCAAATGTGGTGCGATCTCTCTCCTTTTATTGATCAGCTTCCAGAGAGTGCCAAAGCTGAAGTGAGAAAAATCCTGGAGGAAGGTGAACGATCTTCATCTGAAATTATAGATTGTGCAATGGATATTGCTACAACGGCTTTTCGCGCCTTGGCAGGTTCAGCAGTCCTAAGGCGTCAAGGTTGGCTGAGATGTACCTGATTTGCCCTGAAGTGCAGAATAAAATTCTGGATATGCCCTTCGATGGAGATATGCTGTTTGGCAATCATATAGATAGACGCTTTACAGGACATTAAGAAAGATACAGAGACGGCAAGGTCTTTGGCACACTTCAATATCAAAAAGTACCTTTCCAGGGTGCAAGAGGAAAAGGTTTCTCTACGTATAGGGGAGGTTATCAACAACACTACTCCTCCTATTCACAAGCCTCTCATTCATTCAAGCCTCAGTATTCTCAATGACAGAGCCAATCGGCGTCTTTCTCTCGCCCGTCTTCAAGAGGTAAACAGGGACGTCAGGGGAGAGATACCTCTAAATGTCAATAGCGGCTCTCTGGCTCTGCCTCCTGGTCCTTCGCCCCTTGTAACATCTGTGGGGGGCAGGATAACACATTTTCTCGATTGCTGGAAGATCATCATAACAGATCGGTGGGTCCTAAATATCGTTCAATTTGGCCATACACTAGAATTTCAAGACCTCCCACCTCCCAGAGCCCCTCGTGCCACAGAATCAAAACATCGGCATCTTCTCCGTCTCGAAGTTTGTCAACTGCTCACCAAGGGAGCGATCAAGCCAATGCCACTCTCTCACAGAGGAAAAGGGTTCTATTCCAGATTTTTCCTAATTCACAAGACGGAGGAAAAGGGGCGCCCAATCTTAGATCTGAGGGAGCTCAACACCTATCTCATAAAACTCTCCTTTCGAATGTCTCTCTTCAAGACATCTTGCGTTTTCTAAATCCAGGGGATTACATGGTGACTCTGGACCTCCAGGATGCATTTTTCCACGTTCCGATCTACCCAGCTGACAGAAAATATTTACGCTTCACAGTAGCCAAGAGCCACTTTTAATTCAAAGTACTGCCGTTCAGGCTCAGATGCGCTCCGCGGATATTCACATAGGTATTGGCCCCAGTAGCAGCATTCCTCAGGAAACTATCTCTAGAAGTTTTCCCATACCTAGACGATTGGTTGATAAAAGCTCCATCTTCTCAAGCAACGACAAAGGCAGTCGAAAGTTGCATCCAACTTTTCAATCATCTGGGTCTGCATCTCAACAAAGACAAATCAGTCTTTCTTCCATCCAGAAGGGTCAGGTTCCTGGGTTCCATTCTGGATACAAGAAGCTGCAAAGCTTTTCCTTCGGAGGAAAGACAGAAAAAGCTAATCTTCTCTGCCAGCCAATTACAAAAGAGACGGTCCCTGTCAGTTTGTCTATACAAATCTTTCCTAGGATCGATCTCATCTTGCATACCATTAGTTCTGCATTGCAGACTGGGAATGCGTCCCTTGCAAAACAGCTAGACATGCAATGGCGCCAGGTGGAAGGCTCTTTCGAGGACAAGATGAAGGTCACTCCTCTCATGAGAAAAGCAGCAGTTTGGTGAGCTGTCAAGTAAAATATCTCAAGAGGTCTCTCTTTCAGGATGGCTCCGTCCCCTCTGATTCTAACCACAGATGCCTCAATGGAAGGCTCGGGCGCTGTCTTACAGGACCTCCAGGTAAGCAGTCACTGGAACCCAGAAGAGTGCTTTCTCCATATCAATCTCTTGGAACTCACAGCGATTTGTTTAGCCTTGCAAGCTTTCCTGCCGAGGGTTCAAGGCGCAACCGTTCTGGTCAGGACGGACAACACAACGGCCATGCATTACATAAACAAGCAAGGAGGTACGAGGTCTCATCTTCTCTCGAAAGAGGCCCAAGAAATATGGGAATGGGTGATTCTCCACAACGTAGTCCTTTCAGCAGAGCATCTACCAGGCACACTCAACAAAACAGCAGACCCCTTGAGTCATCGGAAATCGGCCTGTCATGAGTGGGAATTAGATCAAGATATTCTGGACGAAGTTTTTCAACGTTGAGGCACTACAACCATAGACCTGTTCACGACTCCAGAAAACAGGAAATGCTGACTCTATGTAAGCAGGGATCAACATCGAGGGTCACTGGGGTATGCTCTTTCGATGTCTTGGTCAGGCGCATTTGTTTACGCCTTTCCTCCAATTCCCCTGATCCCACTGCTTCTCAGGAAACTAAAGATGGAACCTTGCAGGATGATCTTAACCCCTTTGATGCTCATGCCGAGCTCAGCTCGTCATGAGGCACGGTTGAGCTGTGCTGATGACGAGCTGAGCTCGTCATGAACAATGGGAAAACATAATACTCAGCATAGGAGGGGAAAACCATCAGCAGTGATGGTGTTAATAGTACCAGCGTGGCCTCGCCAATTCTGGTTCACAGAGCTTCTCCTGCTTTCTCAGGACCATACATTTCACCTATGTCCCATTCCATCTCTATTAACAATGTCCCAGGGACAAGTGGTACATCCAGATCCGAGCTCTCTCCATTTGAAAGCTTGGCTCCTGAGCACAGAGAATTCCACAGCTTAAATGTCCCTCAGGACTGTAGGGAGATTTTAACTCAAGCTCTCGCACCAAGTACAAATAAAACCTATTGTGCTAAATGGAAGCGCTTCTGCCTGTGGTGTCACCGTGAAAACATCCATCCGTTCTCTTCAGCTCCTCATCAGATACTGCCTTACATTCTGTCGCTGGCAAAGTCAGCCTTTCTCATTCTTCCATCAAAGTACATCTGGCGGCTATTTCAAGATTCAGAGGAACAGCTTCTGGTCCTTCTCTCTGGTCTGCTAGAATTTTGAAGCAATTCTTGAAAGGTCTTTTCAGGGTCTTCCCTTCAGTGCTGCCTCCACCTTCGGCTGGGAATCTCAATCTGGTCTGGCTCACCTCATGAGACCTCCGTTCGATCCAATCCACAGGGTGGACTTAAAGTTTTTGTCTTGGAAGTTAGTCCTCCTTTTAGCCCTCACTTCAGCTAGGAGAGTAGGAGAGTTGCAAGCTCTCTCCATTTTAGAACCTTTTCTACAGTTCAAAAAGGACACTTTGTTTTTAAGGACCAATCCGAAATTTATTCCAAAAGTCCCTTCGGATTTCCATTTGAACGAACCAGTGGTTCTAAAGTCTTTCTTCCCTCAACCTACGTCTCCTGCAGAACGGTCTCTACATTCCTTGGTTGTCCAGTGGCGTAACGAAACTTGAGGGGGCCCCCCTGCAAAGCAAATGGAGGGGGCCCCCCCGTGGCGCGGCCCACCATGCCACTTCCCCCCGCGACGCGGCCAACCATGCCTCCCCCCGGCGGCGCGTCCCACCATGTACTACTTTGCCCTACCTCCCAGAAATCTACCATATTTTGCTTTGAAACCTCCAACATTTAAATGAAATGCCTCTATATTGTCTTTCTGTAAGTTCTAGTGAGAAAGTGGGAAACACTCTCAACATACATTCCGTTCATAAAAGCGGGCTTTTATGATCTCAAGTTTACAATATTTGGTGTGGTAGCCCTGGCACCGGGTTATGGCTGTGTTGCACGTGACACATGCAAAAAGAACAGATGATGGACGGAATGCAGAACAAATCAAACATTCACCCCCAGTTACAGATCTGGGTTAAATCCATCATTCTTTTGCCCAGAGCTGGCAATGCAGATACTGGCTAGTTCCTCATCCTTGTTCAAAGGATCTCGTTTTACACCTATTATTCATCTTTTGTGTTTCGAAGCAGCCAACTTAAATATAATATTATTAGTTATTCAATTTGCCTTTAATGATGACAGCATTTTATGTTAGCCTGTCACAGAAAGTATTATTTCACAGCTATTCACTGGCCTCAAGTTAAGGGGGCTGCTTTCAGCCAGTCCTGAGTGGTAAGGAAGTTGGTACTTGCAGAATAAAAATAACAGTGCGAAAAGTGCATTTGCAAGGAATATTAGGTGAAAAACAAAACTGGCAACACATCAGTCTAATGAGAAGTAGAGGGTTAAAAGGGTGCACCATGATTGTGCAAAACTCCACTTGGGAAAGTCTAATGCATGGAGAGGGGGATGTTTAAGCTTGGTTTTCCTTGGGAGTGTATGACCACCCACAAATCTGTGACTTAGTTGACATTCACAAACTCATCTAAGAACCAGTCTGTCTCTGGAAATGGCTGGGGATTTACTCCAGAAAAGGGTAACCCTTCCAGGGGGGATGGGCATTGGGCAAGTTAATTGCACTCATCCTGAGCACATGGAGGCCCCGATTCCAAATGTGTCAGGAGAGTAGGAGCTATTTCCGAAATCGGACACCATGGGGCTTGTAGTTTATTGAGTGCTATAAATGGCAACTATTGCAAGTATTTGAGACAGAGTGCTTTAAAATCCCCATGTTATGGTCAAAAGTATACTGTTTCCCTCTGTTAAATTCCAGGAAGTTTGACATGCCAAAATTTCAGGAAGGGTGAGCACTCAATAATTACTGGGTGCAATAACTAACACCAAACTGAGGATTCCACCCAAGCACAAACTGGGGTTTGCTCAGGTGCTGAAAACACAATGACCGACTCCTAATCAGGGCCAGAGACTGCATCTGCTTGCTACTATGCAGTAGTTACAACCATTTTACTGTTTTGGTTGTAACTACTGCACAGTTCAGTGATGCCTGAATTAGCCTGATACAATAACTGAAATGATCAAAATAACAGCAACAACCACAACATTAATAATAAAAAAATGAATGTTGTCAAGATCCTTATGCCAAAATAAAGTCATGCAAATGTTATCACTTTTTATTCATGCATGCACACACACTCCTCCACATTATCATCTATCACAAACGCTTTCCAGGGTCCACAGAGTCACAAACAACGGGTGACGATCCTTTAGAACAAGACTACTAACTAAACTCCTATCCAACACTCAATGAAACGCAGTGGTCTTCATGGTCCACAACCACCTTCCATAACAAGACTCCCAAACTCCTCCTCAACCCTAAATGAAACACACTGGTCTTTACAGTACCCCAGGGGAACACCATTTTGAATAGGCTTATATTTTTGAACTTGTTAAGGAACTCCCCCCCCTCCCCCTCCCCTGTCACTGCTACAAATGACCCCACCAACCCCACTCTCTTAGTGTCCACAGTGAGTCCACCGATTGGAAGCCACCGGTACAGCACTTACATCTGTTTTGGACAGTGAAGCTAACTCGAGTTTGCATAATGCCAGTTCCAAAACACACATACAGCTTGGCCGTTATCACGTGAACACGGCCCTGATTGGCAACTGTGGGACACTTTTTAGGTCTCGCCTGTCGATGCGCATGCGCATCGAGCAAGCGAGAGTATTGGGACTTATCCACTCTTTCCCCAACTTGCAAGGAATCGTGGCGATTCCTTGCAGTGCCCGTGACTTTTAAGCTCAATGCGCATGCGCATTGAGCTTAAAAGCGCGTGCACGTCCGTCTTGGTTTACCCGCTCCGCCCCTCCCCTTCCCGCCGTCTCGCATTTCCCCTGCCGCATCAAAGGCTTTCACGGCCGGCCGGCCATGTTTTCAGTTTCACGACCGGCCGGCCGTGTGAATTACATTCCAAAGCCCGCTCTCCCTGCTCCGCCCCCTGCTCCGGCCGAGACGCATTTCTCCTCCCTCCTCCCCCCTCCTGGGTCAGGTTACCCTGCTTTCTCTTTCGCTTTTTTTTCACTTGCCACCCCTACAGCCAGCACACACATCTGTAAGATGTTGGGGAGGGAGGGACTTCGAGCACACTTAGCAGCAGAGCAACTCAGATGGAAATCGTATCGGCAATACGAAAATAAAAACAGACAGCCTTTCCTTTCCCGCAATTCCCTCTGACATTCCAGAATATTCTCTCTCTTAAGCATCCACTGTGGTAGCATGCTGCATATAGTCCCACTAGCCGTTTACTCCCCTCATTAAAGTACCTAGAATTCTAGAGTTGTTTTTCATTTTGTCAACACAGACACACCCTTTTGGCAAGACCGCATCAACAGTCCTCCCACGTCCAAAGTCGGCTGCATCTGTTGCTTTCCCTATTGTTGAAAATTCATGCCTTAATCCTATTTCACTTTATTCATGAAAAGGTCACCCTGAGTGAAACGAACGGGACGCGATAGCTACCCCACGGATGAATACGGCTTAAACGTCTGCTGTAGAACATGCAAACAGCAAGCTGGCAACCTCGGGAAGTACGATGGAAGATTATTATTACTACAATAAATAGAATGACTTCAATTCATAAAGGGGTTGCAGCGACTTAGTCTTGCAGTACTCACTCTTGCGTTGGTCCTGGATTCCAGGAGTAAGACAGAGAACTATGGGAGTAAGTCACCTACAAATATCTTTCTGAATAGCCCACGATGAGTTTATAGGGACCTTGCTAAGACATATTTTGCAGTTTCATAGTGTAGCACATACTATATGCTATTATTACTCAATTGAAAGAAAGTCCGTTTCTAGACCTCAGATGGATGAAAGAGAGCGTAACACAGCCATTCTGGAATTCAAAGCTGTAATTTACAGATTACAAAGATTTCAGCAGAAGGGGCACGATTAGTAATGCTTTTTTTAAAAGTAGGTGCATCTTTCTCCAATCTTAGATGTGATTTACTTAGAATTACCAGGAGTAAGACTTGCTTCCTCATGGTTTCCGGAAGAAAGCACATCCTACTCTTCAAAAGGACTCTCAAAAAATAATTTATAAATCAGGCTTGGATATTCTGTTGTAAATCACGTCTAATATAACTACTCATAGACACAGCTTTGTGAATTGTGCCTTGAGTATTCAATTTCACAGGAACGAAGATGGCTTTTGTCAACTCCGCTCAGGAGCTCCTGTATATTAACTCACCCTCACCCTCACTCACCCTCAACACCTCACTCACCCTCACCACCTCACCCTCAACCTCAACCCCTCACCCTCACTCACCCTCACCCTCACTCACCCTCACTCTCACTCACCCTCAACCCCTCACCCTCAACCCCTCACCCACCCTCACTCACTCACCCTCAACCCCTCACCCTCAACCCCTCACCCTCAACCCCTCACCCTCAACCCCTCACTCACCCTCACTCACCCTCACTCACCCTCAACCCCTCACCCTCACTCACCCTCAACCCCTCAAACTCACCCTCACTCACCCTCAACCCCTCACCCACTCTCACCCTCACTCACCCTGACCATCACTCACCCTCAACCCCTCACTCACCCTCAACCTCTCACTCACCCTCACTCTCACTCATCCTCACTCACCCTCAACCCCTCACCCTCACTCACCCTCACTCACCCTCAACCCCTCACCCTCACTCACCCTCACCCTCACTCACCCTCAACCCCTCACCCTCAACCCCTCACCCTCAACCCCTCACTCACCCTCACTCTCACTCATCCTCACTCTCACTCATCCTCACTCACCCTCAACCCCTCACCCTCACTCACCCTCAACCCCTCACCCTCACTCACTCACCCTCAACCCCTCACCCTCAACCCCTCACTCACCCTCACTCTCCCTCATCCTCACTCAACCACCCTCAACCTCAACCCCTCACCCTCAACCCCTCACCCTCACTCACTCACCCTCAACCCCTCACCCTCAAACCCTCACCCTCACTCACCCACCCTCAACCCCTCACCCTCAACCCCTCACCCTCACTCACTCACCCTCAACCCCCTCACCCTCAACCCCTCCCCCTCGACCCCTCCCCCTCAACCCCTCACCCTCACTCACCCACCCTCAACCCCTCACTCACCCTCAACCCCTCACCCTCAACCCCTCACCCACCCTCACCCTCACTCACCCTGACCATCACTCACCCTCAACCCCTCACTCACCCTCAACCCCTCACTCACCCTCAACCCCTCACTCACCCTCACTCTCACTCATCCTCACTCACCCTCAACCCCTCACCCTCACTCACCCTCACTCACCCTCAACCCCTCACCCTCAACCCCTCACCCACCCTCACTCTCACTCATCCTCACTCACCCTCAACCCCTCACCCTCACTCACCCTCAACCCCTCACCCTCAACCCCTCACTCACCCTCACTCTCACTCATCCTCACTCAACCACCCTCAACCTCACTCACCCTCAACCCCTCACCCTCAACCCCTCACCCTCACTCACCCTCAACCCCTCACCCTCAAACCCTCACCCTCACTCACTCACCCTCAACCTCTCCCCCTCAACCCCTCACTCACCCTCAACACCTCACCCTCAACCTCAACCCCTCACCCTCACTCACCCTCACCCTCACTCACCCTCACTCTCACTCACCCTCAACCCCTCACCCTCAACCCCTCACCCACCCTCACTCATTCACCCTCACTCACCCTCAACCCCTCACCCTCAACCCCTCACTCACCCCCACTCTCACTCATCCTCACTCAACCACCCTCAACCTCACTCACCCTCAACCCCTCACCCTCACTCACCCTCAACCCCTCACCCTCAAACCCTCACCCTCACTCACTCACCCTCAACCCCTCCCCCTCAACCCCTCACTCACCCTCACCACCTCACCCTCAACCTCAACCCCTCACCCTCACTCACCCTCACCCTCACTCACCCTCACTCTCACTCACCCTCACTCACTCACCCTCAACCCCTCCCCCTCGACCCCTCCCCCTCAACCCCTCACTCACCCTCACCACCTCACCCTCAACCCCTCACCCTCACTCACCCTCACTCACCCTCACTCTCACTCACCCTCAACCCCTCACCCACCCACCCACCCTCACTCACTCACCCTCAACCCCTCACCCTCAACCCCTCACCCTCAACCCCTCACCCTCAACCCCTCACCCTCAACCCCTCACCCTCAACCCCTCACCCTCAACCCCTCACTCACCCTCAACCCCTCACCCTCACTCACCCTCAACCCCTCAAACTCACCCTCACTCACCCTCAACCCCTCACCCACTCTCACCATCACTCACCCTCAACCCCTCACCCTCACTCACCCTCACTCACCCTCAACCCCTCACCCTCACTCACCCTCACCCTCACTCACCCTCAACCCCTCACCCTCAACCCCTCACCCTCAACCCCTCACCCTCAACCCCTCACTCACCCTCACTCTCACTCATCCTCACTCTCACTCATCCTCGCTCACCCTCAACCCCTCACCCTCACTCACCCTCACTCACCCTCAACCCCTCACCCTCACTCACTCACCCTCAACCCCTCACCCTCAACCCCTCACTCACCCTCACTCTCACTCATCCTCACTCAACCACCCTCAACCTCAACCCCTCACCCTCACTCACTCACCCTCAACCCCTCACCCTCACTCACTCACCCTCAACCCCTCACCCTCAAACCCTCACCCTCACTCACCCACCCTCAACCCCTCACCCTCACTCACTCACCCTCAACCCCTCACCCTCACTCACTCACCCTCAACCCCTCCCCCTCGACCCCTCCCCCTCAACCCCTCACCCTCACCCTCACTCACCCTCAACCCCTCACTCACCCTCAACCCCTCACCCTCAACCCCTCACCCACCCTCACCCTCACTCACCCTGACCATCACTCACCCTGACCATCACTCACCCTCAACCCCTCACTCACCCTCAACCCCTCACTCACCCTCAACCCCAAACTCACCCTCACTCTCACTCATCCTCACTCACCCTCAACCCCTCACCCTCACTCACCCTCACTCACCCTCACTCACCCTCACCCTCACTCACCCTCAACCCCTCACCCTCAACCCCTCACTCACCCTCACTCTCACTCATCCTCACTCTCACTCATCCTCACTCACCCTCAACCCCTCACCCTCACTCACCCTCACTCACCCTCACTCACCCTCAACCCCTCACCCTCAACCCCTCACTCACCCTCACTCTCACTCATCCTCACTCAACCACCCTCAACCTCACTCACCCTCAACCCCTCAACCCCTCACCCTCACTCACCCTCAACCCCTCACCCTCAAACCCTCACCCTCACTCACTCACCCTCAACCCCTCCCCCTCGACCCCTCCCCCTCAACCCCTCACTCACCCTCAACCCCTCACTCACCCTCAACCCCTCACTCACCCTCAACCCCTCACCCTCAACCCCTCACTCACCCTCACTCTCACTCATCCTCACTCACCCTCAACCCCTCACCCTCACTCACCCTCACCCTCACTCACCCTCAACCCCTCACCCTCACTCACCCTCAACCCCTCACCTTCAACCCCTCACTCACCCTCACTCTCACTCACCCTCAACTACTCCCCCTCACCCTCACTCACCCAAAACCCCTCACTCACCCTCGCCCTCACTCACCCTCAACACCTCACTCACCCTCACCCTCACCCTCACTCACCCTCAACACCTCACCCTCAACCCCTCACCCTCACTCACCCTCACTCACCCTCACCCTCACTCACCCTCACTCACCCTCACCCTCAACCCCTCACCCTCACTCACCCTCACCCTCACCCACCCTCACTCACACTCACCCTCACACAGTGCAATAGTTCTCAGACCATTTCAGTTAGAGCTTTTAGAAATGTTTATGGCTTTTTTTATTTGTAATACTTTAGCATTGGCTACAGGAAACAAAAATGCTAAACATTTACAAAAAAAACCCATAAACAATTCTAAAAGCACTAACTCTAATGGTGCGAGACCTATTGCATTTCCAATGCTTGTTTAGCTATCCGATTCAATGGGGTTCACTTTAAATTTGATGCCCATGCCTGTTTTCTGTCTCCGTCCCACCCAAGCATGTGGTACATACATGTATGTTGGTGTGTAGGACTGCTAGGCATGAGTCGGATGTTTTATAAAAAATAAGGAAGGCAAAAGAGAGAAGGTAAGATTTTGATTAAACAAGCTTTGGCTAGCATTTGAATCACAAGAACTGTTACACAATAATCAGCATATAAAACTGAAAACAGTGAAAAATGTACACCTGCATAGAAAAAGATCTGGGCAGTTGTGTGATGGGATCAGAGGTGTATAAAAAGTATGGGCCCCGTCCTGTGATCTTGAGTGCAACCCGGAATGGGGTTTTGGAGTGGTTAGTGGCTGTGGGTGTGCAGAGCGTGATAAAATAGCAAAATATCTTGGAACTAATTTGTTAACCTTTCGCGTACAGGTAAGAGCATATACAATATGTTGCTCAACTCCACCAAACTAATAGTTAAACATATTTTATTTGATGTCTAAAGCCTGTTAAAATTGAAGCACATCGGCAAAACATGAGAAGCTTCCAATTTGCAATCACCTGTCACAGAATGTCCCATAATCGGACGGAGCATTTGCTTGGAGGGAAATATCCTGGGTTGTTGTGGGATCACAATGTCCGGATTACGTTGTAGCCGCCGATCTCTGTAACAAAGGCATGATTTACCCGCCAAGTTTTTTTAATTTATTTAGATAAGCTTAGAATCTGAGAGCGGCAGGCTGCACGAGGGTCCCTGCAGCCACCTGTTAACCCACTGAACTAACAAAGATTGAAAAAACTGAACTGCAAATCACACACAGATCGAAAATATGCAGTTGTATCTAGCTGGGTATGCCAGCAGTCAGAGTCAGCAAAGCCTCATAGACGTTAACCGTAAACCGGTGTACCGTAGTTACAATCTTCCCATCGGAATGATCTCCCCTTACAATCTGCACATGCTGCCGTCCCTTCCTTCTTTGGGGTCACCCACAGCCACTCATCTACCCCTCGATGCCATGTCTCGTTCTCAGAGTGTGTGATCATGATGCACAATGAACGTGACATTCCAGGCTGCAGCTCGCTACATACTGTCAGCCTGGCACTTCCCATGGCCATGGAAGTGATGAATCCTCTTCCCATGATCACTAGTGATCCACTTGCAAGGGAGGACGCGCCCAGCTTCATCCTGCAGATCTGCACGTTTTTACCTTATAGGCTTAGTTACACTTATAATAGCAGTCGTAAAATCCCACCCAAACTTTGGTCGATGAACGATGATGAAATAGTTTATTATAGCGCTGTGTTAGTGTTCACTGTGCCTGTTGTTCGGATATACTCGGAGAGAGTGTACCTGATGGTGAGTCCTCCTCAGTCCTGAGCGACGAGCGTCCGTCAACGGTCATGGTCAGGTGGGGGGGCTTAAGTTCAGGCTTCCTTTCCTTTGTCTTCTTCTGCTCCGCTGCCACACCTTACACACTATAACGGTAAACGCGCTTATTTGCGTGTGTCGTCATGACCTCATTGCGCAATGCGCATGTGTTGTCCCTGCCCCCTGAGAAATGTTATGAGGCCATTGGTCAGTGAGTCAATAACCAGCCCCCCCACCCTCACCAGTGCCCCCGCGGCACGCATACGCGCCCCGGAAGGCAGGCCCCGGAAAGGAAAGTGAAAGCCACCAGAGTTTGAGGAGTAAAGAGTAAACAACCCGGGCTGACGACCTGCCGCCATTGATCTCATCCACACCCACCACACCACCACTATTAAAACTACTCTCACACTCACAGCGGCCGGGCCCCTCGCAGGCCCGCACCGTCCATTCCTGCAATCATTCATTCATTGGCTAATGTAATGGCATTGGCTGGCATCCCCATCCAGTCACACTCCGGCCCGGCCCGCACCATCGCGCTCCGAGTCCTCAACTCTGCTCAGAGTCAGCCAGTGCAGCAGCTGCCAGTCAGTCACACGGACCCCGGCCGGGGCCCCGCACCAACCTGCTGCCAGCCTCACATGGGGCCCCGGGCCGGGGCCCGGCCCGACGGACGTGGCGCGCGTGCTCATCAACTCTCTGCTCAGCCTGCCAGCACTGACCACACGGTGACGGGCCCGGGCCCCCGGCCGGGGCCCCGCACCATCCAGCTGCCAGCCTCACGGGGCCCCGGGCCCCCGCCGGAGCCCGGCCCGACGTGCTCAAATCACTCTGCTGAGTCTGCTGCTCAGTCAGCCTGCTGCCAGCCGCACACGGGCCCCGGGCCCGGGCCGGCCGGGGCCCCGCCCCCGCACCATCCTGCTGCAGTGCCAGGCCAGCCTCTCCAGTGGGGCCCCGCCGCCCGGGCCATTCTGCTGCCACTGACTTGACACTGCCAGCCTGCCTCATGGGCCCCGGCCGTGGCCCCGCACCGCGGCGCTGCCAGCCTCGCCCGCGCCCCTCATGGGGCCCCGGCCGGGACCGTCCATATTTTTAAAATAAATATACTCTCAGTCAATCAATGCATTCAGTGAGTGGCCCCGGGGGGCCCCCTGGAGAGCGAGGCCCCCCCCCCGCAATGCGGGGCTTGCGGGGGCTTGTGTTACGCCCCTGTGGTTGTCCAGAGGTGTCTCAAATTTGATCTTGAACGCACAAAGGATTTTAGAAAATCTTCACAACTTTTTGTGGCTTTTAGTGCCCCTCGAAAAGTACTTCCTCTATCAAAACAAGGAATCTCACGCTGGATCTCAAGTGCAATTAATTATTGCCACCAAGCGGCAGGAAAACCGCTGGAGAGACATGTACGAGCTCACTCCACAAGATCAGTTTCATCTTCAGCAGCTCTCTTCGCTGGAGTTCCTATAAAAGACATTTGTAGGGAGGCTACATGGAGCAGTGCCCATACATTCACAAAGCATTACTGCCTGGACTCTTTCATAAGGAGCAAAGCGACAGTAGATCAAGCAGTAGATCAATAATCTTTTCCAATGAGAGGTGAGCTTTCCCTTCTATCCCTCCTTCTTATGATTGCACATTTTGTATCACATCATTTTCCGATGTATTGTTACAAGGTATATGATTGTCATATGAAGATGATTATACAGAGATATTTTAATACTCATGTAACAAAATGTGCACTTGTGGCTTACTGCTAGCTACTCTGATTCAAAGCATGGGAATCTATGAAAGTTCCAATACTGGGGCAAGAAAACAAGTTACTTACCTGTAACTTTGGTTCCCCAGTATTGGTAACTTTCATAGATTCCCATGCGTCCACCCTCCTACCCTGGGAAAGCTCAGCCTTCAGCAAAGGTGGTTACTGTTACACAACGGCTGCGAAAATCTGAGGCGCTGAGGCTCTCCCAGGAGGGTTCTATGGGGTGAGGCTAATCTGATTGGTTGTTGCAAGTTTTTGGTCTCTTTTACATAAAGAGGTAGATATGCTACAAAATGAGATGAGGCCTAGGCCTTACTTTCTCTTTTGTACATACTGCTATGGTATTTTCTATGTACTGAGGATCCCAGGCTGACAACGGGGAATGATACACAGCATGGGAATCTATGATCGTTACCAATACTGGGGAACCAAAGTTACAGGTAAGTAACTTGTTTTCATGCACACTAAGCACTACAACACCTACAAGGAGTTACTGCCACAGTGACTCTAATTGGGAAAGCAGACACTGGGACAAAAGCCCACTGCCACAAAGACTCTCATACTGGGATGTTGCCATTGGTAAACAGACAATGAAACAAAAACACTGACATGTGGATATTGAAGCTGGAATACTGAGACCATGGGACTGACACCGAGTAGATGAATAAATAGGGGCACTGGTACTGTTATTGGAAAACTGGGGGAGGGCTGAGGGACATTGACACATCTTGATTGACTAGCGCTGCCATGGGGACTCTGACCCAGAAACCCTGACACCTCCACAAATACTAATGCTAAGGCACATGGACATGGGGATAGAGACGCACTGTGTCACTTGCAAAGGTGCTGAAATTTACTCAAGGGCACCCACACTGGGACAGGCAGACATAGGGACAATAACGTGTCACAACAGCACCTAAGCAGGTGAGATGGATTGGGAGACCATGAACGCTTGAAACATGGGCATTAGAAGAAACAAGTAAATGTTGTGTTGAATGGCCCGAAGCACCAAATGAGGAAAATATTGGCAAAGCTGTCCATCAGTAATACTTAACCTTCCTAACCTTATTCTTAAGAGAGTGCGGCAGCCTAACAACACTTGCTGTCGGGAAGGAGGGAGTTTAGTGCTCAGTCTTTACGTCTGCTCCGTAAAGGCCTGCTTGTCACACCCCTCCATGGATGGTACGTTTAAACAAAAGTACACGTTTTGAACTATTCGGCCTTGATTACCAGTGCCACGGTACAATAATCAATCTGTTTCTTTTGGCATCAGCGTTATGAGCTTTCTCTGTTTTTATCGCAAAAATCGGACAGTCGTATTTTTTCACACGATAACGTTTGGCATAGCAACCCCGCCAAAATCTACCAGGTGGAGAGGGCTGTAAGTACCACAATATGCGGATTTTGGTGCATGGTATGTCTTAATTTTAAGAGAGAAAGTCGCAATAGCTGATATGTATTGCTTCCGATAAATAACCATAGCCGGGTTATCGCTATGTATTGGGTGCGAGCGATAAATACAGCATCTGTACCGAGCCATCCTAATCAAAGTCTGGGACATCATGAATTCCGAGAATTAATGGTCCCCTTCCACTGCAGCGGGCTGGCAAATCGACAAATGTGGATCCCAGACTTTGGATCTCCCCCTCACACAGTCATGCTAACCATTAGTTGTAGGTGAGTGTATCGTGCTTCCGTGTGGTGTGATATTTTGGGAGAAGTGTGCCTCTGCTTTCCACAGTGTGACTGTGAATCACTCTGCTTTGCTGCAGTGCATCAGGTGTCTGCGAGAGCGGACACATTTGACAGCTCCTGTTTGTCGCCCATGGCTGGTCTTGTCCAGGCGCTCTGGAGCGGTGCGGATGCGACAGCGTGGGGTGCGGGGAACGTCACTTCCGAGAGCGGCGCGCGGACAGCAGAGGGCTCGCGGCAGGGAGCACTGCGCGAGCTTCGGGCGCGCGTCAGAGCCTCTCTAGGTTATTCTGCTAAATGTGACAGGAATGTGAATGAAGGCCGACCGGGATCCGAGCAGTGCGCCGTGCCTCAGTGCGCTGCGTTACCACGAGGGCTTCACACTGTGGTCTCTTTACAGCTCGGCCTGAATGAAAGCAGAAGCCTACGGACCAACCCCCAGATTCATCATTGTCATGTTTTGCGAGTCCTTAATAGCAATTATTAAGAAATCGCTATTAAAGACTCGCAAATCGGGATTCATGTAGGAATCGCATTATTTTTAGCAATTTCTACTGCTTCCTTATTTGCGATTAGCTAATTGCTAATCGCAAGTAAGGAATAGCTTTCCCATTAGGCCCATAGGAATGAATGGGGAGTCATTCCTTATTTGCGATTAGCAATTAGCTAATCGCAAATGTGCCGCAATTTCAAGGGTGCCAGGGTGTCCAAAGGACACCCTGTTGCACCCCTGAAAAGGTAATGTACACTGGTGTTGCGCACACACTTGTCCAAAGGACATGTGTGTGTGTAACATACAACTTAGAAAAATGCACTAAAGTGCATTTTTCTAAGTTTTCGCTATTTACCACGTAGTCAGATTTCGCGGTAAATAGCGGCCCCAGATTGCGAATTCGCAATTTTTAAATGGTTCATGAATTGCATTTAAGGAATCTCAAATTGTGATTCCTTAAATGCAATATATCGCAATTTTGCGATTTTTAGGATTGCGATTTTTGCATTTGGGATGATGAATCCCAAATGCAAAAATAGCGCTCGCAAAGGGCCAGATTCTCAGAATCTTGCCCTTTGCGAGCCGATTTCGGCTTCATGAATCTTGCTGTAAATTCTGATGGCTAAAGGCTGCTGACGACTGCTTCTCGGTCTGTAGTCATCACCGACGCAAGGCCATAGCCCCATAGTGTCGCACCCACAGCTAATAGTGCTTTACTCCTGCACGAGCCTAGAAAACCCCATCAGCCCGCAGTGCAGGTGGTAGTCAAGCCCGTTTTTAGTGAATATATTCGATTGTGATTGAGGGTCATGCAAGAAACGCTTGATGTACGTTTATATATTAGTTACGCCACGTGGCATTTGTAACATGGCCTCCTGGTGCGCTTGTGATAGCCTGCAGAGTAATGTGTGCCATTTGTGAGTTGGCCTGGGGTGGAAGTCTCCAGGACATACATACTAGAGGAAAAGGAAAAGGGCAGGTCGACCCATACGAGCCCTCTGTTGACCTTCCATATCACTCTTCTCTGGGTGAGAGTAGGCCTGTAGTCAGGGTGCCTTATATGTATTTCCCTGTCCAAAATTCAGAGTGTCTGTCTGTCCCAATGTTGGTGTCTCTTTGTCCAAGTGTCTGGGTCTCCCACCTCGACTGTCTGGCTGTTTCCCCATCCATGTGTCAGCGTAGGCCTCAGTTTTGGGGTCTGCCTACGTTACCACACTTTCCACTCTCATTGTCCCTGTCTGTCTCCCTGTCACAGTGTCAATTTCTATATGTTGCAGTGTCGATGTCTCTCTGTCCAGTGTCCGTGTCTCTTTCCCATCCTGGTTTCAGTGTGTGTCTGTCCCATGGTTCTGCGTCTCTATGTCTGCAATCTTTGTTCAAATGTTCACCTCCCAGTCTCTCGGTGTCTCTAGTTAAATCAAGTGACCAGCAATCATGGATAACTATCCGGAGTCTTTGGTAGGAGATTTATTGAACATTTCCAGCAGTACACTACCATATTTAGCCAGGCGTTATTAATAGATTTGTGTCAGTGGTCTTGTGAGTTGAACCTACTATGCAGTGATGATCCAGAGTCTTCAGACATCGTTTATCGTACCTCGGCACTCTAAAAATGTAATATCATAGAAGCCAATGCTTCTAAGGGAGTTGTTCCTGTCTTGGCCTAGTTAGTGAGTCAAGACTGTCTACAGCTTAAATACACAGCACTAATATTTGATCAATTATAAAGAGAACATCAGAAAAAATACTGTAACTTGGAATTTTTTATAACTTATTTAAGAGATATGTATATACAGTCTTTCATAATGTTGACACATAAACTGTTGTAGTCAAAAAGTCCTTCTGTGCTGTAATCCCAAAAGAAAGAAGATGAAACGGACAGCCGACACTTGTTTCGTTACTAAAAAGTAACTTTCTCAAGGCTTCTAAGATTGTAACTGGAAAGTGTCAAGACTAGTCCCGAAGTTCGCATTTAGTAAATAGAATGTTGTACCTTAAATTAGGTGAGTAAATTAATTTCCCGTCTTAAAAGTAGGTCTGCTGTACTCCCAAACATAATAAAAGTGTAACTCTATTGCAAGGTTTTTTCACTCGAGTGTCATTGGTTTATTCGTGTCCAATAAACATCAAATCAAGTGATCATTCACCCTGAAGGGGCGGTGACATTAGCAGACTTGGTAACTCTAACTAGATTCGTTCACCAAGCGCAAAAGTGAAGTACTTCTTTGACTTTCAAGTCTTTGTTCAAAGTTGCGGCGGTGGGAGCTATGATAGGCCCTTTGCACGCCGTCTCGCGGCATTTGGTCTGGCGTCTTCCGGAAATGTAGTTGGAACTTGAAAGTCAAAGAAGTACTTCTGATGCAATGAAACATGCGATCCAATCAGCTCTTGGACTTGAAGAAACTATCAACAGATCCTCAGATTGTCTCCTACTGACCAGTATCTAGCTTCCCATTTTTTCCATTCTTTTGGTTTCAGCAGTATACAGTGCAATAGCGTTATCTGACAACATTTGCATTGAAGAATAGCATAAATAACTGTAGATTTGCACTTAATTAAGCTTAATGTCATTTTTCATCTCCCCTACCTTTCGATCTGTACACCTATTGACCTGGCACTCATGATTGACAGTAGAAAAACCACCCAAACAAGCCCTATTTTCCATATTTTTCTGTATTTAAAAATAAATACAGACACGAAAATAAATAGTTTTCTGTCTGCATTTATCTGTAAAAATCAGTAAAAACAGAAAACCAGGAGCCCTAATCACAATGTCAGTAATCTTACCATTCATTTAACAAACAACAGCATCACAATTTGTACATTCATCAAGTCGCAGAAACATCTGGTGTATTTTTCTTGCAGTTATATTGAGCGCGTGCTTATGCTAACTTCTTGTGTATTCCCTAACAATGAGAGAAAACAAACTTTCCTTCGAGATCCACGCAGTTAGAGGAGATGCAGGTGGCAGAGTACGACTTTGGATTTGTGACTGCTAGGTAATTATGATAACGGAACCCCAAGGGTGCGGCAGCGGTACGTTTTGCTGTGTGCTTGCGTCGCACTTGAGGGGGTAAGATGTTAGTGTGAGCTAAGGGCAGGTGGGGTTACTTAACGAGAGGGTTATGATGCTAGGAGCCCTTTGAGAGTAATCACTGGGGGGGGGGGGAGAAGGTTAATCGTGCATGTCGTCATAAGAAAGTTATGCTGAATGCTACAGCGGAAATTCATCATCCTTCACTGTGCCTTTAAAGTTGAGGACTAGATCATCTCGTCCATTAGCAATGGATCGCTACATGAAGCCTTCGGCATCTTCCTGTTGTAGGGCTTCGCTCTCAGCTTCGGCCCACTTCATTGTGGCATACTGCTAACCTGCGATACAGTGGGGTGCCATAACCTCTATTTCAAGGTTATGGCGTGCTTGGCCGGCAGTAGGGCTCGGTCCTGGAAGTGAGCCACCAAGTTGTTCTTGTTCACGTGCTAAAAGAGACCCAGAGTACAGACTTCAACTCATAAGGTTGGGTCAGCCCAGGCGGTAGTAAGCATAGTAGTGTTTGCTGTGTGGGCACAGCTCCACATCATGTGTTCCAGGCCTGCAGTAGGCGAGTCTCGGAGGGGGCAGACAGCACTCACACCCAGGAACACTGTATTGAATCTGTCTGGGATGAGGTAGGCCCTGTGGAGCACAATGGACTGAATATATTCAAATCCGATGTTGTTTTAGACTGTTTGGGGGTCTTGTCCTGCAGCGCCCTTCCTATCTCAGGCTTATTTATTTATTTATTTATTTGGGTTCTTGTATAGCGCAGGAATCGACCCAGAGGGTATCTCCGCGCTTATGGTCTTCCAAGATGCCAGATCAGAAACATAATCATAGGGAGGCCAAGGTCTTATATGGCTGCAAACAAATGAGTTTTTAGAGCTTTCTTAAGAGTCTGTATGTTAGTAATTTGTCTTAAGGCAAGGGGCAAATTGTTCCACAGAATGGGGACCTTATAGGACAGGGCACGGCCCCCTTGTCTTGCCTTCTTGATCCGGGGGCTTAGTCCAGCTGGAAGTGTTGGGACCCTCTGCCTGAAGGAGCCTTGCCTGGAATGAAGGGGCGGGATGGAGGGAATGAGAGAGAAGAGCCCCTCAGCTTGCAGCTGGATGGTGCGCACCTCGGTTATGCCCCTGGTTGACTCTTGCTAGGCTCGCTCTGAATTTGTGTCAAGATCCTACCTTCATTGCGTCCTCATCTCAAGATCTGTTCCAGAATAGGAGGCTTTAAGGGTCTCTCTATTAGTCCTTGAGGTGAACATTTACACCCTGGATATTGCTTTGAGTTCTAACGGGTAAAAATGATTTGTATCTGGTTGTATATTCTTGTATCTGTGTCCTTCACAGATTCTTATCGGAGCTGAATGAGAGGCAGCAAACCTGCCTCTCTCCCGTGTTTTTGTTCAACCGTGTTATTTATATATGATATTTCTAAACGCGCAGGAGTACAAATTGGCAATCTCCGTGCGGAAACAGAAAATCAAAGAGGAGGCATGGGATAACTTACAGGCTGTCGATGTACTAAGGGATAACAGGAAGTTCTGGGCCATAATAAATCAGCCATTCTTCTCGGAATGCGACAGTCTAGATACGGACTGCGTAATTCCGGACGATGCATGGCTCCAGCACTTTAAGAACATTTATGGGGACAAGGACACGCTTGAGTTAACATCAGTGCTCCCTATTATTAGCTGTCCCAGGACCCCCATCAAATTCGAACTAGAAGAAGTAGAAAGGGCTATTTGTGCTACTTCTAAAAACAAGGCCCCAGGCCCCGATGGGGTGCCTGCAGACCTTTTCATCATGTATCCCAACTTCTGGGCAAAAATCCTAACAAACGTATTTAATGCCGCAGCACTGGTGAGTTTTTCCTCATCCTGGGGTTCTTCCATTATCGTGCCCATTTTCAAAAAGGGGAGCCGTGGGGACCCCGCCTGCTACAGGCCAATCTCCCTGTTAGACTCTGCCGTCAAGATCATGGGAAGAGTTATCCTTCAGAAACTGGGAGATTGGCTGAATGGCGGGGGGGTACTCTCGAATCTCCAGTACGGCTTCAGGGAGCATAGGGGCACCATGGACCAATGCCTTAATCTATACCTCTTGATCAACAAATACACGGTGGCAAAAGAAGGCTTCCTATATCTTGGGTTCATGGATTTATCATCAGCCTTCCATATGGTGAATCGTTCCAAATTATGGTGTATTTTGCTAGATATGGGCATAGATGCTTCCCTAGTTTATTTTCTTGCCTCGCTCCATCAGGACCTAGCAGCAGCTGTCAGGGTTACACAGGACGGCAGGTGCACGGGCCAATTTAGTTCTAGACGGGGAGTCAGACAAGGCTGCATCCTGGCTCCCCTTCTTTTCACGATCTACATAAATGGCCTGGAAAAGTCTCTGGCCGGGGTCGGTGCGGACATTCCAAGTGCAGTAGCAACGGGTATCCCGGTCCTCCTGTACGCGGATGACGCCGTACTTATTGCCCGCAGTGGTCTGGGTCTACAGAGGCTGCTGGACAGCTTTGGAGCATTTATGGATTCCCTTGACCTTAAAGTTAACAGCAAAAAATCTCATGTTATGATTGCAGGGGCTCGCAGGAAGATCAGGAGCGTCAAAACCTTTAATTGCCTGGGTGCAGAAGTTTCTAGGGTCCCAGTTTTTACCTATTTGGGATCCTATTCGACGAGAAAGGCAACTGGGGTCCCCAGCAGAAGCACAAAAGCAACATAGTGGCTAGATCCACAACAGCGCTTCTTAATTTTGCCAAAAGGTTGGGAGCCAAACCCTTGGAACCCATGCTCAAAATTTACAAGGCTAAGTGCTGTGCGATTGCCTCCTACGGGGCGTCGATATGGGGATATGGTCACGTGGGCAAAATCCAATTGGCCGAAAACAAGTTTCTTAGATCCCTGCTGGCGGTACCTCAGTCGTCGTCGACCATGGCAGTACACTGTGAACTAGGTGTGGGTTATATCTCAGACTACCTTAAAGCAGCCCCGTTGATTTGTTGGGCAAAGACATGGCTCATTGAGGACATTACTCTTAATCACCTCATCCTTAAAGATTGTCTGGCCCTTGACAAGGCACACAGCATTCCATGGCTGGCATACGTTAGAGTGGCGTGTGTCAGACTGGGACGCCCTGAATTGTTTACCACCCCAGAGGGAATTAAGAAAGAGGATCTGGGATGGATCAAATTTAATTTCCGGATCATGGCAGAGGCAGACAGGGAGGAGGTGGAACTTAAAAAATTAGGAGTAAGAAGCATTTATGCTCTTCAGACCTCGCCTTACATAGAACCCTACCTTAAGATTGTCACAAAGCCGTACCATCGCTTCTTGCTGATAAGGTTCAGATTTAACCTAATTCACCTTGTTTTGGGTGACTACCAACAATGGGGCAAACCATCTGATTCTCCACCATGTTCTCGTGATAACTTCTCGACACAAGACACTCTTCACCTAATTATGTTTTGTGAAAATTTTTCGGAGGCACGAAATAAATTCTTGTTGCCCATATTACGAGAAGCGGGTTTCCTACAGGTGAGGCCTGCACTACTATATTTGAAATTACTGAACAGTGTGCGGGTCATCTTTAGCGTAGCAAGTTTTCTGGTGGCTGCAGCAAGAGTAAAGAATAAAAGAACACTATATATGAATTGAACTCCTTCCCCACAATCTTGGAACTGATATTATTATAAATTTTAATTGTATTTTAATAGTAGTTTTAAGCACATTTGGAGATCTTGTATTAATTGTTTTCCCATGAACCATGTAATGAACATTGTGTATATAAACGAATGCTTGTACATATATGCTTGTTTATTTTAATTGTATATATATTTTTATTCTGCATGTATGTATTGCTGCTTCTTTTATGATTTTAATTAATCGAAATAAAGAGTTTTGACTGACTGACTGACTGACTAGACGCGCACCTTGGCTTCTTGGCTCTAACAGTCCTCATGGATAAGATCGGAAAGTAAAAGAGTAATGCCTCTGAACTTGGTGCATCCTTCTTCTCACACCCGGCCAGTGGATAATGGGCATGCAGCCCCACCTCGCTTGAGGAGAGGCAGAGTTAATGCGCCGCATTCAATTAGGACAGGTAACGCCAAGGATGAGGGCTGTATTAATCAGCCTGCAGTGGCCTGACTCATGATTAAACTGAAAACAAAGCGAGATAAACAGGCACCTTCTCACCTCACTCTCTGAATGCTGTTTCTTCAAATTCCAGGAAGCCAGGGCTGCCTTTCATTCCGACCTCATTATCTTTTGTATGCTAATGTGATTGATTTAGCATAAGAAAACCGCATAGCCCTCTTAATATCATTATTGCCTTGCCCATGTGTGAATTTTACTAATATGTGGGGGATTTCATGCTTAATGTGTAATGTAACGGGATTAAAACTAAATTGCAAAATATTCCAGTCGTTCCTTCTTTCTTGGTGAAACCCATTTGCCCTCCACCTTCAAAAAGATCAAAACTACCGAAAATATGCAGCAGCGGGGGATCAACTTATGTGGAGAGGTGGAATGTGCAGCAAAAAAAAAGCAGTGTATTTAAACCAGGGGGTCCTGTTCTAAATACAGTCTCTGGTTCACACCTGTCTTGCCCTCCGATAAGGGCACTTCAGAATGCACAGTCAGTCTCCAGAAGCCCCTTCCGACCTTCGAGGGTCTAGCTGACCCTTCAAGCGTGGGCATCAGTTTTACTAAATGTTCTCAAAATGAGTCTATGAATCATCCCCTCTTGCTCCAGAGCCTTTGCCATTCCACAAGGGAGTAGGCCTTTCCCTCCAGCATCACTCTAAGCTTAATCTGGTACCAAAAAGTAGCTGGATGTCCCTCTATGAGTAGGTCTCTTTTTGGGGGCGGGGAGGAGTTGTCCTTCTTGTCTCTTGGTTTGGATGGACCTACTAAGGTCTTGAAATTTCAGAATTTGTTTGTCCCCGAAAGTCAGGTTTCATCTTAGAGGTCGCTGGATTGACTGCTTCCCACTGTCAAGTGTAAGCTCTACTTAAGATGGTTCCCGCTTCCATAATACTACTTCTGGTTCCGCTTTCGGCAATCAGTGTACTCCATGAACCTCTAGCAAAGTCAAAGTCTCTAGCCCCAGCAGCTCGTTCTGTATGGATTGTTGAGTCAAGTTCATGACATCCTCTGAATCATTCTTATGATTGATGTTATGCCAAGGGCCCTCAGTATTGCTGCTCTGATTGCATTATACTGTTGCTCCATCGCCTGTTCTAGCGCTATTAAACAAGTCTTAAGTCTGGTTGGATGCTACAGAGCTTTGTTGTGATCGCACCCTTCGGTCTCTGACCTCTGAACTCCTTTTTCTAGTCTACAAAAGGGGTAAGGTTTTGATGTGTGCGGTAGGTAATAAGTATTTAACTACAATGGCTGTGCGACGGTGCTACAGGTAGGGGGTATCCCTAAAACCCCTGGAAACTGACACAAGGTCAACAAAGCAAAAACGGACCTGTGCACACGTCAATGGTGTGTATGTAGCAATTTCCCTGTATCATCAATGGTCAACAGGTTGGTAATACAGTGTTACACAATCAATTATACATGTAGAAAAACACACAGGAGTATTGTTTGTTTTTCTTTTGTTTCGTGCAATTGCCCAATAAACACGTGTTTTGTCTGGGGAATACCCAAAGACTTCTTCAGGGCTGAAAGGCTGGTGAAAGAACGTTGCCAATCTCTTCGCGGGTTGTACTTCCGTCCCCGCTGGTATGGGTAAAGATGAACTCTTAACAAAGTATCGGAAATATGTACTGACTGGTGGAGCCCAGTTGCGGCTTTACTCTGGGTGGTGTGCCTGCTTGTATGCCTCTCTGGTCGAAAGCTTCACGAGCTTGGGCCCGGACGAGTTTCAGGCTTAAGGGAGCCGTAGGGTATCTGTGGAATAAGGTTTGGAGCAGCGAGTGCGCTGCACCTTCTGCCAACCGATGACTGGAAACCGGTGCAGTACATATTTCCGGACCAGATACTTTGAGTTCACCTTCACCCATACCAGCCGGAAGTATATATGGAGGAGAGATTGGCAACGTTCTTTCACCAGCCTTTTAGCCCTGAAGAAGTCTTGGGGTATTCCCCAGATGAAACACGTGTTGGCTGGGCAATTGCACAAAATAACAGAAAAGCAAACAATACTCCAGTGTGTTCTTGATTGTGTAGCACTGTATTACCAACCTGTTGAACCTTGATACAGAGAAATTGCTCCATACACACCATTGACATGCGCAAAGGCCCATTTTTCCTTTCTCTAGTCCTCGAGCTGCGGCCTCACTCGATTCCACCCTTCCTATTGAGTCTTCTTTTTTAAACTTTATTTTTGTCATTTCACAGAAGAAACATATAACAACTCCCACCTAGTGGCATCAAAACAGCATATATGCACATTGACAGACTCATTAAGGCACGGCTGGATGGACAGCTGTCATTCTGAGTTTCACAGGCTTCAATAACACTGTACAATATATTAAATCACATCCAGCAACTTCTGAGTATTCGGGGCAGCACCCACTCCCCACTACACCTCCCCCCCGGCTCCGGGGAGAACTCAGTCGTCCTCCTCAGTGCCCGAGTCAATCGGTGAGAATAGCTCTCCACTCGTCCCCTCTGACTCACTATGCGAGGTTCGATCCAGGACCCCAATCTCAGCACATAGCATGCGCCATGCCAACAGATCCTCCTGCAGCCTCTTATCCCTCCTACATCACTGCATATGTGCTTCCTCCACCAGGGACCACTCCCGCACATCACTCAACCACCTGGGAATCTCTGGGGCCCTCTGACCCATCCAAGTTATAGCCACCCAACGCCTAGCTAACACCAGCATCAAGTGCATCAATTTATAAGCCAATTTCCTCTTCGTGGGTCTAGGTACTAAACCAACAACCAGTATAGGGGCGTCAGCTGAAAGCGAATCCCTGTAGTGGCAGTGATATGGTCCACAGCCCTCTCCCAAAAACTCTGAACCATAGGACAGCCCCAGGACAAGTGCAGGAACCCTGCTTCTCCCGTCCCACATCTGGGGCAATCACCCCCTCTATCCGGGGAGTAACGCTGCAGCATGACCGGAGTGAGATAGGTGCGGTGCAAGAAATTAAAATGTATTAACTTAAAACGCACATTACATGAGACCTTCTTCGTGAGGGTGCCTATTTGCTTGCGTTGGTCCTGTTCAATTGGAGCCCCCACATCCGCCTCCCAGGCCACCCACGCCGGGGGGACCGGGGAGGTAGAGTCTCTACGCATCGCCGCATACAACAGTGAAATAAGACGACGCCCCTTGCCACAAGACAAAATAATATCCAGAGTGTGAGTCACCGGGGGAACCTCCGTATACCGTGTCCATAACGACCTCACCACATCTCGCAAACCCTGGTAATGGAGGAACTGTCCTCTACCCAGGGCAAAAGTCTCCTGCGGCTGTTCATAAGACAGGAAGGTTTCGGAGGGATATAAGTCCGCCAGGGAATCACATCCCCCCTCCCGCCAGGCCCGAAAGGACATCTGTTCCTCCAGCGACATCATGGGCGCCAGGATCCAAAGCGGTAGATCCCTATGAAAGGGCGCCGAACGGAGCACTCTCTCCACGAAGCGGTGCCAGACGTTCGCCGTATGCCTCACGATGTAGGGCAGAGTCGCACTCGCCCCCCGTCCTCTCATCAATGCGATATGAAGCTCCGGCACTGTCACTCTCCCTGCTAACAGCTGTGTCTTCCAGACGTCTATTCCTGCAAACCATCTGGCAGCAGCTCCTTCGTCAAAGGATCGCACCACCGTATGAAGCGCAACCCGGCTACGTCGGCCCGCCCAGAGCAGGGACGTAAGGAGTGTATTCAATGCGCGAAAGACCCTAGGAGGGAGAGGGCACAGCGTGTTCTGTAAAACATACAGAGTCCTAGGCAACATCACCATTTTAGCTACCGCCAAACGGCACATAAGAGATAGCGGGAGGGTGTTCCAGAAGGAGACGGAGCGCTGGAGGGACTGAAGCACCCTATCAATATTACAGGCCAGGAATCCCGCCTCCGTGGGTGCCACCTGAATTCCTAGGTAGCAAAAAGAGTCAGTTTCCCAATGGAGCCCGAGGTCTGGCAAGTCGGACTCAGGGACCGAGTCAAATCCCGACAGTGGGTACACCAAAGACTTACGTCTGTTGAGACGCAGCCCCGACGCATCTCCAAACCTGTCCAATTGTTCCATTAACAGAGGGAGTGCCTCCCTCTGGCCCTCAGATAAAATAAGGCATCATCTGCATACAGGGAGACGACGTTACACGTATCTCCCACCCGTATGCCCCACTGCGACTTCTCCAGACGAATCCGGACAACGAGGGGCTCTATCGCTAGAGCGAAGAGAAGCGGCGAGAGGGGACACCCCTGTCGCTTACCGTGCCGCAATCGCCATTCCTCCGAGCGGGCCGTCCCCAGCCGCACCCGTGCACTGGGGGAAGCATATAATCTACAGACCCAACAACAAAAGTTCGGGCCCAGGCCCATTACCCGAAGAACCTCCTGCAGGTAAGCCCAATCCACGGTATCGAACGCCTTAGCCAGGTTGACTGACACAAGCGCAATCTGCTCCTCCGACCCCGGGCCTCGTGCATGACATGATTCAAACGCCTCAAATTCATGGCGGTGTTACATCCGGGAATAAAACCTCATTGGCCTGGATGAACCAAATGCGTCATATGAGGGGCTAAGTGGGTGGCCAACAACTTAGTCAAGATTTTAACATCGGTATTTATCATGGTGATAGGGAGGTACGCAGAAGGGTCAAGCTTGTCCGCCCCCCCCCCGGTTTCAGAATCATACATATGTACCCACTGGACATGCTCGGCGGGAGCGCCCCAGTCTCGAAGGCCTCAGCGTAAACCTGCACTAGAAGAGGCGACACCACATCCCCGAACTCCTGGTAAAACTCCGGCGGGTATCCATCATTGCCCGGTGTCTTTGCCCGCGGCAGGCGGGCAAGAGCTGCTCGCACCTCTGCTACTGTTAGCGCTGCATCCAATTCCTTCTGAACGGGCGTGGAGAGAGAAGGAAGCGCCAATCCCCGTAAATAGGGGGAATAAGAGGCCTCGGAGATGGCCGGGTCCGCGGCATACACCTGTTGAAGATGGGACCCAAAGGTCTCCAAGATCTCTTTCTCCGAGTGGACCACCACGCCACGGGCGTCTCTCAGAGCCAATATACGTTCCGGGGTGTGCTCCCTACAGAGGATCCAGGCCAGCAGACGCCCGGATTTGTCTCCCTCCCTGTGAAGTCTCTGCCGGTATGGCCGAGGGTGTACTTGTCCAGTCGGTCCACTATGTCATGTACCACCCGCTTGTCCTCATGCCGGAGGTCGTCAGGGAACCTGGCGGACTGGGCACACAATAGCTCCTCCTCTGCCGTCTGCAAGTCCCTGATAAGCTGTTTACGTACTCCATACGTCAATCCCATACAGGCACCCCTCACCACGGCCTTCAAGGCCTCCCATTTAGTGGCCAGCGATAGGTCCCCCACCTCCCAATTGAGATCTACATAGTCTGTCAGGGCCTTCTCAACGTGTGCCTTGCACACGGAGTCACTGAGGACGTCCACGCGGAACCTCCAAGTACGTGTATTGGAAACCAAAGCCCCCCAATTTACCAAGCAGGTCACCAGGGAGTGGTCGGACAAATAGAGCGCCTGATGTGTCACCACCACGGACATGCTGCTCACCACGTTAGCAACCGGCACCCTATCCAGGCGGCTGTGGGTATTATGAGTCGGAGAAAACAGGTATAAATCTGCAACGCTGGGTTGGCCTGTCGCCAAATATCGACAGCCCCTATGTTTTCCATAACCGCTCGTAGCTGTCCCGTCATTCAGGGTTTTGTGCCCTCTCTCTGGGGGGACCTATCTAGGACCGGCTCCAAAACACAATTAAAGTCACCCAGCCAGAAAAGTGGTGCTGCTAGGTCATCTACCAGTACATCCTGCAGTGTTAAGACAAAGCCCGGGTCATCTAGATTCGGGGCATACGAGTTCAGAAGGACGACCTCCCTACCATCTAGCCTAGCCCTGAGGAGCAAATACCTACCCTGAATATCCGCCTCCACATACTGCAACGCAAAAGGAACCCCAGGCGCCACCCAGATCAGGACCCATCTAGCATATGAGGAATAAGAGTAATGGAACACCTGTCCCCGCCATTTCTTAGCAAATTTCTGCGCCCCCTCCTCAGTGAGATGAGTCTCTTGCAAGTAGGCAATCGAAACCTTATGTCTACGAAGCCAAGACAGTATTCTACATCTTTTTGTGCAGGTACCAAGCCCCCTCACATTCCAGCTGACCAATTTGTATCCCATTGTCCTTTATGCATACCACCACCCCTCCTCACAGCAGACTCAGCGTCCTTCCAATCCCGCGCCCAACGTGTCACACATGCGATGCCTACAACTCCCCCCCAAAACATTCCCCCTTCACCCCCACCCTCACCCACGAGCAATATACTATCAACAACTAAACCTGCCGATATACCCTCCTCCCGCTGGTGCCAGGACGTACACAGCTGCCCCATCAACCTTCCAAGTCTAAGGGATATCCCTGGAATGACTTATGTACAACAAAATATAGTATCACTATGAGCACACCTGATCCATACAATACCCTCCGGAAACAGTCCAAAAACTAAAATGCAGCGTTAACACTCTTTTATTAAAATATAATCAAAAGTATACTCGGTTAAAATTTCAGAAAAAACAAATGTTCTGAAAGCATACAATGTAAAGACATCTCATACATCAAATAAAAATACATAAAATTCTAATAAGTACAATACATGGAAAAACCCTAATATGGTAAGCACATTACACAGTAATTCATTTCATAAATTAAAAAACAAACAAGAACCCCCTATACTTAGATAGTTCGAACGATGTTTCTACTAATTAGTAAGATCCAATAGCCTTTACGCAATTAATGTAATCACACCAGAGTTATTGATTTGACATATAGCTGGTGCCTTCTAGGCTTTACTTGGATTCTCTGTTGCACAGTGCGTCGATGCGTTTCGGTGTTAATGCTGTGGATGTGGTCACACCTTCCTCAGGACAGATTTAAGTGGGGTCATCAATTTCATGTGACTGGTATCCTTCTGTATATTAGAAAGATAACCATCAGTGCAAGATAATATCTCTACACAACAAGCAATACATGACATTTCATGAGCATTCTTAGGTTTTTTACTCAAGATTTTCAAATACGGCTCATTGCAATTTTATGAGTATTCTTAATTTTTTTACTCAAAATTTTTCAAATATGGCTCATTGCAATGTACATTTCCTTAATATAGCCAAAAAGTGATCTCTTCTATGGCCTGGAGCATTTCACATTACAAACACTTGATACAGTCTATAGATGTAGATATCAATTCACCTGTCTATTTTGCATTGTCATGGTTCTCATTGTGCATTATGCGTTTCATATTTCATCATCATTTCTCCCATTGCATTTTAGTTTTTTGCCACATACAGGAAAGTCTTTACTCTGAATTTCCATATGTTTCTGCTAGTGATTCTACTACCAACCTTGGATTTTATGGTAAGGGACTCTGATGTAGTCTGGTACTGTTCACCTCGGGTATCGACATAAGCCTTCCCCCCGCTCATTGGTGGTTCGCTGTTTAATGTGATAGTCTGTGGGGATTTTTAGAAAAGAAACTCATTGGTTTCCACCTTAGAAACAAGCTAAAGTTGAACTTATATCCTTTCGTTTAACTACCCACCTTATGATTTTAAGTCGGTGTCGCCATAAGGTTCAATGCATTACACAACTGATATTGCCCGGTGTAGACTGAAACACTCCCACCGTACGTGTTCTTTCGTCTTTGATCTATGGGGCATTTCAACAATGACCCATTAATGTCCAGTCCCTGTATCACTGTTGTTTCCCTACTCTATTGGAGTCATAACAGGGTTATTTCTTACCTTGTTTGGATCTGTGTATTTGATTCTATCTGGGTTCGTAGTTCCCTCTCTTCTTACGTGTTCATTGCCTTTCCTTTGGTATACGAATATCTAATTTTGAAGGGATAAATATCACATGATGACTCATCATTCAGCTAAATTTACTGCGTCAAAGCCCTATCTATTTACAAAGAAAGAGTTTTTCCTTTCCATTTCCTTCTTCTTAAAAAAGATTTTTGTTTTTTAGTGCTTCTTATCCCCGAGATTTTACTATGTTCGCGGAGGCTGTTTTGATGGATGGCTCAGCGGATTGTCTAGAACTGGATATGTTCTAGGAAGGAAATAACATAATTCTATTTTATCCTATTCTTGTGTTTGTGCTCAGCTATATTTACATTCTATTGGGTACATCTCGGATTTCAAATTTTTAAGGAACGTCTTTTAATGCACTTCCTAGCTCTACTTCTGGTGCTTCACAGTACTCCACCCACATACCTATATTCGTTTTTTACGTGGGTTCTGTTCCGTGCTGCCCCCAGCTAAATTTCTATCACCCGTTGCAGTACAACGCATAGTTTTAAAATTATCCCCAATTGCGGTCTAATAACTTCAACAATTGTGAACAACCACTCGCGGTCTAACACCATCGCCCTCTGCTCTTATGTGCGGTCCCACAGTTTGCCAAAGGTCCCTGTATCATACCTGGTTTATGGCCGCTTCCGTCGTAGCCTCCGGTCTATTTCGATCTGATGCTTTAGTCGGGGCCCGGCGTTCACCTTTTATGCACCAAACGATTAATTGGTGTCAGGTGTTGATTCCTAGATTCTCTGTGCACTCTACCTTCTGGCGCATGTGCTCTTGCTCCTATTGCAGTCAGGCGCTGGTGGTGCCATCTTGGAACGGAATAAAATCGACCTCGTTTTGCAATATATGGGTACTAACGTTTAAGTTAATAACTCAAATCAGATAGATTTAGGGAGGAATAAAGTGATACGCGAACTTATTTTATACGCGTAGCAAACACTCGTATTTTTTCATATGCGAGAGTATTTTGGCTACGAACTTCATTATTAGTTTCAATTTCGAGGGTAGTTTTTGAATGACCTCTGTGTCTCAACCACTGGATCTCCACCACGATTACGTTTTTCGGTCACTCTCAATTATTAATCTACCCTGTTTCTCGATTTCTACAGAGAAAGTTAACCTCATCTATTAATGATGTTGTTTGATAAGAGACCGTCTATGGTAAACCATTGAATTACCCCTACTTCTTCAAAGCAGCAAATGGGATACTCATTTTTTAGTTAGGATTTTCAGTAAGAACATTATTTGTTTGTATCTATTATAAGAGGGTGTCCCAGTCTTCCTTGGTGTTCAACCCGTATTTTATGGTGTCAAACTTTATCATAAACCACTGCTCTTGTTGTTTTCTCCTCTTTCTGCTGTCTCCCCTCCTAGTCTGCTCTTTAATCTTTTCTACTATTACCCATCTTATATCCTTATCACTGTGTTTTTTCTCATTCCAGTGGCTCACAAGGGGGCATTTTCTTTATTTAGTCTGATTGCTGATTTGTGCTCATCTATTCTTACTCTTAATTCCCTTCCTGTTTCTCCTATGTATGCTTTGTCGCATGGGCACAGGATCAGATAAATCAAACTTTTACTCCTACAGTTGTTTAATGTACTGATCTTCTGTTTTACAGAGTTGACACAAATTTCTTTAGTGACCAGACATTGATCACAGACGCTGCAGGTTCCACACTTGTGGTTTCCCACTGCCTTTTCTCCTGTGAGAGTGCGTTGGGCATCTATGACATCCTCTCTGTATGTATGTACTAGGGTGGAGCGTAGATTTTTATTTTTTCTGTAGGCATATAGAGGCCGAGGAAGTACAGTGTCTGCCCCTTCATTGAGGATCTTCCAATTATGGTTAATCACGTTCTTTATTTGATTTTCAATACCTGAGAATTGGCTTACCATAACAATTTTGTCCATTTTTTGATTCCTTTCCTTATTTTCTAGAAGGCTGTCCCTATCGTAATAACGGGCCCGCTTGAGAGAATGGTTAATCAATTTTTTGGGATAGCCTCTTTCTTTAAACTTTAGCTTGGTGTTCTCTGCATGTTTATAAAAGTCATCTAATGACGAACAATTCCTTCTTAAGCGGAGGAATTCTCCAAAGGGTATGTTGTCCTTTTGGCTTTTAGTGTGAAAGCTTTTATAGTGCAAAACCGTATTGCGATCAGTTTCTTTTTTAAATAATTCAACCGCAAGTTGGTTATTTTCATTCTTTATACTAATGTCTAGAAAGTCCACTTTTTTGTTACTATAGGAGGCCGTAAATTTAAGGTTGTTATCTCCTAGGTTTATCCATGTAAGAAATTCCTTGAGGATCTCTTCTGTCCCGACCAGTTGAAGAAAATATCATCTATAAATCTCACCCAGTTACGGATGTTCTTGTAGAAGGGACTGACGTCATTATAGATCTGCTTTTCTTCAAATACACTGACGTAAATACAGGCTAGACTTGGGGCACAAGTTGCGCCCATACTTGTGCCCTTGAGTTGGATATATAAATCATTTTTGAACAAAAAGATGTTATTTAGGAGCATCATAGATACACATTGGACTATGAACTGCTTGCTGGCACCTGTGATTTCGGTCTCTTCCAACAGTCTTCTTATTACCTCAATAGTATCTTGTTGGGGTATATTTGTATATAGTGACTCTACTCGAGAGTCACCATATACTCTCTCTCGCCCTCAAATCGTAGCCCCTCTACCTCATATCTGAGGTGTCCTTAATATAGGACTTTTGTTGCTGTACCAGGGGCTTAAGAAATCTGTCGGCATATTTACTAAGGGGCTCCAATAAGGAATCAATTGAAGCCACTATTGGCCTCAGCGGGGGTCCTCCAAGCTTTTGTGGACTTTAATTAGCCCGTAGAATGCCAGTGTTTTGGGACTACTATTATAGAGAAATTTATACTCCTCTTCGGTAATGTCACCATTATTCTTCGCGGTTTCTAACAAAGTGCCCACCTCCTTTTTTAAGGTGTCTAAGCTGGTTTGTGATATCCTTGAATAGTGTTGTTTATTCGATAAAAGAGACATGACTCTCTGGTCGTAGTCGGAAGTGTTTAAAACTACAACCACCCCCTTTATCTGCAGGTTTAATAGTTATTAGGGTATCTTTTGCGAGGGAGTTCAATGCCTCTCTTTGATTTTTAGAGATATTTTGTGTTTGAAAGTGTTTTTTCTCTAATACTCTACAGAAAACGGACGCAGGAGCAAAAGAAACCCTCAAAACCAACTACCCCCCCAACCTCCTCCCCCCGTTCCCCCCCCCCAGGCCGCCCTCCAGGACCCAAAAGCCAACCCCCACCTTTGTAACTGCAACAAAGGAGCTCATCATTCACACCACCCCCCAACCCCCACCCGCGCCCCCCACTCTCAAACCCCAGCATTAGGCAGGGCCCCCACCAACCATCACAGCCCTCTTACTGTCTATACAGTATCCAGCAATGTGTCCAAAGTTCAGCAAATCAACGACTGCCATGGGCCCTTCTCACGATAGTCCATCGGGCTTCTACGCCTGTGCCCCTGCCGTCTCCGGGACCCTTGCATCGGTGGGGGAAACCTCCTCCGCAGAGGGCAGCAATGTATCAGGTACCAGGATGTCCCCAGGAGAAGTAGGTTGAGACGCTGTCGGTAAATCCATGTGTAGGGAGCCATCCTCCCCCACCATAACACGGTTGCACTCTGCCCTATCATCCTCACGGGATCCTCGACGTCGTCTCTGGCTGCTCCGCCTCCACGGTCTGATTCCCCATGCGCTCCGAGCCCCTGTCCGTTCTCCAGGGGGGGGATCATCTCCCCGGATCTCCAGCCACCCCAGACGTCCGCAGGAGCCTCGAAGAAGTGGACCTTCCCCTGGGAGATAACCTTAAGCTTGGCTGGATAGAGCAGCATATATTGCAGGTGCAACTCCCTGAGCTTTTGTTTGACTGCCAGAAAGGACTTGCGCTGTTCCTGAACCAACTGCGTATAGTCCGGGAAGACAGACACCTTCGCATTCTCGAACGTAAGATCCTTGGATTCCCTTGCCGCACGTAGGATGCAGTCCCTGCCACGGTAGTACAGGATTTGGGCGATGAGGGCCCGAGGAGGTACACCAGGCCTCGGGGGAGGGACCAACGCTCTGTGTGCCCTCTCTATTACGAATACTTCCGATAAACCCTCAAGGCACAACACCGTATGGATCCAGTGCTCAAGGAAGCGTTCCGGGTGGCCTGCCTCCGCCCGCTCCGGGATGCCCAGCACGTGGATGTTGCTGCGGCGTGCTCTCCCTTCCGCATCCTCCGCCCTGCGCTCCAGGGCCTTCGTCGTGGCCAAAAGTTGGGAGACCGTTTTCTTGAGGGACGCCACCTCCCCCTGCAGTTGTGTGATATTTCCTTCCGCATCCGTGACTTTATCGGCCACCTTGTGCAGGTAAGTCCGCAGGAGGTTCACGTCAATGGACACCGTCTCGATCTAACGTTTCAAGGCCGAGTGGGACCCCTGTATAGCCTTCAACAATTCCGCCCGTGACGGCTCCTCGGGTGCCGGACCCCCCTCCTCCTGCCCCGACTGGCGGGTGAGTCTCTGCGAAGGGAGCCTCTGCGTAGTGTATTGTGTAATGGTGTTAGGCTGCACCGCCCGAGGTGTTCTGTCCTTACGCATCATGAATTGTGGAGGCGGTCCTTCCAAACGTCTGCAATCCGCTAGCCCGTCGGCACAGCAGACCACTCAGATGTCTCACAAAGTCCAGGTACCAGGCCACCAGGCTCACTATATCCTCAGCTGGCCCCCCACTGACCAGAGGCGTCACACGTGCAGCTCCTGCTTGCGTATCCCCTGAAGAATCATCCCGTAGGGGCCGGCACGTGGGGCCACGGCCACCTATCCGAGCTAACCCGCACTCAAGCCGGCCAGGTCAGGAGAGGGCTGCGGGGATGCGTCCCAGGTTCCGACTCACCACACGGAGAGGCTAGGCCCAGCCACTGAAACCAGTCCCGAGTGGCGCTATGCGTGGGCAAACACCACAGACACCCACCTCCATTAGCCGTAGGTCAGTCTCCTCCAGGCCACCGGACATCTAGATGCTGTACCCCAAAACTAATGTCCCAGGTAGAGACCCAGTCCAGGCGGCTCAAAATGTCACTTCCAGTCCGGCCACAAGTGGCCCCACCTTCGGGCAGTTGAGATGTAGGCCTTCTCTGATCCGCCGTGCACCAGTACTTATAAGGAAAGGGGGAAGACCCTGATGGCGGCAACTGCCCCGAAGACCCCTCCCCGGCAGTCGCAATGGGCAGGTTCAGCTCCGTGCCCCAAGCGCACTCGGCCCTGTCCCGATGTGAGCAGGCCGCTCCCGCACCGCAGGGCTGGGGCACCAAGTCAAATACCGGGACCGGGACCCAGACAGCAGGATGCACCATGCCGGGTGGCTCCCCAGTTGCGGCAGAGAATCCCGGACCAGGCGGGTTCCTCCCTCACCAGGCCTTCCGATCCGGCACCGGCAGCTCCTCGCCACGTCTCTCAGGCCGGGCGGTACGGCAATCCAGGCTCCTCCCACCGCCGCTGCCACTGCAAAGGTCCTTGATGGTGGTGGGGCCCTCCGACAAGCCTGTGTCCCCTCCGCAACTAGGCCCGATCCCCGGCCTCAATTTACGATAGCCGCCGCCTCCACCGCGGGTCCACAGCCGGTCAGCAGGGATGCCCCACCTGGGCAACCCTACTCCCGATGGTTCCAGCGCCACTCCAACACCCCGGCAACTGTGAGGGGGGCCTGATGGCAATGCGTCCCCCCCGTATCCGGACACGTCGACGGTCGGGCCAGGTCGCAGTCCACGGCCTAGATTACAAGCAGGCCCAGCTTCCGGCCGGTCAGGTCGAGCCCTTCGACAATCCAGGCGCCCACAACGTCCAGGGCAGAACCGGAGGGGCACAGCACGGTCGAGGAGCACAGGAGCTCAAAACAGCACTCCGAGGTGGGTTGTAAGGATCACTTATTCAGGATGTAAGCGGCGGCCGGCAGGGAGCCGAGGGAGCTCACGTCCTGTCGGCCATGCTGCTTGGCCACGCCCCCCCATCGAGTCTTCTTAACACAGGATACTGCTTTTCGTAGATACTCAGTCTTTTTTATTTTTTAACATGTCTCTAAGTAAGGGTCCTCCCTGAGTCAAACCAGCGGAGCAGAAAAACCCCACTGCCGTCTCTATTCTCCTCAACTGAGGATGGAAGCACATCTAGGTCTGAAGAATTGATTCCCCGTCTTTGTTCCTGATATCCTTGTCTTTGGATGGCATACTTCCCAAAATATTCCCACCAGGTTTCTGGAATTCGTCACTGAAATAGCTGTTGATCCTCAGGCACTGTAAACAACTACACACCAGACTCGACAGTAAAGTCCAGTTGGTGTCCATGGCAAGGGTGCCACTGATGAGCTGTTCTATCTTGAAAAGTGTGTTCACAGGGTGGGGTCTTCATCAGTGCCTCTGTTTTTAAGCACTTGTGGGCATTATACCAGAGACTTCCACCCTAGCTTACTTCAGCTCTCGAGTCTTTTCTTGCGGCATAGTGCCAATATCGGCCCAACCCCAGACCTTTCTTCATACAACACACCACTCCACCAATAACCGACACAACACAAGTTTGATGGAGAAAGTTGTTGCAGTTTTATTAGCATATACATTATGCCACCATGTTGGGTTATCTTACGGGTCGATCCAGAGCAGGCCGCCTCTCGCGACCCGCTCACCTGATAAGCCATAACCCCTCGGGGTGTTAACCGCGGGGGCGTTGTCAGTTTCAGGGGAAAGTCTAACTCCTCCCCTCGGCGGACCTTTATTCCACCCCTTGCTCACGCCCCTCCCCCTCCGAGGACGGAGCGTTGTGGCAACCCCCGGTTGCTCAGGTCTACAACCGCCCGAAGGACTATCGGGGCGCCGTCGGTCCTCCAGGATCCATCACAGCGTGGATCTCCCTGGGGGATAATTCTGCTCTCACACCCACCGGTGCTCCTGTAGAGGGTACCCCTCTGTACCTTTCTGCATTGGATCACCCTGTAACTCCGCCATGGCCTGGGTGTGGCCCTGCCGCCCCAGAGTCCCCCCACCTACTAGTTTCCTATTAGTACAACCTGCTGCTCCTTGTGCTTTCCGCTATATCAACCAAAGATCGTCATATCAACTTCAGGTAAATGAACCCCGTCTACATCAAAGCACACAGTGCATTTGGCAAGTAGCAACCCGATCTGATGAAACAAGTTCTCCTATGCTTCAGGCTACTCCCAAGTTGTCGGGCGACACTATCCGCCTCTCATTGGCGCCGAGGACCTATTACACTACAATTGCAATCACCGGCCTCCTTCGGCTCAGGCAAGGACAACTCTGCTCTCTTCCTCAGCACCGCCAAGCTGGCACGCAACCAAACTTCCTTCTCACTACTGCTGCCCTCCGGACAGGGAACTGTGACAGTGATGTACATGAACTTCACAACTAACTGCCAACTGTGCTTTGCAGGTGTCCCTCTAGTGTGCCATCCCCCAGTCTGTTCCTATTCTGTACCGCTGGCTGACCAGCAACCAACCAGCCCCTATCAGGTAAACAACCACTGCCGCAGGCATGGTGTCCCCTGTCTAGCATGTGGCCTTACACCCTCACTTAGACCTACTGGGGACATATTCACCATCAAGGTCACGCCAGGCGGCTCACTCCCCTGACGCCAACCCTACTGTAGGCTAACCAACTCCTCGCATGTTTAGCCTCACTGGAAAGACACGTAACTTCCAAACCCATGGGAACCTAAATGTAAGACTATCACCTCTCAACTATGCTTGCCAACTGTGTTCTGGTGTTGGCTTAAAACACTGTGTAGAGGATCTCCTTATGTTTGACACTTGTACAAGACGTCCCCCTGTGCCTGGCTTTCGATGGACCCTATGAAGCTTGTAACAAGCCACCTATACAACTGTAATCCAGTTGTGCAACTAAGTGAACTAATCCTTCCTCGCTCTTAATTCCTGGCACGTGCACCCTGCCAAAGGAATCCTTACTTAGTACCTGAAAACAACTAAGTAGATGCTATCTAGGTGAAAGCTTACCCGAACACCTAGCCACGGGCCCTCCACTGCGTGTCAAACCCTGTTGTTGATTTTTAGCTGTTAAAATTGCCTGCCCCCTACCGAACCCTTCACGTAAAACCAGCCAAACCAATTGCTTACATGGCCAACTATGTGCCAACATGTGTCCCCTGAATTAACATGTTGGAGGCATACTGTGTCAGCCTGATCCAAAGTGGACGGTGCAAAAGAGGGTGGTGATGGACGGAGCATCTGAATCAATCTAACACTCACACCCAGTCAAAAGACCTGGGTTTAATCCATCACCGTTCTTTAGCCCACTCTGCCACCCCAGTTCAGACATGGCTATATGAAAATCAGTCTGACCCTGTGCCTCATGGGAACAGTCCAGCCCGAACTGCCTAGCCATGTCTTCCCTGGACCGGAAACAAGCTTCCGAGGACCGGTTTCTGGCATTCCTGCCGTCTTCAGCCCGGCTTGCTTGAATCCAGTGGCAAAGTGAACAAGGGACTCATGTCCGAGCATACCCTGCCACACTTATGGCGGCCAAAAGCGGTACAAAAGAGGGTGGTGATGGACGGAGCATCTGAATCAATCAAACACTCACACCCAGTCAAAAGATCTGGGTTTAATCCATCACCAAAGTGGAGGCAGAGCTGAGAGGTCTTAGTGGGATCAGACTGGAGGAGGTATGTGAGTGGCTAATGCAGGCCCAAAATTCTGTGCAACCTGTTAATGTATCCCCATAGTGCCAATGGGCTAGAGTAAGGAAACTCGCAATGCTGTGATACAACTATGTGATTGTCTCAGTGTGGGCCAGGATGCAGCAGTTAATGTGAGGCTTATGCCAGCCCACTAATCTGCAGGGCTATCTAGCTTGTTCAGTAAAGTGCTGAATATTGCCTGGTATATAGCCGCTATGCCATTTGCTTCTCTGTAATTTACAAAAGGAGCACTTCACTTACAAGAGTCGATGTTGCTTAGTTGCCCAAGATGAAGAAGCCACAGTTAAAGCTTTCTTGCATAGCCAACCACGAACTAGCCACCCCCTTCAGAGCTACACGCGTAAAACTGCTGTGTGTGACATTTCCATATTACAGTGCACGATGAGTGACATTGAAGGACTAAGAGAAACACTTTCTTGCTAGGACACATCATTGAAGATGAGGGAGACCCAAGGTCAGAATTACGCCCCTCAGACCCGCAAGCATTCTAGGCAGCCAAGGTTATCAGGCAGCTTTTGTCAGCCATTCCATAGCTTGGAGTGTGCATGTGTGAGACAGTAACCTATGCACGAAACCTTGGGCGTAAAAGTGCCTGGTCTTGAATGAGACTGCGTAGCTCAAATGGGACAGAGTATCACAAAATTACAGTCAGTCAGAACTGCCTTGCCCCGTGAGACCGGAGATATTAAGAGAAGTCCTCCATGTACCCCACAATGAGGACCCGCCCAGTCGTCTACCAGTTTACCCATGAGGTTACCTGTCCAGTCACCTAGGAGCTGTAGCCCGACCGGAAAATAAGACTTTGTTGCTGTTTGGCATTGCCTAATGTTGTTAAACAATAACTGTGGGTATCGGGGAAGAAAACTAAATTCCACCATCCTGAACTGATCAGCCTGTGTCAAGGGAGTAGTCCCAACATGGGTTTTATCAATGTGCTACATGTATCAGAGCACCCACCCGTCCCTCAGTGGATGGGGCCCCAGTTGTAGTTGTTCAAACTGCTAATAAAATTATTTGAAAACAAACGGCACAGCAATCCATTAATGCACATGAGATGCATTATATGCCCCAATCAACCTGTTGTTGAGCTGAAAACACATTTCCCATTTGCTTTCGCATTAAATGCATGATTAGCCCCTGTCCTGCCACTGCATCCAGTGCGAACACCCCAATTATTGCACCGTAAAACACATTGTCCAGACTCAAGTAAGAGAGAACATCCAATTCTGCACAGGGCTGCCTAATAAGTCCCAGCTCCCAGTTACTATTCATGTATTACTTCCATGAGTGAAACCAGCACGCGTCCCACACCCCGGATAGTAATGACAACTGGGGAGAACATGGGAATCCCAGACCCTAACACACTGCCCCCAGTGTGCTATGATCCTTATACCTGTTGATAATTCAGGTGGCCCCCCATGTGGGTGGGGCGGTTCTCGTGCGAGGATCCTGCATTAGAGACAGAAAACATTCATTAAAATGTCCCCCCCCCGATCCACGATCTGCATTCTCTGCAATGAGACATGGCCCTCAATGCCCCACCGCTACCCAGGCCAGTTGTGGTTACGAGCACTAATTAGTCAGCATTACCGGCACCCTTCCACAATTAAAGTTGTCCTCTCTTAATAATTGAAGAAAGTCCATTCATAAACTAAACACTTCTCTCCTTGGCTCTGAAGGCGTCTACCCAAGTGTTCTGATGCCTATAGAGGCTGCCCATGCTTGCAGTATTATCCCTCTAACTGAGTAGATCCTCTGTTGTCGCATGCGCCAGTCACCAACTTCTGGTAACACACAGCTTGCTACCTCTAACAGTCTGTTTAGATCCGAGGTTTGCACGAGTTGCCCCAATGCTTAAATAACGTTTGAATATTACGTTAGACTGACCGCCTTCAATGTACCTCACTTGTACTATATACGCTAATGTGATTGGCACCCAAGACCCATTCTCCTCTTGTAATGCCAAGTACAAACTTCTTCTACTATCAGCTCTCGTTGAAACTTGCTTCTTGTAACTTCGCATAGCTATGTACTGAGAACACCTATGGGAGTATCGGTTCTGTCCCCCTTGAGAAGCGTTCTGACCCCCATTGGGCAAAGTCCGTGCTCCCACTCCAGGCGCATAGAACTGCAGAGCCCTGCAACAAGGTTCCTTTCGTCTCTAAAAACTACCCCGGCTACTCTGTAGCGGGCCTCTAGCTTGAAGCTTGGGTCAGTCATTCCACGTTTAACTGAGTGTTTAAATCTATTCTCGCTCCCCAAGAGTTCGGCTTCAAATTGTTAAGAGTTCATGCACTAATATCCTCATGCAAAGCCCAATTCCTACTGGTAGGCCCGTAATGTTCTTGTTAAACTTTGATTAATTGCTAGCATGGTTACCCTCGCACCAGCATATCATGCCAGGAATGATGGATGAAGACACTATTTCTGAAACACCAGGAATACGCTCATAATGATCAATGATGCTAATAGACATCAGCTATTAACGATGAATTCATAATCAATGCTATATACACACCACCTAGACAGTGTTTGTGTGGACCTTACACGCCATGAAGAACAATGACGTTAAGTAAATTGCAACAAGACATGCCCCACCATCAATTTAATACTTTCTACACGTGCCAAACCACAACACAGGTCGCTTAGATGGCTGCCATGCAGTGATCCACGACGTCCTCCTCTGACCGATCCTGCATGGATATAAACAAAAGACATCCAAGCCCGCTGAACGGGCTCGAGAACCCCCATGGTGTTGAGTTACCTTCGGCATGTGATCGTATAATTGACACGACACTTCCCCATATGCATAGGATCCTAAGGCATGCCTAATGCCTATTCATTTAATATCACCAACTAAAACACGTTGAAGCATTCCAATGTTCTGAACAGCAATACTAATCCCAAGGAGCAACAATGACCACTGGAATAAAATTAACATTGGGTGCAGCAGCAATGTGCTGCCCGGTGTATGGAGCTCTCCCTAGTAGCAATAAACGCCATGTAATGAAATAACACTACAATTAGAGGCTCCCGCCGTCTTACAGGTGTAGTGGCAGACGCATGTAGAAAAGAGTACTAATGCCCTCTCATGTCACCAATAAAGAATGCTTTCAAAATTGTACATTGTCAGTCCACAAAGTGGTTTCTCTATGTATCGTACAGCCATATGTCTAATGCGGATAAAATTAAATGTGGATGAGGTGGGGGAGATCCCATGTCAACCTGCTCAAATTGGTTGATAACTGCTCACATACCAGCAGCTAGGTTCGGAGCTCCCTGGGTATGTGTTGACCTTGGTTTGGCTGAAAACACAAAGAAAGACTGGGGAAGCAAAAGGGAGATTCAAGTTGTTGAGTGTAGTAGGCCGAACTGGCCACTGTAGAATTAGCTTGGATGCGTAAATAAGGTATGTATATTATCAACTCCACAGGAGCATATATGTTTACGCCAACTCAACATATGTTGAACTCACCCATCAACTAACTCATCCCTGGGTAACACACATACGCTCCCTGAGCTATATATACAGTGGTTGTAGCACAATAGCTGTCCATAAAATTGCCCTTAAATATGTCTACTACTTACAGCTGTATCAATACTATTGTTAGTATTTAACTTATATGTAGCTTAATGTTAAGAGCACGTTCATCATCAAGGCTAGACCCAAAGTGTCAGGGCCCTAAACCATATAAACAGTTATGTTTATGAGAGAACTGTTACACGAATAAACACACAAAATTAGCATTGTAAGTTATTACTTAGAGTACTTCCGTCGATCACGAACATACCCAAAAGTGTCAGGGCACTGCACTATATAACCAGATACGCTCCTGAGTTAAATGTTACAGTGAAAGAACAAGCAAAATTAGCAGGCCATAGAGTTGAAGCAACACATGCAGAAGGACACAATATCAAGCGAAGCAAGTACAGACTGTACAAGCCAAAGTAAGCATATATATGACAACATTTTCAATGACAAAGCACTTCCTGGCGAGAAATCCTGCAGCACTGTATCCATTCAAGCCGGCCCATTGACCACAGTGGGACAAACCCAATTACCATGCGCTTCCCGTTGTGATGTGTGATCCTACAAACCCATCTTGATGAAGTCCTGCAGTAATAGAAATTGAAAGCAATAAATACCTCATACCCGCCCCCCACCACCCACCACTGGCCCCGTTCACTCCATGTTTGTTGACCTTCCCTTTGCCGCTCTCCTGCTACAAGACAAAAAAAAAACAACACATAAAATTCCCCAAGCCCGCCCCCCCCGCCAAGAACAAGGTCGCCTGTGAGGAGGAGGGAGGAGTAGGAGAGCGCGCTCGTCACACGCATGCGCGCTATCCGACCAGCGACCATGCATGACCCCAGAAGGCCAGCGGGTGATAATCGCGCTACCTGGCGTGTGCCGACCTTCTCTTCCAGCTGTCCTGCAGTAAGACACAAACAAAAGCGTCAAGTGCCCCCACAACCCCCCCGCATCCCCATTGCACGGGTGAATACAAAGTCCAGCATCTCACGATTGTCATTATTGCTTCATTTAATGTAATGTTCGCCTTTGTATTTTGTTCACTTGTAATGTACTCAAGTATCAGTTGTGTTCCTATTAAGAAGCGCTCTGACACCTTCGGGAAAAGTCTATGCTATATAAAAATGCACACATAATTAAATAATTAAATAAATAAAAGTCGCTGATCCCTTAATAAATATATGACACATAACGCATCCATCCAGAACAGTAACGAGAAAAGTAATCCTAGTGTAACAAATAATGTCCATAACAGCGCACCGACTCCTGCGTGTAAACATTGCGACAGGGCAAAAGAATCCCAACCCCTCAGCTCTGCTAACGATGGAGCTGCAAGGGGGGTGGGAAGGGGAGCACGCTCAAGACTAGCATGCGCGAAGGCGAGACTGGCCTCCGTCAATTATAACCGCCCCAGAAAGTCCAGTGTGGGCCCCAACCACGAGGACAATGGACCAGTGAGGCCACAGGTGCCAGAACAAAGAGCGAGTATAAGACAAGAGGGAAAACACTCCTACGGCACCGCCCGCAAACGCCGCTCTCTCCCTTCTGGCCAGGGTCCGAGGGAGGGAGCAGGGGCCCGATGCCCGGCCACCCCCGCGACCCACCGCAAGCCCCAAGAAGATGAGGAGGCCCGGGGCCGGCGCGTGCAGAGTCAACGGCACGGTAAGGAACGGAGCAGAATCACGGGAGAGGGAGAGGAGGAGGGGGGACCTCCCGCCCGCCTAACGCGCAAGGCCCCCCGGAACCCCTGGCCCCTTCTCCCCACACGAGCAACAAAATTACAACTGTCCCAGCCACCTACCTCGCCCCCCTCAATACAGCCCTCCTCCCCCCGCAGCAGGAGAAGCAACGCGGCCCCGCAGAACGGACCCCCCGCCCCGCACTCCCCTATGAAAAACAAACAACCCTTAACCCTGCAACAAACCCACAACTTCCCTCCTCACCTTATACAAAAAAAAAAAAGCAACTGGCAGTCGCCCGCTCAGGGTCCAGGCAGAGGAGGGCGAGGGTCAGCACGAGCAGCGGCCAACAAACAAAGAGGGCGCTTGACCCTCGCCCCCTGGGCTATATAGTCACCCCTCTCCCCAAGACACAGGAAGTGACATCACGGGGGAACCTCTAATCCCCCCAACCACGAGACCGCTTAGGGTCTGTGCCATCCTATTGCACTAAGGGTGGCCGCCCTCGTAGGTGGCCAACTTTGGTGTCCCGGGGCAGCCAATCCTTGTCGGACGACATGCAAATGGCGCAGAAGGGTAGGCATAGATGGAGTTAATGTTACATTGCTGGTTCATGCGTTTTGCGTTTTGTGAGAGTTGACTCGGACTCATGGGCCGGTTTAGGGTTGGCACAGGTCAACAACCCTTCAGAGTTTCTCACAGAACACGGAGTCCCTGGGCCCAAGCCTTTATCAATTTTAGAGCCGTTTGTTCAAGGGGCGAGGTCCCGGTGCTGCGCAGCCACGAAGGCGCAGCTTTAAATAGCTGTTTTTTTACTGCTTTACGTCCTACAGGGACTAATGTTTGTAGAGGCCAGTGTAAGCTCCCCCAGGTTTTCGCAAGCTCCGCGAGGTCTGTTTCACAGATTCCGGTCCAGTCGTCACGTGACTGATTTCACAGGGGCAGAAATGTAAGTGCCCTGCATTCCTCTGTGAATTTAAAATACAAATTAATTATTTGACAGTTCTCTGACGTCTGTGGACGTGTCAGATTTAGCGTGCATGTAGGTGCAGCAGCTAAAGTGGGTCATGAGGAAAGGCTTGTGAGGAGACAAAGCAAACCTGGTACGGATTCTTTGCGCTGGATAGACATGTCCAAAAAACTTCTGCGTTGTAGGCATAGTGTGTTAGTATGACGGACACCATACTCCTGAGGCGTGAGCCGGGAGCATCGCTAACGCTGTATTAATAATTACGCTGCTCATACAGATTTGTGCTTTTAACTGTGTGGGGTCTTAACTGTTTTTTATTATTACCTCTTTTCGCCGTATTTTAATGCTGATTGCACTATTGCTGCCTTCGGGGATCCACTGATCGGGGCAAGGGAGGGAGTGTGGTCGCCATCTTGGGGGAGGAAGACGAGGTCGCAGACTAGTGTTTGCTGACTCCCCTGCCTGAATTTGAATTTGAATTTGAATGGGGATTTATAAAGCGCGTAGCTACCCTGGGGCGTCCCAGCGCTGTAAATCGACCTATAGTTCCGGAGGAGGGGCAGAGGAAGTGAGGTATTATGGGAAGAGCCATGTTTTTAGTTGCCTACAAAAGGCCAGAAGGTTGTGTTCTCTCCGAATGGAAAGTGGGAGGGAGTTCCACAGTATTAGGGCATTGTAAGAAAACAATCGCCCCCCGGAAAGGGCCTTTTTTATTCTAGGAACGTTGGCCAGGGAGAGGGAGTCTGTTCTGAGTTGTTTGTTAGAGTGATGGGGTTTGACGAGGGATCTCAGGATCGGAGGGCCTCTGCCTTGCATTATTTTGTGTGAAATGCATAGGGTCTTAAAGGTGATCCTTTCTTTAATCGGGAGCCAGTGTAGGCTTTTGAGGGCTGGTTTAGCCGAGCATCTCGACTTGGTCCCGGTTAAGAGTCTGGCGGCGGCGTTCTGAGCGCGTTGCAGTCTGTTAATGATTGACGCGGGGGCCCCTAGGTAAAGGGCGTTTCCGTAGTCCAGTCTGGAGTTCACCAACCCCTGCATCAGCAGTTTCCTAGATTGGAAGGGGATCAGAAGGAGGATTTTTCGCGCTGTTCGAATGAGGCCGAAGCAGATGCCAGTGGTTTTTCTGGCCTGGGCTTTGAAATTGAGGTCTTGGTCCAGCCAGATGCCAAGGCTTTTGACTTCGGGTTTGGGGGTGGGAGGTGATCCCATGCAGGGCCTGGCCACCTCCGGGGCTCCCATAAATGATGTTAATCAAGCACCTGCGCAGCGGGCGCGCCTAAGGCAAGCCCGTCTGTGCCCGTCGGCGCCAGGCCGTCGCAAGTCGCCGGGACCCCTGCCCTTTTTCCTGCAAATCACATTGTGTATGCGCAGGAAGAGCTATTGGCTTGGGAAGCTAAGTGTCCCTCTCCTGTCTGGGTTCCAAGTGAGGATGTTTTTCACTGCAAGTACTGTGCCTGCCATTTCCCATCTAAGGATTCGCATTCCCGTCTGGGAGATGGTATTGTTCTAAAGTTTTTGAGTCTGACTGTAGATTTCTTGCCAAACATCACGGTGAGGTTTTCGATTTCCTAACAAGAAGAAGCCCCGGGTGTTTTATTCCTGACCGAGAAGTGGCTTACGCCTGACTCGGTGGCTGAATCCTGTTTGGCCCTCCCTTCGGGATATAGGTTATATAGTATTTGCTGACAGGCAGGTAGAGGGAGGGGCTTTGCAATTATTACTAGGGAAGTCTACAATTGTTCCCTGAATAAAGAGAACACTGCTGACTGTGAAAGCGCTCTGTTTAAAATCACACTGAATTATAATTTCACTATGACCGGCCTCCTCATTTACCGCCCGCCAGGTCCATCTGGTCCCTTTAGAGAAGATCTGCTCAACAAAGTCGCGCAATATGCATGCAGGACGGCTAATTTCACTATTCTTGGGGACCTCAATCTCCATCTTGATAATTGCAGGACGGCTGAGATCGCAAGCTTTTTGGCCGATCTGGAGGCCTATCAGATGACCCAACCGGTGCAAACTGGTACTCATGTGGCTGGTCACCTGCTGGACCCTATTTTCTCCAACCTAAGCACTTGTACGGTTTTATTGCCCGTTCCGCAGGCATGAACCGACCATTTTTTGGTCCCCTTTACCATGCAACGTCAGGTAAAAGGCGATTTGATTTGCCCAGCTCTTCCTGTTGGGACACACTTACCCCCTGAACTCACGACTGTAGTTGGTGCTGGTTGCTGGACGCTGCCCAAGGCCCTGAGAGTCCCCCCGCTGCCGCGTTTCGTAACTCGCGGCTGCCGAGCGGGGGACTCCATTTCCCAGCATCCTTCCTGGTGGGGCGCCGCCTGACGACGCAACAACCGCGACCAGAGGCCCTTGAAAGATCCTGCAGCCCCGGTGGAGCGGGTGCCGCTCTTCCTGTTGGGACACACTTACCCCCTGAACTCATGACTGTTGTTGGTGCTGGTTGCTGGACGCTGCCCCAGGCCCTGAGAGTCCCCCCGCTGCCGCGTTTCGTCACTCGCGGCTGCCGAGCGGGGGACTCCATTTCCCAGCATCCTTCCTGGTGGGGCGCCACCTGACGACTCAACAACCGCGACCGGAGGCCCTTGAAAGATCCTGCGGCCCCCCGTGGAGCGGGTGCCACTTTTACTGTTGGGACACACTTACCCCCTGAACTCACGACTGTTGTTGGTGCTGGTTGCTGGACGCTGCCCCAGTCCCTGAGAGTCCCCCCGCTGCCGCATTTCGTCACTCGCAGCTGCCGAGCGGGGGACTCCATTTCCCAGCATCCTTCCTGGTGGGGCGCCGCCTGACGACACAACAACCGCGACCGGAGGCCCTTAAAAGATCCTGCAGCCCGAGTCGCGGGATCGCGCGCGGGTCTGCGCCGGGCTAAGCCCGGGCAAAGGGCGGGCCGTCTGTGGCCAAACGAGGCCGGGCTGGGCCTACCATCTTTTCTCTAGGTCCTGGACTTCTCGAACTATTTTCCAGTAAGCCGCCTTTTCCTCAATTCTCGCATAATTGACTCTATCCATTGTAAACGCTGTTTGATTATCTAACTGCTTGACATTAATGTAGTCGTCTATAGTGGTTTAACTGGATTTGTATTAATACATGTGCGCACCATGTCTTCACGCATGTCTAGAGAAAAATCCTCATTAACAGGAGCCACAAGAGGAACACTAGATAATTATATCACTAGGGCCACCACAGAAATAGACAGAGAAATCGCGCTGGCTGAGCGACGCGCCGAGCGCCGTCTATCTGTCGAACTTCTTAAACACAAGCGCTCATCTTTGGGTCCAACACAATTAGTCATATCACCACACAACAGTAAACAAATAGAGCATGAGGGGCATGATCTATCTAGCAACGATAGCATCCCACTAATACTGCAATCAATCAATCAATCAATCATTGCCACTTATAAAGCGCGCTACATACCCGTAGGGTCTCAAGGCGCTGGGGGGGGGGGGGGGTGCCGCTACTGCTCGAACAGCCAGGTCTTCAGCTTCTTCCTGAAGGAGAGGTGGTCTTGGGTCAGGCGCAGGTCGGGAGGGAGGGAGTTCCAGGTCTTGGCGGCCAGGTAGGAGAAGGACCTTCCTCCTGTAGTCGCTCTTCGGATGCGGGGGACGGCGGCGAGGGCGTGGTTGGCTGATCGGAGGTGGCGTTTGGGAGCGTAGAAGTTGACTCGGCTGTTGAGGTAGCTCGGGCCTTGGTCGTGTAGGGCTTTGTGTGCGTGGGTGAGGAGGCGGAAGGTGATTCTTTTGTTGACGGGGAGCCAGTGAAGGTCTCTCAGATGTTCGGAGATGTGCAAGATAGAACCTCCATAATTGACACCAATGCCTCAGCTTCCTCTCCTAATTCATTATTAGAGATGGAAGTATTAGCAGAAACACTTTCACCCACAGTACAGATTGTCCAAAAAGAGAATAAACGCTGTAAGACTCAAACACGAGCCCAAGGCCCACCACCAAAAAAAAGAAGGAAGAGGGGTGGGGACAGACATGTAGGCAAACGTGTAAAAACATGTACACCGTCAATTGATTTAACTAAGAAGCAAGCTATGAGGGACACATTACCTGGTCCTAAAATGTTATTTCCAGAGGTTTCTTTTTCAGAAGGACAAATGGAGGCTATGGAACACCTCCTAAAATTTCTCTTTTACCTCTTTTAGAGAGAGTTAAGAGGCTGGGAGATCAAATGACTCACTTATTGGAAGCCTCCCACCTAAATGAAGAGGCTTTAAAGCAACTTACTTCTCAGAAAAATCAATCTACATCCAAGTGCCCCACACCGAGACCAAATAAGTCTCAAGGGGAATGTCCCCTTCTAAAACCAGGGCTTGCCCAGACCGCCCACACTGCCCCTGTCAGATCGGAGCCGCTTAGACAGCCACCTAGAGAGAAAACTTCAATAGGACCATTAAACATCCCGAACCCTAAAAATACAGTAACAATGAGGGTACCCCCATCACATATGGCCCAAAACCACAGTGGACACTTTATAGATTTACCCCCTGAAGCAGTTAATTATGTCATTATTCTGACCGGAGTCCCACTTTTGGCCGAAGGTAGGACAGAACCCCATGCCAATCTTAAAAATAAAGTTTTACATTGGCTGTGTACTAACAGACCCCTCCCTTCACATATAAACGGAGATATAGTGTCTGTTAGACGATCTAACTGGGTGGGTCCCCGACCAAAAGATATTGAGGGGGATGTTGTGATAATTAACTTCAGGGACCATAGAGCTGTTACTCATATCACTGATTGGTTCCTGGGGAGTGGTGAAGGTGGCATTTCATCCCGCAATTTGAGCTATTTTTATCCTAAAGCTCTGCTGACCCCCCCAAACTTTCCATCAATTCCTCATAAATTTAACTTCTCACACCCCCCAGTTGTAATACTCAATATTTAACATTGAGACCCGGCTTCACCAGACTTCCCTCATTCTTTCCACTCAACCGTACTAATAGGCCCTTTCTCCCTCATTTTAATAGGCACCACCATATAAACCATAATGAGCGATGGAATATCCCTTTGTATAATCCATTTGAACCACTGTCAAGTCTAGAGGACTTGGATTGACAGCAGATGGTTATACAGGGCCCCCAGCACTTAGTTCTTCCTCCTGGAAACTTAAAAAATCAAGATGGGCGTGGGGATAATATTACTCCACTCAGTGATTCAAATGAAACTATTGAAACAGGAAGGCGTCTTCCCATGTTTCACAGGGAACAAATTATACGACCACCAGATGACAAGGCACATCCGGACCTTCCATTCATCAAACCACCCTCTATTCTTAGGGAAGAGGAAATTAGAGACATTGCAATACAAAAGGTAACAAATCCTCTTAATATGTCCCACTCAGTTCTGTCCTGGAACGTGGCAGGCCTGGTAAACAAACTTGCCCAACAGTCCTGGCGGGACCTGGTTGATAAATACACCATCCTGTGTTTACAGGAAACCTGGGCCATAGATCCTGCACACCTACTGGGGTACCGGACCTTTCACTCTCCAGCTTTACCATCCTCTCATGGTAGAAACAGTGGGGGTTTATGTATATATCTCAGTAATGTGACCGGGCTTACTGTCTTAAAACACTTTCTGACTGAAAACTATCAGATTTTAATTCTTAGATGGGGCATTTCCGACAAATTGATCCTAATCAATTTTTATAATAATGTGTCTATTGACCACCTAGATAAAGTACAAATAATCTGTTCCGTGATGTTTCTTTTATAAAGGACAAAATTGGAGGGGAGTTTTTTCTGGTCTGGGTGGGTGATTTTAACTGCAACATTTGTCAGGACGGTCCGAAGGGCTTGTGCGGCCTCGGAAACTCTACCGATGACAACCCAAGTCACTTTGCCCACTCGAGGCAGGGTGACATCCTGAATAATTTGTTGTTTTATTTTAATGTTACCTACATAAATGAGTTATGCTTGCCAATAATTGAGTTCCAACCAACCTATCATGGTAGAGGGTGTAGTTCTACAATTGACTTTACCCTTTTTTCCAAAGCGTATGCATATTTAATAACTTCCTGGGAGACAATAGACGTTATCTAGGGAGACCATTATCCAATCTCCTTCTCCATAAAAAAGTTTGAACCAGAGCGGCCCTGGGTGAAAAATAGTACCTCATACCAACAACCGATCACCCTTGTGCGTAACAACGGTTACACCCTTAAATGGGATAAGGTTGACCCTGTGGGCTTACTAACAAACCCATTATCTGAAAAGAAGAAAGAAATTTACATCTGCCTCTCCCCCAGGGACGACCCTTTTATTATTTTGGATTCTTTCTCCAAAATACAAATAACCTTAAAACAACTATTGACCAGATACCATCGCCCAGTCTCGCACCACCAAATTGGTTGGTTCGATCACAACTGCACTGCTGCTTTAAAAACCTTTAAAAAGGCCCTCCATGCTCTTACCGTCTGGCAAAGAAAAACAGGGAGAAATCATTGAAACAAGAAGCATGGCAGGCCCTAATAACTGCCTCCAAAAATAGGGACTCAGCCTCTTTCTGGAAGGTGGTTAATTCCTCTATTTTTCGTGACAAAAATAACACAGCAGTGATAGATATTGCTATAGATGGTGAAGCTTGGGTCACTCACTTTGAACACCTTTATGAAAACAAATCTTCTCTCACATCAGTATCTTCTGCCCTTACTTCTACGTCTGGAATCATGGGAAGAGCTTGCAAGGGAGTCTTCCCTTTAGGAATTTCCTTTACCTGTGACAAGGTCAAAATGGCAATAAGGGAGAGTCCTCCGGGCAAAGCGCCTGGTCCGGATGGCATACCAACTGATGTTTTTAAACACAAAATTGACCTCTGGGCTCCACTTTTAACTAACGTCATGAACAGTGCAAACTTGGTTGGACTAATACCAACTTGGACCGAGGCCATAGTGGTCCCTATTTTTTAAAAGGGCGATAGACAAGATCCAACTTGCTATCGGCCTATCTCCCTTTTAGATAAAGGTGGCCGGTCTCATCATTCTAAAGCGAATCCAATTGTGGGCCGATGAAGGAAACATTATATCTAACTTCCAGTATGGTTTTCGCACCGGCATGGGAACAGTATAGCAGAGCTTAAATTTGTATCTTTTAATTTCAAAGTACACCCAGGCCAGAAAAGGGAATCTTTTTATTACTTTTATTGACCTAAGCTCTGCTTTTGACTGTGTGGACCACAACCAACTTTGGTCCACACTATCTGACCTGGGGATTGATGAAAAAATCTTACATTTCATCAAGGAACTGTACAGGGGTGCTGGGGCCAGGGTGCGCTTTGGCAAACAAGGCGAATGCTCGTCTAAATTTTCCATCAAGCGGGGAGTGAGACAGGGGTGCATTCTTGCTCCCCTGTTATTCACGTTATATATAAACTCTATTGGCGAACACCCTGAAGGGTTTCCCCTATGATTACCCTTCATTCCAGGGCCACCCTGTCCCCAAACTCCTGTACGCTGATGATGCGGCTATTATGTCGCAGACCAGGTTGGGTCTCCAGAGGGGACGGTCACTAAATTTAATACCTACATGAAAGATAAGGGGCTAAAAGTCAACACTACCAAAACATACACTATGGCCTGTGGGCATGGTACTAAGAAAGCACCCTGTCCCATATACCTAGAGGGCAGGAGGTTAGAGACTATGGATCACTTTCCTTACCTTGGAATATCCTTTGATAGGAGATGCACCTGGCACACAGCAGTTAAAGCGAGAAAATTATCCTTCTCGAGGGCGGTCGGTGCACTCCATAATTTTGTGGCGAAACTTGGTGGGAGACCCGTTAAAGAACTAATTACATTATACAAGGCTAAAGGTATGTCCACGGCATCTATGGCTCAGGAATCTGGGGTATTGAAAACATAACATCTATTCAACTAATTGAAAATCAATACCTCAGATATTTGCTGGGGGCTCCTAAATCCTCAGCAAATTACGTTACCCATATTGAATCAGGTCTGCCTTTTATTTCTGACACCATAAAAATTGCACCCATCCTTTTATGGCACAAGGTGTGGGTTACCCCGGAGACAGCTTTTAATCGCAAATTAATTTCGGACTGTCTTATCCTGGATGGTGTAAGAAATATTAAATGGTTGTCCCACGTGCAAGCTCTGATGACCGAGCTTGGCCACCCTGAGTTCTTCTCCAGTCCACTTAGTATGGAAACCATCACTAGAAAACAATTGAAACAATTGGCCATGAATCACCTAACCAACAAATGATGGTCCAGAGAAAAACTTAAAAACACAGTTCTGGCCTTTCAGGAAATTACCATTAATCCAGGGCCTCAATTGTATCTTTTAAGTTATCTAACCTGTTACTCAAGAATGTTATTAACACGGTTCAGGTTTGGAACCTTCTTTCGTATAATTACATTCCCATTATGTAACACTTGGTCGAGAGATTTGCCCACCTGCCCCTGTGATGATCTATCGCCTCAGTCAAACTTACATTGTATTTTATTTTGCCAATTTTATGTTGTTCCACTGAGGATTATTCTGAAAGCTATCCTTAAAGCATGGGGCCATCGCTCTTGCAGAATAGCCTATGTTAGACTGCAACAGCTGAAAAATGTTTCTGTAGCTCAGGCTATATCTAGTTTTTTTAAATTATTGATTAGGTTCAGAAATTCTATGTAAAGCTTTTTAATTTTTGTGCGCTCATGTAGTTTTTAAAACATTTTATCTTCATCTAATTGGACTTGCCCGCTTTTTAATTAACAATGATTTTATCTCTTTGTATTTCTGTGATATGTTGCAATTGTATGTTTTTTTTCTTATATTGTATGCTTTTATGAATTCAATCTTGAATATCGAATAAAGCTTTTAAATTTGAATTTGATTTCCCCAGCTCCTGTCTTAAAGCGTCTGTGGCACAAGCTCGACTCTGGCCGTCTCTCGACATGGCTGTTTGGCCACAGGCCCCAGTTGCCACCGGACATGGAAACAGCATATTCATGCTTAAATGAGTGGGTAATCTCAGGCCTGGATAGTTGTATTCCGGCGAGGCTGGGAGGGAAATTCTGTGGGCCATCAAACCCTTGGTTTGATGACTCATTTGTCACAGCCAAAAAGGGTTGTGAGCAGCTGGAACGCGCTCTTATGACCAGGCTGCAAAAAGGAAATATCGTGCCGCAATTAATCAATACCATAAGCTTATTCAGCAAGCTCGAGCCAAGTTTGTGGCCGATAAAATTCTGGCCAGTACAAACCCTGCCAAAACTATCTTTGCTTTGCTGAAGAGCATGAAGAGCGGTGGTATCTTGGGGACCTCTTCCATCTCCTCTAATCAGCAGTGTACTGAGTTGGCCCTGTACTTTGTGAATAAAGTCGATAAGATCTATCAGGGTTTACCCACCCCTATTTCGCCTCAGGCGGTTGGGGACCCGGGGACTTTGGGTTCCATGGGTGCTAACACCCTGTCATCTTTTTCTCCGCTGTCTCAGATGGAGTTTGAGGTACTTTGCTCAAAGATTAAATCAGGCTCACCAGCGGATCCACTGACGCCTGCGCACTTTCGCCAGTTCCATTCTCTTCTTTTTCCGCTGAACTTCAACCTGGTCAATCTCTCTCTGTCCTCAGCGTCTGTCCCAAGGGCCTGGAAACATGCCAAGGTTATTCCTTTGCTCAAGAAGCCTTGTTGGACCCTGCAGAGCCAGCTAATTATCGCCCGATCTCCCAATTGCCATTCCTGGCTAAGGTGACTGAATCGCATGTGAATTCCATTCTATCCAGGTTTGCGGAGCAGAATGACATCTTCGACCCATCCCAAACATGGCTTCCGTCCCCGCCATAGCACTGAGTCTGCATTATTGGTTGTCACGGAGGCCATTAGGGCGAACCTGGATGTCGGAGACTCAGCAGCCTTGGTCCTTTTGGACCTAAGTGCCGTTTTCGACACTGTCTCCTATGCGATACTCTTAAAACGCCTGCAGGAAATTGGCATCAGAGACATGGCTCTGGAGTGGTTACGGTCTTTTTTGGAAGGAAGGTCCTTCCAAGTTCACGTTCCTCACTTCCATTCTCAAGAGCTTGCCTTGCGCCAGGGTGTACCACAAGGTTCAGTGCTAAGCCCCTTATTGTTTAACATCTAAGTCCAACCTTTGGCTGTGTTAGTGAAGGAAAGGGGCTTGGCACTGGTATCATATGCTGACGACTCTCAGCTAGTGATCGCCTTTTCCAAGAAAAGCTGTACAACTTGAGCAAGTTTAAAGAGGACCTCTCTGTGATCGCGGACTGGATGGCGATTAACTGCTTACAGCTTAAATCTAGCAAGTCCGAGATCTTGCTGTTTGGGAAAGATCGGGCTGTGGTCTGAGAGTCATTGGCCTGACCGTCTGAAACCTGCCCCCTTGCCCAAGGAGACATTGAAAAATCTAGGCATTTGGTTCGACAATGGCCTAACATTCAACACCCAATCCAAAGCAGTGGATGGGGCTTGTTTTGGTATTCTGAGGGGCTTGAAACCGTTGTTGTTTTTTTTTCCCCCCGAAAGTCTGCCAAATCATCCTTCAGGCGACAATCCTGTCTAGATTGGATTATGGGAACTGCCTATACCTAGGCGCGAACAAGGCTAGCGTTAAGCGTCTTCAAAGGGCACAGAATGCAGCTTCCCGCATGTTGAAGGCCCTCCCGTACACCTGCTCGGTTTCCCATGTACCTCAGAAACTCCACTGGTTGCCGATAGAAAAGCGCATCCAATTTAAGGCGCTCTGTTTTGCGCACAAGATCCTCTCACCTCAGGCACCGGCGGGACTGACGGGGCTGTTAGAGTTCTATGCGCCACGATGTCCTTTAAGATCTGCCGCCTTAGCTCTGGTATGCACCCCGCGTGTCTGTAAAGCCAGAGCGGGTGGCCGTTCTTTCCGGTGCCTGGCCGCGCAACTCTGGAACTCTCTTCCTGTGTCCATCAGAGTGATCCAGAATCATTTTGCGTTCCGGAAGGCCATTAAGACCTGGCTCTTTCCGGCTTAATGCTTCCCGTATTTGGTTCTTGCCCGGGAGTTTATGGTCTGCGCTGGGATGCCCCGTTGCTGGGGCAACCATGCGCAATATAAATCTGACAAATAAATAAATAAAAATAAATAAATAAATATGTCTCTTTGTATTATCTTTTCATGCTATATATTCTATATTTTTCTCCTTGTATATTTAATGTCATTTGTTAGGTTGTACAGTGCTGACACCAACATTTTGGTCTTCTTCGCACTTTATAAAACTTCATAAGTAAAAAAAATATAAAATAAGGCAATAACCTGGGACTTAGAGCTTAATTCGCATGGAATTTGTGATTTCGTATCTACCTCAAACACGGTCGGCTCCACATTTGAAACTGATATACTAAATTGTGCTTACAAAATTTCATGTGGAAGGAAACCTTCTGTTTGCCGTTTGTGGGGCTGATCTTCCATTCTATCAGTGTGACTGCTGCCTCCCCATTGTTGAAACGGCCGGCGGCAAACCCTCTGTGACCGGCTCATTGTTTGTTTTTCCCGATGACATTACAAGAATTGAATATTGGAAGGCAGCAGGGGTGTTCTCCCACGGAGGCTGCGCCGGTACATTGTTCTCAGAGCGAGGCCGCGATCACAGATGTCACAGAAGGCATGCTACGGACATTTTATGCGATTTGAAATGCAAATGTATATATATCTTTTAACCTATGGGTCTTAAAGTGATTGGACAATCAGTAGGGAGTTCAGTATGAGACCTGCCCCTATGAATAGTTTTTTCTCCTTCTGCCTTGCTGCAGGCCTATTTCCATTACAATAGAATGCAGGAGCAAGTGCTTTCCAAAGGGCTTCAATTGTTGTGCAGAACCACCTGCCCTTGCAAGTCAAAATGGTAATTTAGAAGTAGCAAATTTGAATGAGTTAGAAAGGTGCGATTTATCTGTGAAGTATTGAAGCTATGCACAGAGTGGGCGTTCTCCGGTGTTCATAAGGGAGCCAGAGTATAGGCTAAAACAAATATCCACCATGTTGTGGACAGACGACTATGATGATTTGATGCAAAATTTACCCAGCTCTTAAGTGTTTTTCCCAAGGCACGCACATCGCCCTGTGGGTAACCTCGTGCCAGTAGAGTTGTTGGGTCCTGACTGGGACCTAGTTAAAGACAGGTTTTGAGTTTCTTGTGAAACTCAGGGGCAGAGCTAGGGACTCAGATGTGTTGGGGCAGGAGCTGGGTGCGACAAAGCTCATCCCCGACTTGTCTTTAAAGTATTTGATGATGCCCATTTTTCCTGTATCAGATTGCATTCTTGTGCAGATAAAAGTACTCTTGTTTTTGTGGACCCATTCGCGGCTGAACTCTCCTAGGAACCTAGAAGCAAATATATAATGCTTAAGTTGCAAGGGTATGCCCAGACGTGGATTCCTTGCTCCTTGTGCCACAGGATCCAGGCTATACCTCACTGATGATGCCTAACGAGTACAAAATCAGTCTCTAGACTTACTTGTGTTGCCTCCTGGAAAGGGCTTTGCTTGTCAGTTCGGGATGAACTGTTCCCATATGACGAAGGGTCAGTATAGATTTACATAAAGTGGATCTCTCTCTAGAGTGGCACAGTGGGCAAAAAACGATGGGCTGGAATGTTAACTGGAGTGATTGGCAGTGGTTCCTTTCATCATTTGTTGTGCCCACAATTTGATCAACAATGCCAAACCAAGGAACTTCACAAAATTCTACTCAATTTTGCAGTCCAGTAAGTAGTCAAACCTCCAACCTATGTTCACAAGATGCCTGCAATAAGCTAGCAACACATTTACTCAAAGCAGACACACTGGATTCCTAGCTAACACTCAAGGAAAACAACTGCAGCTCCAATTATGAAAGCAAAAACCTTTGTAACAGAAAACAATCTTCATTCATTTAATCATTTAAATAAATTGTAGTCTCGATTTTGAGGTCGGTAAAAGCTAGCAGCCCAAATTACTGTCCATCAGGCCTCTGCCCTCCACAAATCTTAAACAATATTACTCTGTCAACACCTGCAGCTAACCCAGACATAAATAGTATCAATTAGTCCTTAACCACAGGCATTTTTCTATAGGAATTGAATAAATAAGACATGGGCCCATTACATTACATTAGAAGAAGTTGGGTTCACAAGACCCTAACAGCTACACACCAACCTCCAATGGTCCTTTCCTTGGAAAACCTATGGAGAGTGCAACTTTTCTCCAGATCTCATAAGTCATGAAAGAAAACAAACCACTCTCAAGCTGGAAAACCAGACTCCACCCAGGTAGAGAACCTGAATCAATCCTAATCTCAATTTGGGGCGATCCAAAAACATTGTCAATAAAAATAGTAAAGCTGCATTACTGCTCCTAAATCTATCAGCATCTTTTGTTATAGTACACCATGATACCTTAATTCTAAGACTCAAGTTGGTATAGACAGCATCATTGTAACATTGATTTCTTCTTACCTAAACAGCAAGTCCTATCAGATTCAAATACCCCCATTTTCATCAAATCCTTACAGCATAACAACAAGATTTCCACAAGAATCAATCATCTCTCACTGCAAGTCCACCCTCTGGGTGCTGGGGGGGGGGGCACTCACAGGCAGGGGACTGGGCTTCAGTGTTACAAGTAGCGGTGGGAGGCATTAAATACTTGGGGGTGTTCATCTCCGAGGTCCCAGCGGTATCCTGGGAGCGGAATGTAGTGCCAGTGTGGGAGCGGGCTCGAACAGACATTAAAACATGGACCCGCATTCCGCTGACCATTTATGGCAGATCGGCCATATTTAAAATGGTGGCCCTCCCCAGGCTGCTATACCAACTGCTGAATCACCCCTCTCCAATTCCCTCTCATTGGTTTCGACAGGTGAACGCTGTGTTAGGACAGTTCCTCTGGGCCAGGGGCGCAGTACGGGTTGCGGTGCGTACTTGCTTTCTGTCCTCCTACTGTGGTGGGTTAGCGACCTCTGATATACTTTCCTACTATCAGGCATCCCATCTCCTCATTTTAAATTATTGGTGGTATGGGGATAGGGGAGACCCGGCATACGCCCTGAAGCGCTTCCTAATGGGTGCCCATACGCTTCACACTATATTGTATGCAGCGCAGATTCGGAAGACACTACCACCTGGCACGCAGTTAGTGTTTCAGATTTGGAGGCAGGCCTTGAGGTGAATGGGTTGGTGGAACACATTGACAGGTGAAACTCCCCTCTGGCGCAATGGTCGATTTCCCGGTCTGGCTGCTCTACAGGGATTTGGGGGGGTGGGACAGCATTGGAATCTCCACGCTGGGGGACGTAGTGCCGGGGGTGACCCTTGAGTCCTTTCAGGAGCTGAGCCAGGAGTTTGGCATGCCCCGATCTCAGTTCTTTAAGTATCTCCAGTTCCGCCATGCCCTCGCCCCGTGCCTGGAGGGGTTGGAATCACTCCCCGAGTTTAGCCCCCTGGAGGCCAAGGTGTTCATGGGAGACCTGGGGACCAAAAAGATATCCCGCATATACCAGTCTCTAGTTCGCATTGTTCCCCCTCATTACAGAAGTTACTGGAGTCCTGGGAGGCGGATGTTGGTGAATTAGAAGAGGAAGATTGGAGGGAGGCATTGGCGGGGCCCCGGGGTGCCGCCATCTCGATACGCCTCCGGCTTATACAGTTTAAATACCTCCATAGGATATATTTTACTAGACAACGTTTATGGCGGGTGGGTCTGATAGCATCCCCGGACTGTTTATGATGTGGGCTTGAAATTGGGACATTTTTGCATACAGTGTGGAGCTGTCCTGTACTGGCCAGGTTTTGGAAAGGGGTGTGGGATTGTCTGTCTAAGGTCCTGGGGTGGGAACTCCCCCGTATGCCACTGCTAGGCCTCCTTCATGTGTTGGATGGGGTAGGGGGGAATATCTACAAGAGACATTTGCTATTGTTGGGCCTTACCCTGGCTAAGAGAGACGTGCCCAGAGCTTGGAAAAATACGCGAGCCCCTACTGTTGTAGAATGGAAAAGGGGGCTTGATTTCTGAATGGGGCTGTAGCGGACGATTTTTGTCGCCCGGGGTTGCCCACGGAAACACTTTAAAATTTGGAAGCACTGGGCGGATTTTAGGGGCCTGTGGCTCGAGCCTCAGGCTGATCAGGACCCTAGGGTGGACATGGGATAGTACATTGGGGACGGGTGCATGCATTTGGTTCAGATTCTTTGTAATGAAGTGGAGATGAGGGGTGGTGACCGTGCGACAGGGGAGGGAGTTGGGGGAGTGGGAGCGCTGAGGTTACATTGATTATATATGCTTCTTTAGTTGTTTGATACTCATCTAAGAAGAAAATTGGATTGCACTCTAATTATTGAAGCCTAAATGTCCTGCAGCTATCTCTGGGTTACAGAGACCTGCGTGTTGTATACAATCTCGAATAAAAATTGTTTAAAAAAAAAAAAAGAATCAATCATCTCACTACTATGTTTTAATGTCTGTATGAAACCACTAACAGTTTTGAACTCACCTGCTACGAATGACAGACAGACAGACAGACAGGCTTCTGCCTCATAGTCACAGACCAATGGATGGCATGCAATCATCTTAAGTTAAATGCCAGAATCGAATTGGGAGTACCTTGGTCAAACCTTTTCGGACCATAATCCTTTATAGTTACACCTGAATGGAGTAGCCCCTTGACCCCCCTATACCCACCAGGCACCTACAACCTGCCACATTGGAGGACATAGCATTCTGTGACACAACCTGGTAGGTGTCTCGATACATAGCAGAGAATTGGGGAACACCAACAGCTAAACCCATAGAGTGGGGGAAACTCAAGGTGGTGCTCCGTGGGCACTGTATCAGTGCAGTGGTGGGGGTGCCGGTGGATCTTCATATGGAGTTGACCGCACTTGAACTGTCCTTGCAGAGGGAAACAAGTTTGACCAACTTTTGGCCTGGCTTCTCCGCAGTGCGAGTCCCACTGCTGCAATCACCAATCCCCAACTTGTACTGTTAGCAGTCAAGTAGATATCCACACTGCCTTTACGACATACTATTATTATTATTATTATTAAATTACACTTGTATAGCGCTATCTACCCGGAGGCCTCGTAGCGCTCATGACTGACACTTTATTAGCGCGGGAGCAGGGCAGATCAGTGTGCTTTTGCATACAAGTGTGTTTTAAGGGTTTTCCTGAAGGCAAGATGGTTGGTGGTTTCCCGAAGGGATAGGGGGAGGGCGTTCCAGAGCCTGGCCGCGGTATGTGAAAAGGAGCGACCACCCCATCGAGCCTTCTTGACTCTGACGGAGGTGGCCAGCTGAAGGGAGCCAGAACGGAGGGAACGCACAGGAACGTAGGGGGTGACCAAGGTCTGCAGAATTGCGGGACCAGTGTGATGGAAGGCCTTGTGTAAAATACACATAGCCTTGAACTGCACTCTCGCCGCAATAGGGAGCCAATGGAGTTCTCTTAAGGCATCCCTAGCTGACTGTCGGCGAGGAAGATTGTAGAGAAGGCGGGCCGCACTGTTTTGGGTGACTTGGAGCTTTTGGATGACAAAGGAAGGGGCTCCCAAAAAAAGAGCATTCCCATAGTCCAGGCGCGATAATATCAGGGCCTGGACCAGTATCCTCCTGGCCTGAAAAGGAAGCAGGGGGAGCACCTTCCGCAGCATCCTCATCAACCCAAAACAGGTGGCTGCAATCTTAGTGGCTTGTACTGAGAAGTTCAAGGCTGGGTCAAACCAGATCCCTAGGCTCTTTATTACTATAGATCTTCGGATGATGCACTCCACCCACCCTGTCGTCAATTGTGTTGGCAGTATACAGGCTTCTTAGAGGGCGTCTTGTTACCGACTGTCAAGTCACTGGCCTGCTAGGATCTGCAGCTGCCTCACACGGACCAGGAGATAAGAGCAGCCATTCGAGGGTCAGCTACATGTAAAACTCCTGGGATGAATGGTCTTCCAGTCGAGTTCTTCAAGACCAATGAAGACCTACTGGTCCCTATATTGCTGGAGACATATCAGGCAGCATTGGAGGAGGGACACCTGCCCTCAACACTCGCAGATCCCTCATAGTTTCATTACTGAAGCCTGACAAGGACTCACTGGAATGAACATTTTACTGTCCTCTGTCCATGCTGGAGAAGGATTATAAGCTAGTCCACACAGATCAGACCGCTTCATCCCTAATTGTTTGACTACTCTCAACATCCGCAGATTCCACAGAGTTATGGAGCTGGCACGTTCCGTTGGCAATACGCAGCTTGCTTGGTAATCAACTTGGAAAGAGCATTCAACACTGTGGACTGGACCTTCATTTTCACAAAGCTCTCACAGCTCAGCATCCCTGAGCGCCTGCTACGCCTCATCTGCTTATTTTATACGGACCCCACGGCTAGTGTAAAAGTGGGTTCACTAATTTGAGCTTTGTTTATGATTAGCCGGGGCATCCATCAGGGATGCCCACTGTCACCTCTACTTTTTGTGTTATTGATGGAACCACTCGCCCGCCGACTGCGGCACGATGGGGGAGGAATGTGGCATCCATTGGGAAATGAACTACATACTGTTTCTCTTTATGCAGATGATGTCCTCATTTATATTCGGAACATCAGACAGTGTTTCAAATGTACAGTCAGCACTTGACGAATTCGGGATGCTTTGGGTTTAGGTGTGAATTGGGTGAAGACCTGCCTGTTCCCCCTGAGGCCAGATTGCCCACCACATCAACTAACAGTGGTATCCCACCCCGTGCGATGGGAGCAGTGCGCATTTGCTACCCGGGCACTCAGATTTACCATGCTATCCATGATTTAATAGACAGGAATCTTACCTGGGCCATTGCTTCCCTACGACCACAACTGACATTCTAAAGCACACTACCACTTACTGTGCAGGGCCGTGTTTCACTGTCCAAGATGCTGATGCTCCCATGCCTCCTCTACTATTTCCATACCTTTATCCCGAGATCCACATTCTGCACTCTGCATGGTATGCTGGGGACCTTCATCAGGAACAGGGGAAGGTGGCAAGTGGCCGTTGGAAGCTCCAATTGCTAGTGGAGAGAGAGGGCCTGGGTGCTCCCAACTTTGAACATTATTATTTGGCTGTGCAATTACAGTCGCCAGCTAAGTAGCTAGCAGTCCACCCCTTAACTGAGTTGGTCCATCCTGTGCCAGATTGCGCTGGCCGCCTGATTCATGAGTTATATCTGCCGACAGGAAAACTCCCTGTGCAACCCAATAAACTACTAACTATAGCGCATGCCAGTTACATCAGCAGCCTGCGGTTATCTCTGACACTAACGCCGTACACACCGGAGATACGACTTAGGTCCATACGCTAATTCAGTGAGATGTTGGCGAGGGAGGGGATGGAGCACTGGGATTCAAAGGGATGGGAAAACGTGGGTGCACTGTTCCAGAATGCTACCCTTGTTTCATTTGAGCTGCTCAGCAAGGACTACAATCTGCCACTCGGCCATTACCTGGCTTACCGTACTCTGCTGGCCGAACTTCAAAGCAACTGGCAAATTATAGATACTGAGCCAGACACACATCCTCTAGTACATGCAATCCACATAATGGGCAGTGGTTGTCACCTTATCACATGATTTACATGTGCATTGGCACACTCCCCGCAAGACTTGTTGCACTACATCAGACAGGAATGGAAGCGTTATATCGGACACTTGTTGTCCCAAATAGACTGGTATAAGGTACTTCTATACCCATGTAAATTCTTCCGAAATGTGAAATGTCAATACATACAGCACAACTTCCTGCACAGAGTGTACCTCACACCTGTGCGCCTGCATAGAATATACAAAAACAACAATTGATGGACAGAATGCAGAACAATGTCATACATTCACCCCAGTACAGAGATCTGGGACTAAACCCATCGTTTTTTTGCTCACCATGCCATTCCAGTTTGAACCCAGCCATATGCAAATCCGTCTTGACCCTGTGCCTCATGGGAACAGTCCAGCCTGAACTGGCCATGTCTGCTCTGGGGTGGTGGAGTGAGCTAAAGAATGATGATGGATTAAACCCAGATCAGTTGACTGGGGGTGAGTGTTTGATTTGCTCCAACGCTCCGTCCATCATCCCTGTGGTATTGCATAGAATATACGTCACTGTGCCAACTTGCCCTGATGTCGCTCACCAAAAAACACCGATATGCTACACATGCTCTGGACTTGCCCAGAGGCTAGATCATTTTGGTGGACGGTAACAGATGCCCTGATAACTGTCACTGGGAGGGAGAACCTGCGCACTATGGAAGAAGAATTACTGGGGTTGCACAAGCATAGAAAGGCAGGAAGTGCTGCTACTCTCTTGATAGACTTGGCATTACTTTTAGCTAAGAGAACCATTGTAAAGAAGTGGAAAGATATCCACCTCCCGGGACCCCTTACTGGTATGCGGCCACACTAAAATGGGGTTGCGATCCGTAGAGAAGAAGGTCAGGGATTACGTATAGGCCCCATAGCTTTGGAGTCAGACACGCTTCTACACAAGTTGCAGGTACTCTCCGAGGAGTCCTGAGGATTTGGAGTGGTGGAGGTGCTGTCCCTCCAGATGTTTCCTTCCATGCACCACAAGGGTCTCCTATTGTTTCCCCCACCCCCACCCCCTTTTCATTTCTTGCTCCACCGGTTTCCTAACTGCCTTTGTTTGACCTGTGTAACACATAGATAGTCTCACTGTTTAGGTCTCTGCCTGCGATGGCTGCGCAGACATGCTCAGTCGAGCTGGCGAGATTTAATGAGATAGAGGTACTTTCACTAGCGAGGTTAAGCCCTGCACCTCTTTTCCATTGGCTGGCGTCACTGTTCATGCTAAACGGTGGCCAGCCATTGGAGAAGAGGTCCCAGTGACGTACTTCTTTCTCTTTAAGCCCCGTCCTTTTCAGACTGGGTTCCTTGACTTCCTTCTGCTGTAAAATATGTGTTATCTTTATGGGGCCTGCCCCATAAAGATTATAAACCTTTTACAGCAGAAGGAAGTCGGGGGAAGAGAAAAGTCTATGTCAGTGCGGCACCAAACTTCTCTTGTATCTCTTTTCTCCCGCCCTCTGACTCGCCCCTCCCTGCTCTCACCCCACCCCCCTCTCTCAGGGCCCAGGGCGGGAGGGGGGCTTGGTCTGAACTTTGCTCTTCGATGCCCAGGCGAGCTGCACACAGAGTTGTTTTCCCTCTCCTCGCCTCCCACCCTCTTGCGAGGGTCCAGTGTCACTCCCTGGGGCTGGCCAGCCTACCTACCCTCGCGCAGAAGGCGCTAGGAAGGGCTACTTGCGGGGGCCCTGCAAAGCAAAACACTGGCCTGCTTGTCTCCTCATCAGTAGCCGTCTCAGCCCCCACACCAGCTCACCTCAGGCCGCTCTCTTATTGTGCAGTCGCTCGCGTTTCTCACTTCTAGGCTCTCCTGCCGCTCCCTCGCCCCGCTCACCGCAGAGAATTTCGTAGGGCTTCCAGCTGCTTATTTAAGCTTACCGGAGTTGCGGCAGGCATTCCAATCTAGTCCGTGCTTCTTCTGCAGGACCACTCTGGTCCACGGCTCCCTGCTCTGCCACACCTCCTACAGAATATCCTATGGCCCCAGTGTGCTCCCTCGAGCCCTATGCAGTCAATGCGGCAGCCACTTTGGGCTCCGGGGAGGTTGTGCTTCTCTGCACGCCCAACTTGCAGTCCGCTTGCTGCTTCACCGACTGCTCCTGTCCGTTTCGGGTCTCCGCGGCTGCCGCAATCTGCTCTGCTCCTTTGCTGCCCTCCCCTTGCTTCCCAGTTGCACACGGCCAATCATGGGGGTGGGGGTTCACTCACACTCCGCAGTGCAGAGTGCTCCTGTTACTCTGCTCCATCGGAGCTCTTGGGCGAGTGGTTCCCGGGGCCTCATGGAGCCCCATTTTCGGCTCTGCCACTGTGCACTGTTCTCTTGTAGTTTCTGCGTCGCTTCTCACTGCTTCCCGATTCGATCAGTCGGGTCCCCGATAGTCGCTGGTCAGTCATCCTAGAAGTGTGTGTGTGTGTGACTGTTAGCGAGGCTGCAGGTCACAAGGATGAGATTTAGACAGTCTTGGTTTTTTCGAGACCTGTTAACGCTACTAGTAGGAATGATTACACTACAATTCCCAGGATGCTTTGTGTTTTTCTCTAAAACCAGTACTTGCTTGTTTCAGCTGGAGTTGAGGCTTGTCTGCCCGGCTGCTTCCCCTGGCAGCCCAGAGCACGTCAGGAGTCTTGTAGCCTGGAGAAGGGAGACTTGTATCTAGAGCAGTGGTTCCCAAACTTTTTTGACCCGTGGCTCCCTTGACCTAATTGGCAGTTGGCCGTGGCGCCCCATCATTTTTTTACCGGTGGGCGGGAGGGGGGTGATGTAATCACGACCTCGGTAGTACTTAGTGTTGGCTTTCTAAAGTAATTGGGATGCAATGAAGGTATTATAATCATATTTGTAACAAAATAAAATGATACCAGTTGTTTAATAAGAACTCGTTAAGTGAGAAACGATACTACAAGATTAATAGCCATATGTTTCCATGCACCATTTTTTTAACCACACAATTGTTAACTTAAGCATCTTTATCAATGCTTGTTAGCTGCAGAAGATAAAATAAATAATCAACAACTATATGGCTTTGTTGTTTTATAATATTGAAAATGCTTCAGTTGTGACATGATGAGACTGTCTAAGAAACATAACGAGTATTTTTGATTTTACATCAATATCCGTGAATGGTGGTTCTGCTGCCGAATGAAGATTTTTTTTTTACCCAGATGGTGAGGGCAAAAATGGGGAGCCCGAAAAAGACCCGTCTCAGCACCTGCTTTTCAGAACTGCCAGTGTGCACTGACAGGACACAACCCACTTAAAGCCCCCTGCATTTGGCATTTTTTTCCCCAGAGTTTTATTCAGCGCGAACTGGACCCGAAGGTATCAGAGCGCTTTATATTGATTAGCACTAGTTGCGGTGGGCACATTCCTTTTAGTTCAGCACTGGGTAGATTAAGTGATTTTCCCTTAGATTAGAATCACAGGATGTTGAGCATTCCAGCTGAAACTCAAACCTGGTTCGAGGTCTACCGGTTTAGCTGTAAGAGGCCACATCCTCTCCCCAGTTGAGAAATCACTGATGCTTAACCCATATGTGCCTGGATGAAGATCTGGATTATTCGGAGTTCACATCCACAGGTTGCTAGGGAAGTAATCGGGTTTGATAAATCTGTGCTCACATTTGCAGAAAGTGTTTACTTTACTAAATGTCCCACTTCTGCAAAAGCAGGTATTTGATTAATAATTTTACTGTGAAAAAGGCGGGCTCCATGGAGTGAGTAAATCGCAAATTGTACTTTTGAAGAAGAGGGACAATTAGTAAACACTTTCCGTAATGCCAGCATAGATTTATTAAACAAGAATAATCCAGGTGAGTTCTTCATTCAGGCACACGTGGGTTTGGACTGGGTTGGGGAGTCGAACTTGTGGCCACAGTGAACTACATTTAAAAGGCACATCACACAGGATCCGCAACAACTAAAGTAGTGAACAACTGCCCAGTGCAGCCCTCACTACTCCCCCCTACCAAATCCCCCTTCCGCCACCCTACTTCCAGCACCTTTGCTCTAAAATCAAAGAGACATGTCAAACATGTTGTCGTGCGCGTACATCTAGATGGCTTTTGGCACTGAGTAGAAAATAAAGTTTTTAAAAATATAAAAGGTTCTTGGTTCTTCATTTAAACGAACCGAAACGCTGCCTCAAAATTAGCATTTTCTCCTGTTGTATGTTTAGGAATAAAACTGCCCCTGGCCCTGCTTGCCCACTCATTAAACGGAATCCTTGTTATTTTGGACTAAATGTATCAGAAGACACACTTTGAGAAATTATTTTGTTGACCACCCCCCTCCAACTCCCCCTTCTCACACACACACACTCCTTCATGCTCAGTCTAAGAAAAACACGACTCCAAATGTGCCGAGGTCGCATCCAGAAAATATCAAACCACACGGCATCCAAATGGGAACAAAAGCAACTCATCCGCGCTATTTATTTCCAAAATGTAAACGATAAAAATAGATCCAGAGGGGTTCAGGCCAAAATTAAAATGGGATTTTGGTGGACGACCGAGATCAGAAGGCTGCAGCGCCTCCTCCAGGGAGGCGCCTGACCTACGGGTCAGAGTGTTCTGTACAAGTGAAAGTCCCCCTGTTCCAGCCTCTCCTCCATCTCGGCAGCACTCGCTACACTTACCTAGGCTGTCAATGGGCAGTTTAGAAACACAAACATCTGAAGAGGTGTCCTAAGCGAGCCCCTCGGCCCTTTGAACAAGCTAGCTCTCTCTCTCTCTCCATGGAGTATGCAGCCGCCGCCGCCTAATCCACATTCAGATCCACCGATAAATGCCTGGATTCCCTGTCTGTTCCCCATCCTCACTTTCCCTAACAAAAGAGCCCCAAACTCCAGGAAGGGTAAGGGGGAAGAGCATGTTCAGACTGTATCACGCCAGTACTCTCGTGCCATAAACACCATGTTCCCAGATAATGCAGGGGGGCACGTAATTCGCACTACAGCTCACACCAGGCGTGCAACACTCATTGGACTGAAAGGGCTTCAGTCCCCCCTCCCCCTCTTGTGTGGCAGACCGGAATGACACAGCTCCTGGACACACACACAGCCAGCCGCACCCGAGCACTTCGCAGGTCTTTAAAGACCTTTTATTTGCTAATGAGGCTTTGATGTCCCGCCCACCCCTGCTTAGTGGCCCTACAGCTTAAGAGTGGAGCTTTTGCTTGAAGGTCAGCCCCCTCCCCCCCTGAAATTTGACTCTGATTGCACCTCTGGCTCACACGAAGTGCACTTTCCCACATTGTGCGCGTGGCGCCCCTGGCACTTCACAGTGGCGCACCGGGGTGCCGCGGCGCACAGTTTGGGAACCACGGATCTAAAGGACAGGAGGCCTCCAGTGCGGGACGGGAGATTTCTCACTGTTGCACAGGACACCGTCCGTTAAGGACAGGAGACCCTCGGCCGGGCCGGAGACTTCTCTGCAGGATAGAACTGCCCCCCTCAGCGGCACAGGAGACCCTAGCCCAGAGGTCTTCAAACTGGGGGGCGAGCCCCCCTAGGGGGGCCTTGAGTGATCCCAGGGGGGCGCCAGGGTCTGGCCAAAAGAAACATTATGCTTTGTTTTCAGCCTAAAAAAATGAGCAGCAGTAAGCACTTCTGTAATGGGCCATCATTCACATCCTGTGTCATTTAAATCCTGGCTGGGAGAAGGTGTCAAAAGGGAAGGGACTTCAAATGTTCTCCAAGACCCACACTGCCATTTTGAATAACCACATTGGATTCTTTGAACATTAATTAGGCCTGCTTCACCGGAATAGTATGTTTGGAAATCATGTATTTGTTTGCATTTCTAAAACAGTGACAGAACTTAGCTGCAATGTTTAAATAAGTCTAGACTTATTTAAACATTGCCAGTTAAATAAAATAATTGTGAAATATTTTGGGGGGAGGCCAGGCGAATTCTTTTTCTACTCTGGGGGGGGGCGCGGAATAAAAAAGTTTGAAGACCACTGCACTAGCCGTTGGATACCCTGCGCGGGACCGGGCACTTTACATGGGACATGGGAGAACCCCCCTTTTCAGGATCGGAGACCACGAGCGACAGGAGATCTCCTTCCTCTTCTGCTGAGGGGAGCACGCAGGGCAGTAACACCTCCCCCCCTCTTCACAGGTCAGGAGACCTCCGCCACTGGTGATTTAGAAGCCAGTCTGGGGGGAGGGATGTCCGCACCCCCCCCCCCCCCCCCCCCCCCACCCCATCTCGGTCCACCACTAAGGGAGTTTTTACTGGCATTTAATGCCAGTCTGGAGGGATTACGGATGAGGGGAGAGAGGGGAAGGAACACGGCAATTAAGTACACCGTATTGTTATTGCGCGTATTTAGCACTTGTATAGCACCCAGTCTGATAGTACATTGGTTTCGAAGCGCTTTTTAGGTTTTGACTGGCCATGCGCTTTGCGCATGTGCCAAAAAACCTCTTGAGTTGTGTGTGTGGCTTTGGGTCGGCCCTCGTCATTGATTGGCTGGCTCCGTAAACGGAGCCTTGCCATTGGACGAGGGGCCTGTCCGTCAATGCCGGACCAGACACGGGGGCGTTCCCGACATTCTTTGGCTTTTGCCAACGTCACGGGACGCCGGGAACGCCCCCGTGTCTGGTCCGGCATTGCCGGCACTCGAACGGGAAGGCGGCAATTAGCGGCTCCGGCGGGCGGCGGTGTTAAAAGTAGCAGCGCCCGAGAGCCGGCCGGCTCCGGGCAGAGGCTGCCAGCGGGAGCGGCAGGTAATTGGAATGATTCCGAGCACGGACTGCCTGCGCCAAAGCAGGGCGCAGGAGTGAGGGGAGCCCCGCGCCCCCTCCCACCGACTCTCACAGAGTGCTATTTAAGGAAGCAACATCGGACATCTCGTGTGCCAGGCAGGAGGCTGGCATCCAGCCTTTTGATGCCACAGCGTGGAATGTACCCCGGCCATTGACTCCCGCCATTCCAAGCAGCGCCCGAGAGCCGGCCGGCTCCGGGCGGAGGCTGCCAGCGGGAGCGGCAGGTAATTGGAATGATTCCGAGCACGGACTGCCTGCGCCAAAGCAGGGCGCAGGAGTGAGGGGAGCCCCGCGCCCCTCCCACCGACTCTCACAGAGTGCTATTTAAGGAAGCAACATCGGACATCTCGTGTGCCAGGCAGGAGGCTGGCATCCAGCCTTTTGATGCCACAGCGTGGAATGTACCCCGGCCATTGACTCCCGCCATTCCAAGTCATTCATAAACCGAGTCGGTAGTGACTTTCTGTGCTCTCGGGCAAAGTCCAGAATGTAATTCTTTACCTTGACCAACTCGAGCTAAAGGCCAGCGCACCAACCCGCACTACTCGTTCTCATCCTGTCCCAGGATCCCAACGGGATTTGCTGATCCCAGCACTGCCTCCCCCGGAAGCATCGGCGATCCGAAGCCTCTGCTGCGGGCACTGCAGACCCCAGCAGTGCCCCCCACGCCAGGCAATGCAGACAGGTCCAAGCAGTGCTTTCTTAGCAAGCACTGCTAGCATTCCACTGGTGCCTGCACTGCAATCCCAGCACATTCCATTACTTACCTTAACGGTAAGCGCTGCCGTTCCAAACAGCGCCTTTACTAAAAGCAATACAGGTCCCTGCAGCGCATCCACTGCAAACGCTGCAGACAGATCGCAGCGCTGCAGCCAACGTTAACGACACGAGTTGTTCTGTAACAGCAGACATCCTTTGCGAGGGGGCACCGGAAACATTAATACCGAGTCCTGGAGGCCCCCTCTGGGTTCTTGTGTCCAGATTATTTCCGGAAGCAGCGCCAGGGTCCCTATTTCACTATATGATGTCCATTCTCGAAGTTTCACCATAAATGTTGCGCCCCGTTTTTTTTTGGCCTCGTGTAGAGAGTACTGCGCTCATTTCTGGAAACACCTCATTTTAGGTGCGTGTACAACGCTGGGGCCACGTCCCCGGAAGCAAAGGGTCCCTAAGCAGAAGTGCCAATATACGACAAGCTCTGCCCCGGAAGTGGTACACAGAGACCCCTACGAGGCTTCCTCATTCAGAGGGGGGAGGCATACCTGAGCTGCACGAATACCGAGGGAGAGGGAAGTACGTACGTCCACAGCAGCTCCATGTTAGAAGGGGGTGATATGACACGCGTAAAGACTGCAACTGCCGCTGTACAGTAGAAGAGAGATCACAGAGGTCTGAGAGGGAGACTGGAGGCGAGAGAGGGATTTAAACCTCCTAGTGGTATCAATACAGTAGAGAAGATCCCACATCCCCACTCAGATCACTGCAAATAAACCCCACATATTCACAAGATCATGCTCCTTTGGGTCCAAAGTGCCAAAAAGACATGCAAGTATCAACATAGAAATTGGTAAATGACCCAAACTGCATTTAGGCTGGGAGTGTACGGGCAGAAAGTAACGGGATTAGTTTAAAAATGCTGGGCAGACTCGGAGCAGTAATGTGAGAAGAGTCTGAAATGAGGCAAAACATTTGGTGGTATACTCCAGTGAGGCTTGGCATATAGGGATTCTTCAACATGTTTTTTTTCTCGGTCTTGCTGGACAGCGCGATTAATATACCTACACAGCAAATGGGCTTATGAGGAGAAATTATCTCTCACCTCGTTCTGTAGGCTGTTGGGTGCATAATTCTATCTCATTAGGAGTGCTTCCATTGTAGTGCACAAGAGACTCTTTTACATGTCAAATATGCAAAAATCATTATATATATATATATATATATATATATATATATAGAGAGAGAGAGAGAGAGAGAGAGAGAGAGAGAGAGAAGAGAGAGAGAGAGAGAGAGAGAGAGAGAGAGAGAGAGAGAGAGAGAGAGAGAGAGAGAGAGAGAAGAGAGAGAGAGAGAGAGAGAGAGAGAGAGAGAGCGAGAATTGATTTTAGAACAAGCAAACCTAACCAAAAGGCAGCAGAATGCCTTGCAGAGCCTAAGAAAATGATAAACTCAATAGGTGAATTGAGGATAGCTATTTTCCTAGGGTCAAAGTGGATAGTACTACACTCTTGATGTGTTTTTTAAAGAGGTGGGTCTTCAGCATCTTCCTAAATTGGAGCTGGGTTGGGGCAGGTCTGCTGGGATGTCATTCCAAACCCTGAATGCATGGAGTAAGAAGGCCTGCTCCTTCTTTTTTTCTTTTATGCACTTCTTTTTTTAGAGAAAGAGGACAGCCTTGCTATGGGTGTGCTGTAAGCCACAAACACACACACACGCACACACTGGGCCGCTGTGTAGCTGCGCCGCCATGCCTCGAGGTGTGGCCGGGCCCTCGGCGGACGCTCCTGCGGGTTGCGCACACACTGCTGATGTCACTTCTGCACTAGTCCCTTGTTCTAAACTCGTTCTGTTGTTCCAGATTTCTTCTTTAATTCCCCGTCACTCTCTCATGTGTTGGCTCCTTCCTGCGGTTTTGCAAGCCTTGTTTCCCGTCGCTCCCCGTCTGCGCCGCTCCAGAGTGTGCAGTCCAACTCTCTTCTGTGCCCTGTAATGTGCACTCTAGGTGGTGCTATACTCTATACTGGGGCCTCTTTCGTGTGATCTGACTCACTCACTCCCTTCCTCTCTCGGTGGGCCTCTCTCTTTCTATCTCTCTCGGTGGGCCTCTCTCTCTCCCTTTCTCTCTCTTGGTGGGCCTCTCTCTCTCTCAGTGGGCCTCTCTCTCTCTCTCTCTCTCTCTCTCTCTCTCTCTCTCGGTGGGTCTCTCTCTCTCTCTCTCTCTCTCTCTCTCTCGGTGGGTCTCTCTCTCTCTCTCTCTCTCTCTCTCTCTCTCGGTGGGTCTCTCTCTTTCTCTCTCTCGGTGGGTCTCTCTCTCTCTCTCTCTCCTCTCTCTCTCTCTCTCTCTCTCTCTCTCTCGGTGGGTCTATCTCTCTCTCTCTCTCGGTGGTCTCTCTCTCTCTCTCTCTCTCTCTCTCGCTGGGTCTCTCTCTCTCTCCCTCTCTCTCTCTCTCGGTGGGCCTCTCTCTCTCTCTCTGTGGGTCTCTCTCTCTCTCTCTCTCTCTCTGTGGGTCTCTCTCTCTCTCTCTCTGTGGGTCTCTCTTTCGGTGGGTCTCTCTCTCTCGGTGGCTCTCTCTCTCTCTCTCTCTCTCTCGGTGGGTCTCTCTCTCTCTCTCTCGGTGGGTCTCTCTCTCTCTCTCTCTCTCTCTCTCTCTCTCTCTGGGTCTCTCTCTCTCTCTCTCTCTCTCCGGTGGGTCTCTCTCTCTCTCTCTCTCTCGGTGGGTCTCTCTCTCTCTCTCTCTCCCTCTCTCTCTTTCTCTCGGTGGGTCTCTCTCTCTCTCTCTCTCTCTCTCTCGGTGGGTCTCTCTCTCTCTCTCTCGCTCTCGGTGGACCTCTATCTCTCTCTCTCTGGGCCTCTTTCTTTCTCTCTCTTTCTCAAAGAGTGCAAAATGCAATGAAGGGGCATCGGGGAGGACAGCAAAAATCCCATGGACTTAAAACAAAGTAAAGACGTACTAACCGAGCGTCACTTTGTATCACATCTTAATGTCAAACAATACCAGGCGCACACATGGTGCATGCGTAATAACACATTATAATCTTACACATGACGTGTCATTTTGACAAAATTACTCATTTTAAGTACCTTATAATTGGGGGGCTGTGTGTGTGGGGGGCTCTGTGTGGCTGTGTGTGTGGGGGGCTCTGTGTGGCTGTGTGTGTGGGGGGCTCTGTGTGTGTTTGGGGGGGCTCTCTGTGGGTGTTTGTGTGTGTCATTTGCGAGAGATAAAGCTAGTGGCATTGTAAATGGCAATGCCATTTATTTATGTTAAAAAAAAACATAAATAAAAATAATGTCAAGAGCAATGCCAATGGCTCTAACTTTAACAAAGGCAAAACCATTGCATTGTAAATGCTTGTTTTTTTGTTGTTGTCAGGGAAGGACTTCCCAAAGAGGTCCCCAGAGACCGTGGGATGGGACACACTGGAGGGCCCCATGACCACGGAATGCCAGGCATTCCAGCCGTGCAAGAGCTCGTGCGCACCTACAGTGCTTTGGCGAGTTGTGTGGTCAGGAAACATGTAGGCTGGCCCAGGAGCACGTCCGTGCTCGGGTCCCTCCAAGCACCGTAGTCTGGCCCCTGGGTGCACAGCCCTCAGCCCACCACATCAGAGCCTGTTCCATGCTCTGAATGCGCGATCCGTGGTCTGGTACCTGGGAGTACAGTCCAGAACCGATAGCCCGGGGACCTGGTAAGCAATATAATTCCTATAAAAAGAAAAAGTGCAGTTCACTTGTCCCCTTTAGACGATGCCTAATTTTTTTCTCAAATGAAAGTGCAGTCTGGGCTACACCAATGAAGTAAGGCACACAAATTCCAGTGACTCGTTCGAGAATTTTTAAAAGGAGCGCTTCCTTGTGCCAGGTCTGCACGAGAAGGTAGAGAGTGATGACTCGGCGATGTTCTTCTGTTGGCATGCGGAGTGTTTAAATCCTAAGCCTGCCCAGTCAAGGGCTGCCAGCCTGCTACCTTTCCCATTTTCAGAGGCGCCGTCCCTACTTCCTAGGTGGGATACTGGTATGTCTTACGCTAGGTGATACTGTCACTCCTTACCGCACACTGCGACTAAAACAACCTGTCTCTACTCTCTTGCGTCTTCCAATCCCCTTCAAAGTTTCTGCGCCCCACTTACCTTGACTGGGCAGCGGTACTACACACTCATTACTCTCTACTATTCTCTGCTACTCACTCTATACTGCACACTCACTACTCTGTACTACTACTACACTACTGTTCTCTACTACTCTCTAATATTCTCTACTACACACTCACTACTCTCTACTACACACTCACTACTCTCTACTACTCACTCTACTACTCACTCTACTACACTCTACCTCATACTCTACAACACACCCTCTACTATTCTCTACTACTCACTCTCTACACACACTCTACTACACACACTCTTCTACACACTCTCTACTACTCATTCTCTACTACTCACTCTACTATTCTACTACTCACTACTACTCACTCTCTACTACACACTCTCTACTATTCTACTACACACTCTACTACTCAATATACTACTCTCTACTACACACTCACTACTCTACTACACACTCTACTAAACACTACTACACACTCTACTTCACTCTCTACTACTCAACTACACACTATCTACTATTCTACTACACACTCTCTACTACTCAATATACTACTCTCTTCTACACACTCTACTACACACTATCTACTACACACACTCTACTACACACACTCTACTACTCACACTCTACTACTCATTCTCTACTACTCACTCTACTATTCTACTACTCACTCTCTACTATTCTACTACCCACTCTCTACTACTCACTCTCTACTACCCACTCTCTACTATTCTACTACTCACTTTACTACTCAATATACTACTCTCTACTACACACTCTACTACACACTCACTACTAATATACTACTCTCTACTACACACTCACTACTAATATACTACTCTCTTCTACACACTCTACTACACACTCACTACTCTACTACTCACTCTACAGAATACTGGCCCGTAGTAAAGGGAAAAGTTAAGATCCTGTATCGTCCTGCCTGAAGGAACTGAGTGAGGCCTCTATCAAAATAGTTATGGAAATATGAAATCTTGGAAATGTTTTTGATTCTGCACTTTCCATGAATGCTTAAATGCACAAGCATGCTACATTTACCTTCTGCCAATAAAACACTTTGAAGTATCTTTCCACATCTTGGATCTCCTCAAAATATACAAGCAGCAACATCACTCTTCTCTAACCTAGATTATGCTAACGGGCTTTACCAGAGCACTCCAACTCAACTGCGCGAAGGCTGCGGGTAATTCAGAATTCAGCAGCAAGACTACTCCTAAATGTAAATATACAAACATGCCTCTCTCCTGCCCTAAAGGGTCTCCACTGGCTCCCAATCACCAGTAGTTCCTCTTTCAAGCTATTATGCATCACTTACAGATCAATAAACGGCAGAGGATCAAAATTCTTTTAGTCAAAAAATCACTAAATACTTCCAACTGAGGAGCTTATGTTCCATGCTGGCATCGAGTGAAATAATTCCCTTTTAAAGGAAGAAAACCATTGGTGCCACTACTTTTTCTATTGAAGCCCACAAATTATGGAATTCTTTAACTGCTGTGATTAGAGTTACTGATAATCACGTTATGTGTTGTGTTGTGCTATGTTATGTTGTGTTTCATTGTGTAATGTTATCCCATCTTATATAGCACACATTCACCAGAGGTTTCTTGGCTCTTTGTCAAAGATTAAACAAGAAAAGACGAGCATTTGCAATGCAATAGGTCTCGCATTTGCGAGAGTTTGAGCTATTGGCATTGTAAATGGCAATGCCTTTTATTTTTGTTTTGATTTATTAAAACAAAAGTAAAAGTCATTGTTATTTACAAAGCCAATAGCTTAAACTCTCGCAAATGCGAGACCTACTGCTGCAAATACTTGTTCCCTTTCTTAACCCTCAGGGTGCTCAGATAGCACCCTGGGCGCAAATAAATTTGCCACCCTCGCTGCTGCTCGTGAATAAAACGATGCAGCAGGTGGCCCCTTTTCACTGGTCAGTTCATGGCTCGCTATATTCGAAGCAGTGACATGCCTCTGAAAACAAACATCTTTGCCCGGCTCATCTGAATCACCCATAGCTTAGCTCCTGCAGGTTACTGCCAAGTTGTTTTTTAGGGATGAGGAGGGTGTATTGATGTGTGGCGGCAGGGGGTGAGAGGTAGATGGGAGAATAAGAAAGGGAGTGATTGGCGTGTTTAAAACACCAACCATGGCACTTTAAAAACGATTTGGAGCGCTTTAAACTCAATCACTGGAGCCAATGTAGAGAGCATTGCTGTTTACAGGAACCCAATGCAGAGTGGTTCATAAGTTCCTTTGAAGACTGGCACCCTGTGCTCAGCACGCCCATTCCAAACTCCGGCCCTTTGGACAGGTTTCAAGGTGGTTTCTTGTATTTTAAGGAAGAATGTACCCGGGCCCCCAAGAAGAGATGGGGCGCATCAGAAGCATACTTATTTTCCAAGCTCCACATTTTAAGGGTCCTACGCTCCATGCTGCAACAATTATTTACACATTTTATAGCAATTACCATATTTATTAATGACGAGGCTGCTAACACAGCTAATAAGATTCCGGATCTGCTACGTGCTCACTTTCCTTGCAGGATGCTTTTAAAAATTAGAAACGGGACCCTATTTTATGAAGGGCCTGCTTCAGTTTGTTGACTTGGACCACTCAAAAACTTCTGACATGTCTAAAAGTACCTCTTTACTGAACAAAAAAGCTGTCTACAGTCAGACCTAAAAAGGGTATTGCAATATGGTGCAGAGATGTCTGACTTTGGCAAGGTTTTCAGCCTAGTGTAGCAGTTCTCTTCAGCTCTGCAACTTCTCTCTGGATTGAAATATAATTTTCAAGTCAGATTATTAATTTGATTCAAAGTAGAATAAGGCCTCTAATTCCAGAGGCCTACTATGTACACAGGCCCAGGCTTTGGCATGGGTGAATGGGTGACTAGCAAGGGCACCCTGCACAATGTGGTGTCACCGACTTGTCAAGTAAATGTGCAAAGTTTGGCAGTGGTGTCTCTCCCGTCAGAAATCAATGTATAAACCAGATACTTTGTGCAAAAGTGTCCCTATGCATAGGACCAACCCATCCTCAGAGACCCAGCAAAACTAAATTTGGCCCCCCTTCTGATCCTCCTCCCCATCCCTTACCCGCTGCATCCCTCCCATTGGTGGTGGTGATGATGATGGGGGGGGGGGGGGGGGGGGGGGGGGGGTTTGGAGGAGGGAGGCGGTGGGTTGGCTTTTGGGCACACAGATCTTGTCCAGCAAAATAAACTGGAGCAGTGACCGGCTTGTGAAGACACATTTGGCTCTTGGTCTCGGACCTGAATCCCCTATTCAGTTGCTAAACTTGAATAGAGTCCCTGGGAGGTGACAAGGGTGAGGGAAAGGGGAGTGGAGATAAAAGGTATCAGAGGGAGGTTAAGGAAAGTAAAGAAAACACTCTTTTATAGATAGCCAGGTGCAGGTAATGAACAGAACCAGCATCCTGAAAGAAAGTATATACAGTGAAGCTCGCAAGGTGTCAGAACCCGTCATGTGGATGCGCTGATGTGTGGTTCAACCTCGACCCAAAGCGAAGTCCGAAGGTACACGGATTCATCATGGTCGGAGAGGGTCCGATTCTGGAGAGACAAAATGGCTGCCGCGGTGCCGTGGTGCTGTGAGGTTGACGCTCTAGTCGTTTAGCCTCGTTTTGGTGCGGAGAGTATGAGCGGGACGTAAGTTCTAGAAACTACGCACTTCACCTGAACCGTTAGAGAAGAAGAACCTGTGTGCGTACTCTGGTGAATTCCTCGGATCCTTAGTTTAAGTATCCTGGTTGTAGTACTCCATTTGCATTTAGCGCAAGTGTCGAGGAAACGTTGTTACGGCGTATTAATTCAAACGCGTAATGACCTGCCCTTTTCCAAGTCCAAGTTTCCAGCAGTAAAGAGAACCTCCGAAGAGTCGTCGAAGAGTATAGTGAGTAATGGTGATTTCCTGTGGAGAAGAAGATCTTCAACGAGTAAGAGAGTCAGTCAGCAACGGAAAGCTAAGTGTCGAATAACAAGTGTTTGGCCAAACTGAAGATATACGTCTTACGTAGTTTATATTGTCAAGTGCATAATTCGAACTTCTAGAATCTGTGTGACTACGAGAAGTCTATTTCTTGAACATTGAGTGAAAAGAGAAAAGAGAAACCATTTCCTGAACTTTGTATGAAATAAGCGGGAAAGAAGGATTACCAGAACATTCCTCCTTGAGTCAATTGTTGTGTAAAGACAATCTATAAGTAAAGACTTGTTCCAGGTTTCCAACTCAGGGCAACCTTACAGAACCCCCTAAGCAGCGTCCTCGATTAGTTAGCCAAGTAAGTATGTTAGAAGAGATTAGCTCAGGGGTGACCACAGAATAGTATTAGTAAGGAATTAACTCATTCGCTCTTGTCTCCCTATGCAGTAACGACTATCTAGACGAGAAAAACCATATCCCATAGAAGAGAAGCAAGGTCCAGGAAAATATTAAGTGAGTTAAAGTAGAACCCGAGAACATCAGAGTCAGAGTAGTCTAGGAAGGAGAACTAATGGTGTGCTCCTCTTACAGGTTTCCAATACGCAGACACCCTGAAGGAAGTTGTTTGAGGAAACTTTCCGGACCAGTCTCTTCTCTGTTTGTTATTTTATCCACACCCCCTTCCCGGAGGATGATGTAGGGAGGTTCTTATAGACCTGCCGGCATCGTCTCTTGGGATTCGGGTACTAGCATCTAGTTCCTGAGCCTGAATCATCTCTGCTTCCGCGCAAGTACAAGTCAAGGCGATTACATATCAGGTAATGCTTGGAGCTCTGACAGAGTGAAGTGCCCAAGTATTTTTTGCACCTGAGCAGAGATGGCCGAAGGAATAGATGTTCAATCGTTAGGGACAATCCTAGACGCAATCCACAAGGAACTGGGGGCAGTAAGGGAGGAGAATCAGAATTTAAAACAAGAGGTAGTTAACGCCCGAAAGGAAACAGCCGAGTTAGCCCTGAGGTTACACAGAACTAGTAGTTTAGAGCGAGAGGCCATGAACCCAGTGTTAGAAGCGACAAACAGGTCAACTACACAAGTCATTCACTCCCTGTCTCCAGTTATTCCTCTAGCCGCCCCTGAAAGGTTTAGTGGGGATCCACAGAAGGCACAGTTATTTCTCTCACAATGCTCCTTGCATTTCCTGTGCCGCCCATCCATTTTCCCTGACGCGCAGTCCAAAGTAGCCTTCATTCTCTCGTATTTGAGCGGGGACGCGGCGGCCTGGTCCATGCCTCTAGTCACCAGAGAAGACCCGCTGTTGAGGAACTTCGAAAATTTCAAACAAGAATTTCTTCGAATATTTGATCGCAGGAGGATCTCCCAGGTTGTGGACAACGAATTACTAGATTTGCGACAGGGCAATCGAGACTTAATAGCATATCTGGCGCAGTTTAACAAGTTGGTGGTGGAGACGGATTGGCCGGAAAGCAAGCGAGCAGCAGTGTTTTATCGTGGTTTGAGAGACGAGCTGAAGGACGTGTTAGCCCAAATTCCAAATCGCCCAACGGAGATATCGGCCCTCATCGATTTAGTTCTAGAAATAGATTTTCGTCAAGGAGAGCGGAGAGGGGAAAAGAAGAAAGATTTCCGAGCGGTCGTTCCTAGATTTGACAGGGCGCGTCCAGAAGGAACACGAACCTCAGAAGGAAACTCCGGAGTAGAACCAATGCAAATCGGAACCATCAGAGGGCCCCTAACGAAGGAAGAAAGAGAGAGGAGGAGAACGAATAACCTGTGTATATATTGTGGTTCGGTGGGCATTTTGTCCGAAACTGTCCGAAGAAGCCCAAAGGAACATTCAAGCCGAAGGAAAACTAGCAGCACCACCCGTGGCTGGAGTTGAACGGGTGGGTGCGATTACTGAAGAGACTCCAAAGGAACACCATGTGGCGAATACCCTACAAGCGGCGGCTCCACATTTGATTCTGTCTATGAGAGTGATGTTCCGATCGACGGTCCTGACCGAAGTCTCCGTCATGATAGACTCTGGAGCGACGGGAAATTTCTGTGACTTGCGCTTTGCGGACAAGGTGGGAATCAGAGCCATAAAGAAAGAGAAGAGCGAGCCAGTCCGCGCCGTGGACGGAACTAACCTATCATCGGGGCCCATCGTGAGCCACACAGAGGTGATGGAACTGATTACCGCAGATGGCCATCGTGAACAGATCCAGTTCAACCTGATCGACGCTCCACAGTTTCAGTTAATTCTTGGATTGCCATGGCTCACGGAGCATAACCCTACGATTGACTGGAACTCCAGAACCGTTCTCATGGACTCAAACTACTGTTGTGAGAACTGTTTCGTTCCAAGGAATAGCGGAGAAGAAATAAACCCAGCTCATGCCTTGAGTCTTATAGAGCACTCTGTGTGTGCCATAGACACACGCCAGGTCCCGGAGGTGTATAAGGAGTTCGAAGGCGTGTTCAACGAAGTGGAAGCCGAGCTTTTACCTCCACACAGAGCCTATGACTGTAAGATAGATCTAGAACCTGGAGCCAATTTGCCATGCAGTCGAGTGTACGCATTAACCGAGAAAGAACACCAACATCTGAAAGAATACCTGGACAAGTATTTGGCAAATGGTTTCATCCGACCCTCACAGTCACCTGTCTCATCGCCCCTATTTTTCGTGCCAAAGAAGGAAGGGGAATTAAGAACATGCATCGATTACCGAGCAATCAATAGGATAACAAAAAGGAACAGATACCCCCTGCCCTTGATATCGGAACTATTGGATCAAGTCAAAGGAGCCCAAGTCTACACAAAATTAGATCTGCGAGGGGCCTACCACCTAGTCAGAATGCGAGAAGGTGACGAGTGGAAGACGGCCTTTCGGACTAGATTCGGCCTATTCGAGTACCAAGTGATGCCCTATGGGCTATGTAATGCCCCAGCTGCCTTCCAGCATTTTATTAATGATGTCCTGAAGGAGTTCATCGACCAGTGTGCCATTGTGTACATTGATGACATCTTGATTTATTCCTCCGATGTGACGAGACACCATGAGCAGGTGAAAGGAGTCTTAAGGAAACTACAAGAGAACAAGTTGTTCGTAAAACTGGAGAAATGTGCTTTCGACGTCTCCCAGGTCGAATTTTTGGGATTTGTCCTTTCCCCGTCTGGCATTTTAATGGATCCGAGGAAGGTAGAGGCAGTAACCACCTGGAAATCTCCAACGAGTGTGAAAGAGGTCCAAAGCTTCATTGGGTTTGCCAACTTCTACAGACGATTCATTAGAGAGTTTTCTGGAAGGATTCTACCCCTCACCAGGCTATTGAAGAAGGGAACGAAGTTCGAGTGGTCGGAAGAAGCCGAGGAGGCCTTCCAAGCCTTAAAAGAAGCCTTTACTACTGCACCGGTCCTGCTTCATGCTGATCCATCGAAACCGTTTTATGTAGAGACCGATGCGTCAGACCAGGCATTGGGGGGGAGTCCTGTCGCAGCGTCACAAGAGCACAGGTCAACTGCATCCAGTAGCTTACCGATCTAGGAAGCTGACCCCGGCGGAAATCAACTACACTATCACCGAGAAGGAATTACTGGCTATCAAAGATGCCTTCAAAGAGTGGCGGCATTATCTGATGGGGACACAGCATCAAGTCACAGTATTCACGGATCATCGAAACCTGAAGTTCTTGAAATCCGCCAGAACACTCACGCCAAGGCAACTCAGATGGTCCTTGTACTTTGCAGATTACGACTTTGTAATTACCTTTCGTCCAGGAGCACAAAACGGGAAGGCCGATGCACTTTCCAGACTGGACACCGACCCTCAGAGAACGGCCATAGAGGTTCAACCGATCATCCCTGAGAACAAGTTTATTGGGGCCACAGTTTCGATCGATGTCCAAGAGGCCATAGCAGAAAGCATGAGTTCGGAGGCTAAGCAGAATTGGGTTAAGGAAGATCCTAGCAGGAAGATTGTTCGTCAGTTGCCATATCAAGGGGAGGCCTTGTATGTGCCTATAACGGAATTGCAGCAACAAGTGATGCGTGAATGTCATGATGATAAGCTGGCAGGACACAAGGGAGAGAACAAAACCGAAGAGTTGATAAAGAGACACTATTGGTGGCCTGGAATGTCAACAGATATTGAGAGATATGTTAAGGCTTGTGAGGTCTGCGCTCAGGGAAAATCTGAACGACAAGCACCAAAGGGGCTCCTGCAACCCCTACCCACCCCTCCTTATCCCTGGCACACAGTAACTCTTGATCTCATTACCGATTTACCCTTGAGCAGAGGTTATGACACCATTCTAGTGGTAGTAGATGCCTTCTCAAAAATGGCCCACTTCATAGCATTAAAAGGAATTCCGTCAGCTAAACAAGTAGCAGATCATTTTAGCTCCCAAATAGTCAGGATCCATGGCATACCCAAGGTGGTCATTTCGGATAGGGGTACCCAGTTTGTATCTCATTTTTGGAGGGCATTCATGAAAGGTCTAGGTACTGAAGTTAGGTTTTCCACGAGCTATCACCCAGAGACAGATGGGCAAACAGAGAGGGTGAATCAAGAGTTGGAGCAGTATCTTCGACTATTCCTTCTGAAGGAGGAAATTCAGTGGGCCGATTACTTGTGGTCGGCGGAATTCGCCCATAACAATGCGAGAAACAGTTCCACTGGTTTCTCCCCCTTCTTCTTGAATTATGGACGACACCCAAACGCATCAATTCGACAAATGGAAACTGCAGTCCCAGCTGTCGAGGACTTGGTGTCCCAGATGAGTCAAATCCAGCAAAAGGCAACAGACAATCTGCAAAAGGCTAAGGAGAGGTATAAGATTTATGCGGATAGGAAGCGGCGTGCTGGTCCTCCACTCTCCGTGGGGGATAAGGTGTGGTTGAACACAAAACATCTGAGACTAAAAGGAAATCGAAAATTTCAACCCCGCTTTATTGGTCCTTACCCCGTGGAGAAGCAAATTAATCCCGTCACCTATCAATTGACACTCCCTCCTAGGCTGAAGATTCATCCTGTCTTCCATGTCTCCTTGCTTAAGAGAACTTCTGCAGACCTGAGAATGCAAGCACCCCCTAAGCCAATTCACCTGGAGACGGGAACAGAGTTTGAGGTGAAAGAAATTCTGGATTCCAAGATCTCCAAAGGGAAACTGTACTACCTCATCGATTGGAAGGGTTATGGGCCGGAAGAGCGATCATGGGAACTGGAAGAAGACGTTCACGCTCCCAGATTGGTTCATTCCTTCCATCAACGCTACCCTTCCAAGCCCAGAGGGAAGGAGCCTGCCTTGTTGGGGGGTACTGTCAGAACCCGTCATGTGGATGCGCTGATGTGTGGTTCAACCTCGACCCAAAGCGAAGTCCGAAGGTACACGGATTCATCATGGTCGGAGAGGGTCCGATTCTGGAGAGACAAAATGGCTGCCGCGGTGCCGTGGTGCTGTGAGGTTGACGCTCTAGTCGTTTAGCCTCGTTTTGGTGCGGAGAGTATGAGCGGGACGTAAGTTCTAGAAACTACGCACTTCACCTGAACCGTTAGAGAAGAAGAACCTGTGTGCGTACTCTGGTGAATTCCTCGGCTCCTTAGTTTAAGTATCCTGGTTGTAGTACTCCATTTGCGTTTAGCGCGAGTGTCGAGGAAACGTTGTTACGGCGTATTAATTCAAACGCGTAATGACCTGCCCTTTTCCAAGTCCAAGTTTCCAGCAGTAAAGAGAACCTCCGAAGAGTCGTCGAAGAGTATAGTGAGTAATGGTGATTTCCTGTGGAGAAGAAGATCTTCAACGAGTAAGAGAGTCAGTCAGCAACGGAAAGCTAAGTCTCGAATAACAAGTGTTTGGCCAAACTGAAGATATTCGTAGTGACGTAGTTTATATTGTCAAGTGCATAATTCGAACTTCTAGAATCTGTGTGACTACGAGAAGTCTATTTCTTGAACATTGAGTGAAAAGAGAAAAGAGAAACCATTTCCTGAACTTTGTATGAAATAAGCGGGAAAGAAGGATTACCAGAACATTCCTCCTTGAGTCAATTGTTGTGTAAAGACAATCTATAAGTAAAGACTTGTTCCAGGTTTCCAACTCAGGGCAACCTTACAGAACCCCCTAAGCAGCGTCCTCGATTAGTTAGCCAAGTAAGTATGTTAGAAGAGATTAGCTCAGGGGTGACCACAGAATAGTATTAGTAAGGAATTAACTCATTCGCTCTTGTCTCCCTATGCAGTAACGACTATCTAGACGAGAAAAACCATATCCCATAGAAGAGAAGCAAGGTCCAGGAAAATATTAAGTGAGTTAAAGTAGAACCCGAGAACATCAGAGTCAGAGTAGTCTAGGAAGGAGAACTAATGGTGTGCTCCTCTTACAGGTTTCCAATACGCAGACACCCTGAAGGAAGTTGTTTGAGGAAACTTTCCGGACCAGTCTCTTCTCTGTTTGTTATTTTATCCACACCCCCTTCCCGAAGGATGATGTAGGGAGGTTCTTATAGACCTGCCGGCATCGTCTCTTGAGATTCGGGTACTAGCATCTAGTTCCTGAGCCTGAATCATCTCTGCTTCCGCGCAAGTACAAGTCAAGGCGATTACATATCAGGTAATGCTTGGAGCTCTGACACAAGGTCATCTATGTGTGTGCCCCTCTAAAGCTAAGCGCCCTGGGCAAAGGCCCAGCTTGCTGTTGCCAGAAGCCCTGCCAGTGACAAAGCACATCTCAAAATTAGTCTCCGGAAATCTACACCTGCTAATGCAAAACAAGTCGCATTACCTGTGGATCTTGGCATCTACACTGTATGCGAGTAGATGTGTGCTTCGACACTGGAAGGTTGGTGTACTGTTATGGAAACTGATAATTTTCAGTGATTTTAATTATTGATAGAAATCTCCAAGGGAGCAACCAAAGATACCCAAGTTGTATGTTCCTTAAATTGTGGGTAGTAAAACAATTTGTTGAAGGGAGAACCATTTTGTCTTTTAATGAACAAACTGCTTATTTATCCGTGGGTTTAACGTGTGGGTATTGGCATGGTCTTGGGGACTGTAGGTTACATACGGAGAGAGTAAGAGATTGGTGGCCAGACAGACGGACAGGAAAGCGGATGGATGATTCACAACATGAATAAACAAGGGAAAGTGAAAGAATACCCGCGCGTTGTATGCATGGCGTGAGCATGCACATCGGCGTGACCTGCAGCTCGTGACCATGGCAGCACCTGACTAAGTGTTGCGCAGCTGGTGCTGCCCAGGGAGGGGGCCGCCAAAGTGAGATCGGGCCGAGTCGGACAGCGTGGGCTACGGACACTTAGGTGAGAGCGTAGCGTGAAACACTGGAGGGAGGGAAAGCGGCAACGGGCATCTGGTGTTTGTGTGTCTCTGTTGGCGTGAAACACCGGAGGGAGGGAAAGCAGCAGGGGGCTCCTGGGGGTGTCTGGTGCGTGCATGTGTAACATCGGAGGGAGGGAAAGCGGCAGGGGGCGTCTGGTGTGTGTGTGTCGCTAATGGCGTGAAACACCGGAGGGAGGAAAAGCGGTAGGGGGCGTCAGGTGTGTGTGTGTGTGTCTCTGTTGGAGTGAAACACCGAAGGGAGGGAAAGCGACAGGGGGCGTCTGGTGTGTGTGTGTCTCTGTTGGCGTGAAACACCGGAGGGCGGGAAAGCGGCAGGGGGCGTCTGGTGAGTGTGTGTGTCTCTGTTTGCCTGAAACACCGGAGGGACGGAAAGCGGCAGGGAGCGTCTGATGTGTGTGTGTCTCTGTTGGCGTGAAACACCAGAGGGAGGGAAAGCGGCAGGGGGCATGTGGGGGCGGCTGGTGCGTGCGTGTTTCTTGCCACACCTACACTTCCTTGCGTGGACAGAAGGATAACTGATGATGTGCACGCCACATGGCTGTACGTGCGTGTACACCTGTTGAAATCGCTGAAAGCTCTGCGCATTCCCATCTCCTGTCCCACTTCCAAGGCAAGTCCCTAACAATAGAGCTCGCTGGTGACAGTGCTTTCGCGCTGCTTACGCCAGGCTCGACCTAAAAAAAACGAAGTCAGTAGTAGGCTTGTCTAACGAGCCATCTCTTTAGATTTTTCCTGATTAATCTGAAATCAAATTCTAAACGTCCTTCCATGGCTTTTTTCCTAAATGTGGAAATGATTAGTGGATTGCATGATCAAGAGCAAAGCTTCCGAATGGGGGTGCATTTTTAAACCTTTTGGCTATAAAATGAGAGCCAATGTCTTTAAGATCCTTAATAGTAGGCCAGCAGACATGTAGCCTATGATTCAGCATGTTGGGCAAACCAATATTAATCTAGTTTGCATTATCCACTCTTGAAGGGACTGATGCTATTATGACTATTTTAAAAGCCTACTACATCAGGAACATAAATATCTTTTTGATATTTCTCAACATGTAGATGCATTTTGATATCACCTCTCCAATTTGATGTTTTAATTTTCATCTATGGTTACATCTAAGCCTTTGGCTTGTGTCCTGGGGACAAGAGCAATACCGATCTCTGTAGGCCAGAACAGATGATTCCAAAAAACGTACTTTGATTTTCTGTATCACTATTTAAGCATTTAGGTTTAAATAGTTGATGCCCGTACACTCCTATATAAATCGCATGATGTTTTCAAAATTCTGTTGGGAGGTAGCGGTGCCTTCCAATCAAAGTATGAATTAGGAATTGTCTGCATAATTGTGCAATTTGCAGACTCTATTTCCAAACCGCTTGATAAAAGCCAAACGAATAGGTCAAATAAGTGGGGCTGATAATGAGAATCCCTAAGGCATCCTATATATGACAGGAGCAGCCCTTATGCCAGTAGAACTGGGCATTCCGTATATACTCAAAATAACGGCTCACTTGGAAATCATTCTCCCTCCCACATATCTTTATTAACAATTGTTACATTTTCAACATCGGAGGTATTACAGTGCTGGGTTGTGGGTAATCTAGCTCAGTCAGCCTATGTAGCACCACAGTAACATGCGGATGAATAAAGCCGAAGTAGACTTAATGGCGTACCATCGATCACTGCCAGAGTGGGAGACTAGGTGCATAAGGAATATCACGCGTACCACGTAATATATATTTCTCCCTATGCCAAGTCGCCGCCCTCACTAACGTGAGGAATACGCAGCATGCAAAGGGGAGGTCAAGGGCCACTCCAGCGGCGGGTCATCCCCAAAGGCAGTGCTCACAGATGTCGCTCCAGGCTGATACCTGGAATTCATTCATACGAACTTTGTACGAAGCAAAGAAATATATTCTAAGTATACACTTAAAGTAGTAAAACCACGAATACACTCTAGCCTTGTGAGTGTTGTTTACTTAACCAGCAAAGTATAATAACTACAGATATAGTGTAGTAATTTGTAGATCACATAGAACTAGTACAAATGTTACATACAAGGTGCAATAAGCAGACATATGAACAATGTGTCCTTTGTCCAAACGTGAAACAACACACAGAAGTAAGCAGGTGACAATTGTATGTACGGGCAACAACTTTCAGTTTGTGTTTATAAATGCGCATATGTGCGAATGAAAATGGCAAATTCTTTTAAGCTAGCTATGACTAGTGTGGTTTGGTGTCAACGGCGTTTCAAACTCCCTACAGGACAACGAGGTAACAGGAACACCTGATAAAAGGGTAGGCACAAGGTTGTGATTGGATGAAGGAGCCAAAATGTGTAAGAGTACCAGTGAAACCAAATTGCGAGGGCTAAAATGTACTCACTCTGTTCTACGTGCAACCGAGTGCTGTCACAATGGAAAATTACTGTGCGCTTCAACCCGTGGGCCGATTAGTAGATGGCAAATGTCCTCTAAGAGGATTCACTGCTGGAGATAGTGACGGTACACTGTTTCCCACTTCACATCTTCGGACAAATCTAGCCAACAGCAGTCCGGATTGTGCACCAGCTTCGTGTGGGATATATTAATTACCAAGAGGACATTTGTCCCCTACACACTGACCCATGGGGTCGAATCGCCCATGGTGGCACCACTCGCTTGCAAGCACATACCCAGCTATCCTCTCTGGCTCTATGTCCATTGCTTTTCCAGAGGATGAGGGTACATTCACAGGGCTCACCTAAGGTATCCATGGGCTAGTTTTAGGGCTGTTTCTGATCACCCGCCCCCTGAGGGCCAAATCCCAGTGATAGTGATGTGAATTCCATGTACTGCTTCTCTGCATCCTGATCCTCAAGGGTGTTCACTGTGTGTGAGCCTTCCAGCTCCTGACCCTTGCTGCAGTGATGCTCATTAAGAGGAAGAGAAGGGGCTGCATGACCGTGGATTAGGATGTGTTGCATGGCCTCGAGTTCTGGTGTGCAGAGCTGCAGTAGAACATATTTTGCTCTGAGGGGCATGACTCTCAGGAGGGACAGTAGGCTATGGAGTACTCGGGGAGGAGAGCCCGTGTAGACCGCCTCCTTATAGCCATAATCATTGTGAACTAGCTGAAGGATATACAACACGCCCTACGTTGGTATCACAACGTGGATACAAAATGCTATCTGTCATAAACTGATTGTTAATGTTTATTATGAACCTTTTGAAAAATAATAAGTGATTAAATAAAAAATAGCCTTGAGTGCTGGCTCTGCAGTGGAAGTAAAGTAAATATTCATCAAGATCAAACTAAATGGCGGTCTACAGCCAAGGTGACGATTGACTGGAGCCTGTGCCTAGTTGGTGTTCAGTGTAAGAATGGGCATTGAGTGTGAACTTCTCGTAAACAAGTAGCTGTCCTTGCAAAGTAACCTTAGGAAAAGTGGGTGGGTGCTGTGAGAGTGTTTGCACCGGCAGCATTGTACCATTGTGTGGGCTTGAGAGAACCTTGATTTCTGTTTGCTGTTGTACTACGCTGGACTACTGTATTCAGAAGAGAAAAATACACAGTGGCTTGAGTGCTTTGCATTTTTGACGATTGCATTTTTTTAGTACTTAATTGCAGTGGTTCAGGAGCTTTTCGTCAAAGGAAAGCAACCTCGTATGTACAGAACCATGAGTTCAAGCTCAATGAGATTAAAATGGGCGTTGCTTCTCTGCATCAGGTGAATTAAACAAATACCCATTCAGACTCATCTCTGCCTTGCGTCGTGGGCTAAGTTTGTGGTGCCCTGTGCTAATAATATGCTCCTCTTAGTGCATGTTACACGCCTGGATCTAGGTTGTGCACAGAGAACAAGTGCTAACTGACTCCTTTATTTCAGGAACCTTAAAACTTATGGAAGGCACAGACAAACTTTTGTGGTCCGTGCAAGTGGATCACCAGCTCTTCGCTTTGGAGAAGTTGGATGTCACTGTAAGTGCTCAGCTTTTCATATGATGATTCTCTGTTAAACATATTAAAAGTATTACCTGTGTCTGCAAGCAAGGAGGAAGAGTGATGTTACACACTCACTCACTCACTCAAACATAAGCCCCGCCTCCTACACAATGTAAAGCTAATGCAAGTCAGCCGAGTGCCGCTGTTGGTCATGGAGCTCTCAGGTTACTTACAATATCCTTAATAATATAAAGAAAGGGGGTATTTTATTCATAACTTTAAACCGTAGCTAACAAGTGGTAAGGTAATCTGTAATGTGTGACACCTTCACCTACTTTTCACATTACCTCAATAATTTGTGGGCCATACCCAGTAGATTTCACAAGCCTGATACCTTAAGTAAATTGTCAAGTGTCTCTTACACCTCTTCTTTGCATTTGTGTAGTTTCTTTTTAGGAGTCAGCTACATTTGTCAGAGCATCTCATACATTTGCAGATAATGTACCAGAGTCTGATCCTGAGCCCCACAATTAGCAAACACTCACATTTTGGTATTTTAGTATGAATGAGAACTTATTAAACACTATTCTTATAAAAATCAGGTAAAGAATTAACATTGCAAACATATCACCAATTAAAAATAGAAAAATTCGGGTCACTTACCTGCCAGCTGACAAGTGCCAGACGCCTGTGCCTGCCGCAACCTGTTCTGTACTGCCGCCAGTGCCCATGCTACTGCCGGACTACAATACCCGGCAGCACCCACGGCGCGCACGCCGCCACCGCGGGTCTAAGCGTCAGGAGGCGCTTATAAGGAAGAGCGGGCTCCCGCATCGCGGGAAGCGTGCGGGCGCCGACGGGCAAAGCCTGGGCCAAGGGCGGGCCTGTCTGCACCCGTCCGGGACCGTCAGAGGCCAGGCTGGGATACCCCTCTGACGTCATTATTATTCACCCAGTTCCTGTAGTGGTGAGTGGGGCTTTATACTCATCTCATGTCCGGGGAAACAAATATCATGGGCAAACGAAACCCAACTCCCCAACTCCTGCATTGCGTAATACAAAGTCTATTGATACCTTGCTGGAGAGGGCGATGAACATAGTCAGTACTGAGATTGAATTAACTGAGAGGCGCCTGTCCCTGGCTCATTCTGCCTTACAAAACGAGAGCACTGATGTAAGTGACCCCAAACTAATGATACATAGTGAAGTTGATTGCGGCCCATACCCATTAATTGGAGAAAATACACTGGGCTATGAGAGGGCTGAGGAAACTGGCCACATAGGGGCAACAGTGAACCCTGTACCCGGGAGCTGCCCATCTGACATTTTAGTGTTGGCAACTACAAACATATCCCCAAATCCAGAAGTCTGTGGAGCAAAAAGGAAAAGGAAGACAGCTAAACCGGTTTGCTCCAAACAGAAACAACCTCCACACTTAAACTACCAACTCACCACGCTAAACTTGTGGTTTCAGGGCCCAAAAGCCCCAGCGGACTCAATACCCAGCAGCGACCCAATTGACTTAGTTTCATCGAAAACTTTAAATAATTGTGCACATACTCAGACGGAGTCTATACAGACTCCTTTTTCTAACTTAGCACTTGGGGATACTGCTATTGACATTATCATAGATACATTGTATGACCAAGTTAAAATCCTTGTCGATAAAAATTTTGCAAATCTATGGAAACGCTTAAATCGTTTGGAATCCTTAACCACTAGGGCAAACTCACCCAGCAAGGAATCCAAACAGCCATCCCAACAGGGCAGTCTCCAGAAAAAATCAATTCAGACTGAGCAACAATCGTCCATAGCTTCTAAGCAGCCCCCTGCCTTTTGTGATACTAATAGTAAAACCAGAGATCTTATCCTCCAAAAACCAAGCCCTGACGCTATTAATTTACAAAATACAATTCCCACTGCTTCCTCACATCCTATTACTCAAACTGGTGTCCACCCCGTTTCCACAGCTTGCACCGGCGCTGTCGGCATTAATATCAGTGGGTATGCCGAGTCGAATAAGGATGTTTTAAGTCTACCCCCAGCGTCTTGTCCGTATATCCTGATTCTCGCAGGGGTGCCCCCATTAGAGAAGAACAAATCTGAGTCCTGTGATCAACTACGGAACGAAAGTGTAGAATGGTTGGCTAAACACAAAGGGTACAGGAGGTCTGACATAAATGATATTTTAATTGTACGAAGGGCTGGCTGGGTTGGATCTGCGGGAAAAACCATCCCGGGCGATTGTATCGTTATCAATTTTCGCCAACCAGCCATTGTTAGATCAATACTGGCTGCAAGGGAGATTAATTGCACCTTACCCACAAACATCTGGGCATTACCTCTTGGCTTCTTTTATAGCCCATCACCTGAGCAGCAACCACTATTCAGCCCCTCATACCTGTTTGTAAATATGTTCTCTGCTCTTTCCAATCTCGATATCCTTGATTGACCCTCATCTAAATCCAGATCGCTTGAACTAGCCCCTCCGACACCTATGGAGATTACTCCAGTGATTAACGATCCTGAGGCTGAAATTATCCACGACCGTTCTGAGCCACATGACTCATTATTACATGTGTTGAGCTGGAATGTGGCCGGATTGGCCTCTAAATTAAATATCGATGAATGGGTCAATATGGTAAATAAACACGACATTCTTATGCTCCAGGAGACTTGGGCAACCAAAGAGTTATTTTTATACACAAAAACCTGGTCCTACTGTACTACAGGCAATTATATTCACACTACCTCATGTTGGCTCGCTGGTGCGGCTATTCTTAACCTCACATCCAATCAAGGAGTCTGCAACAGGGTGTGCCTGTGTTTAAAATGTCCTCATAAAATCTCTGCGTGTCATTCACTATATGTCTACAATCCCTCTATTCAAGCTATGCTTGTGCAGCCCCGTGTGTGGATGCTGAAAGGGAAAGGTCCAGTTAAATCAAAACAAGGTCAGGAAAAAATGTGTGGTGGATGGGGAGGTACCTCACGGGAGCAACCACCAGGGAACTACTGACAGGTTCTCGTCAGTATGTTCCACTTCTCATCATTGGCTCCTTCCCATCATAAATAAACAAAATGAAAAGTAGGAAAAAAAGGAAATTCAGTTAGCTCAACAGTGTATTTCCCTACCATAACCATGTGCCTATACCCCCATAGACATCAACACCGCTACTCAGTGTGATCCTGCTTTAAAAATGGAGTTAGAAATCCCTAGCTTTTTGAACACCTTTATTCTGCGCTGAGTTTCTACTCCCACTAAAACTAACACTCTACCGTTGTGCTTCGTTTTATATTATATGAAGCCAACATGTTTCATTGCCTGTGTGAATATCATCGGCAATTTCATCAGGGCTGGGGGTGTTTTCTCCACACACCGCCGGTCACCGCCGGCGACGAAATCTGTAGACATATATGACATCACCAGAGAAACACAGCAACACACAACATATAAAAAACAAAGAGTGACACGCATTAGTTAGATGCCCACATCATCTAGATGTATATATTCCAACTGTCCCAGGGACATGTCCAAACTCATTACCTTTGTCTATTATGTGGCACAGGTACCTGGGGTTGCAAGTTTCCCCTATTTTTAGTGTGTGGTACTAGTCCACCTGTCAAGGTGTCTTGGGTCGCTACTCGTCGACCTGTAAGCATTAAAGTGCTCAATGAATGTCTCTGTAATACCTCATTCTCGCCCCTTTGTTCCATAAGGTGGTTTGTGGTTGATTATACAGACGAATGTGCCCATTGTTAGTACTGCATGTAACACTAATGGCACTTCATTGCCGGTCCCACATTATACCCTTCTGCTCCTTCGTGTGTTATCAGAGTGGGAGCGATGTTGGAGAGTCCCTATTAAATGCCTTCCGCTACGCCTGTTTTTCCCGTGTCTTAGGGATCCAGTTCCCCCTCCTTACCGTCTTATTCTGAAGACGCTTCCTCTCCTCGGGGCTCCCGTTCCCGCTGGCTCGCGCTTCGATCTCGCCGAGAAGTTTACAGTGTCTGCGTGTGACATACTGTTGCGTGTTTATCTAGGTTCCTGATCGATACTGTGACCTTATGCCCCTATTCGGCTATAAATCCATTTATTCCCTATATTGGCATAACCGTTCAAGTGCGATTTTCTGAAAAGTCATCTCTGGCCTCACACGAACAGAGCCACATTCCAGCATAGTTCTCTCTGCCACTTCCTTTGCGACCAATTAGTGCAATGACAGAGCAGTAGTCACTATCTGATATTCCTAGATAACACTCCGAGTTCTTCAACAAGATAAAAACTTAGCAAACCTGGAAATCCCCGCTTGCTATGTTTTGATTAGTAATGGAACTCTAATGAGCAACTGATAACTATCACTTCCTAGTGACATCTTTAATTGACGTCTTATGTCCAGCAAACTTGCGTCAAACCCGGCACCTGTCAGGTATAAATATTACCAACGTTGCCTTAAGCAATGTGAGCTGTGAGCTGCAAGCTACTGTTGCTGATGCTGGCTGCCTGCAAGACCCCGTGTTGGTAAATCTAGCACTCTGTCGCTGCAGCCTGCTATCCTGTGGTGGTGAAGCTGCTGATACCATTATCGCCGCTAAAGCGCGAACTATGGTGCAGTACGCTTAAGGAGCTGAACAGCCGTCTTCTGCGAAGACATCCAGCCGATTCCAGCTGCCCGCGGACGCTGTCCCCCCTCCTTCCTCGACGCGCTGAAGAGAAGCCGCTGCCTTTCTCGTGCAGAGAAATCCAATCCCGGCGCTTCCGGTTTACCCTCGCGGGTGACTGGGATATCGAGAGAGACCCCTGAAGGAGATACCAATCCTCCATCATTCTATTCAGAGGTATGGTGTTGACTAAACCCTTAGACGAGAATTCTTGAAACAAACCTTGGCAAAACCAACTTAACTTAAAGCTACTTACTTACTCCCCTTTTCACGTGTTAGGCTTAGGTCAGGCACACTGGGGTAGGCTTAGTTAGAAGCACCAGTTGAGTATGTTAGCCTAATGTATATTTGACTGTATATATGTTTTATTACTTTTAAACCATTGTATGGCTAAGAAACCATATCAATGCTTTTACAGTTCTATTTCGCAATACTTATCTTACTGTACGTACTTTTTATAATAACAATTATTGCAATTGTGGCAATACATTTCTCTTGTACGAGAAGAAAGACTGTTCAATAAATGTTAACCCTTTATTGACAAACGCCCGTCTCTCTATTCTCTACATCTCGTGAAAGTAAACTGCACTAGACTGACTGAGTGAAATACATGTCTATTGTTTCACACGACCCTAGAGATCGACTCTTGATCTGAGGAGCAAAGTTGTCATGTTGCACGGTTGTTGGAAAACTGAATCCCTTCTTGTCTGTGCCAAGGAAGCTGATCACTTCCTATGCAGAGAAGAAAGTTTCCAGTGACCTCTGAGCTAGTTGGTAACACAACCCAATTAAGTTTAGCATAGTCAGTGGAGGCCTGGAATATCTGCAGTTCCACGTCGATACTACTGTTTTTGTTATTCCAATGCGCAGGGCCTAGTGGGAAACTAGGAACTACACTACATGGCGCCCTAACGTTTGGTAAGGCGATAAACTAACGCAAGACTTTTAGAGTAACTCAGTCGTGCACATTTCACACCCCTTTCTCCCGTAAATACTCCAATAGACGTCTGGAGTGGGTGAAAGGTTAAAATCCGCCCGACCTTAGTAGGAAGAGATTCCTATGTAAAGCTCTGGTTTATTCAACGTTGAAGGATACAGTGTTCCAAAATATTGTGCACCTAATCTTTGTCTCCTTGGAGACCTACTCTGCAAACCTTGCATTTTTACAATGCCAGAAAATAACGGAACCTCTGGGGCCGCAGCAGATGCGACTCAGCAAGGTCCCGAATACACAGACCCGGATGCTATAATCATCCCGGCACATTTAAGAAAATCTATAACTTTAAAACTTATAGAAAACGGACTAACACCTCAAGGTGGTACAGTAATTTTCGTGATAGAGGCTCACGAGTATCGGCAGACAGAGGTATTCTATTCATGGATAAACTTTCCAGCGGTAAACGCTAGAACAAAAGAGTTTCACTATTACAAAATAGAGAAACCTCCGGAAGAGTACGCTCCTTTCGAGGAGATTGAAATTCCACTTAAATTTCAAGAGCACCTGCTCTGGTTTAATGGCGCCCTAAAACACAATGATCACATTACCAGGCTCGGTCCACTAGGTAGACCAGGAGCCACGTGGCCGGTTCTAGCCAGCTACACACCACATCCTGACATTGTAAAAATGTCTAGAGAAGAGCTGTTAGTACAGCTAAACACATTAATAAAAATACATAGGCAATTAGTCCAATATGTAATGCGGACTGCATTAGTCCAGCCAGCTGTTAATACACCACAGCTGACCCCTCATCAGGGGAATACAAATAAAATTACACCACAGAACATACAGTCATGTCTTGGTAAAACACCCGTAAAACGGGAACAAATTCCTTTCTGGTTAGCACAGAAAATCACTCAAATAGAGGCAGTATTTCCTGATACTACCCCTATAGAGAAACACAGAATCTTGACCATCTGCCTTCCTATGGGAATCGCACCACACGTGGAGGACTGTGACACTTGGGGTACAGTCTTTGCTTCCATTTACACAAAAACACACGGTGTTCCGTCTATGGCGGTAATACCAGAAGTGCTAAAACAGATTCAAAATGAATTCGGTCCAGAGCCCGCTTTAAATCTAGGTATGAAATTACTGAAAGACTTCAAGCAGGTCTCGGCTATATTATTAGCCAACATAAAAGGAGAAGCAGCATCTGTGGCGATCCGCCAGAAGTTGAAGGAAACAGATATAAAAGATCCTGTTGAGCTAGCAAAAATCATAGAAAAGTGCTATGAAGAATTAGGTAGAGACAGCTTGGGTGGGAAACCGGTAAAGCCCCAACTGCTCGAAAATCCTGAAAAATTATTTATTAAAAATAATTTAAACACTCCTAAAAAGAGCTGGGATGGAAATAAACAATCCACTCCCAAGGAAAAAGTTTTCCAGTCCAGAGGAAGGTCTCCTCGACGGAGGGAAAGAACTCCGACTCGAGAACGCCAGTCTCCCCAACGGGAGCCCTCTGAGAAAAGATATAACCTTAGAAATAGGGATAATATAAAAAAACCTGATAGATATCAAAGTATTGATACACGTCCCTCTCGATCTCTTCCACAGAATTCGGAAAGAAGAGGACGGTCAGACCCAGGAGAGCATACCAAGTCCAAAGACAAGGAACCTGCTCAAAATAAGAAATCTCAATTTCCTAAAAAGAAGGTAGCCAGTATTAGAGTAATCAACCATGCCGAGAATACTGAGGACACAGTTGAAAAACGGGGAGTGGGCATTGACAATGTTGGACAGTGCAGCAGAAATCAGTATAGCGCGCAAGATCTTGATGAGTCATCTGGAGACAGTGGACACGAATGAATACATTCAAGTTGAAACTGCCGACACCAGACTTAGCGAGCCCCATAAAATATACAAAATAACATTGCGTATAGAGGGTGATAAGACTAGGAAAATTAAGGGTCTATTTTGGGATAAGCTCTCAAAAGGCTATGATATTCTGTTAGCTGAAAAAGATTGGCCCCCAGAGTTTGTCGGGGAGTGCCCTCGTGGCGAAGAAGTGATTATGCCTGCCTTCTCGAATCACATTCCGATTCACAAAAAATATACTTATGCAAGGAAATGGGCAGTAGCCCAGGCACCTGCATTATATAAAAATCATGTAGGATGGGATGAGGACTCAACTCCTCACAAAATCCAACTAAAAAGTGAACCAACTGCCCAACGGCAGTATCCCATAAAGCAAGAAGCTAAAAAACAAGTCAGGGAGATTTTAGATCAACTTGAATACCAGGGGGTGATTGAAACATGCACCTCTCAAATGAACAATCTTTGTTTCCTGTCTCCAAGCCAGACAATTCATATCGTCTAGTTTTGGACTACCGACATCTTAATACATGTTGCAAAACCTTTGCAGTACAAAACTCGCATAGTGCAGCCCTAATGAATAATATAGTTAGGAAAAAATATAAAACGACATTAGACATTTCTAATGGTTTCTTTTGTCAAAACATTGCACCAGAAAGCAGATATTTGACCGCTTTCTCCGCATTTGGGTCACAGAAAAAATTCTGTCGACTCCCACAGGGGTTCAAGAACAGCCCAGGACTATTCTCAGCTAGGGTAACAGAGTTACTACAAATCTATGATGATGAAGCATTATCTTATGTAGATGATATTTATCTCACAGACGACGACTTGGATACTCACTTGAAAAGAGTGAACACCATCATACTTGGGTTCGCAGCAGAGGGTTACAAATTCAACTTTAAAAAGTCCCGAATTGCCCATCTGACAGTACTATTTTTAGGGTACGAATTATCAAGTGAAGGGAAAAGCCTAGCGGACAACTTCTTAGAGAAGTGCGCTGTACTCCAAGCTCCAAAAACGCTGAAGAATTTACAATCCATACTAGGTTTTCTGAATTTCGGAAGAACTTACATCCTAAATTACGCAGAGAGGGTTAAACCTCTCTACGAACTAATTAAACCTGATTTTAAACAAATCAATTGGACTCAAAAACACACAGAAATTTTGAGATCACTGCAAACAGACATGTTAGCAAAAACAAAATTAGATACACGTGACAACACGATCGATCTTGTAATCCGAGTCATCCCAGGAAGATGCGGATTCACGTACCTGACCTCTAATGAGGGAGAAAAGGTACCTATTTCAATTAAATCTCACTTGTACACACAAGCTGAAAAAGCATTCAGTCACACAGAAAGAACTGTGAACGCAGTGCAAATCGCATTAGCAAATGAAAGAGAACTAGCACACGGCAAAAGGATTAATATCCTTACAGCGGAATCCGCCTTCGAAGCGCTATTCAGCCCAGTAAACCTGCCTACAGTGTCACTGGATCCGAAGTGGATACAGTGCGTAGATTCTCTAGGAGCGGAAGACGTGAAATACTATTTCGCCCCGCAATTTGAAGAACTGAATGATTTAGAATATGAAGAAGAATATCCTCTGCCAATCGAAATTCTGCCTCTCCCACAATATGCCTGTATAATCTATACAGATAGCTTTGTACAGCATTTTAATGTAGAGAGCAAATCCTACAATGCAGCGTGTGCGATTATTAAAGGTCGTTGGCTGTGCGGTAAATTCAGACCGAAAGTAACAAAAACTGAATCTGTAAGAAACTGTTCGGTTCAGAGAACTGAAATCAGATCTTTAAAGATGGCGCTCGAAAATGCAGAACGTGAATTCCCGACACTTATAGTGTGCGATTCTCATTTTTGCGTCAACTCTTACAACAATAAACTGCAGAGTTGGATCGAAAACGACTACAAAGATGACACAGGTGCCACAATAAAGCATAAATTGCTCTGGAACGAGGTAGCTCTTTTACACAAAGAACTACAAAAGACTCACGTGATTCACGCACAGAGTCTTCAACGTGATGGCATTCACGTTGCAGGGAATTCATTGGCTAATACAGCCACAGCGGAAGCAACTAAACCGGCTTCCGTAGCCACAAAAAAGCGTACAGATAAATACATAGACGGGGAAACCATGCTGGCAGTAAAAACGACAGTAAAAGGCGACTGTGCAGCATTACCCGTAAACTATCCACTCAATTATGCATACGTAATCGATGCAAACTCCGTTCCTTTTGCTCGAATCCCTGGAGTGGGGGACAGAGTAATTCCAAACAGGAGCAGGAGGGGCTTCCTCTTACTGGAAGCACACATGGGGTTGGGTCTGAAACACCAAACAATCAAAGCCTCTCTGAAATAATTGCAATCAGAGTACTGGTGGCCAGGAATGAGTATAGATATTCAATGTTTTGCTCAAAATTGTGAAGACTGCAACAGAGATCGCAGTAATGAACAGGCCAGTGTAGTTTCAGGATCCCTGATAGACAGCATAAGGCGATCTATCTGCGCAATCAAAGAAGAGAAGCGCGTCCCAGTGTACACCATTAAGACGAAAAGCACTTAAAAAATGAGGCCACCAGCGCTCGGCTGACGCTAGAACGGTTATAAAAGATTTGCGAGTCCATATCGGCATATACGCAATTACCACGTTCCATTCTGACCAGGGTCCTGCTTTTGGCTCTCGAGCTTATAAGGAGGCCATGGCTAGCATGGGAATTGGGTTGCGGTATTCTTGTCCGTCATACCCCGGAAGGGAAAAGTGTGGTAGAAAGAAAAAACCGGGGCATAAAGCAATCTATAATAGCAAAGGTATTAGGTTCAGGCGCTGGGTGGGTCAAACATTTAATAAGTGTCCAGACTAGTCTTAATAACATGCCAAGAAATTCTCTAAAAGGTTTCAGCCCATACGAACTATTGTTCGGAATTAAAATGCGAGTTCAGGACCTCGATAGTCAGATGTCAGTGGTACAAGAAGAAACAACGCACTTTGATGTAAAGGATCGTTTGGCTGTTTTACAGGAACTGAATGAAACAAGAAAATCATTAAGCAACATAAAGTTAAAGCAACAGCCAAGTACCACTGACGAGGCACCACCCGCAACAGCCCCAGCAAGGCCTGTCTGGATTCCAAAGATTGGGGATCTAGTCAGAGAAAAGATCGCGGTTAAGAAGGAATTTGGGCCTTCTTACAGAAAAGCAGTACCTGTCTTGGCAGTCACCGGAACAAGATCAGTTGTGCTACCGCCCCTTGCTGGTAAAAAGGAGAACAGAGTCGTGTCTATCGATCTGGTAAAACCACAAGCATGTGGCCTATAATCAACAGTAGGCCCAGTGGACTCCCAAGAAACAACAGAATACCCAAACTTGCAACAATCCAAGAGGTTCAAACTGAAAGACTAATCACATTCGATCAGCCTGCAGTGCACAATGAAGGACTATGCAATAATGCCATGGAACTCGTGCCTCTTGAAACACAGATTGAAACAGTTCGTCAAGAAACAGCACCAGTCTACAATGATGTGGCATCAGAAAGTGCTACCGAGAGACAGATTGAAAGAACAATCCCATCAATTGACAGAACTGCCTCTGGTTATTTCATCAACTTCGACAACTTCTCTGAAGATTTAAACGACCCCGAAGTGATGCCAGAAACAAAAAAGTATTCTAAAGAAAATTCAACAGGACTCCTTCAACAAATCAAAGAACTATATCTGGATTCACCGTTGATTGAGCATTGGATTATTTCAGGGGTATTCATACTCCTACTATGCCTAATTTTAGTTTTAATTTTAGGAAAGTTTATTACAATTGAATGGACACAGCAAGTCAGAACATCAACCTAGTCCTGAAACCACACAGATCATCCCACGTGAAGAAAAGAGAACTGTCAACAGTAAATGTCACAGCAATTCCAATACCTGGTGGGGTTGTATGGGAGAAAACAGACTATGAGATATATGGTCCGGTCGAAATCCTGAAGTATCCTCATCAACTAAAGGTTTCCTTAAGTGACTTTGTGACACCTAGTACATTCTCTGATGATTGGGACTTTAACAGTATTAATGACATGATGTCTGATTTAGTAATGTCAGCTAGATTCACAGATCATGATTATTTACAAGGTTCATCTAGTTATGAGCAGTTGTTCTGTTACACCCACTAAGGGGATCATTACTTGCATAAATCTGCACAGCCTAGATATGTTTTTATGTATAATCAATGGGAACATTGTGCAACACCACCTAAAAGCAGTTCTAAAGCATTCTTTGAGAAATTCAAATACTTCTCAGGGTTTAACACCAGTGATGCAGAAACATTTTATTACAAACTGTTAGATAAAACAGGAATGAAAACAATGCTGACAAATTCTAAATTGATATATTCAGAAGCATTTTATGACAAAATGATGACATTTGGTTTTGAATATTGGAAAAATAATATTGAAACGAAAACAATTTGGGGTACAAAAGATTGGCAGGTGCAAGGCATTGAAGCACTATTTAGAACCTGCATGATACCAGAACAAATGTTGTTTTTAAATGACACTATACACCAAACATCTTGTCTTGGCCTAGCTAAGATCAAAGACCTTAAAACACCGTCTATACCAAAGCCAATACCTGAGAATACAACCGCAGATATTGAGTTAGACGTGTCACAAATTTTACATTTCAACAGAACAAATCCTGATTGGAAAAAGTGGTTAATCTGGCCTACAGACACAAATAGCTGTCAAAATAGATTCCTGAATAAAACACAGGGTTTAAAAATGACCAGACTAGACTCGAGATATTCCCAGAGACAACATCCAGGGATAATAACAACATACAGTGTAGGGAAACTCTGCCTAGAATGGCTAACTTCGTCCACACTGGCTGAAATTAAGCAACACTTGTCTTTACTAAAAGATGGTGCTGATTTGCGCGATTTCATTCTTGGACCACGCAAACAGCGTCAAAAGCGTTTCATAGCGACCAGTATCTATGCTGCTTACAACGAGGCTTGGAAAGTAAAGCAAATTGAAACTGCTGAAAAAATACGAGAACTTGATCGTATTAATTTGGAGAAATCACTTTCTGTGGTAGACAATGGGTTAATGACTCTGTCTTCCAGAATATATTCGTTGGACAATATTGTATCCTCTGCCTTTGATGTGATAGACAGAGACTTGCTAATGTTACAACATGGCCAGTCTCAATTGCGTTCTATTATAGAATTAGGCTGGACGCTGCAAAATCTTCGTTCAGGCTATGTGCCTTGGCGTTTAATCAACACAACGTCATTATTTTCCAGTTTTAACCTTACTGATAAACAGATCAGTATGGCACAGAAAGGAGCAGACTATACAATCCTGAGCATCGTAAAACTCGAGAGATTACCATTGACAATGTCAGAGAGTCCTGTCATTGAATGGATAATACACGGAATTATCACAATTCCGATAACAACTTTCCGATTTAAAAAGTGCCTAGAGTACATACCTGCTGGCCAGTATGAACAATTGGGTAAAGGATATGTAAAATCCGACTGGAAATTACCATACACTCATTCTTGCTATAGTGACAGCAACAAAAATGTATTTCTTAGTGGTGAGAATTGTAAACATTCACTAAGCGGTATACTTTTGTGTCAGGGTATTAATTTACACGGAGCATGTGATGGAAATTCTAACAACCTTTCATGCCACCAGCTAGTCACACCTGCAACTCAGATAGAGCCCTTCTTTATGCAACTTTCGAACGGGAGTTACATTCTTAGAACGGATCACAGATGTTGTGGCCTCGTGTCAGGGAAAAGTTATCTAGTAGAAGTAACATCCATGGTCAAATGCTGTATGCAAGCATTGTTTCCGAGTGGGCCTGCAGACATAGTGACTCCCATCTGGCCTCGTCTGAATCTCTATTCTATACGAATTGATACATTAGGTAAAATGAAATCTGTACTTTTACAGACAACAGTGCCTATAACGTCATCTAAAGAGACGTATGATCTTCTAGTTGCAAGGACAGCTACTGAAGTTCATGACCTTTTATCAACAAATTGCCCGTGCATTTCGTAGAAATGTTCAGCCAACTCCTTAACATGTCTAGTGCAACAAGCATCCCAGGCATATTTAAGACAGTCTTTACGGGACTGCTAACACCCTTCCAGGCAATTTTGGGAATCTTTCCTAATTTTGTGCACTCCATTTTTGGCGGCATACCATTATTTTTGGGACTTGTAGCAGGGATTTTATTTTTAACCCTCCTGCTTCGATATGGCAAGCCTCGGCTCAGACATAGCTCCCATGGGAATGGAAGAGACAATCCTAGCAATGCGCTACCGGGACAGGATAACTAACGTCCTTGGATTGGCCAGGCTGAGAGATCTAAACATGACCTGGTTCCTTTCATTCAGACCGATATGGCAAAATTGCATTTTACCTGTGCTACGGTGTATGCTTTGCGGCGATGAATGCGTGTTGGACATCTGTCTTTCACTTCCATCAGCAGTACCAATGGACGTCGATACTTTGCTCAGTCCAATAACGGCTCACGCATTGTGTTGTCCCCAGCGGCTACCAATCCTGATGACGGCATTCGTGGAGACTCCTGTACTACAGCCAAGTGGTAACAGTGGAGCGAGTGACAAAGGCAACATCATCCAGGTACAACGTTCTGTGAGCATTGCTGGTCCTGCCTTCGATGACAGCAATCATTCTCACACCTGCCAAGTTACAGCGCTATCTAATTTGGTTGAACTATCACCTGATTTTGTAGACCAATTCTTTGAGAGCCTGTCTGATACGATGTTCTCACCCGTAGAGAAACAATAACTTTTAGAAGTTTCCGACACACAGCGTTCCCATGAACTCTGAATTCGGCCTTCAGTTTTGATCAACAAAAACTGCCAAGAGCTTTGGAAATCTATTTTCTTTGAATTGGACAATTTTTTCTAATATTGACACTTTTTGGCACGAACAATTCTTTGCTTGACGTAAAAACTATTCCTAGAGAACAGAAGCTTCACACTTCTATTTCAAAACACATCTAGAGACATAACAATACTACACCAGCCTCTAGCACACATGTTATTACAATGCATTTTTATGTGATGATTTATCTCGCTTTTCTTCTGTCAGAGATACTTCATGTGTAATTCCTTTTGCATAATCGTTCATTGATTTCATATGCGATAATTATTTGAATGATTTCTATGCTTTTAAAAAACGTACAGTACCTAAAATTCATGTATTACAAGTACGCCTATTTCGAATGCATTTATGTATTTTGGGGTGGGCGATGTTACACATGCATCTAATTGCTTTAGTTTTAGTAATTTTGATGGACATTAACCCGTGGAGTGGGTGTTGCGTGTTTATCTAGGTTCCTGATCGATACTGTGACCTTATGCCCCTATTCGGCTATAAATCCATTTATTCCCTATATTGGCATAACCGTTCAAGTGCGATTTTCTGAAAAGTCATCTCTGGCCTCACACGAACAGAGCCACATTCCAGCATAGTTCTCTCTGCCACTTCCTTTGCGACCAATTAGTGCAATGACAGAGCAGTAGTCACTATCTGATATTCCTAGATAACACTCCGAGTTCTTCAACAAGATAAAAACTTAGCAAACCTGGAAATCCCCGCTTGCTATGTTTTGATTAGTAATGGAACTCTAATGAGCAACTGATAACTATCACTTCCTAGTGACATCTTTAATTGACGTCTTATGTCCAGCAAACTTGCGTCAAACCCGGCACCTGTCAGGTATAAATATTACCAACGTTGCCTTAAGCAATGTGAGCTGTGAGCTGCAAGCTACTGTTGCTGATGCTGGCTGCCTGCAAGACCCCGTGTTGGTAAATCTAGCACTCTGTCGCTGCAGAATGCTATCCTGTGGTGGTGAAGCTGCTGATACCATTATCGCCGCAAAAGCGCAAACTATGGTGCAGTACGCTTAAGGAGCTGAACAGCCGTCCCTCTGCGAAGACATCCAGCCGATTCCAGCTGCCCGCGGACGCTGTCCCCCCTCCTTCCCCGACGCGCTGAAGAGAAGCCGCTGCCTTTCTCGTGCAGAGAAATCCAGTCCCGGCGCTTCCGGTTTACCCTCGCGGGTGACTGGGATATCGAGAGAGACCCCTGAAGGAGATACCAATCCTCCATCATTCTATTCAGAGGTATGGTGTTGACTAAACCCTTAGACGAGAATTCTTGAAACAAACCTTGGCAAAACCAACTTAACTTAAAGCTACTTACTTACTCCCCTTTTCACGTGTTAGGCTTAGGTCAGGCACACTGGGGTAGGCTTAGTTAGAAGCACCAGTTGAGTATGTTAGCCTAATGTATATATGACTGTATATATGTTTTATTACTTTTAAACCATTGTATGGCTAAGAAACCATATCAATGCTTTTACAGTTCTATTTCGCAATACTTATCTTACTGTACGTACTTTTTATAATAACAATTATTGCAATTGTGGCAATACATTTCTCTTGTACGAGAAGAAAGACTGTTCAATAAATGTTAACCCTTTATTGACAAACGCCCGTCTCTCTATTCTCTACATCTCGTGAAAGTAAACTGCACTAGACTGACTGAGTGAAATACATGTCTATTGTTTCACACGACCCTAGAGATCGACTCTTGATCTGAGGAGCAAAGTTGTCATGTTGCACGGTTGTTGGAAAGCTGAATCCCTTCTTGTCTGTGCCAAGGAAGCTGATCACTTCCTATGCAGAGAAGAAAGTTTCCAGTGACCTCTGAGCTAGTTGGTAACACAACCCAATTAAGTTTAGCATAGTCAGTGGAGGCCTGGAATATCTGCAGTTCCACGTCGATACTACTGTTTATGTTATTCCAATGCGCAGGGCCTAGTGGGAAACTAGGAACTACACTACAATACCATGTCACATGACCTGCGTGGCGGCCATCTTAGAGTGGGGAACTCCAACGGGTTATCTTTGCCCATCCTGTGCCGTCTTCTATAGTGATTTGAATCATAGTATTTGATTCTTTTTACACCTACGTTTATTACGGACCTGAATTAGCAAATTTTGGTATTAACGGGGGAAAGACAGCTAATCATTTAGTTATTTTTATATTTATTGTCAGTGCATATGGGGAGTACGACATAATAAAGAACATCAATATCATTATTTGCGGTTCTAGACCATTTTGTCACAGTCGGATTTGGCAATTTGTATTGTATATGTTCCCTTGCTCCATAAAGGCCATAGTTTTGCAGACAGCCGCCAATGGGCCCTCCTGTCAATGTTGTATCATCTAGCAGATACCTTGTTCCACTCGATAAAGTCATTGAGTCCATCTTTGTCTGCCCTCTCCTGATAGATCCAACGTGCCTCCTTTGTTATTAGTCTGGTTTTTTATATGTTGTGTGTTGCTGTGTCTCTCTGGTGATGTCATATATGTCTACAGATTTCGTCACCTGCGGTGTGTGGAGAAAACACCCCCAGCCCTGATGAAATTGCCGATGATATTCACACAGGCAATGAAACATGTTGGCTTCATATAATATAAAACGAAGCACAATGGTAGAGTGTTGGTTTTAGTGGGAGTAGAAAAGCTAGGGATTTCTAACTCCATTTTTAAAGCAGGATCACACTGAGTAGCGGTGTTGATTAACTGGACCTTTCCCTTTCAGCATCCACACACGGGGCTGCACAAGCATAGCTTGAATAGAGGGATTGTAGACATACAGTGAATGACACGCAGAGATTTTATGAGGACATTTTAAACACAGGCACACCCTGTTGCAGACTCCTTGATTGGATGTGAGGTTAAGAATAGCCGCACCAGCGAGCCAACATGAGGTAGTGTGAATATAATTGCCTGTAGTACAGTAGGACCAGGTTTTTGTGTATAAAAATGTTGTGAGTGGAGGGTACCTGAGTCTGGATATTTCCCTCTGTGCTCCTTTTGTGTACGGACAACCAAAGAGTTATACCTTGAAGCATATGAATGTTTTAATATTATTTCCCTCCCCCTAAGCAAGGCAGACCCTCAGGTGGTCTATCGATATGGGTCAGTATCGCAGCAGGCGGCAGTGTAAAACCAATCCCCAGCAAAAATGGCAATTTTCAAGCTTTGATATACACACAGCGTTTCGATTTGTTTTATTAATTTTTACAATAATGATTTTTTAACCATTTCTAATGTGAATTTTTTTAACCTTTTCAATTTTATCTCGGATATGTATAATTTTTTGAGGAAACAAAGACTGGTAGGGATATGTTTGGGGGGATGACTTTATCGCGAAGATTGCAAGGGGAAATATTTTGACCCCCACCCAATATATTTCAGGCAACCCGTGCACAAGGGGGTGTGAGAAGTTGACCCGATATGCAGCGTTCGCTATTCTAGCGACCGCTAGGTATCGTTCCAAACGACCCTTATGGTGATTGGTTGTAAGCCAACCTTAGACCAGCTATCCTAGTAGCGTGGATACGAGCAGTCTTCGGGCTAAACTCTAGAGGGCGTGTTAAGCCAGCTGTTATACCATCACATACCCCTTGAACCCCAAGTGAAAGGACACCACACAAGTGTTATGAAAATAAACAGTATATTTATTAAGAATCACAACAGCCCTGGACTCTTTGTGAGGACAGGGTACTAAGCACAAACCAAAACTCTTAGGAAAATACTTCAAGTGCACAATTAACACAAGTGTCCGAGGACACGGAAAGTTTAGTGGTCTCGGGCGGACCCGATAAGGCAAATCGGAAGCGAGGGACTCGGGACCCTAGAGTAAGGAGGCTATGCAGGCACCGAAATGCCGAAGTTACCTAGCCACGAGGGCTGCGGCTGCACAAGTCTTACAGGCGTCGGGGTCTTTGCTGACGAGCCAGGAGCCGGAAGAAAAGTAGTTGCTGGCCGGCGACCAGTGATGAATAGTTCGTAGAGATCCAAGCCTGGATCAGAGATCGTTGATACCTGAAAGCAGAGGGGACCAAGTTCGTACTACTAGCCAGTAGTCAGAGGGTACCAGGAAGGCACCGGTTGGCCGTCACCTCGACTAGGTGAGTGGGCGACGCTAGGCTCTGCAGTCTCACGGACCAGGAGGCGTTGTCGGCGACCAGGATGGAGGTGCGAGCTGTCCCACGAAGGTTGATGCTGTCGGCGTCGCTGGGCCCAGGATTGGGGCAACAAGCCTTGGCAGATTTCAGGGCCACATGGTGGGCCTAAAATGGCGTCTTGAGTGGACCAGGAGGGTCCGGGGTGCTTCTCTCAAAGATGGAAGCAAGGGCCAGTCTGGAGCAACCAGACCAGCAGCGTTGGTTGTCGGATGTCGTCAAAGAAGGGCACAAGCCAGCGGCTAGTGACCAGACAACGTGCTGAGCAGCGAGCAGAAGGGCCCCACGCAGATCGTGGAGATGCTGGGAGACTGCACTTCGGTGCTGGAGCAGCTCAGGGTCGGGGCTTCTCGGACCCCAGAGCACTCACCAGAGAATTGCTTCGATGGTCGTGCTGATTAAGAAAGCGTGCAGGTTTTGATGATGGCCGGTCCCTCGAGGTCTCGTCGCACCCACAGATCACAGCTGAGCTGATGACGTGGGTAGAGGTCAGAGGTGCCAGGGAAGCCGGGTCTCGTCGAGCTGGGCCGTCGGATTCCTGAGGAAGGACTTGCAGCAAACCGCAGAGTTCTTAGATGGTGCCTGCGGATGCAGGGTGACTACTCCTTAGTCACAAGGGAGAAATCTTGAGAAGAGTCTCGAATGTCCTTTCGTAGAAAGTAGTTCTTGATTCAAAGATGATCTAATTTGGAAGGGTCCCCGCTCCGGCCTTTATCCTAAAGAAAGGGGTGGGTACATGACTAGGTCCTGCCCTAAGGGTGGGACCAGGAAGGGGGGTAGTTACACCCCTCTCCCCTGCCGGACTTTCCCCAGGCCAGGGGCTGGCGCCCCTGGAACTGGTTCTGACCGGCAGATGCGTAGTGAGCACCGGGTTGCCACTCCGCAGTCACCTTCTCGCAAAGCCCTACCTACCCAGAATACACAAACCCTGTCTGGGACGGTGCGAACACCGCCTTTGACAGGAAACCCTTTGTCCAAGCTCTCCTCGCTGGAAGGACTCCCAGCAGCAGGAGGTCAGACTCGTGTCTGTGGTGGCAGCATCCATTTTGTGGAGCTGAGGCTTCAGTTAACTTTAACCGGGGTTCACAGTTACGTACATGTCGTGTCCCTCTAGAAGGGCGGAATGCTAACCTCGTCGCCAGAATTGGTGAGGGGGCAGTATCCCGATTCGTATGACACCTTACTCGACATGTCTTGATAACGCAATACCGAAGTTACCGATATGGTACGCGTTATCATGGAACAGCCATTGGGTCTTGGTTCCGCAAGCTGCAACCGGGCTCGGCTCGTGCCAGAACCCAATTCACACGATTCCAAGCACTCTGCCTTCAGGATTGTCAAGGCCTGCCATAGGAGTGACTGATAGGAACTCGGGTGTCCATTGTACGGTTAGATATAGGGCTACTATACCTAAAGCAACGAGCGGATACGTTACGTTGCCCCAGCTGTCGTGCAGCCAGTTGTGTCAGATTTAGATGGCCATCCAGGGGTGGCATAATACATGCTTCAGCCCCTGGTAGGCCCTGGGTACACCGATGCCCTGAGTTACAGGGTCTGACAGGGTGGCCCAGTTCCAATTGGGTAATGCACCTAAGGTACACACATCAATTTAGAGAGAGAACAGCTAGGCTGTGGGTCTGATTAGCAGGCCCACAGCCCGAGAAAGTCGTAAACCAGTGAAACAAAAGCAAAAAGTCCGGGTGATCATAGGATTGCAGACCCTACTCTCCTACATGGGGTATGAATTAATAGATCATCTATCAAACAGCAGTCTTTTAAACATTATGGACATTGCAGCTATAAATAATGATGACAGTCCAATACCGACTTATGGAGGTCTCGGCCGCGCCTCAACTATAGATTACGTTTTTATATCAGCAGTATTAGAAGACCATTTAGGTGCAGCAGAGGTTAAAGCTTCCACCTTAAGGGACCACAATCCAATCTTAGTCTCATTCAGGGCTGCCCTTAGACCAGACCCTAGAAAGAAGCCAGGGGCGGACAACCTAGAATCTTCCACAGATAATTTAAGAGTTAAATGGAAAGGCATGGATTGCCCCAGAGTATTCCAAAAGATGGTAAAAATCTATCCATCAGTTTGTGAGACTTGTCTCAGATTGGAAATTCCTAACCCAGAGGCAGTTTCTGCTTTTGTCCTACTATGTGCTGGCATTGAAAAACTGATTTCGAGACCTGGAGTTGCCCTATCAGCCTCCCCAGGGACTCTAACCTTATCAGATCACTAAGGCATAATTATAAAAGAGCAGTGAAGCAGAGGCAAAATGTGATTTTAAAAGAGCTCTGGAGTAATTTGGCCTGTGCTGCAAAGATTAATAATACAAAGGGTTTTTGGACAGCAGCCAAGTCGCTGAGATTGCTGGGCAATACACTCAACCCGTTAAGTTGCAATATTACGAGTGAAGCATGGGTAGCCCACTTTTCAAAAATATATGCTGTTACACCTCAGTGCGAAGATACCCTTGATAACTTCCCTGCTGCTCTAATCCAAATATCTTTATCGGAAGTTGAGGATGCAATTAACCAAAATGTGGGCAATAAAGCCCCGGGCCCGGACGGGCTTCCAATCGACCGTATAAAATCTAGGCCAGAGTTTTGGGCCCCTTTGCTACTCAATGTTTTTAATAACTTGACAACAACTAAAATCTCCAATATATGGTGCACATCTGTAATTGTTCCCATCTCCAAAAAGGGAGATAGATCCAACCTGAGTTGTTATAGACCAATCTCTCTAATTGACAACACACTCAAGATACTGGCGAGGGTCTTATTTAACAAAATCAGAACTTGGGCCGAGGAGGAAAACATATTAAATAGATGCCAGCTGGGTTCCTGAAGTCATCTTGGAACGGTGGAACAGTGTCTCAATCTTAATTTAATTCTAGGAAAATATACCATTGCACAACACTGTCCCCTTTACCTAGCATTTATGGATCTCACCTCCACATTTGATTTTGTTAATAGATCTCGGCTCTGGCAATGCCTTTTAGACTACGGGTTGGACAAGGACATTGTGCAATTTTTAGCGTATCTACACAGGGATTTAAGGGCTAGAATAAGCACGGACAGGGCAGTTTCAGGGGACATAGTTGTTGGACGAGAAGTCAGACAAGGGTGCGTTCTAGCCCCACTTTTGTTTATTTTATATGTTAATGAGTTACACAATGTGTTGTCTGACTTAACCGCAGATGTCCCAATAATGAAAGGTAATAAACTGCCTGCCCTATTATACGCAGGTGATGCTGTTTTAATGGGACGCACACCCAGTGCTCTGCGTACATTTGTTAGGGGTTTCGTTGATTTTATGAAAGGACTGAATCTTTGCACGAATTTTAAGAAATCTTTTTTAATGTGTTGTGGCCCTAAAAAATGCCCTATTGATGTCATTACCTCGGGCTGAGATACCCTGTTATGCACTCGCACTTTCCCGTACCTGGGTTTACAATTTTCAGATAATGGATCCTGGGTACCCCATTTGGCATATGGTCGGACCAAATTTTTAAAAGCAGTTAATTCGATTTTAAATCTCCCTCACCCGAAAAGAATTGAGGTAGTACTGTCCCTACTTCAAATTTATAGGACACAATGTGTACCAATCATGTCTTACCGGGCTGAAATTTGGGGTTATAAAAACTTGAAGAGCGCCCAGGTTGAAGAAAATAGATTTTACTGGAGAATTCGGGGTTTACCAATCTCATCATCCTCTTTTGCCTGCCATAACGAGTTAAAATTATCTTACTTAGAGGATTATGTTAGGTTCCGCCCTGCCATGTTTTGGCTGAAGGTTTGGCAAAACCCGGCAGCCTCGTTAACAAGGGAGATTATAGTCGATTTGCTTAAAATGCGACAAGGGAGGAGACATACCGTGGCTCCCAGAAGTACAGCCAAATCTAACAAGATCGAATCTTGGCCTTAAACCAGACCAATTAGATGGAGTTTATAAAAAGACGGACCGTGAAGCTTTATAAGTATTATGGGGACATAAGATATGCACAGGAGTATACTAAAGCATCTGTGGCACATTACATATCAATGACAGAAGAAGGTGGACCCTCCTCTTGTTTGCCAGCTAGTTATCTTTTAAGAGATATCACTTGTTGGGAATAAAACCTACTTTTCGGCCTTAGATCTGGCTCTTTAAAATATTCTCTGTGCTTTCCTTTAGGTTATCAACCTAACATTGAGGAATTGGTCTGCCCTTGTGGCAACCTAGGAAAGCAGTCTATGTTGCATTTTCTGTTCTTCTGCACTTTTTATCAAAAGTACAGTATGCAGCTATTGATCCCATTTTTTAGGGCCAATGGAATAACGGATTTAAGGTTGCATATAAAACTGTTCTTCAGCTCAATGGTGAGGATTTAACATTTCGAGTTTGCACTTTTCTGAAAAAGGCTATCCGCTCACGTTCTTCTATGAATCCTTGAATGTTGGGCTAGGATGCACTATTTGCACCTCTTGACTTTATATTTAAATACAGAAATATGTGTTATGAGTGACATCCGGACGTATAGAGTACTATGCATGGAAGTTTGTCCTCTCTTGCTGCTATTTTCTTAGTCGTATTTGCACTTTGCACATTGGCACTTTCTCACACGATGCTGCTATTTGTAATACTAGTAATAATCTTGTGATGATTTATCAAATTGTTTTATGTGGTTCAACTTTTTATGTATGTTTTTATTAGAGGTTGAGGGTTTTTAATGTGACCTAATAACCTGTCCATTCCTGCTGCTATTTTTCCCGAAACATTTGCACCTTGCCCTTTGGCACTTTAAGATATGAAGCTGCTATCGAACATATGTGTGATCATTTTGCGATGTTCACTGAATTGTTTTATAGTTGAGTTTTTTAAAGTTTTTCAAATTTAGAAGATGGATCGATGCAAATGTTCTTATGATTAGTTATGTGATAAATGTTTGTGCTTTTATGGATAGTGCATATCGGAATAAAGATCAATGAAACATTAAAAATAGAATAAGATTATAGTCTAAAAGCACTGATAATATTGTTGGTCTCGTTAGTAAACACCCCTAACTATATTACATTTAGCTGTTCACAGATTCGTATATTTGTTCACTGTATTTTATAATATTTGCAGAGTCTTGTAGAGTCTTTCCCCATTCATATACACGGATCTACGGTTTTCAGTATCTATCCTAAGTATTGGTCAGCATGTTGCTCCCTCTTCCCCAATTACTAGGGTCGACTATACCCATTTCATGCACTACTGCATGTTGAGCAAGCAGCTCCTCTCACACTTAGGTCCTGCTTGAGTGCAGATGGAAACTACAGCGATTTTATCTCATTAATTCCGCCAGCACCAATATTTTACACGGTCTGCCTGCATACAGGCCTTAGGCGACTGTGCTACAAAGAACGGAAAAATCCTCCTCTTGCTATTGCAGCCTTACAGGCAGGAAATACATGATACAAACTCTGTCATGCTGCACAAGCAGTGAACCTGGAAACCTCACATTAAGCGAGCCATACATCAGGGGCTATCACGATTATACGCCTTAAATTAAGCGTCAAGATGGCGGTTGCACTCTAAGAGTGCTTCGAATCCATCAACTCACTGGCGCCAATCCTGCAATCTACGATCTGTCCCGCGCCTTTGGCTCAACGAGGCTGCAATCCTGGTGCGGGCCAGTCCTGCGTGGAGGGGCCTGGTTCGGAACAAGATGGCGTTCCCGGGACCCCAGCCGGAGTGAGGTGAACCAGACAAGAGTAGGAGCCGGAGATCTTAGCAGCCTTGAGGAGACTCCTGCTTTGGAAGCGGCTCCGCTGCATCTCGCCTGGCAGATTGGTGTTGGTACTGGCTACCAATGAGGGCCCACTGAAGCACCCTGTGGCATCCGTGAAGAGATCTCATCACATCCAGGATAGGAGTGATGGGTCATCGAACAAGGCGGTCTGGGCCCTGCTAGGATGGGCCGTGGCCCCCCGGGGAGGCAACAGAAATCTCGTCACTAGCCAATCCATGCTGCGTGACAAATCAACTCTGATCCTGGATGCATAAGTGGTCCTGAGCGGAGACTTCAATGCAATCCTCCAGGCCATATGTCCGTCGCCGGCCTCAGTCAAAAACAAGACGGGTAAAGTTGGGGCGACATGGCACTCATACGCCAGGACCTCCGCAACGCCACGCCCGCATAACAAAGGCTAAATCCCTCCTTTCTACAGTCGAGGACGAGGTGCATCAGCTGAAAGAACAAGTCATGCAACTTCGATCCCAAGCGCAGGAACTGCACAGTAGGGCTGAGAACGCCGAAAATCGCTCGAGGTGTAACAACCTTCGACTGGTGGGCTTGTCTGAAGGAGTTGAGCAGGGTCAGCTGGCTACTCTTGTTGAGACTTGGACTAAGTCCTGGATGTCAGAGTCTGTACTGTCGACATGGTTTGCGGTGGAGCGGCCCCACCGATCTCTGGCACCCAGACCACTGCCAGGAGCCCTTCACTGGCCAATTGTTGCCAGAACCCTCAATTTCAGGGACAGAGACGCTGTCCTGCAAGCAGCCCTGACCTACCAAGGCCACAGCATATTGATTTTCCCAGACTACACCAGGGTCCAACGACGATGTTACACAGAGGTCAAGCAGAAGCTGTGCGATATCAGCCTCCAATACTGACTGCTCTTCCCTGCCCGTCTACGGGTCATCTCCCAAGAAAAATCCCACTTCTTCGAATCGCCAAAATCAGCCTGGACTTGGCTCACGGAGGAGCGCCCTCTTGGATCCCAAGTGGCGGCCCTCCCTCTGTTTCCCCAGAATGGAGTGGCGGCTTTTGCAGGTTCCGAGTCCCATAGGCTCCTGCAGGGGCCAGGGTGCCCGGGGTGGTACATCTGCTTCGCGGGCGGCTGCTGGCCGTGATACCGGCGATCTGGTTGGACCATCAGGGTCTGGGACCGCGTCCAATGTTATGGTTCACCTATGTTCGACAACCACAGCACTCAATTTCTCACTCACAGCAAGCATGCGCATGGCTCTGTTGCGTCAGATGACCAGATCTACTCGGACACCTCTCCACTGTCCAGCCTGACCCTCTGGACTGGCGGCACCAAGTTCCCCTTCAGTTACCACATACCGACTGTGGCGCAAGCATTACATAAGGGAGAACCCCTACAAATCCTGTCTTGGAACGTCAATGACCTTCTAAACCGAGTTAAACGCACGGCAGTCCTGAGATACGCCTTCAGACACGCCCAATGCCCTTTTACTCCAAGAAACACACCTCATGGGTAACCACTGCCCCTTCCTTGCGAGTTGTGGGTTTGACAGAGCCTGGCACGCAGGCTTTGGGCGGGGCTCTCGTGGGTTAGTAATCCTTCTCCAGTGCACCTTTTCCTTCGTGCCCCCTAATGTTATCAGAGACCCTCAGGGCTGCTTCGTGTTTCTGACTGGGACACTGGGAGGGGCGATCATCAATCTAGTGTCACTCTACGTGCCACCAGCTACCCTAGCAACCACCTTGAAAATCACTAGCAACAACATATCCTCTCTCCCTCTGTGCTTGACGGTAGTTGGGGGGGACTTCAACGCGGTCCTGCGACCAGACTTAGACACCACAGGCACTCCCTCCTCTAGCAGTCCCTATGCACCAGGAGACTGACAGAGTGGGCGACGAACCTGGGCCTGGGTGATGTCTGGACGATGTGGAACCCTAGAACCGCTCAGTACACACATACCTCTGCGACGCACCACTCGCACACGCATATTGGCCTGGTCTTCATACCCACTCCTGAATGCCGTGAGGTGTCCAATATCAGCATCCTCCCCGGGGGCATCTCAGACTATTCACTGCTTCTTCTCAGTCTAGGCGACGGCGGACACACTATGCCCCATCTGGAGGCTTAATGCATGGTTCCCCCAAGACAGCAAATTTTGGAAGGTGGTCGGGGACGAACTCCAACAATACTTCCTAGCTAACCAAAACACTGTCCACTCTTTGGGCACCCCTGGGTGGCCGGGATGGCCAACATCCGCGGCTTTGGCAGGGGCCAGCTCAAGGCCAAGTGACAGGCACAGGGCAGCCGGCTCACCCATATTGAAGCCCATGCTTCCCGCCTGGAGCAGACCCCACCTGCAGCTTCGGGTGAAAAGGAGGAGAGACCGCGCTGGCTCCTGAGAGGCGAAATTAAGCAACTTTCGCTGGATACAGCATAGCCGATATGGAGGTCCTCGATTGCCCATATATATGGTTGGGGGGACAAGAACGGGAAAAAAATCCATAGGTTGGTTTCGTACCCTATGGCGAACCGCGTTGTCCTGAGGCGTCACTTGTCTCACCCCAGTCTCCATAGCCCAGGCCTTCGCCGACTACTATTCCTGGCTCTGCTTAAATAAGAACAGAAAAAAGGCGTTTTGGCTGGGGGTTTATTGAAGCTTTAATTATGCCTATAATACGCTTCATAATGGTTTTCTGTGTGCCTCTAGGAAACGAGAGTGAAATAGAAATAGGCAAGGCGCACTACTTGAGTAGTTGTATAATTTTCAGGGAAGGTGTAATAGAAGTGATGGATTTCAAGGTGCTCCTACAGGTGACGCAACTGTTCCGGTGCGTCTGTGAATATCAAGAGGGTTGGGTGCGCTACAGGAGTGTAGGCGCATCCCTGTGGTGGGCACACTTATTCAGGTTCTCTGTGTAGAAGACACAAAAGATTCCAAAAGGTTTCAGAAAAAAGTTCCAATATTGAATTTCTGAGGTTTATTAGAAGTTTTTCATTTCATAATTTCCTTTTTCATTTCAACATGATCATCAAATAATCGATTCAATCAACATTAAGATGGCTCCGATGCATTTCGGACTAACCAAGTCCTTTATCAAGGAGCACTGCAACAGAAGATATGAAAAAATAACCCGAATCAATGGAATGGCATAACTAACATGAGAAATATACAAAGGTGGATAGGTGGTACCACTTGCTGCCCACTGTGATTTCTTAGTGACGAAACGTAAGGATTGCGGGATGTGTGAAGGGTGAGTGAGATGATAAAAATAGGAGGTGAGGAAAACGGTGAACAGGTAAAAACAAGAAGCGAGCCAGCCGAGTAAGATGAAAAAGTGAAGCGTCGTGCTGGAAAAGGAAGTACGTGCGAGAACGAATCGTGAGGCCCAGAGAAACCTGGAGGGAAGGTGGCAAAGATAATAAACAATCCTCAAAACACGAGGCTTACGTGATAAACTTCGCCTAGGAAGTGTGGGCTGGAAGGGAAGGGTAACAAGAATCCCATTAACTACGGACGGGGTGAAGAAAACGAGAATGAAATGCTGGTTAAAGCGGAAAATAACTTACTACGGCGGGTGTCAGCACTCGCGTGTGGTTAGCGGGTTCAGCAGTCTGGAACTACGCGAAGCAAGTGCGGAGTTCCGGGATTCAAAGGGAGGGTGGACGAAATAAACAAAGGACTGGGAAAAAGGAAAATGGGGCGGCCATCTTGGAAAGGGGAAAAAAGAGTGTTGAATGAAAGAGTAAAGAAAGAAGAGGGCAACGGTTAGCATGCTTTAAGAACAATCAGCAAAGGCAAAGTGTATAGCATCAATACAGTGCCACAAGGGCATCATAAATAACAACTTAATTCAGTCCGGTCATTAAGACCCCACGGTTTCTGTGCTTGAAGTCTGTATATCCAGGTAGTTTCTCTCTGCAAGAGAAACTTGTTGTTGTCCCGTCCTTTAATTCTAGGAACGATCTCTAAGACCATATACTTCAATTGGGCCACGTTATGATTTGCTTCGCTGAAGTGAGTGGCTACATTGGACTTAGTGTTCTTGGTGCGAATATTCGACTTATGTTCATTCAATCTGATCTTTATTTTCATACTGGTTTTGCCCGCATAGATTTTGCCACAAGGGCACTAAAGCAGGTAGATGAGATTAGAAGAATCGCAAGTGGCATCCACGTTTAGTCTGATATTGTGACCTCTCATGGGATGATTGATATTGTTTCCTTTGATGATGTTATTGCAGTTATTGCAATGATGACAGGGACGTGTGCCAGTGTGTTTGACGGAGATGGTGTTAGGATTGGTTCCGGATAAGATTTCTTTGATGTTACTGGGTCGGGTGTATGCAAAAATTGGAGGTTCTTTAAAAAGATTCCCAAAATCAGGTTCAGATGCCAGGATGCGCCAGTGTTTCAAAATGATGCCCTTGTAAATATTGCTCACAGTGGAGTATTTAGATACTAGGACCATCCTCTGTTGATCGGTTTTACGGCTGCTCCGGAGAGCGTCATTTCGAGAAGTGGCGGTAGTCCTCTCAATGGCTTCCTTCAATATTTCCTCGGGGTACCCTCTTGTCTGAAATCTTGATGCCATCGCTTGAATTTGATTCAATCTGGTGTCTGGATCGGACACAATCCGGGTGACTCTCAGCATCTGGCTGTATGGTAGATGTGTTTTAAGGGAGTTCCGATGGAAGCTACTGTACAGTAGGGTGTTGTTGCGATCGGTGGGTTTTCGAAATAAATCAGTCTGAATTCCCTGAGTGGTGATTTTGACAAGGACATCTAGAAATGCAATCTCTTGGTTATTGATGTTCCACGTAAACTCTATACGATCATCCTTGGAATTGAGGTTCATCAAAGCAAGTTCCAGGCTTTCTTGTGAGTTCTTCCAAATAAAGAATAGATCATCTATATACCGTACGTATAGTTTAAGGTTGTCAGTCCATGTTTGATTTCCGTAAATATGGTTAGATTCAAAATTGCCCACATACAGATTCGCGTAGGTGGGAGCCGCACAATTGCCCATGGCCATCCCGGACATTTGTAGGTACCATTTCTGTTCATGTACAAAATAACTGTGATACAAGGTATAAATCATAAGTTCAAGAATGAAGGCTTTCAAAGAGTCATCAATGTCTGATTGTAGTAGAGCTTGTTCCACTGCAGCAATCCCTCCCTCATGTGGGATGGAAGTGTATAGACTTTTGACGTCTGCTGTACACAGAATTAAGTTTTCGTTCTCATTGACTTGTAAGGAAGATAGTTTGTTGATGAACTCCGTGGTGTCTTTAATGTGACTAGGGAGGTTTGAGACCATAGGTTGCAAGTAACGATCTATGAATTTGCCCGTTGGTTCATGAATAGAGCCTCTGGTCGAGACAATTGGTCGAAATGGAGGATCCATTAGATTCTTATGGATCTTCGGTAGCATGGTGATAGTGGGGCTTCTAGGATATTCTACTGTCAGGTATTTTTTCGTCCTGTCATCAATGATGTCGTCAGATGCTGCTTTGTTTATGATTTTCAACAGTTCCGTTTTAAATTCACTAGTGGGATTTCCTTCCAGAGGTAAGTAGACGTCAGGGTCCAAGATGTGTTCAATGATACGTTGGTCATATAGCTGCGTGTTTAGGATGACAAGGGCTCCTCCCTTGTCTGCTTTCAAACACTTAACCCCTTCCATGCTGGTGACGAACCCCAGCCGTCATGCACTACAGTGCTCGTGTGCTGATGACGGCTGGGGTTCGTCATGGCCCGCCCGTGTTCGTCCGGCGGCCGCACATGGGGAAAATCGCGGCCGCACCGAAGGGGTTAATGGAAGGGTTTCTGGCAATGTTTTTTAAAGTGTCTAAATCTTTGTTGGTGATATTTCTGCGAATTTTCTTACGGTAGTTGATTTTGGCTATGTCCTGTTTCACCAGGGTCTCGAATGTGTCAATGCTCTTGTGGCTTGCAGGTGGTATGAAGGTGCTGGGTGGTCTCAAGCCCAACAGTTGGTCTGGTTTGGGGTTTGTCGGAGGCTCTAGTACTATTTCAAAGAAGTGTTTCAGCCTTAATTTCCTTGTAAGTTTAAAAGTACTGACTTCCAGTTCCAGTAAGTTAGTGTTGCTGGTGGGTACGAATGACATGCCTTTTTGAAGGATCTTAGTTTCGTGACTGGTCAGGGTGGTATCAGAAATGTTAATTACTAACGATTCCTCTTCGTTTTCGGTTTGGTTTTCAGTGGTTGTTGGGTACCCTCGGTGTCTTTGTCCTGCCCTTTTGCCCCGTCTGGGTCGTCAGTTCTGTCTGGGCTTATCTCTAAAAAAGGTTCCGTGGTGGTTGGGTCGATCCTGGTCGTCGAAGGTGTTTCACTGGATGAAGTTGAGGTGGTCGGTGCTCCAGCTGGAGTTCTTTTAGGTGGACGGTTGGAGGTGTCGCTTCCAGAAGATGAGGTATCTGTGTTTGGATTGAATGGTTTATTCCTGCGACGTTGAGCATAAACGTCTGCCCACGTGTACACCTCCCCTAGTTTATAATCCAAGGTGTCCCGGCGGAATTTTCGGATCTTGCGATCATTAATATCCTTGGTATGTCTATCTAGTTGCTTGTTAATGTCTTCCAGTGTAGCGGTAAGTTCTTCAGGTGAAATGGAGTCTTTGAGTTCACTTTCAATGATGGAAATTTCTTGTGATAATTCCACTAGAATTCCAGACAATTCCTCAACGATAAGTAGTATGAGATCCAAACTGCATTTGTTCAGGATGGCGTTCCATCTCTCAACGAACGCTTTGGAGTTTTTGCATAGGGACGGTTTCAAGGCAATCCGTAGGCCACGGGGGATGCGGAGGACTTTATGGTACTTAATTAAGGTGTTGGCATGCAGTTTTTGATTAATGCGGCGTTTCGATAGATATATGAGTTGTTTGATGCATTGTTCTTTGGATCTGCTGGTTGTAGTTTGGGTCAGGTCTTCATTAATAAGGGCATAGATTCTCTCTGTTGCTTCAGTGTCAAATGCTAGTGTTTCAGCATGAGCTTCGGTCGATTTTGAGATTTCGTCGTATTGCATTTTTAGTCTCTAGATGAATGTGTGCAGCCTGCCCGGTGAACAGTGTAGGCAATGAGAGTGAAATAGAAATTGGCACGGCGCACTACTTGAGTAGTTGTATAATTTTCAGGGAAGGTGTAATAGAAGTGATGGATTTCAAGGTGCTCCTACAGGTGACGCAACTGTTCCGGTGCGTCTGTGAATATCAAGAGGGTTCGGTGCGCTACAGGAGTGTAGGCGCATCCCTGTGGTGGGCACACTTATTCAGGTTCTCTGTGTAGAAGACACAATAGATTCCAAAAGGTTTCAGAAAAAAGTTCCAATATTGAATTTCTGAGGTTTATTAGAAGTTTTTCATTTCATAATTTCCTTTTTCATTTCAACATGATCATCAAATAATCGATTCAATCAACATTAAGATGGCTCCGATGCATTTCGGACTAACCAAGTCCTTTATCAAGGAGCACTGCAACAGAAGATATGAAAAAATAACCCGAATCAATGGAATGGCATAACTAACATGAGAAATATACAAAGGTGGATAGGTGGTACCACATGCTGCCCACTGTGATTTCTTAGTGACGAAACGTAAGGATTGCGGGATGTGTGAAGGGTGAGTGAGATGATAAAAATAGGAGGTGAGGAAAACGGTGAACAGGTAAAAACAAGAAGCGAGTTAGCCGAGTAAGATGAAAAAGTGAAGCGTCGTGCTGGAAAAGGAAGTACGTGCGAGAACGAATCGTGAGGCCCAGAGAAACCTGGAGGGAAGGTGGCAAAGATAATAAACAATCCTCAAAACACGACATTCATCTAGAGACTAAAAATGCAATACGACGAAATCTCAAAATCGACCGAAGCTCATGCTGAAACACTAGCATTTGACACTGAAGCAACAGAGAGAATCTATGCCCTCATTAATGAAGACCTGACCCAAACTACAACCAGCAGATCCAAAGAACAATGCATCAAACAACTCATATATCTATCAAAACGCCGCATTAATCAAAAACTGCATGCCAACACCTTAATTAAGTACCATAAAGTCCTCCGCATCCCCCGTGGCCTACGGATTGCCTTGAAACCGTCCCTATGCAAAAACTCCAAAGCGTTCGTTGAGAGATGGAACGCCATCCTGAACAAATGCAGTTTGGATCTCATACTACTTATCGTTGAGGAATTGTCTGGATTTCTAGTGGAATTATCACAAGAAATTTCCATCATTGAAAGTGAACTCAAAGACTCCATTTCACCTGAAGAACTTACCGCTACACTGGAAGACATTAACAAGCAACTAGATAGACATACCAAGGATATTAATGATCGCAAGATCCGAAAATTCCGCCGGGACACCTTGGATTATAAACTAGGGGAGGTGTACACGTGGGCAGACGTTTATGCTCAACGTCGCAGGAATAAACCATTCAATCCAAACACAGATACCTAATCTTCTGGAAGCGACACCTCCAACCGTCCACCTAAAAGAACTCCAGCTGGAGCACCGACCACCTCAACTTCATCCAGTGAAACACCTTCGACGACCAGGATCGACCCAACCACCACGGAGCCTTTTTTAGAGATAAGCCCAGACAGAACCAACGACCAAGACGGGGCAAAAGGGCAGGACAAAGACACCGAGGGTACCCAACAACTACTGAAAACCAAAACGAAGAGGAATCGTTAGTAATTAACATTTCTGATACCACCCTGACCAGTCACGAAACTAAGATCCTTCAAAAAGGCATGTCATTCGTACCCACCAGCAACACTAACTTACTGGAACTGGAAGTCAGTACTTTTAAACTTACAAGGAAATTAAGGCTGAAACACTTCTTTGAAATAGTACTAGAGCCTCCGACAAACCCCAAACCAGACCAACTGTTGGGCTTGAGACCACCCAGCACCTTCATACCACCTGCAAGCCACAAGAGCATTGACACATTCGAGACCCTGGTGAAACAGGACATAGCCAAAATCAACTACCGTAAGAAAATTCGCAGAAATATCACCAACAAAGATTTAGACACTTTAAAAAACATTGCCAGAAACCCTTCCATTAAGTGTTTGAAAGCAGACAAGGGAGGAGCCCTTGTCATCCTAAACACGCAGCTATATGACCAACGTATCATTGAACACATCTTGGACCCTGACGTCTACTTACCTCTGGAAGGAAATCCCACTAGTGAATTTAAAACGGAACTGTTGAAAATCATAAACAAAGCAGCATCTGACGACATCATTGATGACAGGACGAAAAAATACCTGACAGTAGAATATCCTAGAAGCCCCACTATCACCATGCTACCGAAGATCCATAAGAATCTAATGGATCCTCCATTTCGACCAATTGTCTCGACCAGAGGCTCTATTCATGAACCAACGGGCAAATTCATAGATCGTTACTTGCAACCTATGGTCTCAAACCTCCCTAGTCACATTAAAGACACCACGGAGTTCATCAACAAACTATCTTCCTTACAAGTCAATGAGAACGAAAACTTAATTCTGTGTACAGCAGACGTCAAAAGTCTATACACTTCCATCCCACATGAGGGAGGGATTGCTGCAGTGGAACAAGCTCTACTACAATCAGACATTGATGACTCTTTGAAAGCCTTCATTCTTGAACTTATGATTTATACCTTGTATCACAGTTATTTTGTACATGAACAGAAATGGTACCTACAAATGTCCGGGATGGCCATGGGCAATTGTGCGGCTCCCACCTACGCGAATCTGTATATGGGCAATTTTGAATCTAACCATATTTACGGAAATCAAACATGGACTGACAACCTTAAACTATACGTACGGTATATAGATGATCTATTCTTTATTTGGAAGAACTCACAAGAAAGCCTGGAACTTGCTTTGATGAACCTCAATTCCAAGGATGATCGTATAGAGTTTACGTGGAACATCAATAACCAAGAGATTGCATTTCTAGATGTCCTTGTCAAAATCACCACTCAGGGAATTCAGACTGGTTTATTTCGAAAACCCACCGATCGCAACAACACCCTACTGTACAGTAGCTTCCATCGGAACTCCCTTAAAAAACATCTACCATACAGCCAGATGCTGAGAGTCACCCGGATTGTGTCCGATCCAGACACCAGATTGAACCAAATTCAAGCGATGGCATCAAGATTTCAGACAAGAGGGTACCCCGAGGAAATATTGAAGGAAGCCATTGAGAGGACTACCGCCACTTCTCGAAATGACGCTCTCCGGAGCAGCCGTAAAACCGATCAACAGAGGATGGTCCTAGTATCTAAATACTCCACTGTGAGCAATATTTACAAGGGCATCATTTTGAAACACTGGCGCATCCTGGCATCTGAACCTGATTTTGGGAATCTTTTTAAAGAACCTCCAATTTTTGCATACACCCGACCCAGTAACATCAAAGAAATCTTATCCGGAACCAATCCTAACACCATCTCCGTCAAACACACTGGCACACGTCCCTGTCATCATTGCAATAACTGCAATAACATCATCAAAGGAAACAATATCAATCATCCCATGAGAGGTCACAATATCAGACTAAACGTGGATGCCTGTTGCGATTCTTCTAACCTCATCTACCTGCTTAAGTGCCCTTGTGGCAAAATCTATGTGGGCAAAACCAGTAGGAAAATAAAGATCAGATTGAATGAACATAAGTCGAATATTCGCACCAAGAACACTAAGTCCAATGTAGCCACTCACTTCAGCGAAGCAAATCATAACGTGGCCCAATTGAAGTATATGGTCTTAGAGATCGTTCCTAGAATTGAAGGACGGGACAACAACAAGTTTCTCTTGCAGAGAGAAACTACCTGGATATACAGACTTCAAGCACAGAAACCGTGGGGTCTTAATGACCGGACTGAATTAAGTTGTTATTTATGATGCCCTTGTGGCACTGTATTGATGCTATACACTTTGCCTTTGCTGATTGTTCTTAAAGCATGCTAACCGTTGCCCTCTTCTTTCTTTACTCTTTCATTCAACACTCTTTTTTCCCCTTTTCCCCTTTCCAAGATGGCCGCCCCATTTTCCTTTTTCCCAGTCCTTTGTTTATTTCGTCCACCCTCCCTTTGAATCCCGGAACTCCGCACTTGCTTCGCGTAGTTCCAGACTGCTGAACCCGCTAACCACACGCGAGTGCTGACACCCGCCGTAGTAAGTTATTTTCCGCTTTAACCAGTATTTCATTCTCGTTTTCTTCACCCCGTCCGTAGTTAATGGGATTCTTGTTACCCTTCCCTTCCAGCCCACATTTCCTAGGCGAAGTTTATCACGTAAGCCTCGTGTTTTGAGGATTGTTTATTATCTTTGCCACCTTCCCTCCAGGTTTCTCTGGGCCTCACGATTCGTTCTCGCACGTACTTCCTTTTCCAGCACGACGCTTCACTTTTTCATCTTACTCGGCTAACTCGCTTCTTGTTTTTACCTGTTCACCGTTTTCCTCACCTCCTATTTTTATCATCTCACTCACCCTTCACACATCCCGCAATCCTTACGTTTCGTCACTAAGAAATCACAGTGGGCAGCATGTGGTACCACCTATCCACCTTTGTATATTTCTCATGTTAGTTATGCCATTCCATTGATTCGGGTTATTTTTTCATATCTTCTGTTGCAGTGCTCCTTGATAAAGGACTTGGTTAGTCCGAAATGCATCGGAGCCATCTTAATGTTGATTGAATCGATTATTTGATGATCATGTTGAAATGAAAAAGGAAATTATGAAATGAAAAACTTCTAATAAACCTCAGAAATTCAATATTGGAACTTTTTTCTGAAACCTTTTGGAATCTATTGTGTCTTCTACACAGAGAACCTGAATAAGTGTGCCCACCACAGGGATGCTCCTACACTCCTGTAGCGCACCCAACCCTCTTGCCTCTAGGAAACCACATGAAATTACAACATTAGGGCATTACAAACCTACCTATTTACTATTTCCTAATAGTAAATCCTTCGATGTCTGATATAATTACGAACTAAGAACGATATCCCTTTAAGGCTCAGCGCACGCTGAACACGTGACCTACCCCTGACCTCTCTCTTTTTACTGACGCTCTGCGTTAGTAATTTTAATTTTCGGGCGGTGGCAGTGGATCTAGTAGGTTCATGGCGGCGAGACGCCACTAGCGAAGTAAGTGCTGCGCATTTAATTTGAAATCGCTTGGAACGTTTATTTTCAACAAAACCCAGATTAACGGTAAACTTCGTTTCTTACACAGTGGCCATAGCGTGAAGAGAGCCTCCCCCGCTTAGCCTACTAATGACAGCACCATAGCATCGTGCTGTGAGTAGGACAAACCAACAGTGCTTTTCGTAAAATGTTTTCTTTCTAAATGAGTCCCGTTTTTGATTTCTTGGCTCACGTTTAGCGTTTGAGGATCATGGACCAATTTTTAATATCTTTCAGTGAAACTGGGTCAATTTAATATGCACTAAGGTATTTTCAACAGACGGTTGCTTTGATACTCGTCATAGCCAAGTGTATTAAGTACGTACTACTTTTGGCGATTTATTTTGATGGGTTTAATTCAGTTTGTAGGTTTTCTTAAATAAGCAAACCGTAAGACAGCAAATACAAAGACTGGAAAGTAACAACCCCGAGTCTATCCTTTTACTTACCTCAAATTCGGGTTTTAAGTAGTAGTTTCACTAAGGAGTGACTATAATGCTGGAACTAAATGGGATACATGTATGAATAGATATGTTGTATATGAAAAGAATGATTTGTAAAATGCATTAATGTTGTGCTTTATAATTACAGATTTTCTGGGCCCCTGGAAATACTAGGGCTGCAGAAACCAAATAATTCCGGTATTTTTTACAAAATATTTTTCACATACTATATATCCACTGGTTGGACACACCTTAGCGAGCGCAGACCACCAGGGATATTCATTTTTATGGTCCTGAAGAAAGCTGCATTAATTAACACAGACAGTTGAAACATGTCGACCTACTTTTGAGGGGATATAAGTGGTCAAGAATATTACCACTAACAATATCCAATACACTGTTTTTAATAATATTAGCTGACCACCAAATAAAGTTGTTTTTGGTACAACTAATATTTTTTAATATCTCACTATCACTTGCACATAACACATACCTATCAAGTCTATTTCACAATAACCTGCTCCGCTGCAAATCAGGCGTTGAAGCACACTGGAGGGACATTCGGTTCCTCCAATGGGAACCCCATGATGAAGCATGTCACCACTAGGGTGAGTGAGGGTTCTTCTTAATTAAATATGAGTTATTGTTCCCTCCTTTTTTGTATGTGTTTTCACTCTTTTCTCCAAATTTGGTTCCAATATCGCCTTGTCACTATTGGTGGGAGGCTTTTTCCTTTGGTGTCTCTGGCTTTATTTCCTTGGCCACAGCACAGATAAGTCACTCCTTAGTGGTTTTTTGTATTTATGATTGGGGAAATAGGAGTGACCTCTTGTTTATCCTCACTCTCTTGTTGTTGATATATAACCGCATAAACATGACAACTTTGTTTCCCAAGAATAAGAAATCAAATCTCTAGAGTCCCCGAAACAATAGATAACTATTTTACTCAGTCAATCGTGCATGCTTCGTTTCACCAGAGATGCAGAGAAATAGAGAGGCGGGCGTTTTCAATAAAAAGTATTTATTGAACAGTCTTCTTCCTCAAGCATAGGAAATGAACTGCTACAATCGTAATACTGGTTATAAAGTACAATGCATATAATACAAACAGTATTATAAAGTAGTACTGTAAAAGCATGATATGGTTTCTAAGCCATAAAGTAATAAATAATAACTAAAAGTACTCAACTGGTGCTTCTAAAATACGCCTACCCCGGTGTACCTAACCTAAGTCTAGTACGAGGGAAGAAGTAAGTGAGGAGGAGCTTAAGTTTAGTAGTTCTCTGCCAGGAATCTATTCCAAGAATTCTCTAAGAGGTCTAATCAGCTCCGTACCTTGGTTTTAGAATGAAGGAGGTCTTGTATCTCTCTCTCAGGACTCGATTTCCCAGATACCCACAAGGGTAAGCCGGAAACACTGGAGCTGGATTTCTCTGCAAGAGAAAAAGACAGCGTCTTTCAGTACGTCAGCTGGAGGGTCGGCTTCCTTCGGCACTTGCTGCTGCAGGGCGTCGGGCAAGTAGATAGTCGATCTGATCCAAACCACCGTGTCTTTGTCTGGGCAAACCTAGGCATATTTATACTTTGAAGGTACCGAGTTTGACGCATGTTTGGACTTAATAACGTCACTCAAAGGCTAAATTCTTGGAAAACGCTAGGAGTTCTTGGAGAACTTAATATTCAAGCAGGGGGAAGTCCCTAGCTGCTGAAGGCGGATTTTTCAAAGACATTGTTGTTGATTCTCGGAACTTAGTGGAAGTAGCAATGCCGTATTTGAGCTGTATGGCTTAGGCCAAATATGGTAGTGATTTCTATGCCTATGTAAGGATATGATAAAGTACACTAGGGTCCTAGATTAATTTACAACACCCACTCCACGATCTTAAGTTCAATAAAGCTAACCTAATAAGCACTGAACATATCTAAAGCTAGTGTTTACAATCCCACCCCAAAATACATAAAAATGCACTTGAAATGGTTGTACATGAGAGAAAAAAATTACTGAGCATTTCTACAGTACGTATTTTAAGGAAGTGATGACATTGTAAGCATATAGTATGGTATCTAAACATGCAAACCAAAGGAATCATGAATTTACATTTATGAAAATGGCTCTTAAATACAGAAAGAAAGGTCGAGACCATTTCATAACATAACATATTATGGCAATTGTTATATAAGGACAAGGCCAAATATTCTCTCTAGGCAGTGTTCAAAAAGGAAAAGAATTTCTTGTTCTCTAAGAATAGTTCTACTTTAAGCAGATTAGACTGTGCCAAAAAAGTTCAATGTTTTGGAGAAAAAAAAGTCCCAAAGTTAGAATTCTTTGTTTTTGAAAAATTGAAGGCCGAATTTCAGAGTTCAGGGAACGCTGTGTGCATGAATCAAAAGTTATTCTCGGTGTCAGGAGAAAACATCAGATCATCAAGGCTGGCAAAGAAATCGCCTACCACAGTAGGTGAAAGTGGAACTACTTGATCTAGCAGATCAAATGTGCACAGATGAGAAGCATTGCCTTCGGCGCCAGGTGTCGCATTAGCAGTGTTCATATCATATAGTACCTGTGTGCCTGTTGATTCTCGTATCTCACGCTCAGTTAGACTGACTGGTGAGACTTCAATAAATGCCGTCATCAGGATTGGTAGCCGTTGGGGACAACACTATGCATGAGTCCTTACAGGACCTAGCAAGGCGTCGACATCCGATGGCAGGACTGATGGAAGTGTAAGACAGATGTCCAACACGCATTCCTCTCCGCAAAGGAGGCATCGTAGAACAGGTAAGATGCAATCCTGCCAGACTGGTCTGAACGATAGAAACCAGGTTGTGTTCAGATCTTTTAAATGAGTCAAGTCAAGAATCTGTGTAATCCTCTCACGATACCTCATGGCAAGGAGGGTCCCTTTCATGTTGGTCTGGGTATCGTTGGTTGCTGGACTTGCCATATCGGAGCAGAAGGAACAAAAATAGAATTCTTGCTACGAGTCCCAAGATGAGAGGCAGGCCGCCGAACACAGAGTGCACGAAATTTGGAAAAATGCAGCGGACGGCTTCAAATGGTGTTAACAGTCCCGAAAAAATCGTCTTAAATACATGTGCAATGCCACTGGTATCAGACATGTTTAAGATTTGACTTAACATTTCTGCGAAATGTACTGGGCAGTTTGTTGATAATAATGCACGTATCTCAGCAGATGTCCTCGCAACTTGCAGATCATACGTTTCTTTAGACGAGGTAGTGGCACAGATTTTTGCAAAAGAATGGCTTTTATTCTGCTTAAAGTATCAATTCGTATAGAAGAGATATTCAGTGAAGGCCATAATGTCGTCTCACTGTCTGTCTTGTGCGTTGGATACAATACTTGCATACAATAAGTGACCATGGACGACACACTAAGAAGAGACATTTTTCCTGGTATCATGCCACAGCAGCTGTGATCATTCAACATAACGTAACTGCCATTGGATAGCTGCCTGAAAATGTGTTCTATCACGGTGGAGGCATTACCGTGCAGGTGGCAAGAGAGGTTATTTGCAGAACCGTCGCAGGCTCCGTGTAAATTAATACCTTTGCACAAAAGTGTACCACTTAGTGAGTTCTTACAATTTTTGCCACTAAGGAATACCTCTTTTCCCTTGTTCCACCATTTGTGTGTGTAAGGTAAAGTCCATGTTGACTTAATGTATTCTTTACCCAACCTTTCATACAGGCCCGCTGGCATATGCTGTAGACAATACTGAAATTGGAAAATCGTCACTGGTATCATGATGGTGCCATGAATTATCCATTCAATGACGGGCTTCTCAGAAACTGTCAATGGTAATCTTTCCAGTTTTTCAATGCTCAGCACCGTATAGTCTGCTCCTCTATTTGTGAGAGATTTGTTTATCTGTACGGTTAAATACAGCAAAGAATGATGTTGTGTCGATTAGACGCCATGGCACGTAGCCTGAACGAAGATTTTGCAACTTCCAGCCTAACTGCATTATAGAACGTAATTGAGACTGGCCATGTTGTAACATAAGCAACTCCTGTTCCATTATATCAATTGCAGAGGATACAATGCTGTCCAATGAATATATTCTGGAGGACAGAGTCTTTCTCTAAATTAATACGATCAATTTCTCGTACTCTTTCTGCAGTTTCCATTTTCGTTATTTTCCAAGCTTTATTGTACGTAGCGTATATACCGGCGTATATAAAACGTTTTTGCCATGGTTTGCGAGTCCCCATTAAGAAATCTCGCAAATCATTGCTTTTTTAAGTAAAGATAAGTGTTGTTTGATTACCGGAAGTGTGGATGTCTTTAGCCACTCAAGGGCTAGTTTTCCTACACTATAAGTTGTTACTATCCCTGGGTGTTGTCTCTGGGAGTATCTTGGATCTGGCCTGTTCAGTTTTAACCCCTGTGTTTTGTTCAGGAATCTATCATGACAGTTATTGGTGTCTGTGGGCCAGATTAACCATTTTTTCCAATCAGGATTAGTTCTGTTTTGTGTTAAAATATATGGTACGTCTACCTCCTTTTCTGTAGTGTCATTCCTCTCAGAAGTGGGTTTAGGTAAAGACGGTTTATTTAAATATTTTATCTTAGCCAGGCCAAGACAAGATGTCTGTTGAACAGTGTCGTTTAAAAACATTATTTGTTCTGTTATAATGCAGGCTCTGAACAAGGCCTCTAAACCTTGTACCTGCCAGTCTTTCGCGCCCCAGACAATTTTTGTCTCAATGTTGTCTTTCCAAAAGTCAAAACCTAATGTAGACAGGTGAGCATAAAAGTTTGCAAAATACATTTGTTTAGTGTTGGTCAACATTGTTTTCATTCCTGTCTTATTTACATTTTTGAAATAAAACGCTTCTGGATTTGAAACATTAAACCCTGAGAAGTACGAAAACTTTTCATGAAATGTTTTTGAGCTGCCTTTTGGTGGCGTGGGACAATGTTCCCATTGATTATATGTAAAAACATTCCTTAGTACTTGTAGATTTGTGTAAATAGTGGTGACCATAATGATTAAAACCATACATTTGTTCATAATCTGATGACCCTTCTAAATAGTCATGTTCAGTAAATTTTGCAGACATTTCTAAATCTGACATCATATTATTAATAGTCTCAAAGTCCCAATCATCAGAAAATGTGCTGGGTGATACGAAGTCACTTAAAGAAACCTTGAACTGGTGTGGAATCTTCAACAGCTCCACAGGGCTATAGATGTCATAATCAGTTCTATCCCATGCTATACCACCAGGTAAAGGAACGGCTGTGATGTTCACTGATGACAGGTCTCTCTTTTCACAATGGGATGATTTGTGAGGTTTTAGGACCAAGTTGATTTTCTGACTTGCTGTGTCCATTGTACTGTATTTTCCATCTATCATTTGTCCCAAGCTTAAAACTAATATCAGTAGGATAAAAAATACACCTAAACCAATCCAAATTTCAATCCATGGTGAAACCAGATATATTTTCTCAAGTTGATGAAAGAGTTCTGTTGTTTTTTCTTTGAGAGTTTTCTTTGCTTGCCATTCTTCGGGTTCACTGGGATCCTCAGAAAATGTATCAAAGTTGATAAAATAGCTAAAGGCAGTTCTGTCAATTGTTGGAATTGCATCAGGATTGTTATTAATCTTTGGAGTTGCTTCTTCCTTTGTCATATTGGTATAGTCAAAGGCTACATCATTGTAGACTGGTGTTTCATGACGAGCTGTTTTTTGGGTCTCAAGAGACACTAGTTCCATGGCTTTGTTGCATAGTCCTTCTTTTCTTGCTGCAGGTTTATCAAACGTGATAAGTCTTTCAGTCTGAACCTCTTGGATAGTAGCAAGATTTGGTCTTCTGCTACATCTTTGGAGTCCACTGGGCCTACTACTTATTATTGGCCACATGTTGTGGTTTGACCAGGTCGATGGACATGACTCGGTTCTCCTTTTTACCAGCAAGGGGCGGTAGTACAACTGATCTTGTTCCTTGGATTGCTAAGACAGGTACTGCTTTCTGTAAGAAGGCCCAAATTCCTTCTTCACTGCTATATTTTCCCTGACTAGATCCCCAATCTTTGGAATCCAGATAGCTCTTGCTGGGACAGGTGGTTTTTCTTCAGTGGCTGTTGGCTTTTGTGTTGTGTTACTCAGACTTCTTCTTGTTTCATTTAAGTCCTATAAAACAGCCAAACGATCTTTGACATCAAAGGGTTTTTGTTCCACCACTGAAGTTTGACAATCGAGGTCTTCGATTATCATTCTAGTACCAAACAGTAATTCATAAGGAGTGATTCCCCCCAGAGAATTTCTTGGCAGATTGTTAAGACTACGTTGGACACTTATTAAATGTTCGACCCACCCATCACTTGAACCGAATACCCTAGCTGTTATGGATTGCTTTATGTCACTTTTTTTCTTTCCACTACCGCATTACCCTCAGGATGGAAGGGACTAGAATACCGCAATGCAACGCCCAAGCTAACCATGGCCTCCCTGTAAGCTCGAGAGCTAAACGCAGGACCCTGGTCAGAATGTTGCGTGCCGATTGCGTATGTGCCGATAAAGACTCGCAAATCCTTTATAATAGTTCTGGCGTCAGCCGAGCGCTGGGGCCATAACCAAATAAATCTTGTGCAGGAATCCACTGCGACCAGAATATATTTATAGTTGCCATCCCTTGTTAAGGGACCACAGTGGTCCAGGTAAACACACGCTAGTGGTTTATCTGAAATCAGAAGGGGTGTCTGTGCAGGACGTTTCACTGTAGAAACTTTCATTTTCTGGCAGATTTCACATTCTAGAACATAGTTTCTAGTTTGTTTCCTCATGCGCGGCCACCAGTATCTCTGTTTTAATAATGACACTGTGGCGGAAACTCCCGCGTGTGTAGATGCAAGCCCTTCATGTGCTGCTACAATTAGTCCTAACCTATGTTCCATGTTTGGGATTGCCCTATCCCCCACTCCAGGGATTCGAGCAAATGGAACATTATTCGCATCAGTTATATATGAGTACTTTACTGGAAAGCCTTTCGGGAGTGTCTTACCACTGTCTTTGACTGAAGCAGTCACAGCTTGCATTATATCGCTGTCTATTTTTGTTTTTGACCGGGCGATTGCAGCTACGGAAGCCGTTTGCATAGCTACCTTAGCGGCATCATCAGCCAATGAATTCCCTGCAATGGGAACACCATCATGCTGATGACTCAGTGTATGTATCACGTGAGTCTTTTGTAGTTTTTTCTGTAAAAGAACTACTTGTTCCCAAAGCATTTTATGCTTGATTGTGCCACCTTCAGCGTCTTTGAAGCCATTCTGAACCCAGTTCTGCAAGTGTTCATTGTAAGATTGTACGCAGTAACACAAATTTCAAACTATGAGTGTGGGGAATTCGCGATCGGTATTTTCAAGGGCCATCTTGAAAGCCTGTAGTTCAGCTCGCTGAGCTGTACAGTCTCCGAGTGAGTGAGTATTTGTGACCATAGGTCTGAATTTGCGTTCGCGCCAGCGACCTTTAACAATCGCGCACGCAGCACGATAGTCTTGTTTACCCCCAGGTGCGGGCTGTTCTGATCCGTCTGTATATATTATACATCCGTAATGTTCAAGAGGCAGAATTTCGGTCGGCAGAGGACATTCGTGTTCGTATTGGAGAAATTCTTTTGTTTTCAAGCTGGGGTCAAAAACGTATTCAATGTCTGTTGCAGCAAGAGAGTTAACCCATTGTATCCATCTCGGATGTAAAGCTTTAGCATTTGGAATGCTTGCTTTTGTCACTGCCTCTAAGGCAGGTACAGGTGTAACGATCATTATGCGTTTACCCTGCGCGTGAGCTCTCTCTTTCGCTACTGCAGTTTGAACCGCTGTCAGAATTTTCTCAGTAAAAGTGAACTTCCTTTCAGCTTGTGTGTACAAGTGTGATTTGTATGCTATTGGTACCGTTTCTCCCTCATTAAAGGTCAGGTACATGAATCCGCATCTCCCAGGGATGATTCGGATCACAAGATTGCGAACGTTTTCGCGTGTCTGTAACTGTTTTTGTTAACATGTCTGTTTGGACTCAACGCAGAATTTCTGTGTGTGTTTGAGTCCAATTAGTTGATTTGAAATCAGGTTTGATTAGTTCGTAGAGAGGTTTAACCCTTTCTGTGTAATTTAGAACGTAAGTTCTTCCAAAATTCAAGAAACCTAGAATGAACTGTAGGTTTTTCAGCGTTTTTAGAGTGTGGAGCAGCGCACATTTTTCTAGAAAGTTTTCTGCCAGGCTTTTGCCTTCACTTCATAACTCGTATCCTAGAAATAGGACGTTGAGGTGGGCAATTTGTGATTTCTTAAAACTGAATTTATACCCCTCAGAAGCGAACCCAAGTATTATGGTGTTCACTCTTTTCAAGTGCCTGTCCAAGTCATCTGTAAGATAGAGGTCATCGACATAAGATAATGCCTCATCATCGTACAGTTGTAGTAACTCTGTTAACCTGGCTGAAAATAACCCTGGACTATTCTTGAATCCTTGGGGGAGACGGCAAAATTGTCGCTGTGTCCCCATAATTGAGAAAGCGGTCAGATGCCTGCTTTCGGGTGCAATGTTTTGACAGAAAAACCCATTTGAAAAATCTAATGTGGTTTTATATTTTTTGCGCACGATGTTGTTCATCAGTGCTGCACTGTGTGCATTTTGTACTGCAAAGGTTTTGCACATGAGTTTAAGTGTCTGTAATCCAATACTAGATGATATGAATTGTCTGGTTTGGAGACAGGAAACAAAGGATTGTTCATTGATGAGGTGCATGTTTCAATCACCCCTTGGTATTCAAGTTGATTTAAAATCTCTCTGACTTGTTTTTTAGCTTCTTGCTTAACTGCGTACTGCCTTTGTGCAGCAGGTTGATTTTTTAACTGGATTTTATGGTGAGGCGAATCTTCATCCCATCCTACATGATTTTTATATAATGCTTGAGCCTTAGCTACTGCCCATTTTCTGGCGTAAGTGTTTTTTTTTAGGAATTGGAATGTGATTTGAGAAGTCTGGCATAATTATCTCTTTATAATTATAACTATTATTGGCACCTACTGTTTGCACTGATTTTTGCTTCACACTCAGTTATAAGTCACATAGATTTTTTCTTTCATTTTTTCCTTTAACTTTGCATTTATGTGGTTAATCACACCATTGTTAGACCTAGTAGGTGTAATTGCTGTGAGATGTAGATGAATCTTAGTGACATCATGGTATTTTCTTTTATGTTTGTAGAGCTGTCCCCTGAGGAAGGGCTAGTCATCTGCCCGAAATGCATTGGGAGGATTTATAACTGGATGACTTTTTATGTTGGATGATGTATACGCTTCTTCAAGCATTGATGAACTGTTTTGTGATTATGAATTAAACACTCAAGGAACCTCTCCGAGTTGTGGATTTAACCTGATGAACTGTTCATAAGACATTATTGTCTCCTTTGTGCTGTGCACCAGGGTGCCTTCTTCCAATTGGGGGGAGCCTTGTATTAGTTTCAGTTTACCAGGCTGTTAGGAACAGACAGCGTGCATCCCAGGCAGCACCCCACAGACTATCATAGTGATTTAATTTTGGACCTACATAGCTGTGCAAGTCCTTTCTCCATTTTCTTCAGATAATTATCTCTTCGCCATGTGGGCACTCCCTGACAAATTCAGGCGGCCAGTCTTGTTCAGCTAGAAGTATGTCATAGCCCTTAGAGAGCTTTTCCCAAAAGAGTGCTCTTATTTTTCTAGTTATGTCCCCCTCCATCCGGAGTGTTACTTCATATAACTTGTGGGGTACACTAACCCTGGTGTCAGCAGTTTCAACCTGAATGCATTCATTCAAGTCCACTGTCTCCAGATGATCCTTCAGTATCCTGCAAACTATGGTGACTTCTGCTGCGCTGTCTAGCATTGTTTGAGCCCACTCCCCGTTCTTGAGTCTTGTCCTCAAGATCCTCGGCATTTCTGATTTTTATGCTTACTTCCTTCTTTTTGGGAAATTTACCTTTTTTACTCTGGTGAACGGGTTCTTTGTCTTTGGACTAGCCATGTTCCTCCTTGTGTTCTGACCGTCCTCTTCTTTCCAATTTCTGCAAGGAAGTCTGAAAAGATAGAGAGGGACGTGTGTCATTATCTTGATATCTGTCAGGTTTTTTCAAATTATCCCTATTCCTAAGGTTTTACCTTTTTTCAGAGGGCTCCCATTGGGGAGACCTACCTCCCCTTTGGGGAGATCTTCCTCTGGAATGAGAACGTTTCTCTCTAGGAAGAGTCTGTTTAGTGTTTTCCCACTTCTTTTTAGGAGTAGTGAGATTATTTTTAATAAACACCTTTTCAGGATTTTCTGTTAATTCAGGTTTTACTGCTTTCTTGGTGAAAAAAGGGGGGGGAAATCCCTTGGTGGACACACTCAAATCAATCACATGGTGTACTACTTACACCAATGTTAGCCCATGTATTAGAAATGGTCTCTAACACTATACAATACACAATCAATGAGTTCTATGATTTTCTTTTTCTTTTTTGGTTAAAAACATATCCTAGGTATTACAAATTCTAAAAACAACATATTGCAATTACGTTAAAAACATATAATATCATCACATTTGTATTAATATATATTTCATCAATCTGTTACAGGCAGAATGTAAAGACAACAAATTATTTCTAAATACTGTATTATAAAAAAGAAGAGAGAGACAAACAACAGACACTCCTATTTGTCATAAATGTGCAGTGATACGAGGGAAGCTTAGAGATTCCTAATTATCTCTTTGTGGCTTTTTCCCATCCTCTTCCTTTTTTTAATCCTGATAGGGGCGTCAAGAAAAGTTTAATAAAGGTTGTGTTCTGGTTGACACCCTTAATCCGTTTTAATCACTTTTCCTAACTGCACTTTTCAGTGGTGGTCACTTGGTGCTTGCACGGCATTCGCCAAGATTTGTGTTATATGTCGTCTATGTCCACTTGTCTTGACTATATGTCTTGTTAAGAGAAGTTTATTATTTTTTTCCCCCTTCCTAATGCTCCGCCCTGTGTGTGGCTACACCAGGGCGTATTGCAAGCAGGCCCGATGATGAAGCATGTCACATACTCCGCTATGTGAGTGAGGGCTGTTTTTTCAAATAGAGTGATTTGCCTTATTGGGGCTTTCTCTGTTTGTTTATTTTGTTTATGTTACTCACTCTGTACCTTTTGTGCGTACATTAGAGTTTCTTGGGGGTCTGGGGTGGTAGAGTATAATTTGTCTTGACCCTCACCCCTCTTTTGTGTTTAATACTCATACATTTGTCAATTTGGGAGTAGGTTGTGGTGCTAGCCAGAGCTGTGTAGAGTTTGTAGAATAGGATTATTTTTTAAGCTGATGGATGTGAAAGAAACCTGTTTTGATGACAATAAATATGTCTATGGTCACCCTTGAAATAGACCCTAAGCATATTGGTGGATGAAGTGCAGGGAACAGGTACATTGAAGCAGATGGTGGTCATTGTTAGGGGGAGTGGGCATCTGACAAAAATTCGGAGGAGGACCTCGGTTTTCACACCATTTGACATGCTTTCACTTCCTCTTCTAATTGGCGGCTCAGTAGAAGGCTGTTGAGTGAAGAGAGGCTGGTGGATGGTGAGTTTGGAGATAGATCACAGCATTGTGGATGTAGTGCATAAGATGAAGTGATAAAGAGATCAAGAAATACTATGTGTTAGAAATATTCTTATTTAAACTGAAATTTTATGAGGACTGGGCATGTATCTCTTTTGCTGGGGCTTGTTTGCTGAGATTGTGGTGAAGCTGGGAAGTGTTGGACTGTCACGAAATGGGTGAAATCCCAGTGGGTTGGACTTGGGGTCTTGCGGAAATCGCAGAGGGAAACTGGGGCGAGGATAAGTACCATGGAGATAAAGTAGGGAGGCTTGAATGGGGAAAGAGGATCAAACTTTGAATTGCTATCTAAACATCAGGAGAAAAGAAGTAATTGAGGCCAGCGAGTGGAGGAATTGTGGGGCCTTTGAAAGAGTCAGAAGGATGCAAGTACAATAAGCAAGTACAATAACCGGCTGTTGTTTAATAATTCAACGTACTGTACAGCGGGGTTTACACTTGACTCAGATGCCGCGTCTTCCTTGTCTGCGGGGTCGCTTTAAGGACTAAGGAACTGGCATCTTTATTACGCTTCAAACCTGGTTTCCCCTGCTCCGAGGTTTAAACAAAATGTGCTTTCGCATTGCAACAGCTCCCAAGTGGCCACGTTTCTAATGTAACATTTTCAGTCAGTTCTAGCAATTTCTCTTGAAGGGACTTATAAATCCCCACTTGCAATCAGGGAAGCTGGTTAACTTTGCACCTGGGCTTGCCCGGCCTACTCAAGCTAAACCCTCAGGCTCACAGGTAGTTAAAAAAAAACCGTTAAAAGTAATGTTAGCCCCCTCTCTCTCTATATATACTACACCTCACATATTCAGCCTCACCCCTCTAGCTTTGCCTCACTCTCTACCTCTCTCTACATCTCTACCCCATCTCCATTTCAACTCTCTCTAGCTCACTTATGTCTCCTCATCACTCACTATCAAAATGCCTCTTGAAACTCAGTATGTTTTACCTCACACAACTTCATTTCTGCCACCTTTCTGTGCTTACATTTTTACCTCTCAATCTACCCTCTCTGCCTAACCTCTTCCTCAAACCTCTCGCTACACCGCTCTCCACTCACTCGCTGCTTTGCCATCCTCGTTCTACTGCTCTTCCTTCTACTTCATCGCTTTTACTACCGTACTCCTTTCTTAGTGCATTTCTCTCTCCCTGTCTCTACCTCCACAATCTCTCTCTCTCTCTCTCTGCATCTCTGTTGTCTCCCAGATATGCATAGTTCTGAGGTTTAGAGGGGGCCCTGTGGGATGCGGGGGCTCCCTGCCCCGCTGGGCCTGCATGATGTACCTGATCACCCTCTCTTTACACCTGTATCAACCTTACCACTCTTTCTCTGCCTCATCTCGGTCTCTCTGCTTCACCTCTGTCTCCCCTCCCCCTCTTTCTGTTCATCAGCCCCCTCTCTCTCTCTCACTCACTACTCTCTCTACCTTGTCTGTGTATTCCCGTTCCATTTTGCCCTAATCTCTACCTCACTGGTGTTTTTACCTTGCACCACCCTACACATCCCTCACTATTTTACCTGTCTGCCTCTAACTCACCTCTCTTTTTCTACACATACCTTCTAGACCGCATCCTTTTCCCTTTCTCGTCATTACCGTTTCTTCATCTCTAGCTCTCTCTCTCTCTCGCTCACTTAAAACGTACCTAGCTCTCTAGCTCTTTTTCTATCTACCTATTTGGTTTAGGGGTGGTAGGCATTCATCCACCTCTGGTGACGCGCATAATTACGGATGGCATTTGCCATCCCTACAATACGGTCCCCGAGGCAGCTGTGAGTTCATCAGCGCCTCCGGGTACCCAAACCAGCCTGTGTGTAGTGTTACCCTCCGGCAGCATGTCACCTGGCTGCAACTGCGGGTCCAGTCCTAGCTTTTCATTGGATAGACAAGTTGCACCGGGTGCATTGTTTAAATTAGTCATTTGCACAGCACCAAGACTACAATTCCCAGAATCCCTTCCTTTGTTGACAGCTCAGATCTGGGAACTGTCTGCCCAGGCCCTGGAGGTGTCTGCTAAGTCCACTGAAGTACTTGGAGCTGTCACTGCTTTTATAGGACAGGTACACCTGCTCTGTTATTAGCCAGGTATACTTTGCAAGATGAATGCTTCCAGTGGCAAAAGCAAAATTAACTACGCACAAGGCAAGATGCTCTGGCTAAAGGCAGCATAGGATGATGGTTGCACACAGGACAAGGGGTACCAATGCATCAGAAAAGGAGGGCCCTTCGTATCCCTCACAATATTCGAACGTCGCTAACAGTGACAGAATTCTTAAGCCCTGTTTCCATGCACTGCCAGTTTCACTTAAACATGGTTTTTCAGCTGTGATGTCTTGCTTGCCTGGGTACCTAATGAGGGCATGGGAAGATAAGGTCACGAGGCTTCCTTGGAAGGTCGTTGAGCCAAAGGTTCCAGGACTGAACATCTAACTACACCTGCTCACGGTGGGGCCATTTATGTGTACTGTCAATGTATAGGTTTCAGCGCTTTGCCAGCAGGTAAAGAGACATTCATAAAATTTGTCCCAGTCTATAAATGCAAATTAATTTCAATAAACTCTCTCCTTGTCAGGGTGTTTCCTGTGTGCTCCTTCACCAGCTTACTTTACGACATCTTGAAGAATTCACACAGGATATTGGCTATAGAAGACACTGGGTATTCAGGGCATAGAAGAAATCCTGACAGCGGAATAAAACTATACACTGCAACCAGTGTCTTGGAGTGGTGTGGCTCACTGGTTAGAGGCGGCAGACCCGGAAGCAGAGAACGGCACGGGACCAGGGTTCAATTCCCGACGCGGCAGGGTTGTGGACCAGGGTCAGCGGACTTGATAATTCTCGCCTCGGTGCCTACTCTAACCAGGGATCACACTCTGCAACTCTGGGCATTAGCTTGCCTCATCTCTACAACGGCCCCCCACATTCGCCGGGGATGCCTGGTTTCACCTTGGAGATACCCAGTAGGGGCCATCTCACAGGGATAGCCAGGACGGGTTCCCCAGCGGTCTACAGCGCCACGACACCTCAGGGCAGCAGTGCGCTTTACAAGACACATACATTACATTGGGAACAGACTGCCCAGATATTAAACATGTGGGAACTGTTCACGACAGACTATGTTCCAGTGTTGGCCCTGATATAAGTAGCTGCACATCTGGTAACTGAAGATTGAGGTCCATATCATACAAAGCCTTGAAGGTACAGAATCCATTGGCTGCTCAGTAGAATGTGGGATCAATGCTTTGGAATGCGCTGTCACTAAATGACGTTTCTGAAATAATAGTTAGAAAAAAGCAAGTACTCTAGCAAATAATTCGCCCCAAAGTTCCCATTCCAGGTGCAGCTCTTACCAGTGCCAGGTGTAACTGCAAAACTCAATATCACAGGAGAAAAGGAGAGGTCTCTACAGCCAGGCAGGACACTGACTGTTGTAAGTTGTGTGAATAAAGCCTCGCACCAGTCCAGGACACATCATGAAAGGTTTTTATTAACAAAGTCTTGCAGCAGAAGAGATCAAATATTATTAGGCAGTTCTACTACTGGTGACAATAACATAGGAACTTAATAACAGTGTCATAAACTCAGGAAGTGTGAGTTCATCAGTTGAAGAAAGCGTTAAGAAGCACAGTGAGTTCTCTTTGACTTATTTTTATAGTACTATGTCTTCATAATCTCCTCGCATGTGGAAATGGGTTGGAGCCTCTCACATAGGCGGTTAAGAGCATCTGGGCAGTATGTAGTTGGACAGTGTGGGTTTACTGATGTAAGCATCCACTGTGTGGTGTGTTCCTCTGTGTCCGCGAATACTCCCTACTACTCTCGAATGCTCACCTATTGCCATTGTAAATGACAATACCATTTATTTATGTTTTTAAAAAAATGAAAAAAAGTCATGAGCCTTGCCAATAGCTCTACCTTTAATAATGACGAGACCATTGCATTGTAAATGCTTGTTTTATATTGAACTCCCATAAGAGCCCAACTTCTGCCTCAGTTGAGTCCATCTCCAACAAATGGTCACAGAAAGGTTCCTTGCAGCACTTGTGCACGGAGTAAACTCTAGAACATGGCATTTAAAAACATAGGATCTGGAGACCAAAGCATGCCCTCATCTGAATCTGTCCATTGTTCTGTCCTTTAGAGTTTGCCTGAATCGAGAACTCTACTATTGGGGCCTCCCAGCATTACTGAGAGAAACCCAAACAAGCATTTGCAATGCAACAGGTCTCGCATTTGTGTGAGTTTGATCTATTGGCATTGTAAAAGAAAATGCCTTTTATTTATGTTTTGGTTTTTGAAACATAATAAAAAGTATTGTCATTTACAATGCCAATAGATTAAACTTGTTCTTTTTCCTCTTGCTCTCTCTTTCCTCTCACTCATTCTCACACTTGACAGGACCAACAGAGAGCGCTTCTCACATACAGGTACAACAGAGGGCGCATCTCACACAGACAGGAACACAGGATGCTTCTCACACAGACAGGAACAGAGGATTCTTCTCACACAGACCGGAGCAATAGGGGGCGCATCTCACAGACAGGAGCAACAGAGGGCGCATCTCACATAGACAGGAACAGGGGGCACATCTCACACAGACAGGAACAACAGGGGCGCATCTCACAGACACGAACAACAGAGGGGGCTTCTCACACAGACAGGAACAACAGACGGCGCATCTTACAAAGACAGGCAATCGGCGAATTGTTTTAGCTTTGCCCCCTCTATCAAAAGCCTAGGTTATCTGTTCGCATCCTTTTGTTTAATTTCTCTCTGTGGCGCCCATTCACCCCCTCTGTGAGCTTTTACTGGCGCGTGATCCGTCAGTAGGCGCTGACATGCAAAGCTGCATTTTACATGGCAGTATTTAGGAATATTCGGGGGTTCCCAAATGTGTGCGTTTGGGTTCTTTATTTGCTACATATGATGTCCTGAAAAAAAATATTGGCATTGTTTTAGCTATGCCCCCTCTCTTTTTCTATCTCTCCTTCTCTCTCTCTCCTCTCTAATTTTCTCTCTCCTTCATTCTCTCTCCTCTCTCTCTATTTTCCCCCTATATTCTCTCTCCTCCCCCTTTCTATTTCTATCACCTTCATTGACTCTCTCTCCCCTTTAATCTCTTTCCTTTCGCTCTCTCTTCTCTGTCAACCACTCTCCATCTTGAGCTCCATCTGCCATTCCTTCTTTCATTCTTTCTCTATCGTTTTTGCTCCTCCACTTCCCTCATCTTTGGCCTGCAGGTTGTAAACATCTACACAGCAGACAAGGAGACTCTCCAGCGGTCTTATTACAGTGCTGTGTAGTTCTAACATATAACTTACAGTTTGTATCTTTTGTTCAAATCAATAATCTATTTATGAAAGTTTTTTATACCTATCTATTGACACACATTCTTTGTTAGATGGGTGATTTTTCGGACGAACAGCAGCATTAATTATTACATTGTGCACTGCTGTATTCTGAAACAAGAAGGTGTGACAGGACACATTATGCTTAGTTTTGCAGCGTGAATCTTTCTGGATTCACTATGCTGTGCATATTCCGCGGTCTTGGGTCCGGATTCGTAGTCTTTCCTTTGTTTTTTTTTGTTTGTTTTTTTGTCGCACAGGTGGGCGTCGGCGTCACCCCTCCTTGGGTGTATTTCCGGTGACGTCGACATGCTTCCTGCGGAAGCTCCCACCATTGGGCGCCATCTTCAGATTCTTTTTTCCGCGGTCTGGTCTGGATCGTTCCCGTTGGGCTCCAGACATTTTTGGAGAAAGTACTAGGAAAAGATTAAAATTGGAGAAGATATCGAAAGAAGAAGACTACAGAAGACTTCGCCGACCACTGTCGAGCGAAAGGAAGGAGAAATCATCGAGGACTTCGTCGATCGTCGACGTCCACGCGGCAAGGGAGGCCTGAACACTCGATGATGGACAACACGCCGTTCAAGTTCTGCCCTAACTGCCACTACAAGTACGCGCAGAAAGACCAACACCCGGTTTGCAACCTTTGCCTACCGGTAGACCACAGAAGCGAGGACTGCAACGCCTGCTCCGCCTTCGCCCGAAGACCCTTCGTGTGAGGAAGAGCCAGAGGGTAGCGCACGCCACCCTCCAAGGAAAAGCCCCGATGCCATCGCTGTACGAGCTGGGGATGTCCTCGGAGGAAGTGGACAACGCTGCCGCCGAAGACGACAGCTACACAGTCGTAGAGACCGATTACACGAAGACATCTGATAAGGTAGGAGACTCGTCGTTCCCCAAGAACACGAGAGACTCTGAGTCTCGAAAAAACGAAGGCAAGACCCCGAAAGCGCCGACGCAGAGACACCTGGCGTCCGCGGCTACCCACAGGCCCAGCGGATCCTCTGAGAAGGAGTCACTGGCGCCGAGAGCTGTTGAGCAGCAGAAGTCGTCCAAGATCGTCCCCGAAAAGGACCGATCGACGTCGAGGGAGAAAGACCCTAAAGCCCCGACGCCGTCCAGGGACCCGAAACCCAGTTAGACGTCCAAGTCCTCGGCACCGAAAATCTCACAGCCGAGCCAGGTGCCGAAGAGAGGGGCCGAACAATCCGGCGCGGACAACGCGGCCGAGATGGAAAAGAAAAGACGGCGACTAGAAGCCGAAATGGAAAACATCTTGCAGCGGGAAAAAGATTTCGACGCCAAGATGAGAGCCTTCACGATTCCCCACAAGACCAAGCCACCCGTGCTAGAACTGGTCGAGGAGGAAGACGAACACGTCGAGGAACATGAGCCTGGCGCCGAAATGGTCGACGACCAGGAAGAGGACGAGAATCCCTATGAGACTTACAGCTATGAGGAGGAAGAGGACAGCAGGTTGGACGCCGAGTCGGCCACCTCTGACCCGCAGGAGGAGGATTACCTGGATGTCGACACCAAGAGCCCGGAAGAGGCGGTCGACACATACCCCTCGAGGCCATCGCCGGACGACATCGGGGCCTACAACTCGGTAATAAGGTCTGCTGCAGCAGCTTTCAAACTCAAACTCGACGAGGAGAAGCAGAAAGCGGACTTTCTTCTCGAGACATTACCCCTCACGCAAACAAGGAGCCAGTATCTACCTATGCTCGACAGCGTCTTGGCGCAGGGGATGGAAGCATTCAGGGAGCCCGCAGCATGCAAGGCAGTCACTCCGAGAACGGAAAAGAAGTACAAGCATTCATCAAAGGGCCCAGCCTACATTCGAGGCGTGGTCTCAGCTGACTCCATCATCACGGCCACAGCAAGGAAGAGGGCTAACGTGGCCACTACTTCTGGACCACCTCCTGATAAGGAGAGCAAAAGGATGGACTTAGTGGGCAGAAGGATCGAACGGAATGCCGCGACCCAATGGCGCATGGCTAATTCCAATGCCCTCATAAACAGGCACATGTACCAGATCATGGAGGAGCTAGGAAAACTGGTGAAAGACCTGCCCCAGAGACCAGGCAGAAGGCAGAGAAACTGGTGGAAGACGGGAAGAATGCGGCAAATTGTTGCCTCAAGACGGCCCTAGATGGAGCAGACACCTCCAGCAGGCTCATGATGATGGGTGTCACGGAAAGAAGACACGCATGGCTCAGAATCTCGGGCTTCAAGCCAGAGGTGCAACACAGCATCTTGAACACTCGGTTCAACGGCGAGACGCTGTTCGGGACAACAGTGGACGAAAAACTCAGTCAACTAAAGAAAGACAATGAAACTGCACGATCCATGGGAGCTTTGCAGTTCAGAGGCAACAAGAGGGGCACCCAGTCACGGAGGCCCGGCGGAAGAGGTGGAAACCAGCCAGGTACTTCACACCAGGCTTTCCAACAGACGCACCAGGCGGACTCGCAGGCGCAACCGAGTCAGCAGAAGCAGTCCTGGCAGTACCAGTCAAGGGGCCAGTCCTTTCGAGGGAGAGGAAATGGACGAGGACAGCATAAAAGAGGGGGCCAGCAGCCCGCCTCTAAATGACTTCAAGGACATCCGTGTGCCCGCCCACAGAAAAGATCCCAGGGGGCAGCACGTACAAAGGGGTCAGGACAAAATGGACAACTACCACCACATAACACCAGTGGGTGGAAGATTAAGATTCTACCTCCAGGAATGGAGAGAGATCACATCAGACAAATGGATACTAAACATCATCCAATTCGGGTACTGCATAGAATTTTAAGGGAGGCCAGCAAGCAGGAGACCAAAGAGAAAGCCACTAGCAAACGAACAGCTACAGCGGCTTCAGGAAGAAGCAAAAGAGCTCCAACAAAAGAAGGCCATAGAACGGGTTCCCTTCAAAGAAAGAAACAAGGGAATATACTCAACGTATTTCCTCGTGCCAAAGATCGACGAGACAATGAGACCCATTCTGGACCTCAGGTTCCTGAACACATTCATAAGAACACAAAAATTCAAAATGACCTCCCTGCAGGAGTTGCTACCGCAATTGCAGATTGGAGACTTCATGGTCACGATAGACCTCAAGGACGCCTACCTGCACATACCAATGAACGTAAAGCACAAACATATGCTCAGGTTCACGGTCGGAGAAAGCCACTACCAGTTCACAACACTAGCCTTCGGCCTAAAATCAGCACCGAGGGTCTTCACAAAGTGCCTCGCGGCAGTCGCAGCGCACTTACGAAGGCAGGGAATACACGTATACCCTTACCTGGACGACTGGTTAGTGAAAGCAAACTCGTACCAGAAATGCAGGAAAGACGCACAGACAGTGACGAGCACGCTGATAAACCTGGGGTTCTCCATCCATTGGAAAAAATCGTCAATGGAGCCGGAACAAGTAAAGATCTTCCTGGGGGCACAGATCAACACCTTACAGGGCAGGGTGTTCCCCAGCGACAAGAGAGCAAGGGCCCTGGTGAGGGAAACTCGCCTCTACCGGAAGGGACAAGCTCGGACAGTGAGGACTGCGAGCAAGATCTTGGGGATGATGGCATCATGCATCCACCTGGTACCAAATGTTCGACTTCACATGAGACCCATCCAAGAATAGCTCCAGGAACAATGGTCACAAGCTTCAGGAAGTTGGGAGGATCTAGTGGTTGTGACGCACGCAGTGCAGAAGGAAATGGCATGATGGACCATGGAGAACATAACAAAGGGAAAGCCTCTAACACCCCCAACACCAACAACGGCCCCTCGCGGCAGGATGCCTGGCTTTCACCTTGCGGATACCCTGCCGGGGTTATCTCACAGGGGAATACCAAGACGGGTTCCCTAAGCAAGCGCTTAGAAACCGGTTGGTGATTTGCGCTATATAAATTCCTGCACATTTACATTTACATTCACATTTACAGTGACCATCACCACAGACGCATCCCTGTAGGGATGGGGCGCTCACATGGAGGAGCTCAAATTGAGGGGTCTGTGGACACCAACAGAGGCGACAAAGCACATTAATTACCTAGAATTGAAAACAATCTTCCTTGCACTGAAAGCCTTCCAAACAAGACTGTACAAGCACAGGGTGTTGCTGCAGACAGACAACACCACAGCGATGTTCTACATCAACAAGCAGGGTGGAACACAGTCAACAATGCTTTCGACACTGGCGCAGGAGATATGGAGATGGGCCATCCCCCTCAGGATAGACCAACTGGCCATACACCTACCGGGGAAGGAGAATATTCAGGCAGACTGGCTCAGCAGACAGACATCGGCATCCCACGAGTGGGAGCTCAATGCTCAGGAGACGAAGTGGTTGTTCAACAAGTGGGGAACGCCATCAGTGGACCTGTTTGCAACACGCCAGAATGCCAAATGCCAAAGCTTCGCATCCAGACAACCCGAAGAGGGGTCCCTTGGGAATGCCCTATGGATAGATTGGTGCGGGACATTTGCTTAAGCTTTTCCCCCGATACCACTGATACACAGAGTACTGAGCAAGTGCAGAGCGAGCAACATGACCCTGATACTGGTCGCACCACAGTGGGCCAGACAGACATGGTACTCGCAGATCATGGAGATGGCACAGAGTGCACCCCACAGATTCGGCAGAAGAAAAGAACTGCTCTCCATGCACGACGGAGGGGTACTGCACCCAGAGCCAGAGAGCCTGAGCCTAGTGGCGTGGCTCCTGAGGACATAGAATTCGCACACTTGAGGCTGCCAGAGAGCACCCTCAGGGTCCTTCGCGAGGCACGAAGGACCAGCACACGGAAGTGCTACGTGGCAAAGTGGAAGAGATTCACAATATGGTGCAGGAAGGAAAGACTTCACAATAAAATGAAGAAGGACTCCACAGTGCTAAAATACCTCACGCACTTACTGGAGAAAAAACTCAGCTCGTCCTCCTTAAGAGTCCACTTGGCAGCGATAGTCGCCTACACAAGGGGTGAGATGGGCAGGAGTTTCTTCACGTCACAGGTTGTGAAGAGATTCCTGGAAGGAGCGAAGAGGATCGCACCACCCAAGCGTGTGCTGCCACCGGCATGGAACTTGAACATAGTCCTGACGGAGCTCATGAAGGAGCCCTTTGAACCACTCCACAAGGCCTCACTAGAAATGCTGACCATGAAGACAGCTTTCTTGGTTGCAATAACGTCCTTACGCCGAGTAAGCGAACTTCAAGCGCTAACGCTGCAGGAATCATACATACAAATACACAATGACAGGGTTGTGATGAGGACCGACCCACACTTCTTGCCAAAGGTGGTGTCCAAATTCCACATGAACCAGTCCATACAGATACCGAGTTTTTTCCAAAAAACAACAAATAGCGCAGAGCGAGCACTATGAAGGGCGGTCATGCACTATATCGAGAGGACAAAGGGACACAGGAAGACAAAGCAGTTTTTCGTGTCATTCGCCAACAGTTTCATGGGAAAGGCTGTAACCAAGAACACTATTGCACGATGGATCGCGCAAACAATCCAACTCTGCCACAAACGGGCAGGACAAGAACTAGCAGAGGGGCCACGTGCCCACTCCACTAGGGAAAAAGGTGCTACAATAGTCTTCCTGGCTAATACACCCATACAAGACATATGCCTGGCGGCAACATGGGCTTCGGTGCACACATTCACGAAGCACTACTGCGTGGATGTTCAGATGAACAGAGAAGCACAAGTCGGACAAAAGGTGCTCCAGCACATATTCAAAAACCAAAGCTCATCTTCCACCCAGCCGCCACAGAAATGAGAAACCGCTACAAAATCTACGCACAGTATAGTGAATCCAGAAAGATTCACGCTGCAAAACGAATAGTTTCTTACCTGTCGGTGTAGTTTTGCAGCTTGATGATCTTTCTGGATTCTCTAGCGAACCCACCCACCTCCCCCAGAAAGATGAGGCTGGAGAGGAAAGAGGTGGTAAAAAAAAAAACAGAAATGACTTTATATACAAAGCTGTTAAAAGAAGTTTCCCCTACATAGAACATTGCCATCACTTTGGAGACGAAAGAAACACGGAAAAAAGAATCCGAAGATTGCGCCCAAGGGTGGGAGCTTCCGCAGGAAGCATGCCGACGTCACTGGAAATACACCCAAGGAGGGGTGACGCCGACGCCCACCTGGGCGACAAAAAAAAAAAAGAAACCAAAGAAAAGACTACGAATCCGGACCCAACCACAAGACCGCGGAATATGCACAGCATAGTGAATCCAGAAAGATCATCAAGCTGTAAAACTACACCGACAGGTAAGAAACTATTCGTTTCATTTGCAACATGCACTGGCAAGCCATGGTCATGCTGCAGCTCCCGATTTATTTAACTGCTGCTTTCAAGCTTCTGAACAGAAGCTGCTCGGTTACAAGTTAAATGATAATTCAACCCCACACATACACACCCCCCACACACAACCCCCCCCACACACAACCCCCCCCACACACAAACCCCCTCCACACACAAACCCCCTCCACACAACCCCTCCTACACACACAACCCCACACACACGCAACCCCTCCACACACACAACCCCCCACACACACAACCCCACACACCCCCACCCCACACACACACCCCACACCCCCACACACACCCCACACCCCCACCCCACACACACCCACACACAACCCCCCCACACACACAACCCCCCCACACACACAACCCTACACACAACCCCACACCCACACTCTATCTCTCGATCGCCCTCACTCTATATATCACCCTCACTCTATCTATCTCTCTATCTCCCTCACTCTATCTATATCTATCTATCACCCTCACTCTATCAATTGCACTCACTCTATATATCTATCTATCTCTCGCCCTCACTCTATCTCTCTATCGCCCTCACTCTATCGCCCTCACTCTATCTCTCTATCGCCCTCACTCTATCTCTCTATCGCCCTCACTCTATCTCTCTAACGCCCTCACTCTATCTCTCTAACGCCCTCACTCTATCGCCCTCACTCTATCTCTCTATCGCCCTCACTCTATCTCTCTATCGCACTCACTCTATCTATCTTTCGCACTCACTCCATCTATCGCTCCTCACTCTATCAACCCTCACTCTATCAATCTATCTATCTATCACCCCTCACTCTATCGCCCCTCACTCTATCTATCGCCCCTAACTCCATCTATCTATCGCCCTCAGTCCATCTATCTATCGCCCTTCACTCTATCTATCGCCCTCACTACATCTATCTATTGCCCTTCACTCTATCTATCGCCCTCCCAGCATCAATCTGTGCAACCATTTAACAACAACTGGTTCAAATATGTTCTCTCAATGTTTCAAGCTTTATTACAAATGACACAAAAATATGTTAACATTTCACTTCTGTTCTTGGATTTTCGTCACAATAAAATACACTGAACATAATCTTCACAAAAATGATTTACAATAGTTTAAGCTATTGCTATTATAAATTACAATAACTTTTATTTAAGTATTAATTAAAAAAAATTAAAAGCCATTTTTATTTGTAATATCAATACATCTAAGTCACGTATTACAAAACATGTTGCATTACAAATGCTATAGGTGTCACATTTGCAAAAGTTAAAACTATTGGCATTGTAAATGACAAAGCTATTAATTTTGCTATTTTCAAAACCAACACATAAATAAAAAAATTGTCATTTACAAGACCATTAGCTCAAACTTTCCTAATGCGAGACCTATTGCATTGCAAATGCTTGTTTTAAACAAGCTTGAGGAACTAAATTATGTTAGGATTATATAGATCCTTGGCTCAGAGCATTATGTTCTTTGTTCTCCTTGTTTTGGTTATTTGTAAAATTGTCATCAAAAGTTGTGCATACCTGCTTTACCTTCTTCTCATTCAAAGAGCCCAGACTGGATCAGGATTTTGACAGGGGTTATCACTGTCCTTTGTTTTGTAAGCCAATCAACATTTTGATAGACAAAAATAGTATGTGGTTCTAAGGGATGATTTTCTCTCTCTTAGGGCAATGGTCATGAAGAGGTGGTGGCTTGTGCATGGGATGGCCAAACCTACATCATTGACCACAACCGCACCGTAGTCCGATTCCAAGTGGATGAAAACGTCAGTGCTTTCTGTGCAGGTTAGTGATATTTTTGTGTATGCTTTGGCGCCGATTGACATGTTTTTCATGTACGTGCTGTGTCATTAACATTGAGCCTGTTTCGTGAAATATACCTTTGCTTGAAAGTTACCATTTGTCAAAAAACCCACCTGTACCGGTAAGTCCAGTGGTCGAAGATCTGAGATTCGTCTGCATGATATGAGGACTAAAATAGTGATCCTCTTTCCTAGAGAAAAACTTATTATGAACCCGGTGCTAAAACTAGAGTAACAGTGTTTTGACATCCCTGCATTACGGGGTCACTCTTCAACAATGTGTACAAGTTTCTGGTGCGATAACCTATGCATCCCCTGTCATTCTAGAAAGGGCTCTGTGCACCAATCCATAGAAACGGTTTTGAGGGACTGTACAGTGTGATTCTTTTCCCCTTCAAAGTTAGGATCAGTGTTCGTGGGATGGAAGGGGCTGTGCTGCTCTGGCCCTCCCAAGGAAGCATGGAGAAGAACAGACCCTTGAACAGGTGGATGCATGCAAGGCCCATGAGACTGCAGCCTGTGTTGTCTTAAGGAACTATGCAGCTCAGGATTTATGTGCATTTTCATGTACATAGGTCAGACCCAACCCAGGGACATCATCATCACAAGCTGGGTCTGGTGGCTCAGTGGACTAATGCATCCACTGTAGGGGCCTGTGTTTGACCTCGTGGTCACAGGTTCAAATCCCAAAAGGTCCGCTCAGCCGTTCATCCTTCTGAGGGCGATAAAATGAGTGCCATTGAGTTGGGTAGCTATAAAAAATCTGTTATTCAGCGCCAAGATACCGTTCTGGGTGAACATGCGCTTTACAAATACACATTATGTTATGTACAAGGGTGGACTACTAGGGTGTGGAGCATTCATCTGCCTTACCCTATAACATTAAAGAATTACAAGTGCAACTCAAATGTCCATGTAAACATGGGTGTCAAGTATTGAACTTGGAAAAGGAGTTCATATGGAACTCATCTTTAGGAAAAATGCAAATACGGCTGAAGATAACTGTCTAGAATTAATCTTAAGACATAGTTTTGATAATAAGACAGAAGATACCTTTTTGTGAGTCAATCGCTTTCAAAGGCAAAGAAACCAGTAGAGCATAATTAGGTTCAATACATCCGGATAAAGATTTAATTAATGATTTAAGTAATAACAAAAATTTATAAGCAGATAACGTAGTGTAGTGAGCAGTGAAAAGGATTTTTAAGGGAAGCCTCAAGTGAAAAACCATAACCATAGACGAAACAGGTGACAAAAATATTGAGGGTCAATGGCACATTGGTATTCACAAGACAGCCTTATTAGCACATAATGTAACACAACGCTGAGCAGTTGCTATAGTGTGAGGATTTGGGTACAAGGTCTGTCTATATTGATGTCGACGGCATTTCTACCGTGTGCCGGATGTGAGGCTCATTTCAGGACTGATGATAACCAAGGGGCTAATAATAGGAGCAGCGCTATCTACTGTATGTAGTTCATCATAGGTGGTTTTGTGTGTGAACAACTCAAAATACATACTAGCAGTCTTCTTTGAAGCCCCAGGACTCCAAGAGGCCGCAAGTGGCCGGCCGATAGATAAGCCTGTGAGGGGAAATGTAGATGATGTCCGGGTCCCTGCAGGATTGTATTGGTAAGGTGTGCTTTATGGGGGGATATAGCCGCTTATCTGTGGCCAGGCAAGGTGGTGAACAAAAACCCATCCTGCACCCAGGCTCCTGCTTTCCTGCTTAATTGGACAAAGACCTCTTGGAGATGGTGTTACTTTGGATTTGATGTTACGGTTCTTTGTGCTTTCTCTATAACGCATCTGACTCTGAGAAGGCCCACATCCCTGGATGAGTGGGCTCATCGACATTTAAGTCTGTAATGTGCACACTGCAGAGACCGCTCATTAGCATCTCTTACCCTGCTGGGCGGTCTTGCCTGCATTGTGAGGAAGAGTGGACTGTCTACATTCAGCTGTATCTGCCCCTTTCAGAAGCACAACATTTGCATTGAATTTTCACCATCGTTGTTGACAGGATGCTATGTTATGTTATGCAACCAGCATTTGTGTAGCACATTCACACCATTTCAGTGGCCTCGTAGTGCGTTCAGCCTAGGCACCTTTTATGGTTCTTGGATTCTAGTTGGCCAATGTCAAGGTGCTGTCATGTACTTGTTTTTGGATAGACCGAGATTGTCAGCCCAGTGTATTGTTTAGTGATGTTTCCTGCGGAAAGGTAGGTTGAAAATATGTTTGTGCACTAATATGCTTGAATGCGCATTCCGAATGTGGTTTTAAAAGGTCTTGTTATCTAATTACGTGGCTGTCATGCATTGCTGTGCGTGTGTCTGCTATAGGTCTGAGCTAGATGGGTGTGAATTGTTTTCAAGTGCAGGTCGGTGGGAGGACTGTTGAGCTGCAGTGCTTAAGACACTTTTAGGTTCTGGGGCCATCAATTCTAGCTGAGGTGTTGACGATTTACTGTTGGCTTAGGCTGGGGTTTACAAAGTTGTAACATTTGTATGTCTCGTGTGATTTTGGGTGTCGTGTCTTTCCACTGTATGTTTGCTCATTTGAGTCAGTGCAGGTGTCAGTGTCGATCAAACAGTTACTTGCTTTGTTCCTAGCTCCACTATTCTCACATGGGCAAATCACAGCCTTCAGAGGGCCTTCCTCTGCACCTGAAGATGATGTGCGATATTGACATCTAGATATCTTTTATTCCTTTTGTTCTTACGCTTTTAGTCGTTGAATTCTTTAATAGCTTTTGTTCTTAGCTTTTTAATCTTTCTGCATCGCGAGGGTGTGTCTGCTTCAAGCTTTGATGAAGGCGCGAAGCCTTCTGGGTCGCAGATATACCTGACAAGGATCTATTATGCTTTCCAGTGGGGTGTATTTTTTTGCCTGTGTAACTTGCTAACTGGCATTGTCGAGACGTCCGCTCTTAAAGAACCCCGTAAAATGGCATCGTACTCTGCTCCCGGGGAGGGACACACAAAAGGCCGAAATGCACAAAGCATGTTCATTGAAAGCCTGCCCTAGAAATACTAACAAATGAAGCCTATGGAAAGATGCTCTTGCTTTTCGCTATAGCAGAGCCTTGAGAAAAATGTTAGGGATATATTTTGAAAGTGGGAATTGGTTTTATTAGTATGCAGTTTTTTCGAGTTTGAACATTAAATTAAAATATCTCTTTTAATTCCAGTGTTCGTGTTGGAGTGCTAACACTTAATACCCCAAACTACTGTGTAATAGGGAGTCATCTGCACATTCTGAATGACTCAGCAAGGTGTAGTACATTGTAGTGTTTGTTATCGCTCTAGTCTTTCTAGAATATTTCAGTAGAATGCTCAATGTGAGGAATGCATTTACTTCTATGTTCTTTGTGATCTTATGTTTGTGGGTTCTGTTCTGTGGCAGTTTACTGGTTGCTGCTGCAGAGAGGAGTCCGCTCTTGTTCTACTCTACAACTTAATAAAGGATTACTTCTACTTATTTGGATTGCTCTCCAGCCTATTTACTACAACTTTTTGGCGACGATATTTCCAACCCATCGCATGCCTCGGACCTCTTCATGGATTTTAACAAGAGCGGACAAAACTGGAGTTTTATTTGGATGTCAGCTTCATTCTCATTCTTTGTTTAGTGATCTCCGTGTGAGATTCGCTGGTGAGGTGAGCGCTTTATTGACTTTGAGTATTTTGATGGATTCTACACTTCAATATTTTTTGACTTTGAGTGGAAAAGATCTGTATATTCTATTGGATGAGCTGAATTGATCGACTGGCTGTGAATATTGCTCTGTAATTGCGTGCTGTGCGTGCGCTTACCTTCTTGTGTTTATAAATCGCGCTGGTGCTTTCCTAAGTCGCGTATAACACTCTCAGCTTCAACTGTCCCGTGTATCACTCTTGGCTTCAACTGTCCTGTCTTCACTGCGTTCCCCGGTGTTATGATGACGTGTTAGAATGCTCATGGGAGTTGGTGGACACTTCGGTGACGTCTCGTCTTGCAACTGACTCCAACCTATCCTATTGGTCAAGGTGACGTTGACGGAATTTGTTCACACCTGGCACTTGCAAACGTCCTTTCTTCCAATCAGCATTTGGCTACGTAATCACGTCACGTCAGAAAGCCATTTTATTCTCCACAGCAACCCGTCTCATCCAATCAGCCTCCAGCCTCCACTTAACCGCGCTTTTCAAGGAAGTCTGTTAGCTTTCTTCAGTTACCACAGCAACCCGAGTCCTGTCTGTTTCGCCGAAACTATAGTGAGCCATCGTCGCCGATACACACGCTGTCTGTGTACGCAGAGTGTGTCTTAACTCTTCCACGATACACATGTGATTTAGGTATCTGATTCAACTACGGTCTCCCACGGTTTCATCGGCGATACACACGCCTCTTGTGTATCTGAATATAAATCTCGAGAGTTTGGGACTTCAACGATACACACGTCATTCTCATCTTGTTGCAGGTACTGTCTCTTTGGCCTTCATTATTTAATTTTTTTTTCTTCCTAGCTACTCTCTCCACTAGTACTTGTTTGTTTTATTTTCTCATTTGGTAGCAATTTATTATTAACAAGTCCACAGAAAGTGCTCCTCAGAACTATTCAGTTGTACTTCGACCAAGCTTTGTTCCCAACCTTGGCCAACCCAGGCCAACCCAGCATATCCTGGGAGGACTGGTTCCCGATGTTTGATAATTATTTAGATGCACTTGATGCGCAGGAGTTTTCAGCTAAGCGGAAAAAGCGCTTTTGTTGAGCTTTGGGGAAAGAAGGCCAGCGTGTTTTTAAGTTCCTCCCTCAAGTCCTACAAGCTGGTGAACAAGCTCCTTTAGATGAATACAAGGAAGCTGTTTCACGTCTGGAGATTAGGTATTCAAAGGAAGCAAACCTAGTCATTAATAGGTACACGTTTTATACCAAAAGCCACAAAATTGGAGAGTCTATTGATAACTTTGTTTCGAGACTTCGAGAGATGTCGGTTAAATGCAAGTTTGGGAACATGACTGATGAACTGATCAGGGATCAGCTTATTGTCCAGTGCAATAATAAAAAAAAATCAAGAACTGTTGTGGACAGCCAAAAATCCGAACTTGCAAACTGCTATTGAATTGGCAAAAATAGTGGAGCAGTCTGAGGGTTGCATGAAGGAACTAGAGAAGAGGGCAGTTACCAGTGATGTAAATGAAGTGTCTTTCCATGACTCTTCAGAAGGTGTTCAGTGCAATGAGGATCAAAGTGACGTTGCTGCAGTTAAGAACAAGAAGTCCTTCAAAAAAGTTGTACCCATGAAAGTTCAAAACCCTGTTAGAGCCTTTAATACTAAATTGTGTAATAGGTGTGGCAGTTCTGGTCATGCATCTGACTCAAAGTTTTGCTTTTCTGCCAAGCAAGAGTGTCTTAAGTGTGAACGTTTGGGTCATTACGCAAGAGTTTGTAGGGGCAAAAGCCGCTCTTCTGGTGCATGTGTAGAAGACTCCACTAGTAGGTGTGATGAAGATAACAAGATTTTAGTAGTAAGTTCCGATGATTGTAGTACTAATGAGGAACATAAACGGAAAAATAGACCCAAAGCACCATCACTATCAATGATAGGCTAGTTCACTTAATTTTGAAACTGGTTCACAGTACACAATCATTTATAATGATTTGTTTGTAGAGATATGGGGCACAGGGCCACTTCTTCCTAAATCCATTTCTCCTGGGGGTTACCAAGGGGAACCTTTAGATATTCTCGTTTATTTTGAGGCAAAAATTAAGTTCTCTACCAGGGAAATTCAAGGGCAGGTTTACGTATCCGTGTCTGGTCCCGCCATCTTGGGGTGGGTTCACCAGTATGATTTAAGCATCATTGTTAATCCTCGTGCCGACCCGCAGGTAATGATAATTGAAGATGGGGAGTTACATTCTATTCTAACTGGTGCTGCGAATGTTTTTGGAGAGAGTCTTGGTCGCCCTAAAGGGTACTCACACAAAATTTTTTTTTTTTAAAAAATCGATTCCTGTCCAACATAAAGTTAGGCGAATTACTATTGTGATCAGGGATGAAGTCAAACAGCTCATTGATGATATGTTGACAACTGGTGTTATTGAGCCTGTGGAGGCATCTCCTTGGATTTCTTCGATTGTCGTCACGAAGAAATCGGACGGCAAACTTCGCTTCTGTGTGGACCTGAGGTCCTTGAATCAATGTGTGGTGGCAGACCCTTTTTCCTTGCCCAACATTACGGAACTGGTCACTACACTTAAGGGGGCTAGAGTTTTTTCTAAACTCCATCTCAGGAGTGCTTACCACCAGATTGACTTACACAATGATTCTAAAAGTTTGACGGCCCTTATTACTCAATGGGGTACCTTTCAGTTTACTCGCCTCCCTTTTGGCCTCAATTCTGCGGCTAGCGTGTTTCAGAGTATGGTTTCCAGTATATTTGAGGGTGTAGGGAATGTCGTTTACTTTCAAGACAATATTTGAATTAATGGCCAGTCTGTGGAACAGCACAACTCCACTCTTAAAATTGTTCGAGACAAACTGTCTTCTGCTGGTCTTACACTCCAGAGAGATAAGTGCTTGTTCTCGGTCGATCAAGTTGATTATTTGGGCTATACCATCACTCCATTGGGCATTAAACCTAAAAGGGATTTGTGTCAAGCTATTCATTCTGCGCCTCAACCGAAGGACAAGGAACAATTACGTTCCTTTATGGGACTTATCGAGTATTACTCGAAATTTGTAAAACAAATTTCGACAAAGCTGTATGTTTGAGGTTTTTACTTAAGTGGGGTGTCAGTTTTGCATGGAATGTTCAACATGAAGAGTGCTTTGACAACATCAAGAAAGAGATTTGCAATGCCAATGTATTGTTACCTTTTGATGTGCATAACAAATCCACTGTTACAGTAGACGCTAGTGCGACTGGCCTGGGCGCAATGCTTTCACAAATCAAGGGTGCGTCTGAATTTACTGTGGCCTTTGCGTCAAGGACCTTGACTGAGTCTGAGAAAAAGTATTAAGTCATTGAAAGAGAGGTGCTAGCTGCCTCCTGGGCAGTTGAGTATTTTAGAACGTATCTCTGGGGTATGAAATTTATCCTAAGAACGGATCACAAGCCTCTCATTAAAGTTCTGTCCCCGGGTGGGGCTGGGAAAGGTTCTGCTAGGCTCATGAAATTAGCGTCAAGACTCCAAGAATTTCAGTATTCAGTGGAGTATATCCAGGGATAGAAAAATGTGCAAGCGGACTGTCTTTCCAGGCTGTACTTGGATTGGCGTAGCTCTGAGGTCTCTGTGGGTATGTATGATATTGCTGTTTCTTCTGTTGAGGATGCCGTATTTGTTGGAGAAGGTGTTTTTTTGGCCAGTGACTGGGAGAGGGAGATGGTTGATGATCATACCCTCCAAGAAGTTATTAAACTCATCAAACTTGGTTCTAGGTGGGAGAGTTCTGTCTCTGTGTCAGTCAGACCTTTCATTAAAGTTTTGGATGATCTTTCCATTATCAATGATAACATTTTGCTTAAAGATGAAAAGTTTATACTTCCATTTGGTCTTAGGAAAAAACTGTTAGCCTTAGCTCATGGGGGTCATATGGGACAAACTTTCACTCAGCGTCGGCTTAAGAGTCACTTTTGGTGGCCTGGCATTGATGCTGATTTGGGTGGAAAACTGTGGCATGTGCAGGGAAGGTGAGAAGCATTTGAAAGTAGGGCCAAAATCTGTTGAAACACATATACAAAATCCAGGCCTGCCTTGGCATACCATTTGTCTTGACTTCATTGGTCCTATGGGTGAACTTAATGAGAGAGACAGGTTTGCCGTAGTGGTGGTGGATGTCTATTCAAAATGGTTGATTGTACATTTCACTAACGACATTACCACGGAGAGTACAATTAGATTCTTGGGTAATCTTTTTAAAGATGAGAGTATACCTTCTGTCATCATCACTGATAATGGCACACAACTTATCTCAAAGGACATGCAAACGTTTTGAAGGGTTATACAAGGACATATTGGAAGGCACAATCGATAGATGGGCGAAGTTAACAGTCTTCAGAAACTAGTAAACATATTCCTATCTGGAATTAATTAGTAACGGTCATTGATCCTAATGCGCATGTCTGGACATGCTGGAAGCGGGGAATGCTAAATATGGCCTGTTGCCAGGCAGACTTCAGACGCAGGTAACAAGGAAGTAGGACAAAGCACATGACGAGCACATGGAGATGTATGGCATACAAAATGGCCTTTGCAAATACAAAATGGAGTCGGTACATTTGCTACGATAATGGTCATACACAGCATGTCTTCTGCTAATGCTTAACCTAATCGCTGTTGATTTACAGCAGACGACCCTTTCAGCATTAGCTGAAGACATTCGACTTCCTGGGAAAATCTAGATACTTATCCCTTATATCAATGGCCATCATGCTAGCGATCTCCTTCTTCAAATCATTCTCCATTTTGACTTCTGTAACATTGCTTTTGGTCGGTATGCAAGCAGTAATACACGTAGAACATATCATCGGACTGCACTGGATACACATACAACAAGTGAAGATTATTGCAATTATTATACATAGAGCGGTTAATAGTTTCCAGCCCCAGACAGAAATCAGAGTCCAAAGCCACCCTGTGAAAATCCATGTACCATTCTCTGTGTGAAGGTCTGCAGCGATTTTATGAAGTTTATCAATCGCCTTGTACACTGATGGGGTGTGGTCTGGTATAAACATGCAGCAGCTACTACCTATAACACAACATGCACCACTTCTATCTGCTAGCATGACATTCCAAACCATTCTATTCTGCAAAGCCACAATTCTAGCAATTTGCAATTATTCAGTGATGTTTCCTAAAGCTACAGCTGTTTGATCTGTGACAGCTTCTACTAATCTAGTCAATTGTCGCACTTTTCTGCTATTTAATGCAACACCCACAAAAAAGAACAATCCTAAATTAAAATCTATATATTGTTGTAGACTAGTGTCAGTTTGGTCAATGTTATCAGTAGTCAAGATTCTCTTATATTTATTTACAGTAATATTGTTGAACAGTTTAAGATTTCGATGATACAATGGAGGTGCCAGAAACACAGGGGCAACAAAAATGACATATAACCAATCCCGGTCCAGCCTGCTGGCAATCGATAATATCCACGATTCCCACACACAAAATACGTATTATGTGAAGCCAAAAAGGTACTATTGTTTAAGCCATCTATATTCAACACAATAATACAGTCACTTATCCCAACAGGGATATGTCCAATGCTCTGTACACACAGTTCTGCTTGTGTTTGAGTAACAGAAATAACAAAATGTTCGGCATTGGATGAGTCTCTTGTGTTGGTGAAGATATATGGCGTTGAAATATTGTCCGGTCGATATTTCTCCCACTCCCACTTAGTTCCATTCGCTTGGGGATACCCATCTTTGTCTTGATGGCATTCTTTATTTAGCCGGAAAAGCAGTCTGCCCACTGTAGGCTTCCTAGTCGCAAAGAGCAAAGTATACCAGGCTCGACAAGAGCCAATATGCGAAAAAGGAAAAGGTATGAACGGTGTACCTCCTTTCTTCTGGTGTGCAGGCATCATCCCACAAATCCAACAGTTTGTGGCATTCGTAGCAATGTGGGTATGATGTAACATTTGAATGAAAGTATTATTGAGATAAGATTGTCGATGTTTCAATTCTTGATATGGGAGCGTAAAGAAATAATGCTCCTCTGGTGTAGTTGTAGTAACAACAAACAACTCGTGAGCAGGAGTTGTCTCCTCAACAGACCATGTTATTGTTGCCGCAATCACCAAGGCAACAACAAACCCTACAGCACAAAAAATCTTCTTCTTTTCCGTTTTAGTCAAAACGAAAAAAAAATCTTCCTGAAACTAAAGTAGTTGTCAGAGCTCTTACCCCTTGGTAGCCGTTGATTTCTTCACCACGGGCCAAGACGGGTGTCACTACTTTAATGCAGGGCTGATCCCCCCCCCCCCCCCTCCCCCTTGCCACATTGGTTCTCCGTTTCAATGACCCAGGGAATGCTCAGACAACTTTCACAAACGCTGCAGATTTTTCTCTCGGTCTCAAATTATATCTTGTTGCTCCAGGGTCTGTCTGGTCTGGGAAGAACTCCTCAGATCCATCAGGTGTCACAGCACGGCCTTTCTCTGCAGTCAGAACCTCTCGAAGGTCGGTCAACACAGCAGGCTCCACCAAAGTCAGAAGTACTCGTCGGCAATGGGTACCATGGACCCAATGTTTTCGGTTCGTGACTCGAACTGCTGTTCTTGTGGCAAGTAACACTTGCTCTGGCCCGCGCCACCTTGGCTCCAAACTGCTCGATCTCTCAAAGGACTTCAGGAGGACGAAGTCACCAGGCCGGAGGTTATGGCCCTCACCTGTGGATCGGATCTGTCAGGAAGTGCTTCTCGAACCTGTTGATGAATAGAAACCAAGTTATCAGTTAATTGTGCCAAATAGTCATTCATTAAGACACAAGGTACATCATAAACAGAACTCGGTTTAGGAATTCCCCAGATATTCATGGGCCTACCAAACAGGATCTCATAAGGTGTGAGACCTGTTCGAGAATGAGGCACTGATCTAATTGACAACAATGCCAGTGGCAACGCATCTGGCCAATTCAGAGAAGTAGAAGCCTGTATTTTAGCTAATTTCAGTTTCAGAGCAGCATTGTATCTTTCCACCAATCCTGATGATTGTGGGTGGAACACTGCATGAAACTTCTGTTTGATCCCTAATCCTTTCAGGACATACTTTATAACATCCCCTACAAAATGAGGTCCGTTATCGCTGCATAAAAATCTACAAACACCATAGCGAGGGAAAAATTCCTTCAAAAGCACCTTCGCCGTAGTAATTGCAGTGTTGTCCTTGTGGGGTAAGCCTCAATCCATTTACTGAAGGCACATACCACCACCAATACATACTTCAGATTATTACAGCGTTCAAGCTGAATATAATCCATCTGCAAGACTTCAAAAGGTGCAGTCGGTGTAACAAATCCTCCTGCTGGAGTTCGTGTCCCTTTTCCAGGATTAAATCGCAGGCAGATCATATAGGACTGTACTACTCTCTTAGCTGTGCTAGCAATTTCTGGATGCTCCCAAACTTGTGTAAGCAATTTCACTATTGCTGAAGCTCCAACATGTGCCAGCCCATGTGCCATCTGAACCATAGGTTGCACAAAAGCTATAGGCATCTTCCATCTATCCATCTGTTTGTTTCGCCAACAACCTTCATCATCCAACTCACCATCCCTGGACCCTTGCTCTCGTTCTTTGTCAGAAGCGGTCCTCTGTATCTCTAGTACTTCCTTCTTAGCATCGTGCCACCACTCAGCTTGTGACTTCACTACATACATAGAAGTGGTGTCAGGCTACATCGCAGTCTCACGTGCCACTTGATTTACAAAAGCATTTCCTTGTCCCACCTTATCTATCACCTTTTTATGCGCACTACATTTCACTATAGCTATTTTCTTTGGATATGTTAATGCAGTCAAAAGATTATGCACTAGTTCTCCGTGCATTATCTGCATCCCATGTGATGTCAGAAAGCCTCTTTCCTTCCAGAGCAGGCCAAAATCATGCGCCACTCCAAAAGCATAGCGGCTATCTGTATAAATATTCACACACAAACCTGTACTAAGCTCACACGCTCGTGTCAAAGCTATTAATTCCGCTGCTTGAGCTGACTTCTGTGGTATGTGAGCTGTCTCTACTATCGTGTGAAGCGTAGTAATTGCATATGCAGCTGAAGTTGTACCATCCGGTAATTTCAGACAAGACCCATCAACCCACAGTTCTCCATCCACATCTGGAAGGGGCGTATCTTGCAAATCAATACGACCCTGAGTCTGTTCCTCAGTCAAGAAAATATAATCATGCGTTTCCTGCGCCTCATGCTGAGTCGCTGGAAATGGCAACAAAGTGGCTAGGTTTAGTGTTGCACATCACTTCAATGTAATGTGAGGAGCTAACAACGTCAGCTCATATCCTGTCAGACGAGCACTAGTTAAGTGCTGCGTCTTTGTTTGATTCAAAAGGGCATCAACAGCATGGGGTACCAACACAGCAGTTTATGTGATAAAACGGGCATGGAGCAGCAAACTTATCAACATGAAATGCAAGTGGTTGTGACAATGGGCTAAGGGAAGGTGTTCCAACGAACCCTATCAATGTAATCGTTAAGCCAGACAGGGGAGCCCTTGGAACCAATTGTTTAGTCAAAGCGCTACGAGTAGCTCCTGTATCAACCAGAAACTGATCAGTAGAACCCAAAACATGTGCTGTAACATAAGGACCCCTCTGATCTACAGCAACTTCAACTGATTCCTTACCCCATCCTACGCAATCTGAGGTTCCGTGATTCTGAACCCGTTCTATAAAGGTCGTCGTATCGTGACGATTTTGGTATCAGCGAACCGCCAATGATGAGTGCGGTATGTACGAGTGTTTTCCTCATGTTCGCTTGATGGATACACTGTGTATTCAGGGATTTCGTTCTGAACCTTCGGGTTCCATTTTGTGTACGGCAGCCATTTTGTGGTTGCCCTCACATAGGCCGGCATGACTACGGCCGAGCGAGTCCTTGGGACACGTACACCTATAGCTGACTTCTGTGTGACCTGAGCGAACTGACTCCATTGCCCGAAGCTAACCTTGTTGAGCCAGTTCCTTGTTCGGCAGCTGGTCAAGATAGAGATCAAAGAGCAGGACATTGCTGAGTTTATGGTACACGCACACACCCTTCTATCTTGCTTCTCATCTGTTTCTGTCCCTTCTTTTATGGCCTATTTATGGTTTGGGTTGAGGTCCTTTTATTATGGGTTCGTCCGGCCTGTCCGAGCAAGAATGTTGGGTTTTCCCTTGTAATTGATGGTGGGCTGGACAACTGAAAGTGGGCTTGTCGTTATGCGATACCTTTTGCAATGTCACTTTGTGATTGGACAGTTCGTAAATAATTGATGCTAGTCCAGAATGTGATTTTTGGCATAAAAGACGATGTCTCGCAATACTAAAATTGTACAGTCTCTAGCGAACCACCCGTTTAGTGCTTCGTAGACTTCTGTTCCTGGTTGCAGCCAATAAATTTGATCTTTGACGTCACCGAGAAGTATCCCATGTCTCTGTATTCTAAGACAGGTGAACCCGAAGACATTGGGCGTGCCCCTGGCGCCGCTGGGTTCTAAAACCTGGTTCTTCAGTTGGCGCCCAACGTGAGGCGACTTCAGCGGTACCGGTCCAAGCCTGAAGATCGTGAGGAGCTTCGTGTGAAAATTCTGGAGGAAGGCCTACCACTTCATCGACCCCTGTATGTCGTCGTGGTCCGAAAGTCTTTGCTGCGAGGTTCTCCGCTCTCCGACGGCTACGAAGGACTGCTGCCCTGACTGTCGCCCTGTCTTGGACCCTTTTGACGATTTGTAAAGCAAGACGATTAACGGGTCTTCTGGCGACGTCATCGATACTTCAGTTAAGTATGAGTGGAGCGTCTCCCAGTCCTTAGTTTTTGGGTTTCCCTTGGGATCTTTCATTTGGGACTTGCAAGCTCCAAAGCTGATGGACTTGTGTATTCGTGAGACTATCGTATTCGATATTCCCTTGAAGTTTGAAGCTAGACTAGTGAGCGAAGATGCCTGGTCTTAGCAGACTTGGAAAGATATTTTGTTGTGGTTATAATAGGGATTCCCGATTGGAGGATTCGTGTCCGATACCTCCGATTGGAACTCCGACTTACGAGCTCTATTTGAAACATGGCGTGGGCCCCATCACGTATAATGAAGTGTGGGTTTGCTACACTAGACAGGATGGTGTCCTAAAGTGGCCCCAATATGGTAGTTATGACACAGAGATTTTAGATAATTTGGAAGTTAAACTCTTCAAGAAGAAAGCCCGGCCGGCGATGTTTGACTCTTTCCGCCTTTGGCGAAAGGAAGCCAAACAGAAAGAAATTAAACTAGCAAAGAGAAATAAAAGAGAGAAGGCTATCTCGATAATGCAGGCTGCTATACAGTTTAAAGATAACTAAGAAGAACAAGCGAGTGAGCAGTTGCACAGGTAACGTAAAATGGCGATTGATAAGTGTTATCCAGCTTTGCCACCTCATCAGCAAGGTGCAACGAAGGACCTTGAAAAGATCCTTTGATGTCCCATTTGTTGAGTTCGCCACCCCCTTATGTGCAGAGTGCTACATCACCTCCGCAACCTTTAGGTGCACAACCTCCAGTTGCTTTGCCTCCTGCTATTGTACAGCCGCCAGCTCCTCTTCAGTTGGCTCCTATTCCTCTGGTGCAGCCTTCTCAAGGGCCGCCGACTTTGTTACCTACTCCGTCTCCAATTCCTACGACTTTGGCTCCTGTATTGTCTACTTCTTCCGATACTCCTTCTGATACTACTTCTACGTATACTTTGTCTCATCCCGTTTTTCCTGCTGTTCTTTTGTCAACTTCTCCTTCTGTTCGACAAAGAATGACTGATACTGTTACTGGTCTTTTATCTCCTCTCTTTGGGTCATTGAGTATGACCCCTGTTTCAGCGCGTAAACAGTTGCGTAGCCAAATGCCTGGTCCCGATGAGCGGGAATTATTGGATCATTTAGCGCGTAAATGGGTTACTCATTCTTTAAGATATTCTTTAGAGTCTGTTATGGATGTCTTCCGTCAATGGGAAGCACCGAAGCAGAGGTATGTTTTCGACAAGATGTGTACTTTCCTTCGTGAAGAATAGGAAGATGGTGATTTGGGACAGACTCCGTCTGAGTTTTTCCGTGTACAGTCCGAGTTTGCGAATGGAACTATAGTGGGTCTCGACGTTGAAAGAGCAGTTGCGACATTGTTGTCGTTTAGGAGCGAGTCTCCTTCTCAGTCGTTGTTTGAGCCTGATCCTTCTGTTAGGAGAAAAATGCGACAATATCCAATGAGAGAGGTTCCTCCGGTATGGAAAGAGGCCGTTCAGGCCAATGCTCAGGCTGGTATTGTAGCTGCACCGGCTCATTTTCAGCGTGTTTGGGTACATGTTCCATGGAAGCAAGCTGAAGTTTTGGCCCTTAAGCAGACTTTGCCTGATCCTCGTAAAAATCCTGCTGGGTACTATAAGGAATTACTCCAGACTGCAGACTCATGTGTTATGAATCTAGCCGATATAGATAGATTGTTTGGAAATGTAGTTCCACAGCCTTTATGGGGATTGATTCGTCATACGGATCATGCGCAAGAGTTAGGTAATACATGGAATAATATTGGTCCTGTGGATGGCCGACAAGTTGGTGGTGCCAAACCTGAGCCTTTAGTTGCAGAACTCCCTGGTAGGATCATTACTTACATGAAGACTTTGATGCCTGCTATGCGAGTAAACTAGGACAAATTGTCTGCATGTAAGCAGAAGAAAGACGAAAGTGTGTCTGATTCCTTCACTAGGTTTGAAGCGACGTTTATCAACCATAGTGGTCAGGATATGAGTACGGATGGTGGTCAACGGTTGTTCGTTGATAAGTTTGTGCATAATTTGCTTCCAGATTTGTGCACTAAGTTGAAGGATTCAGAGAGTTATTGGGCTGTTTCTTCGTCAGCACAGATATTGGCTACTGCACAGTACTACGAGAATAGGGATAAGGATGAGAAAGATAGAGCCGACAAGAAGACTAAAGAGTTGAAGACGAAGGTTCTTTTACAGCAAGCGTATCCGCCTCCTAGCAAACAGCGTGATTATCAGCAACCTCAGCAGTATCAGAGAAACTCGCAAAGGTTTGAGTCTTCTCAACAGCGTTTTCCTGTAGGCCCTAATCAGTGTGCGTATTGTAAAGAAGAAGGTCATTTCAAGAATAGTTGTCCGGTTCTGTTGCAGCGCACGAATGGTGCTTCTGGTGTGAGAGGTCGAGGTGTTCAGCAAGTTCCTAGAGGTAGAGGACGTGGTGTGTTCCCCCAGAACGCGCGTTCCCCCAGAACGCGCGTTCCTTGCCTCCACAGAATTCGATGAATAGTTTTGATCAGCAGAATGGTGCGTCTAGTAGGACGACTCAGTACTATGCTGACGACTACTATGTCGAAGGTGAGAATATGGACGGTAATGATTGCTAGGACAGCCATAGACAAAGAGAGGGAGTTGTTTCAGTTCCAGTAGATCAGAGTGGACCTTATGTTGAAGTGATTACATCAGGTGTGTCAGAACCTTTTCTGTTGGATACTGGTGCTGCAAAGAGTTCTATCATGCACTCTAAACTCCCTGGCGCACCTTTGTCTGGCATGACGAATGTCTCAGTAGGTTTTTCTGGCGCCCCGGTTAGTAATACGATTTCTAGTCATTTGTCTCTTTCTGTTGGACCTTGTGAATTTGAAGTACCCCTTATTCTGACGACAGGTTGTGGTGAGAACTTGTTGGGATTGGATTTGTTGAAAAGATTGTATGCGACGCTACATTGTTCTCCTTCAGGAGTACGTTGGGTAAGAGAGTGATCTCTCCGATGTATTTGTCTAAAGATCGACTTCCAGCAGAATTGTCTTCTCTTCCTGATTCTCTTTGGGCTACTGGTCCTAATGATGTGGGTCTTTTGGAGATTCCGCCATTTGTTGTGACGCTGAAAGTGAATGCTAGATTGCCACGTATTACCCAATATCGGATCTCTAGTGATGGTGAAAGAGCGCTTCTAGCGATCATCTATGATCTGATTGAGAAAGGTGTGATTGAAGAAACAAGAGGTAATGTGTGCAATAGTCTGGTTTTGCCTGTTCTGAAACGTACTGATTCTTCACAACCGCCTGTATATAGGTTTGTGATAGATCTCCACGAGGTGAATAAGATTGTAGTTCCGCAATTTCCTATTGTGCCAGACATTACTGCTTTACTGACTCTGATTCCAGCTTCTGCTACCTGGTTTTCGGTGATTGACTTGAAGAATGCTTTCTTCAGCATCCCAATTGCCGAGGAGAGTAGAGATATTTTTGGCTTCTCTTTAGGATGCCGAAGTTTTCGGTTCAAGCGCGCTCCTCAAGGCTATTGTGAGAGTACATCCATCTATAGTCAAGCTTTGAAAACACAGCTTGATACGATTGTCTTACCTAATGGTGCTGCTCTTATTCAGTATGTCGACGATTTGTTAGTTGCTGCTGATAATGAAGAGATTTGTAAAGAAGCTACTTTGTCGTTGTTGCGTCATTTGTCTGACTTCCATCATAAGGTGTCTCTTTCGAAGTTGCAGTATTGTCGACAAGAAGTGACCTACTTAGGTCATCTCTTATCGAAGGAGGGAAGAAGATTGACCCCAGAACAGATTCAAGCGATTGCAAAAATGAGTGTGCCAACGACACAGAGAGAAGTGCGTGCTTTCCTGGGTATTACGTCGTATTGTAGACAGTGGATTCCGAATTTTTCGCTTCTTGCGAAACCTTTGATAGCTCTTACTGTTAAGGATACTCCAAATCCTATTCCTTGGACTGACGAATGTCAGAAGAGTTTTTCAGAATTGCGTGATGCGTGGTGTTCGGCTCCTGTGTTGGGTACCCCCGACTACAGTAAGCCTTTTACACTCTATGTCCACGAGAGAGAGGGATGTGCATTGTCAGTCTTGACACAGCAGTTTGGCGATAAGCAACGTCCAGGTGTGTATTTCTCGTCGACTTTGGATCCGGTAGCTAGAGCGTTGCCGAGTTGTTTGAGAGCTATGCAGCAGCGGCTGTCTCTATTCGACAGTCTGCTGGTTTGGTGATGGATAATACGTTGATTGTGATGGTTCCACATGCAGTGGATACCTTGTTGAACAGAAGCAAGACACAGACCTTAATTAGTGCTCGATTGTCAGGTTATGAGTTAACACTCTTAGCGAGTCATGTGCACATAAAGAGATGCAATACGTTGAATCCAGCTACGTTGTTGCCGATTTCAGTAGAGACAGATGTTTCTGAACAGCATGATTGCTTTCTTAGGACAGTGGAGGAAACGAAAGGGAGAATAGACCTTAGGGACACTCCTCTTGCAAAGTGGGATGGTGCTTTATGGGTTGATGGTTCGTGCTTCAGGCTTCCGAATGGTGATACGACTGCCGTATATGCTGTTACGACTTTGCATACGATTGTTGAAGCTGCACGTATCCCACATAATTCAGCGCAAGCAGCAGAGTTGATCGCATTGACAAGAGCGTGTGTGTTGTCGAAAGGGAAACGAGTGACTGTGTATACCGATAGCCAGTATGCGTTTGGTGTGGCTCATAGTTTTGATCGTTTGTGGAAGGAACGTGGGTTCCTCACGTCTCATGGAACTAAGATTCAGCATGGTCAGTTGGTGAATGAACTTCTTGAGTCACATACTTTGCCATTGCAAGTTGCGATTGTGAAATGCAGTGCACACTAGAAGGTTACCGATGATGTTGGTCGCGTAATGCGTTTGCGGATAAAGTTGCAAAAGAAACGGCAAGAGATGTTATGTTATGTTATGTTAGGAGGTTCTTGTAGAGCGCACTATCACCGTAGGTTTCCTGGCGCTGATTGGGATACTGAAAGTGGCAGATTAGAGTTTATCCAGATTGGGGGAAAAGCCAGGTTTTAAGGGACTTACGGAAAAGGATGAGTGATGTGACGGATTTGAGAGAAAGAGGAAGAGCGTTCCAGAATGTGGGGGCAAGATATGAGAAACTTCGGCCTCCCATCCTCGTAAGTTTAAAGGGTGGGATGACCAGGAGGTGAAGATGAGAGGATCTGAGGGTGCGAGAGGGGCAGTACGGAGTGATAAGAGATTTCAGAAAACTAGGAGAAGGGCCAGTGAGGGACTTGAATACTAGGCAGCCGGTCTTAAAGGCTGCCCTGAGGTTGATAGGGAGCCAATGCAGTTTAGCAAGGAGGGGCTTGGCCGACTGCCATTTAGGGGTCCTAAATACAAGTCGCGCCGCTTGGTTCTGCACGACCTGTAGCCTGTAGAGCAAGGTTTTTGGCAGGCCATGATATAGAGAATTGGAAAAGTCCAAACGGGAAAGGACTAAGGCCAGAGTGACTTGAAGTAGGACTGCGGGGGACAGGAGGTAGGCAACCTTCCTGATCCTGCGGAGCTGGTACATGCAGGAGGAGACCACTGCCCCCACCTGGGCCTTGAGGGAGAGTTCGGAGTCAATAATGACACCCAAGCTCTTCACAGATGTCACAGGGACAGGGGGAGGGCCGAGTCCAGAAGGCCAAAAGTGTGGACCCCAGTAGATGGAGCTCCTGGCAGGAAGAAGGAGCTCTGTCTTTCCAGGATTCAGCTTAAGCTGATTTTGGCTCATCCAGAGGAGAATGTGAGACATAACAGAATGAAAATTAGAGACAGCAGAAGGGGTGGAGAGAGGGAAGATGAGTTGTAGGTCGTCAGCGTAGTTAAAGACGGTGACGTCCCACTGCCTCAGAGAAAGAAGAAGGGGGCGAAGGTAGAGGTTGAAAAGGAGGGGAGACAGAGAAGAACCCTGGGGGACACCGCAAGTGGAGGAGATTTTGGGTCCACGAAAGGTACCCAGACTGACCGTCTGAGACCTACCAGATAGAAAGGAGTGGATCCAGGCCAGCGCCGGGCCCTGGAGGCCGGCCTGCTCGACACGGCGGATGAGAATGTCATGATCCACCGCGTCGAACGCGGCCGACAGATCTAACAAGACCAGGGCCTGGGGGATGCCCTTGTCGGCATTGCCTCTCAGAGTGTCGAGCACGGCTAAGATGACTGCCTCCGTGGAGTGGCCGGGTCGGAAACCGGCTTGGTTAGACTCCAGGAAGTTCGAATTTTCGACAAACTGTGAGAGGCTAGCCGTAACATGGGCTTCCAGGATTTTGGAAAGATAGGGAAGGAGGGAAATAGGTCGGTAATTGGCTGGGACCGATGGGTCGGCCCCCGGCTTCTTCAAGAGAGGAACTAAAACGGCCTCCTTAAAAGAGCCAGGCACCGTGCCCGAGGAAAGAGACGAGTTCAGCAACGGAAGAATGCTTTCGGGAAGGGAGAGGCAGGTGTCTCGCAGTATAGACGGGGGGCAACAGTCGTCCGGGGAACCAGTCTTGACCCGGGTAGCTAGTTTTGCTAGGGTGGCTGAGTCAAGAGTAGGGAAGTGCAAAAGTGAGGAAGGGTTGTGGGGGACCGGAGTAGTAACAGCGTCAGGAGAGGGGGCGGTGATAGAGTCCTTAATCATAACAATTTTTTCAACAAAAAAGGAGCTAAGGGCATTGCAAGATTCCTGGGTAGGGGCCTGGATGGGGAGGGTCCTGGTGTCAGTGGTGAGTTCCCCAATCACTTTAAAGATTTCTTTGGATTGGATGGGTGCAGAGAGAATTCTTTCCGCAATATATGCAGATTTGGCCGCGATTTGGAGAGATGTGATGAGTCGAATGTATGTTGCGGGTCCGGCGAGGTGGGTTCCAGATAGAAGTATGTGTGAAGATACGATAGAGAGTGTGAAGTCAATTCAGGCTGAAGCTACGGAGAAAGAGTTGAGCTTATGGAGAGAGACTACGGGTAAATTGGATTCAAATGGTTGTTGGGTTGAATTGTCAGAGCATCAGCGATGGTTGTTACCTGATGCGTACATGCTTGCAGTGGTTACGATGGCTCATGGAATGGCTCATATCAGTGCGAAAGGGATTTGTAAGTTGTTGGCTCCAGTATGGCAAAATGCTGGAATTCCTAAGGGTGCAGAGAATCTGGTTAAGAATTGTATGGTTTGTCTGATGTACAATCCTGGTAAGGGGACTCCAACTCCAGCTGGTCATTTTGCACCTCCGACGTATCCGTTTGAGGCTTTGCAATTAGATTTCATCCACATGGAGAGGTGCAACAACTTGAAATAAGTACTCGTGGTTGTTTGTGCCTTTTCGAGATGAGTAGAAGCATATCCCCTGAAAGATAATACTGCTGTGGGAGGGCAGGCTTGATAAACAGGCGTGGAGGCTTAAGTATAGGTTTAAATGAAGGTTTATTAACAAAAGTATTAGAAGATGCAGGTTGTTGGGTTATAGGTGTTGGATGTTGTTCTTCTTTATTTGAGTCTGACGAGGATGAAGATGTCCTATCTTTGGATTGTCCTTGACCGTGGTGTTCTCCCCGGAGGCTCATAGGATGACAAACAAATGAAAGGAGCCGTCAGAATGATATATGGCACTGTTTCAGAGGTGTAATTCCATCACCACACTTTGGTGCACTAGGTTTGTTGCAGTGCCTCGAGAATAGTCCCACAGCCAAAGTAAAGGCAAAGTAAGAAAGGCAAGGTAAATAAGAAGAGAAACGGAAAATATATCCCTACAAGGATATCTTCATAACTTTATCATAGTTTCGTAAAGTGCCCGACTGGAAAAAGAAAGGGTGCGCAATCACATTTGTATGTACGGTAAGTGGTTTAACTACGGCGGCGTATTCAATCACAAAGGATTCAAATGTACATCTTGTTCCTCTGTTGTACGCTGTACCCACCCACTCTTTTCCACCCTCTCCCGCCTATTCCCAGGACACAAACACTAACCTGGCTCTGCCGTAACTCTCCTGAGTCACGGCCGCTCCCCAGCCACCTCCGGACACCACCAATCCTCGGACCAGGTGTCTTCACCGTCCTCGGCACTTCCCGATGTCCAGGTCTTCTCGATGTCGGGTCCCGCGTCTTCTTCCTGTAGATTGGATCCCGCGTCTTCCTGCTTGAAACCGGGTCCCGCGTCTTCCTGCTTGAAACCGGGTCCCGCGTCTTCCTGCTTGAAACCGGGTCCTGCGTCTTCCTCTCGAGTTGAACTCTTTCCGCCTCCTTCCTCCTCGTAATGGTTGTTCCACTCCTCTTTTATTGGTCCTGGGTAACTACTTCCGGTTCTCGAAGGCGGGACTTCCGGGTTGGAGCCCCGATCGCGTTCCTGCGAAGATAGAGGAGAGGGGTCTAGATTTCGTAGTCGTGGGGATCGGTAAGGCAGTCTCTCACATCCCCTTTCCCTTGCTGTCTTTCTTCTAGGGGGTTGTGTCTCCTGTGGATATCTCGATAGATAGTCGGCATTTCCTTGTTCTCGCCCTTTTCTATGTCGAGTGTGGAATCTATATGGTTGTAAGGATAGAAACCATCTCAATACTCTCTCGTTGTGTCCTTTATTTCGGGCTAGCCATTCTAAGGGCGCATGATCTGTAAATAGAGTGAACTCTCTCCCTTCCAAATAGTATCGCAATGTCTCTATTGCCTATTTGATGGCGAGGGCCTCTTTCTCAATTGTCGCATAATTCTTCTCTAGAGGGAAGAGTTTACGGCTAATGTACAGAATTGGTATCTCCCCCTGAGGTGTCTCTTGAGAGAGGACTGCACCTAACCCCTGATCAGAAGCGTCCGTTTGTAATATAAAGGGACGAGAATAGTCAGGACTAATCAGGACAGTTTCTGATGTTAGAGATCTTTTTAGAGCATCAAAGGACTGTTGTACTGGACTAGGAGGGTATTGTAAGATCTGTTCCGCATTACAGTGTTTTTGTAGAAGATCAGTCAGCGGGGCTGCCATCTGGGAAAACTGAGGAATGAATCTTCTATAATAACCTAGTAAACCCAGGAATGCTCGTAAATCTTTTTTTGTTTTGGGAAAAGGAATGTGGGAAATGGCCGTCAACTTCGACGGCTGTGGTCTCATGACGCCTTCTCCCAACAAGTAGCCTAGGTACTTGACTGTTTGGGCTGCCAAATGACTTTTGGCTGGGTTGATTTTTAAACCCTGTGAACCTAAGGTTTGCACAATTGTAGTGAGATGGGTTAAGTGTTGTTCCCAGGTATCGCTGTATATTACGATATCATCAATATAAGCTCCAGCAAAATCTTCATAGGGTCTCAGAATCGTATTCATGGCTCTCTGAAATGTGGCAGGAGCCCCATGTAAACCAAAAGGTAACATCCTAAATTGATACAACCCATCGGGTATAGAAAAGGCTGTTTTTTCCCTGTCTTCTTTTTTTAAAGGTATCTGCCAATATCCTTTACACAGATCTAGGGTGCTGATGTATTTTGCTTTCCCTATTCTTTCTACCATTTCATCCACTCGAGGGAGTGGGTAAGTGTCGAATTCTGAAATCTTATTCACTTCTCGAAAATCAATGCAAAACCTAATGGATCCATCCGGTTTTGGCACGAGTACAATGGGAGAATTCCATTCGCTCTTAGATGGTTCTATAATTCCCATCTGTAACATCTTTTGTACTTCCTCTCTTATTGTTTGTCTCCAGGCCTCAATCTAACTCTCTTACCGGGTGGTGTTCTTATGGCGTGTTCAATAAGATTGGTCACGCCTGGGGTATTGGAAAAGACAGATTCATGAGGTTGTAACGCCTCCATTAACCCATCAGATAGGGTTTTAGGTAATTCTGGATCGATGCATTGTTGAAACAGGGGCCTCGGGGCTTCAACGTTATGAACTGCCACTGGAGCTAGGCCTTCCCATTTCTTTAACAGGTTCACAAGATAGATTTGAGAGATTCTTTTGTTGCTGTCTACCTCTATACGGTATGTTACTGGGGTGACTTGTTGTAGAACTGTGTAGGGACCCTGCCACTGTCCTAATAGTTTCTGATCTGATGATGACATCATAAGCAATACAAGGTCCCCCACCTGAAATGTTCTCAGTTTGGCCCCTTTGTCATATTGGATCTTTTGTGCGTTCTGTGCCTCTTCCAAATTGTTTCGGACTATCTCTCGCATTTGTCCTAAATGTGTTTTTAGATTCGCCACATACTCTGGTAAGGGTTTGGTGTTATCTTGTTCAGTCTCCCACTGTTCTCGGGCCATATCTAAGAGGGTGCGGGGTTTATGTTCATAGAGTAACTCGAAGGGAGAGTAACCCGTACTTTTTTGTTCTTTGCACCTGATGGCAAAGAGAGCCAAGGGAAGAATGTCTTCCCACCTTCTGGTTTCTAGGTCCAGCAGCTTCTTAAGAGTAGTTTTAATAGTGGCATTATATCTTTCCACCAATCCATCCGTCTGTGGATGATAGGCAGATGTTCTGATTTGGTTTATCCCTAGTTGTTTACATACATCTTTCATCAACTTGGAAACAAAAGGAGTTCCCTGATCTGTCAGGATCTCTTTGGGAAATCCTACCCGGGAAAAGACTTCAATCATAGCTTTGGCTATGTTAGTAGTGTCAGGACGACGGAGAGGTATAGCCTCAGGGAATCTAGTGGCGTAATCAACCATCACAAGTACATATCTATATCCACTTCGAGAAGGTAATAGAGGACCAATTATATCCATGCCCACCCGACTAAAAGGGTCATTGATAATGGGAAGCGGTAGCAATGGGGCTCGTGGAGGATGATACCGACTGTGCCGCTGACAAATAGGACATTCTCTACAGTATTTTTTTACTTGCTGGTATATCCCTGGCCAGTAAAAGTTTTCTACAATGGTTTTCTCTGTTTTATCTGCCCCAAAATGACCCCCCAAAAGGTGACTATGGGCTAAATACAATACTTTTTCTCGAAAGGGTTCTGGTACTAACAACTGGGGTTTTTGTTTGTGGCCCTTCCGATACAACAATCCATTCTTAATAAAAAAATATGGACCTACATGTTGTGGGTCTTCTTCGTCGAGTGCATTTTTCCATGCCTCTTGCAGTACAGGGTCCTCTTGTTGAGCAGCATGAAAATTGCGATCTGTTTCCCAAGGATTTTCTATTGGGATGGCTGGCATCACCAAGGGTTTCCTTCCCTTCTCAGCCCTTCTCTGATTCCGACTTTTCCGGTGTTTGGAAGGTGGCCATTCTTTTTCTGTGTCTTTGGAAAAAGGGGCTGTAGCTAACCATTCACTCATTTCCTCTGATCCTGTTTCCTGTAGCAACTGGGGCAGCTTAGCGTAATCATTACCAAGAATAGCTTGTTCTGGTAGTCGTGGTATTAAACCTACAGTCAAGGATGTGCCCTGATCCTGAGGGTGTTGAATTAGGACCTTGGCGGTCGGATATGGTTTGGTGTCTCCATGTACACACTTAAAAGCTACCATACCGTCAATGGGACCTATTTTGTTACCCAAGTCTTAAAGTCGGACTACACTATGTAAGCAGCCTGTATCAGCTAAGGCTGTAAGTGGTTGTCCGTTTACCGAGACAGTACATTTGTAGGGAGGTCGTTTCTTGTTGGGGGAGAGCAATAATAATTGCGAGCCATTCCTATTTCCATGGGCTCCTCTCGTTGTGGGCAAAAGCGGGCTATGTGTCCCATTCCCCCGCATTGGAAACACTGAGGTCCAGTCACAGGTGGTCTGCTTAACGGAATACTGGGCATAGGAATGCTAGGAGTGCCAGGAACAAGAGCAAGGGGCTCAGGTTTCTTGGCTATAAGTGGTCTGGTTGGTCTATGAACTGGGTGTCCCACAGTTTTCCATACATCTTCTTTACCCTTCTGGTCCTGGGCCCTGCTATAAGCACTAGCTATTTCAACCGCAGTTTCTAGGGTGAGGTGTGCCTGTTGTCGAACCCAACGTTGGATGGGGGGATGTAAAGAGGTTAGGTATTGCTCTAGATATATCTTTCCCAACGGTCCACCATGTCCTTCACCCTGAAGTACAGAGCACGAGGTGTCTCTTGTGGGCCCTCTTTCATTTGTCTTAGCTTGATTTTATATGTCTCATCATCGATTCCCAGTCTCTCTAGGATACATTTTTTTATATCTGCATAGGGAACTGTTCCCTGGAGTGTGGCAGCTTGATATGCGGCCTGCAAGTCTCCTGATAACAGGGATCCCAAATATTGTCCCCATTTATCTGTGGGCCATGAGGCTGCACTTGCCATGCGTTCAAAATTACTGAAAAAAAAACCTGGATCTTCTCCGGCTACATATCGCTGTAGTACTACTGAGGGTAGGGTTGTAGGACCTCTTTGTTGTCCAAGGGCCGTAGTGAGTTTGTCCATAACGGCCCCTTGTGTCTGTTCTTGGCCAGCGAGCACTTGGTGCAATTTTCCTCGATTTTCCTCTACAGCCATCAGAAAACGTTCCATTACTTTCCCCAGATGTTCCTGATTTTCAGCCATCTTTGCTAGAGCAGCCTCCATTTCGCCTTTGGATCCCACTTCTGACACCACTTGTGGGAGGGCAGGCTTGATAAACAGGCGTGGAGGCTTAAGTATAGGTTTAAATGAAGGTTTATTAACAAAAGTATTAGAAGATGCAGGTTGTTGGATTATAGGTGTTGGATGTAACAATTTAGAGGGATGCATTGGTCGAACCGCCCTTCAATGTAAAAGCTGTAATCTGGCTACACCTGAGCCACGCCCAATCAGCCACAAAGAGACCAGAAGGAATGAAACTTCACTTACCATCATGCAGCTTAATGTCAGATCCCTGGTCAAACACCATGCGGAGGTAAGAACGCTTTTAATAGACGAGAACCCAGACATTATGTTTCTGTGTGAAACCTGGCTTAAAGACGATCTAACCAGCATCCCCAATCTAGCACTACCGGATGGGTTCTCCATGACCTGCATCAATAGGGACTCGAGAGGAGGTGGCATTGCCGCTATTCATAGATCTTCCTTTACCTGCTCCTTCCAAAAGGAAAGTATTACTGACAGTGAATGTGCTCGCTTCAAAATTTCCACGAGCCCACATTGCTCTCTCTGGCCTTTTTATCTACAGACCTCCGGGGCCTTCCACGAAATTCATAGAAGAGCTCCTTGAGACAGCTCATGCACTGATCACTGGCTCGGCTAACTTTACTATCCTAGGGGACCTTAATCTCCACCTAGACGACTCCTCGGATGCTAAGATCAGCAACTTCTTAGCGGACCTAGCTGCCTTGCAGCTGACCCCGCTCGTCCTAACCCCCACACATGTCGCGGGCCACCTACTTGACCCGGTGTTCACTAATAAATCCCGGAAGCCAGAGCTGACGACCCCAAACCCATGGCCTGGACTGACCACTCGCTAGTAACTTTTTCAATCCCGAGCACCTCCCCTCCCGTAAAAAAGGCACCCACCTCATGCCTGAAACGGCCTTGGCACAAACTCCAACATTGTGACCTCGCTGTCAGCCTAGGTGAACCGAACTTGGAGGATACAAACGACATTGAAACGTCGTATGCGTCCTTCCAGGACTGGATCACCAAGGGATTGGATGCTATTATACCGGCCAAGTGGACTAAAGGACGGAACACCCCCTCTAACCCTTGGTACGATGAGAACCTCAAAACATTGAGGAAAGTATGTAAGAAAGCGGAACGGCAATGGAGGAAAGACTACAAGCAGGAAGACAAAAACGCATACTTGGCTGTGCTTAGAACATACCACAAAGCAATACGCGTAGCCCGCGCAGCCTTCTACACTAACGAGATCAAAGCTAGCCACAACCCCACGAAAACTATTTTCCGAATCGTACAAAAATTGCAAAACGGAGACAAGCCTGCCTCTCACATCACCTCCACTCAGCAATGTGAAGATCTAGCCACCTTCTTCACGGAAAAAGTGAAGAAAATGTACAATTCCTTCACCCATAACCGCCCAGAGGACATCAGCTCTCCCAACGCCACCTTCGAGGGCTCCAGGCTCACATGCCTACCTGCTATCTCTGGCGAGGAACTTACCAAACTGTGCAGGAAGGTGAAATCTGGTGCCCCCACAGATCCGATGAGGCCAATCCACTTCCTGGGAGCCTTGGAATTTTTCCTCCCATCCTTGACCTCACTCCTCAATCAGGCTGGGCCACAGCACGGAATCCGCGCTCCTTACCTCCACGGAAAACTTACGAGAAATTATGGACACCGGTAAAAGTGCCGCGCTGATACTGCTCGATCTCAGCGCGGCCTTTGATACGGTCTCCCATGCCATCCTACTAAAACGCCTGGAAAACATCGGGATCGTAGATTCGGCACTACAATGGTTCCGGTCGTTTCTGACTAATAGATCCTTCCGGGTATCTGCCCCCCCGTTCATTTCCCAACCCCAAGACATAGGACAAGGAGTCCCACAGGGCTCTGCCCTCAGTCCATCCCTGTTTAATCTATATATGCAACCCCTGGCGGAGGTTGCCAAAAAATGGGACCTCACAATGGTGTTGTACGCCGACGACACACAGTTGGTCATCAGCCTCAACGAGGCTCCCTCTCCCGATGCCACTAGATTCAGGGATGGACTGACCGCCGTCGCTAACTGGATGACAGCAAACTGCCTCCAACTCAACGGTGGCAAAACCGAGGTGCTGATCTTGGGGAAAAACCCTAACAGCTGGAGTGACCTCTGGTGGCCCCACTCATTGGGCCCAGCCCACCCCCCCCGAAAACTCTGGCAAAAAACCTAGGAGTTTGGCTGGACTCTGCACTTAACTTCCAGTCTCATACTAAAAAAGTTGCCGCAACTTGTATTGGATTATTGAGAAGCCTCAACCCCATCTTAGGCTACTTTGATTCCAAAACGCGGCAACTTATTGTACAATCGACCATCTTGGCCAGACTGAACTATGCGAGTGTCCTGCTGTTAGGAGCTAACAAAGCTGAAATTAAGAGATTCCAGCGGATTCAGAATTCGGCTGCCAGGGCAATAGTAGGCCTGCCTAGAAGGTGCTCCGCGAGAGCTACCATTCACAGACTACATTGGCTGCCCGTGGAGGCCCGCATCCAATTCAAGGCCCTCATCTTTGCCTTTAAAATTCTGAATACCGAGGGGCCAGAGCTCCTCCGCCCGCTGCTAACGCCCTACAATCCCAAACGCAACCTCCGGTCCAAGGGGCAACATCTAGTCATGGTACCCCACAGGAAGTTCTGTCGCATCGGAGGACGCTCTTTCAGACTACTGGGCGCTAAGTTATGGAACTCCCTTCCCCTCCACATCCGTTGCATCGACAACCTACTAGCTTTCCGCAGAGCTATCAAAACTCATCTCTTTCCCCCCCTGTAGGTCTCCTTCTTTTCTCTACTCAGATGGTTGTGTTATGGTTCTAGCGCCGGGACGCCCCGTTGCTGGGGCAGCTGTTTGCGCTTTACAAAATGCTTAACATAACATAACATAACATGTTGTTCTTCTTCATTTGAGTCTGACGAGGATGAAGATGTCCTATCTTCGGATTGTCCTTGACCATGGTGTTCTCCGCGGAGGCTCATAGGATGACAAAGAAATGAAAGGAGCCGTCAGAATGATATATGGCACTGTTTCAGATGTGTCATTCCATCACTACACCTTGGTGCACTAGGTTTGTTGCAGTGCCTCGAGAATAGTCCCACAGCCAAAGTAAAGGTAAATAAGAAGAGAAACGGAAAATATATCCCTACAAGGATATCTTTATAACTTTATCCCAGGACACAAGCACTAACCTGGCTCCGCCGTACCTCTCCTGAGTCACGGCCGCTCCCCAGCCACCTCCGGACACCACCAATCCTCGGACCAGGTGTCTTCACCGTCCTCGGCACTTCCCGATGTCCAGGTCTTCTCGATGTCGGGTCCCGCGTTTTCTTCCTGCAGATTGGATCCCGCGTCTTCCTGCTAGAAACCGGGTCCCGCGTCTTCCTGCTTGAAACCGGGTCCCGCGTCTTCCTGCTTGAATCCGGGTCTCGCGTCTTCCTGCTTGAAACCGGGTCCCGCGTCTTCCTCTCGAGTTGAACTCTTTCCGCCTCCTTCCTCCTCGTAATGGTTCTTCCACTTCTCTCTTATTGGTCCTGGGTAACTACTTCCGGTTCTTGAAGGCAGGACTTCCGGGTTGGAGCCCCGATTGCGTTCCTGCGAAGATAGAGGAGAGGGGTCTAGATATCGTAGTCGTGGGGATCGGTAAGGCAGTCTCTCACATCTGCCTTGTCCACAGCTAAAGCCCTTGTTAAGGAATTTTTCCCTAGGTTTGGTTTGCCGAGAATGGTCTGGAGTGATAATGGGAGTGAATTTGTGGGTCAAGTGATGAAGAGAGTGTGTGATGGTTTGGGAATTCGACAGAAGTTCCATTCTGCAAATCACCCCCAATCTGCAGGTCTGGTAGAATGGTATAATGGCACCCTAAAGTTGAAGTTGGCCAAGATTCAGGCGAGCTCTGGTCTACAATGGCCTGATGCTTTGCCATTAGCACTTTTGTCAACTAGGATGACTGTACATTCTCGAGTGGGACTTAGTCCATATGAAATTGTCTTTGGTCGCCCGGCAAATATATGGGGAGTGCCGAGGCCGAACAAATTCAGCGTAATTGAACACCCTGTATTGCTTGACTATCTGTACAAATTGACGGCTAAATTGCGTGTCTTACACCAACAGGTTCATGATACATTGCCTCAGGCTTCTGAAGATCCGGGACACGTCATCGATCCTGGTTCCTGGTCAAGAATTTTCAGCGGACAAAGAACGATCAGCCCCGCTGGACCGGACCCTACTTGGTGTTGCGATCGACGCGATCTGCAGTACGAGTGCGCGGTAAAAAGAACTGGATCCACGGTGTACATTGTAAGAGAGCTCCTTTGCCTCTGCCGTACGACCTGTGGGTCCAGGAAGGTATTCCAGACTCAGAAAGGGAAACCGTGCCTCGTTTTCTGCCTTTTAGCGATGCACTTTTAATCGGGACAAACTCTGAGCGTGAAAGCGACGATCTTCTGTAAGAAGCTGTGCCACCGTCAGTTCGACTGGATACAACTGAACCTGAACTTTTGTTTCGTGATCAGACATTGCCTGGTAAAGGCCGTTATAATTTGCGACCAAGAGTCGTGGAACCAATAAAATAATCTTTTCTTTGCTATTTTTGAATCTATGCTCTCTCCTCCGAGAAACTGTTTTGACCGATTTTTGTTTTTCGAACCGCCATCCGGGTTCAGCTGTAGGGTCGCGGTATAAAGACTTAGAGCGTACTGCCGTGTAGACACAAGGTCGACGGTTCTGGTTTGTTCTAGGGCGTTCCCTAGGACATTCAGAGGTACACTGAGTGAATCGGACCAACTGCCGCGAATAGCACGGTTAGAGGATGGAGTTTTTCGAGATGGAGAGACCTGTTGAAAGAATGAGTCTTAAGAGCAAAATGTGTAAAATTATGAGTAGAAAGCAGTTTTTAATATTGTATCTTTTTATGCTACTTAGCCTAATGATGTTTTTGATAGGATATGTGACTTTCTCTTTAAAAGTGACGTTTGCACCCACTACACAACCTATGCCTTCTCCTACTGTTTCTTCGCATTCTTTTCACCCTCTGCCTGAACATGAGTCCATTAGGAGATTGGAATTCATTAGTAATTCCTTTGTTCAGCTTCTGCACCAACACCAGCTAGTAGTGAACACGACTAATTGTTGGGTGTGTGGTCTTATGCCTCATACTACTGATAAAGGTATTCCTTACCTGGTCCTGCCATTCAGCTACAATGGTTCTGTGTGGGCCTACAGAACGATGCTCATCTATGCTCGTGAAGTCTACCCCCTACGTTCTGTGAAAGATAATCCGAAGAATAGTGCTCTAGTTTAGGGTATAGTAGACATGATTAGAGGAGTGAGCTCCTATGAGACTATCCCGAGAGATGAGACACTAGCATATATTGGATGGAACGTTACTGGATATGGAGTTAGTCTGAGTGGAAACCAGCGAGCGAAAAGATCCTCTCCGATTTGGATTGTACCCCATCAGGGTCATTACTGTCTGCAACGTAATGGCAAGAATCCGAGAGCTCAGTTAGGGAAGAGTGTTTGCACTGAGACATATGTTTTTGCGTCCCAGACTTCCCCATCGTTTTTAGCAGCTAAGGGTACCTATTTTGTCTGTTACGATAGAGCATACACATGGTTGCCCCCTGATTTCTCGGGCACATGTTTTGTCTCCTTCCTGTTGCCTCCTACGTATACAGCTGCAGCAGATTACCACAAGACGAGAGTTGTTAGAGGTGTCTTCAGTAAGGAAGATACTGTAGGACAATAATTAGGAGATTTCTTGAAGGGTTTTCTGCCGTTTTGGGGACCTATGGCTAACAGTAGGAACATTCGACAACTGACGAGAGTGGTTGAGTCCACCATAGTTGAGACTGCGGGTGCCCTTAGTAACTTGACTGCTGAGCTCCAGTCGGATCGCCTTATGACTCTTCAAAACAGAGTTGCGTTAGATGTCATACTTGCAGATAGAGGAGGGGTATGTAAATTGATTCAATCGAGCTGCTGCGTTTTCATTCCAGACAACACTCCGACAGTGTACCAAGCCATTTCCAAGCTACATAAGATCTCCGAGTCTGTACATGTGGACGAAGGAGATTGGTCGTTAATGGGATGGCTTTGGGGATTGTTATCCACCTGGGATGGAAGATTCTGATGATCATTGGGATGGTTTTAGCTATCCTTTTCCTGTTGTGTCTTGGCGTACAGTGTGCTCCTGCTATATGTGGCCTATGTGCTACTTTGTGTGCAAGGAGACCTGTCCAGAGAGGGTTACTAAGTAATAGGATGATGCTCCAGCAACATCTTGATGATCTGATGAATATAGACCTGGATTCAGACTGACATGAGTTTGGGTTTATTGCCTATGTAAGGGCAAAAGGAGGGTCTCAGGTTCCGTGATTCTGAACCTGTTTTATAAAGGTCGTTGTATTGTGCCGATTTTGGTATCAGCGAACCGCAAATGATGAGTGCGGTATGTACGAGTGTTTTCGTCATGTTCGATTGATGGATACACTGTGTATTCAGGGATTTCGTTCTGAACCTTCGGGTTCCATTTTGTGTACGGCAGCCATTTTGTGGTTGCCCTCACATAGGCCGATGACTACGGCAGAGCGAGTCCTTGGGACACGTACACCTTTAGCTGACTTCTGTGTGACCTGAGCGAACTGAGTCCATTGCCCGAAGCTAACCTTGTTGAGCCAGTTCCTTGTTCGGCAGCTGGCCAAGATAGAGATCAAAGAGCACGACATTGCTGAGTTTATGGTACACGCTCACACCCTTCTATCTTACTTCTCATCTGTTTCTGTTCCTTCTTTTATGGCCTATTTATGGTTTGGGTTGAGGTCCTTTTATTATGGGTTCGTCCGGCCTGTCCGAGAAAGAATGTTGGGTTTTCCCTTGTAATTGATGGTGGGCTGGATAACTGAAAGCGGGCTTGTCGTTATGCGATACCTTTTGCAATGTCACTTTGTGATTGGACAGTTCGTAAATAATTGATGCTAGTCCGGAATGTGATTCTAGGCATAAAAGACGGTCTCGCAATACTAAAATTGTACAGTCTCTAGCGAACCACCCGTGTCCTGCTTTGTAGACTTCTGTTCCTGGTTGCAGCCAATAAATTTGATCTTTGACGTCACCGAGAAGTATCCCGTGTCTCTGTATTCTAAGACAGGTGACCCCGAAGACATTGGGCGTGCCCCTGGCGCCGCTGGGTTCTAAAACCCGGTTCTTCAAATCCTATGCATAAGCAAAATCATGCGACTCAGGCTGCACATAATCAGACATCTGGTATTGGTTACGCCTATCAAAAGTATTGAACCCATTTTGTACCCGCACATTAGAATCAAACCTAGCACGATCGTTCATAGCACCTCTGGGTCCTGAGTTTCTCATGGATCCTCGGCCACGGACATAGCGCTGTGAGCGCAACAATCGACACTCATCTGCCCAATGACCACATTTTCTACAATACGCGCATTGATCAACAGCCAAAGAGGGACGAGTATAAGAGGAACTATAAAATCCTCGTCCGCCTCTATCAGTACCTCGAAGAGGTAGACCATAAACCTGAGAGAACATAACCTTTGTTTTTAATTCTTTAGACTTTTTATCCTTGCTACCCTTCGCTTCCAGTTCCTGACACTCGTAATATTGAGCCATCGTCAGGAGGGATGCCAGAGAAGAGTGGTCCAAGAGCTTTCGCTAGCTTTCAAACGGCTAGCCACTCCTGGTAATAGATTTGTAACATACTTATCTACAAACAAGTGCCGGCCCGTATCGTCCGTTAGCGACTGGCCACTAAAATCATGAAAAGCTTCCTCTAAACGTGTGAAGAAATCTGAAACTGATTCATCTGTTTTTTGCTTACCGGATGCTAGAATAGTCCAATCAATCTTTTTAGGGGGAATAATCGTTTTTAACTTAGCTAATATTGCACCGGGGAGATCTAAAATCAACTGACATGGCTTTTTCGCTGGTTCCTTGTACTCATTTTCCCTATCTATTTCTTTCCATAATGCCCCATACGGTGCGCGGTCATCGACTTTACGCACGGATCTCCACAAATCAGGCGGCAATATTAGCCCGAAAAATAAATCAAAATCAGCTAATGTAATGTCCCTCAACTTCCTCATAGAAAGCGGCAGGATTTTTACCCGAATCAGGCAATGCAGCTTTAAGTGCCATAACATCTGCTCTATTCCAGGGAGTATATACCCAATTATAAATAAAATACCCTTTAGCATCTACAGAATATTTATCGTCACTTGTACCCGCTCCTTTAGGAGGAACGTATAAAGGCGCGGCCTCTAGCATAGGCTTCGCATGCACTACCGTGGTCTTATCTGTTTCAAAAATAGATGCTTGTTTCCCGTCGACCAATCCCGTCCGTCCATCTGCTTTAGCTTTCCGTTTCTCCTCCCATAGACGAAGCACCTCAGTTCGAAGTTTAACCAGCCGCCGGATCGTATCAGTCCCCTGGGGGAGAGTAAAAAAACCTTTACGCTATTGCTTACACTCGATTGTCACATCAACAGGTTCGAGAATGTCAGAAACTTTTCGAAACATGTCAACAACTTCTTTTGCAAAATGCTCAGTAAAATATATCTGCTCTCTATCTTGCCATCCCTTTAAAGTCTCTAAAATATCAGAAACAGTAACAGTATCCTGAAGTGACTGTCGAGCAATCTTTCTAAGTTCAGCCGCACAATCGACCGACATCATGGAGCGGGTATCACGTTTCGTTTTATCTACCCCGGAATCCTCATATTCGTCAGATGGAGCGGACGGAACGACATACGGAGGCGGAGGACGATCTAACAAAGACAAATCATCTTGCGGTTTATTAGGGACAGGATAAAGAGATTGTCGGACAGCATATTGGCCAGATATCTGTAATCTGCGCTCCTTCGCATGTTTCTCTTCCAATTCTTTCGCCTCCTTCTTTCTTAGTTCTTGCGCTTTTTCATACACATTCTTGCGTTGTTCTTTCTCAATCAGAGCTTGCTCACGTTTCTCACGCTCACGTACTTCTTTCACCCAAATTCGCACACTCTCAAACATGTCTTTTCTAGATTTTCGTTTAATCATACACTTTTCCACATACTCAATCTTTCACATATCAAACGACCCATACTTCGGCCAACATAACTCAGGATCCTTTCGCGTGTATTTCCTCCACAATGTGCTGTACATTATAGAAGAAAGACCATATTTAACATACATATCTCTATGAGGCATCCCCTCTGGGGGAGCCGGCTGCGATTCCTCAAGACTTAACCGGTTATTTACACAAAAGCAGCACAACCTACGAAGTGCGCTAAAAGCAGGCATGCCAAAAATAGTGCAAAATATGCAGTATTATAATCAAAGTAGCCCTTAAGGTATCTGTAATATGTTGTGCCGTTCAAATCAAAAATCGTATTATAGAGAAAAATCTCCTCATTACGTGCCTATATGTATTGCAACACATATATTTCACTTACTCATACACATCATTGACTAGTCGTTCCAAACCAAAATTGCCACAGCAAGCGTATCCTAAAACTGCCTTGCCAATCCCAGGCTTCCAAAACCCACAGCAAGTACCGTACAACGGTTCTTACCAATCACAGGGCGTCCAGATTCCAACTGCCAAGTTCTAAATTCGACCAAACGGCCACTGCATGGCAAGCCAATAGAAGAGATCTCAGTCGAGAACCGGCACCACCTGGATGGTCAGATTGGAAAGAAACGAAAAAACGCCTTGGATGCCTAGACTCCGGTCTCTTCTGGCATGCGATTGCGTCCTCAGCGAGATTCCAATCCTTTGTCACGGCCACTCCTTCGGGCATCCGAGTCGCCGATGAACCCCACGTGTCGGGTGCCATTTTGTTGTAAGCAAATTTCAGCTAGGCCTACTTAGTGCAAGGGGTTCGCCCTTCTCTGCACTGAGTCCTCAGACCTTAGGAAGAAGTTGACAATGAAACTGGAAAATACAAAAGCAAAGTTTATTAAACCTTTAAAGGTGGTACTACAGTCCACACAACACCCTTCAGTATTGTATAGAGTAGCACACAGAACTAAAGCACATGGCCCCTTTTATACACAATGAGGGGGCTCAAAGAAGGCGGTACAGAAGACAAGAGCAGTTTCATGACCATACTAGGACATATTGGAAGGCACAATCGATAGATGGGCGGAGTTAACAGTCTTCAGAAACTAGTAAACACATTCCTATCTGGAACTAATTAGTAACGGTCATTGACCCTACTGAGCATGTCTGGAAATGCTGGAAGCGGGGAATGCTAAATATAGCCTGTTGCCCTGTAGACTTCAGAGGCAGTTAACAAGGAATTAGGACAAAGCACATGACGAGCACATGGCGATGTATGGCATACAAAATGGCTGTTGCAAATACAAAATGGAGTCGGTACATTTGTTACGATAATGGTCAAACACTGCATGTCTTCTGCTAATGCTTAACCTAATCGCTGTTGATTTACAACACATTTAGTGGCATGAAGTGCAATCCCTTAAGACCAATGAGGCTAGCAAGAGTGTGCCTGTGTCAGAAATAGGATGTGGTTTTGGTTGTTACTCTTGCTAATTTCTTGTGCCCAAGAAGGATGGGGATCTTACCCATATTCTAGATCTGCGTCCTCTTAATGCCTTCTTCCAAAAGGAGACATTCATGTTGCTCTCCTTGGCCCAGGTCTTGTCTGCCCTTACCGTGGAGACTGGATGGTGGCATTAGACCTGCAGGATGCCTATTTCCATATTCCTGCCCTGCCGGTCCATTGGCGCTACCTGTGATTCGTGGTGGGAGAGGAGCATTTTCAGTTGACTATGCTCCCCTTTTGTCTCACCAGTGCCCTTCGAGTGTTATAAAAGTGATGGTGGTGATGGCAGCACGCTTTCAGAGGTCAGGGGTGCCAGTCTTCCCCTGCCCCCACGACTGGTTGTCAAAGGCGGGCTTGCCCGGGTAGTTGTCAACCACCTCCAGACTTCGATGATTCTTCTGTCATTCTTTAGGTTCACTATCAACGTGCCAAAATCACACTGGACTCCTTCTCAGTCACCCCCTTCCATTGCAGTAATTCTGCTCACGTTTAGATTTTGTGCCATTCTCTTGGGAAGGAAAGTCTTGGACATTCAGGCTATGACCCCTATCTTTCAGCCTTGGGCCTGGATTTCAATGAGGGCGATTCTGAGGCAGCTGGGACTGATGGCCTCCTGCATCTTTCTGGTCAAGCATGACAGGCAGCATATACAGGCTTTGCAGTGGGATTTGAAGTCCCAGTAGGCCCAACATCAAGGGAACCTCTACAAGGTGGTCTTTTTTGGAGGAAACTGCAAAAGATCTGCAGTGGTGGTTACTGAACCGCGATTGGGTCAGCGACAGACCCCTCTCCCTTCCCCACCCAGAGCAGACAGCGGCGACCAATGCGTCACTTCTGGGCTGGTGCGGCCACCTGGGAGAGGCAGAGATCAGAGGCTTCTTGTCTTTGGCAGGGACACGGTTACATATTAACCTTCTGGAGCTGAGGGCCATCGGGTTGGCACGGAAAGCCTCCCTGTTGTCTATAAAGGGAAGGCTGGTTTATGTGCTTACGGATCACATCACAGCCAGGTGGTACTGTAATAAACTGGGCGGGTGGGGCGGGGGTGTAGACCCTATGCTGGAGACCTTGCTTTCTCTGGAAATGGCTTGACCGCCAAGGAATCTTCCTGGTGGTGAACCACCTGGAGGCTCATTGAACACCAGGACGGACGAAATCAGCCATTGGTGCCTAGTGATCACGAGTGCCTGTTACACCGGTAGGTGGCGCATGGTCTCTTCATGAATGGGGGGCATCTTGGCTCTATCTGTTTGCCACTGAAGTGATCACGTAAAGTCAGCACTTCTATGCGTTGGAGTTTTTAAGGTGTCTCTCATTCTGATACGTGTTCCATCTCAGGTGAAAATCGGGACTCCTGCACGCCTTATGATACCACTCCTGCCCTGAGTTCTCAAGATAATCAGGAACGATCGGGCCCAAGTGATCTAGTTACTCTGGATTAGGCACTGAGAGTGTTGTATCCAGATCGCTTGACCTTGAGCATCTGCCCTCCGGTCAGGCTGCCCTCTGGGGGGGATCTGCTGTTGCAGCAGCAGGGTCAGATTCTTCATCCAGGCCTTCATGCATGGAGATCTAGCAGCGACTGTGAAACACTTTCAAACTTCTTCTGAAGATGGTTGATGTAATTTAGTTAGCCAGGTCTCCCTCAATTGGCACAAGTTTGTAGTGTGGTGCAGCGCATGCCAGATTGATCCCCTCCAGGCCAATTGGCTGACGTATTGTTGTTTGTTTTATATCTTGCCTGGCATGGTTTTGATTTGGGCATGGTTAAAGGCTACCTTTTGGCCTTCTTAAGTTTGCCTTATCACCCTTCTTTTATTGTCACCCATTGTGATGCAATTTGTTAAAGGGATACAGCATATGTTTCTCCCTTATATGTGCCGCTGTAGGACCTCAATCTTGTACTTACTTATCTGATTTTCACTCCATTCGAGCCGCTCTGCAGCTGTTCCTTATGGATCCTTACCATCAAGACTGTGTTCCTCGTCACCATTACCATGTCACTGCATGTGTGTGAGCTTCAAGCTCTGTTTGTTAATCCACCATACACCATCTTCTTCCCAGACAACCTGGTTCTGTGGACTAGGGCATCATTTCTGCCGAAAGTTGTGACGCCATTCCATGTTGTTAAATCATGTGAGAGGGAGAAGGAAGTCGTGATCCGTTCAGCTTCCTTTGCTTAAATATCTTCAATCATGGGGGAAAGGATCACTTGTCCTGCATAACCGGGGTATGCAGGTCGAGTATCTGTGTGTCCCAAATAAAAAACCCTCATGCACGTGTACAAAGAATCAGAATTAGCGGTATATCTTGGTTCTCTGCTATTTAGACACGTGTGTGCATAATCATTGGGTTAGTGTGATATGCATCCTCCACCCGGAGGTTCTTACCCAAGGTTAAAAGTAGTGGTGATCAGTGATGTGGACATTGCTAGTTTAAAATACCCGGACAGCCAGATTTTCTGATTTTATTTGGTCTGGATTCAGGTAGTCTGTGGGCAACTTGACAGAGTGGTGCGTCTATTGAATAATTATGAATTCATACGCACTCTAAATTGTTAAAAAAAGATGGTCGACATGTTTCTGCCCTGTGTAGCCTTGTCAGGTCATGCGGGCATTCTTCAGGACCGTGGAGAAAAGGGTGAGTGATGTACGTGTTGATATAACAGAAATTTTCTTATTATAATCAAGGTGAAAATAAAGGGACCTGTTAGTCCTTTATATCAAGAAGGTCTCATTGTACCTGTAAAAAAAAAATGTGGTAATTGTGTTCTTGGGGGATGAATAATAGGGGTTATAGGGAGACACACAAAGCAGTGCATTACTGCCACATCAAACATATATTGCGAATTTATCATTCGTTGCAACTGGAAAATGGCAATACTTTTTCAGCCTCACACTCTATGGCAGTTTACGCTCTCATTTCTTTACAACGTTTTAACCATGTTTTCTGGCATATTTTGAAAGTGCCTACTCAAATTGATTGTACATATTTTGGCTAGATTATCGATGTTCACTTCCGTGCATTCGTACTAAAAAGGTGATACGCCCCATGACAGTATGCGTTCTCTCATCTCTTTGCAGCGTTATCGCTACGTTATCTGGTTTACTTCGGAAGTGCCTACTCATATTTATTGCGCATCTTATGGTCCGAAAACAATTCTCACTTCAGTACATTCATTATTGAAAAAGTGATGTGCCCCATAACATTCTTACAGATACTCTCATTCAACTCGATGTGGGTTTATATAGCGGTATAGCGCAATGGTATTAACACTGTTATCGTCCGGTTTTGAAGAGGGTGGAGTGGGAATTTGTTCTAAGAGGCGCGTGTTCTGTTCCGATTATTGGAGCAGAATGTTAATAATGAAGCCGTTTAGCATGTACCTTATGTGAGTTTGTGTCACACTTCTTCGGGCAATCAGGAGGTCAAAGGTGCCTACTGTGAGGATAGGCACCTGTTAGTTAGAGAAGAAAAGTCAATACTTTACGGTTTTTGTAGCTGTAGGGAGTCTCCGCGTCTCAGTACCTGCGGCTAAATCCTTACTGCACGACTTGTGCTGACGCTGCCTCTTTTTTGCCCGGATATGTTCCGGTGTCGACAAAGGTCATGTTAAAAAGGAAATGGGTATTTTTAGTAAAGAGACTCGCGTTAGTTGTCGCGAGTCTTTCTTTTCGAAAATAATTTTTGTATCTTTGTTTTTAAATCATAATCCAGGATGTTAAAAAATTTAAGCACACTGATAAAAAGCACTAATTAAATGCTGTATGGTTCCAAAGATGTGATAGTATTTTTGCTGGTATCTGTCTCTGTTATGACATGAGGAGGTTCCTTAATTATGGTGATGGAATTAATCTAAGGACCATTAAGGTAACCTTCTTGCTTATGCTAATTTTTTGGTCCCATTGTGGGTATCATGGGTCTCTCCACTTCATATTCAATAGGATCCATCGGGTGAACATTTTGATATTATTCAGAAGAGAAGGAGATCTAAAATGATAGTCCCATATGTAATTTATTTCTGTCACAGGGTGCGCTACACTACAGTTTTAGAGAGTGATTCACTTGTTAAGACTCAGCCAGGGGATATTATCATTGAGTCCCACCGAGTCCGTCCTCAATCTGTGTACCCATCTCTGCTCTTTCTCAAATAGAATCTTTTCTGCATTCTGATCCTTGATCTGGAGTGTTTCTAGCACCATCCATTTTAGATCATCTACTTTATGTCCTGCTTCTAGATAGTATTTCGACATCTTAGTAGTGATTTTTTTGCATTTTACATTGCTGCGGTGCTCGCAGATTCTCTGCTTGATTTTTCTGCAGGTCATACCAATGTAGCGCATATTACACGTACACGTTATCATGTAAATTACATGACTAGTGTTGCAGTTTGTGTGATTTCTGATAGTCCATTTTAGATCAGGTGGAAGTTGTATCTCTTTTACAATATTTGTCAGGCTGCAGACTGAGCATGAACTACAAGGAAAATGTCCTGTTACCGGCGGGTTACTCCCCGGACCTGGAGATTCTTTGAATCTTTGTGTGTCTCCCTATAACCCCTATTCTTCATCCCCCAAGAACACAATTACCAATTTTTTTCTTTTCTACAGGTACAATGAGACCTTCTTGATATAAAGGACTAACAGGTCCCTTTATTTTCACCTTGATTATAATAAGAACATTTCGGTTATATCAACACGTACATCACTCATCTTTATCTCCATGGTCCTGAGGAATGCCCGCCTGACCTGACAAGGCTACACAAAGCAGAAATATGTCGACCACCTTTTTTAACAATTTAGAGTGCGTATGAATTCATAATTATTCAATAGACGCACCACTCTGTCAAGTTGCCCACAGACTACCCGAATCCAGACCAAATAAAATCAGAAAATCTGGCTGTCCGGGTATTTTAAACTAGCACTGTCCACATCACTGATCACTACTGCTTTTAACCTTGGGTAAGAACCTCCAGGTGGAGGATGCATATCACACTAACCCAATGATTATGCACACACGTGTCTAAATAGCGGAGAACCAAGATATACCGCTAATTCCGATTCTTTGTACACATGCATGAGGGTTTTTTATTCGAGACACACAGATACTCGACCCTCATACCCAGGTTACGCAGGACAAGTGATCCTTTCCCCCCATGATTGGAGCCATTCCATGTTGGTCATTCTATAACCAGGTGCCGTTCTATGCCCTGCCTCACCCCTCTAAGGAGGAGAGACTCCACCACTGGGATCCTAAAAATCTCAGAGCTTCTACATAGATCATCCCAAAGAATACCCAATGGACTATCAGCTCTGTGTGAGGTTTGTTGTTGCCAGAAATGGCAAGGCTGTGCAGAAGCATACCATCACACACTGGATTGTGTTCTACAATAATATCTACTATGCATTGGCAAAGAGACAGCCTCCAGTAGGACTGCAAGCTCATTCTAGCATGGCTAAAGCTGCTACTAATGTCTCTCTCCTAGACATTTGCCATGCAGATGCATTCCTCCGTACGTTCACAAAGCATATAGTGTCTATATAGGGCTTGCACGTTATTATACCAGGACAACATCAGTACGGAGCCACAAGGCTACATCTTCCAGCACGCAGAGGAACCACTGAAAAGTTGTTCGGATCCAGTCTGGCGCCTGGGAAACATGCAAAAGGTGAGGAATCTTTGGCTAGATGGAGTCTGTACCAGAAAGAGAGTTACTGAAGGTAAGTAACTTATTATTCGGAAACTTCTGTATGGAAAGTTTGCAAATTTGCAGGTTTAAATCCACTATGAGAAATTCATTAGGAAGACCATTACCCATTATCCATGTTTTACCTTATTAAATATAGCTTATTAGAATCTCAGATTCAGAGTTTAGCAAGAGACATAACCAGGAACCATAAATTAATAAACATCAAAGATTAGTAATACATTTAAATGAATAGGTAGTGCTTGTTGCTTTCTTATTGATAAGATTTATATCTTTTTATCAAGCAGTGCCACTCTCCATCGAAGCATCGCAACAAAGTGTATTATTCTGTAATCTTAGTTTCCAGTACTACATATTTACATTAAATATTTCCCTAACTATAAAACGCCGTAATACACATACGCTTTTCATATTAAAAACGATTATAAGAATATGCTTGAGATTCTAAACATTTCTGACCTGGGGACCAAGGGGAATCCAGACCAGGGGTTGCACTTAATTCCAAACACATCATCTCCTCTTAGGTGGTATTTCAGTTTAATAACGTTCTCTTCCTTTCTTGCTAGCTGTCTACACTGTTTCTATTGTCGGTAGATAGTGTGTCATGTCATAGGATCTTTATCATGTTCTAATTATGACCTGTGTCTTAATTGAATCTGTACTCTGGCTTGCCTTGTGTTAATCCTTCCTATTACCAACATCTGTTTATTTTTCTTGTCACATGTATTGTGCAATATACTAGTTGCTTTCAGATTGCTTGAACGCTTTCTGGACTATTATCCCTCCCTTGATAATATTGAATCTTGTACCTTCACCGTTTCGATAGGTATTATTGCTCTGGCTACATGTAAACCTTCATGAAATCTGTTTTGCATCCCTTCAAGGTGGGCATTTAAACCAGGTCATGCTTCTCCATGTTCTTATATTGGTCTTGGGATTTCTCGGCCTTTGTTTATGGATGCATATTGGCATTCTCGATGGCATGTTCCAATGGCTTCCTTAAGCAGTCCCCATACAAGATATATCGGTTTATCAAGACACCCCTCACATTCCTGGCTGGCCCCCTTTTGTTCATGGGAGCTCCCTTTCATACCTTAAAAAGACATTAAAGGGCGCCCACAACTCCTATTGAGTAGCACCTGCAAATACATGTTCCTTTGAGAACAGGAACCTTCCACAGATAAGTGGCTCCAAACCCAGCACTGGAGCTGGCATTGATCGGGGCTTGAAGCTGGAGATTTTCATAGTTTCCTGGGAGCCACTAGAGTGGCTTTGTGAATAGGTTGGAAGTGGACTCAAACAGAAGGGAATCAGTGGGTTGCCATGTTATTTTTCTGCGGTGAAGACGACTTGAGTAGCTTTTTCCAGAAAGCATAACATGAACTGAGGCATTTTATTGCAATTATTAGGTTGAGAAAGGGTGGAAATGTTAGTTTGGTTCACTTAGGGGTCATTGTCAGTCAGACTGCTTCTACGCTTTAAATTTCACTTCTTGACCCACTCCCAACACAGACCTGACTGTCTGGAACCAAAGAGGACTTTTTTGCTGCTGCATTGGAGGATTCCCGCCTGCCTAAGAGTGGTCTGTGGGGGGATTTTGTCTCCAGTTCTTTCTTGATTTCTCAGACTTGCATGCTGCTCTGAGAGCTGGGGCGACAACTGCTTGCAGACCCTTGAGCATAGACGGCCCCCTAGCCCTGCCTGTGAAGCCTGCTGTGGAGCTTCTGTAATGGGGATGGAAAACGCTGAAGGTTCCAGAGATGCAGGAAGCTGTGGCTGCCTGGAAAAACCGGGCACCATTTGCACTGGGTATTTCTACGCCTTTTCCTGTGGCGGGCAAGGAGGCAAACTGGTGGCTGTAGGGAAGGGTCCCTACAGCCTCTAGTCTCTGGTGGCTGTAGGAAAGGGTCCCTACAGCCTCCAGTCTCTGGTGGCTGTTGGGAAGAGTCCCTACAGCCTCCAGTCTCTGGTGGCTGTAGGGAAGGGTCCCTACAGCCTCCAGTCTCTGGTGGCTGTAGGAAAGGGTCCCTACAGCCTCCAGTCTCTATTGGGTTGTAGGAAAGAGTCCCTACAGCCTCTAGTCTCTCTGGTGGCTGTAGGAAAGGGTCCCTATAGCCTCTAGTCTCTTGTGGCTGTAAGGAAGGCTCCCTACAGCCTTCAGTCTCTGGTGGCTGTAGGGAAGGGTCCCTACAGCCTCCAGTCTCTGGTGGCTGTAGGAAAGGGTCCCTACAGCCTCCAGTTTCTGGTGGCTGTAGGAAAGGGTCCCTACATCCTCTAGTCCCTGGTGGTTGTAGGGAAGTGTCCCTACAGCCTTCAGTCTCTGGTGGCTGTATGGAAGGGTCCCTACAGTCTCCAGCCTTTCAACCCTTGAACATTTCTACTCTAGGAAATGTTTCTTAGTTAGAAGGTTGACTTTTGGACAGGAAGGCCTGCCCACTTTCACCCGACCATATTCGACTGCAAGTTTGCTGTGAAGCATGCATAGGCTCCGATCGGCCACCCCTCATATACTAATATTGCTTTACACTGTCCTACTGTTTTTAATAATAACTTGCTGCCATGCAGCACTCTGTACCACATTAATGTTCCTTCTAAGCACTGTAGTTAAACGTTTCATCTATTATCCATATACTTGTACTCCTTTTACCCATCAGGAAAAAGGAAGGCTGAGTTGCCCTTGTCTGGATTGAAGCTCGTGGCTGTCAGTTCACCGCATGCAAATGCAGACGCATTAATCTCACTGAGCTGTTCTGTGGCACAGATTTTGTAATAACTCCTTATCGCCACATACATTTTCTTTAGTTCTTTGTCATTATGCTCATTAGGGTTTACCCTTCTAGTAACTTTGTGTGGAAATGTTCTCTTAAAAAAGCCTTGCTTCTTGAATTACGCTATGAAAGTAATACAGTAATTCCTCACAGAAAACCTGTCCATCTTTTTGAAGTTATATTTGTGTGGCTCTGTAACAGTTGTGTACACTTAGTAACGACTCCCTCCCTAGCCTCCCTTGCCCAGTGATAAACGGTGGGATTTAAGGTCTCTAAACAGCCTACTAAATATATTTGAGTTAAGCAAAACCAATCTGTTTTATTTTGTTGATACAACATAGCATCATGAGAGGAGCACTATTAACCCAAAAATTCACAACCTGTACTATAAGATTTTTAGTAAAATAAATTGGTTTGCAGCGGCTGTGAGGTTGCAAGAGCACAGTATGAAAGCAATGACATAAATCATATAGTGATAAAACGTTTGTTGTCCTTGTTAATCATCCGAATCTGATTATAAACCAACAGGAAGACGTGTCGAAGGGAACGTAATGTCCTCTTTCCTGCATAATTAAACATTGTTTATTACTTCTTATTCAGTACGGAGTATTCATTTGGATGGAGTTTTAAAGGAGAAGTCGCACTAAACACATTTTTACGCTGAATGGCTCACAGTACATATGACAGTATCATTCAGTCATTTTTATTAGGTTTTGCAGTGTCACGTCTGTTACTTTTCCCCTACTTTAACTGTTAACGGCAAACACTTGACAGTCCTTAACTTTCGCCCCATAACTAAACTCTGTAGGATGCTGGCTGTGTATATACTGTACCAAAGTAAGGTATAGTGTGCACAGAGTCCAGTGGATCCCCAGAGGCTTAAGTAGATAATAACAAAAAAAGTGTGGTCGGGCAGTTAGGCTTATTAGAGGGCTGTATTAAGCATTTGTTGTACACACTCAGGCAAGAAATGATTACACACATTCAAAGACTGAATCAAAGATCAATTGTTTTGTCAAAAAGTTATTAATTTGTTATTTTATTTTAGAACCAAGAGGAACTCAGTTGCAGGTTAAGTACTAGTTTCAAGAAAAGCAATAATACTTTTTAAGTTGCAGTAGGAATTGTTTTGCAAGGCCCTAAAAATGCTTTACAGTACTAGAAATACTTGGGTTTTGTCAATCAGAAACAGTAGAACTTACTGATTGTAAAAGATAGACATTTGAATGCAATAGGAGAAATGCAATGCAATCCTATGGGAGGAAAACAGTTACGGGCATCAATAAGTAAGTACACCAGTGGTGAGCCGTCCCCTGCCAAAGTAGTGGGGTGGGCCGGAGGAGGAAGGAAGTTGGGGAGGGGTTGAGGGGTGGGTGGCAGTCGGGGATAAAAATATAAAATGTAAAAAACTTCCCTCACTCCACCTCCTCCTACCACATTGCGCTGTTCCTGCTTCTGGGTGCAGACTCCCAGACTGCACTGTGGCCAATCCTGACGCTGCATGAAAGCAGCACCGGGATTGGCCTGAACGCTGGCAACTTGCCTCCCAGGCAGCCTGCGAGCCTGTGCCTGCTCTCCAGCCCCAGCAACGCAGCTGGGGCTGGAGAGAGCTTCACTGCGCATGAGGGTTTGGCCGGCCTAAGACAGCTGGCCAAACCCTCATGTGCAGTGAAGGGAGTGCACTGCCACTACCGCACCAGCATTGTCATCCCCTGGACCCGCCCCAAAGACTCATCAGAGTCCTGGGAGAAGGTCCAGGGGTTACAGCAAGCACAGGGGTTGCCACAAGGCAGCATCAACCTTACACCAGCAGCAGCATAGGGGAGGCCTGGTGCAGGAGGGAATCAGCATTTGGCGCCCAATGTGTTTCAGACACACAAAGTAGCTGCAGGCTTGAGCCAGGAGGCTGGCTAAAGGGGACCACCTGCAAGGCATGTAAGTTAAGGTGTCAAAGGAAGGTGGACACCGTCAGCTGGGCTCCCCAAAGTATCGAGGGCTGAGGATGCAGGGGTGCCCTTTAGTGTCAGATCTTCTTATTTTCTTTACAGGAGTCGTTTGCGATCAGGGGGACCCTTCATAATGACGCTGCAGGTGACTTCATGGGGTCCAGGGGAAGTCAGCCACAGATAAAGTCAAAGTCCGGATCACTGGGGAGACTTCACTGGACAGGTGAGCCACTCAGACTCAGGCCGTGGGTGTCGGGTGCAGATTGGACAGGAATCGCGGATCCTTCTGGATTGAAGTTGGAGTTTTGTGAACAGGGCTTCTGTCCTCAGGAGATCTGGTCTTTGTTGAAGAGTGGCAGTCTGAGAATCTTGGAAGTCGCTGAACATGGGACTGACATCGTTGTCTTCCCAGGCTCTTTAGCTAGAGACAGGCCAGTAGGGCTGGGGGCAAGTCAGCTGTTGTCTTTAAGCTTTGCTGCACAGCGTCTTCTTTGTCCTTTTTCTTTGTAGGTTGCTGAAATCTGCCGATCCAGGTATGGTGGTACCCCTAAATACTGAATTTAGGGTGTTGCAAGTACTGGCAGCTGGTAGACAATGGGCTACTGACCTTTTAGGGTAACTGCAGCCTTTGTATGTCCCCTTCTTTTGTGGAGTAGGCACCCCCTAACCTGATTGGGTAGAATCCTTCCATTCAAGATGGAGGATTTCCTAAGGAGGGGGGGTCACTTCAGTCCAGGGCACCTTAGAGGTGGTCCTGGCAAAGAGGGAACACACCTATCCTGGCTACTAATTTTTCTGCCGACCTTGCTGCTAACGTTGGGGGTGGTCAGGGCGGCGGGCATCACGACTAGCTTGGAGAGGGTCTGGCAAGCATATTAAAGGGCAGGAAGCCTTTGAGGTTCACTGCCCTGAATGTTATTCCTGCTTGGGTGTAGGTGTGAAGCACCTTCAACTCAAGCAGCCTTTGTCTCTGACCCCCAAGAGCACAGGGAATCCCACCTCAGGGAGTCAGAAACCTGTCTGTCTGCGGCAGGCTGGTGCAGACCAGTCAGCTGTACACTAGTGTTGGTTGTTTTTCATGGGGCATCTCTAAGATGCCCTCTGAGTGCACTTTACAATAAATCCAACACTGGAATCAGTGTGGGTTTAGTTTATTGTGCTGAGAAGTTTGGTACCAAACTCCTTAGCTTTCAGTAAAGACATCATAGAGGAGTTCGTAATGACAATCACCCAGCCCAAAATATGGGTTCACTGCACTTCCAATGTCTGGACTTAGACACTATAGGTGAATATTGCCCATGCAGCTATGCCCTCACATGTGGTATAGTGCACCCTGCCATAGGGCTGTGAGGCCCGCTATACCGGTGACTTACATATGCCACAGGCAGTAGTGGGCATGGCACACAGGAATTTGAAAATAAATGTGTCTTTTGTTGAAAATGGCGCCCACCTCTTTTTGTCTATATGTTTCTCACAATTCGACCAGTTTGGAATGTATGCGTGCTGTACCTGGTAAAGGGAGCTGCCTGTCTCCCACTAAGTATGCAATCCTACTTGATACATTCCACTTACACAGGGAAGTGTGCCATGTCTACTCTTCAGTTTTGTCTGCAGCAAAACACACAGTCTGCAATGGCAGTGTGGGATCTCTGAGGGTGGCACAATACATGCTGCAGCCCTTAGAGACCCTCTCTGGTCACAAGGCCCTTTGTACCAGTGGTATCTTTTACAAGGAACTTACATGTTGGCCAGAGGTTGCCATTTGTGAAAATAAGGGGACAGTTTTGTGAAAGAGCACAGGCCCTGGGAACTTGGTTGGCAGGGAGCCAGGGCACATTCAGTCAAAGTACATCAATAATCTTGCAAAAAGTGGAGGGATTACTGCAACAGAAACCCACTTTCCTACATACTTGACACCTTTAGGTGGAAAGAGGCAAATCATACTTTGCCACTTTATGCAGAAGAGCTCTGTCCAATGCATCGACATAAAATAACAGAGTATGAAGTACCTCTTTTTCCAAACACATACACACACTTATTTATTTGTACAAATTTTGACGGCACTCACTCATGTTTAATATTGAGGCACTACAGGGACCATGAGGCTTTGTGGCCACGCCTATCGGGGCGGGACCCAGGAATATATCAGGTGTTCCTCATTGCAGCTGTGACTTTTGTTGCCAGTAATCAAGGGCAGAGTGCTGCCTGAAATGCGTTTGGACATTTGATGTGCACAAGAGGAGGAGAGCTCTTTCTGTGTGCCAACCTGCAAAATAAAGGATTTAACGCTCTCTGTGTGGCATTTCTACAGAGGCAACCTTTGTGACTGGATATATATATATATATTATTGATGATGTTTTATGTGTGTGGGATGGGGATGAAGACAATGCAAAGGAATTGGTGAGGTCATTGAATAGCAACACAAGTAACCTAATTTTTACATCCAATATAAGTAAAGTGAAAATAGACTTTTTGGATGTACAAGTGTCTGTGACAAGCCACACATTAGAAACATCTTTATTTAGGAAAACCACTGCTGGCGATAGTATTTTACATGCAAGCAGTAGGCATCCAAGACACCTCATTGAAAGCATTCCATATGGCGAGTTTGTGAGATTAAAATGGATATGTAACTCACCAACAGAATTTGAATAATGATCCAGGGAGATGGTAGCGTGACTTAAAGAAAGAGGGTACAGCAAAATAGTTCTTTCTAAGGCACTCAATCGAGCACATGAAAGGTCCAAAGAGTCTCTATTACTACCCAGTAACAAAACTGAAACAGATGAAGAGGGCATTCCCCGCCTCATCACAACCAAATCAATCATCGGGAAGAACTGGCCTATTGTTTTCACTGACGGTGTACTGGGAAGTAGATTGCCTGAAATGCCCACCATCACATACAGAAAGGCCAGATCCATGCGTAGTCAATTGGTGAAAATAAACCCAGAATTGGGCATAGGTAGCACATGGCTTAAATCGAAAGATGGTTTTTACAAATGCTCATCTTGTCGAGCGTTCAAGTTCGGCATTCATACAACCCATTACAGCACTCCATTTTCAGACAATAGTGTAGCCATCAAGGGAAACTATTGTTGTAGGATTGAGTATGCTGTGTATGTTCTGGCCTGCACCTGTGGCTGGGGTTATGTGGGTAGCACTAAACTGACGGTCAGAATTCTGCAGCACCTCAGGGCGATCGTGAACAAACGATAATGTGTATCTGGTCGCGAGGCATTTCAGAACTGTACTTGGTAATGAACTGAGATGTCTCTTTTACTTTGATTGATGCTGTGGCCCCCCTTAGAAAGGGTGGCAATAGAGAAACACTTTTAGAAACATTGGAGAAGCGCTTCATTTTAGAACTTGATAGCAAAAGTCCCAATGGGTTGAACACGACTGAAGACTTGCACAATTTCCTATAAATAAGAGCCATTAGTGCGATCCACCATGCATGACGGGTCCATCTTAATACAAATACAGAATCTGGTTGACACATAATGGAGGCAGGGTACTTGTACCCTTTTTGAGTAATATGTAATGAGAGCATAGGAGATTGCATTAAGATTTATTGATGCAGCTTGTGTATGAGCGACTTGCAACAGCATATTTCAGCAATCTTTCACTTTTTATACTATTTTTACCGTATTTATTACACAATTTGGGATTTTATAAAAGTATAAGCTTCATTGGTTTTATATTTTATATATATGTAAGAACACAGTTCGTTATATATGTCGTACTGTAAAGCACTTTCATCACTTTTATTTTAATCGCTTTTTTGAACATAGAGTCTTCAAATGAACAGTATGAAGTAGGAGTACATGCTCGTGAACTAGGGTTGGAGATCAAGGCAAATGGAGAGGAGAGTTTTGCATTCCTGCAGTTTAAAATTACTCAAACATTACATATTGATGGAATATAGACAGGTTCTTAGGTGGATTGATGTAATACTTCCATGATCCTTGTTTGCAGTAATTTGCACAGATAGCTAAATATTTGCACGAATGGCTTTATTTTGCACAACTATTTGTTTACATATTTATTGAAAATGAATATATATATATGTATTAGGGTCTTAACACATTTTTATCAATTTGGAAACTGGAGTCCCAACATGTTTTAACATTTTAAATTTATTTAAATTTGTAAAACATGTAAAAATTATATGATTTTAAGATTTCATATATTTATATTCTTATACATTTTTGGATTTGCCACTTTCCAACTACAAACATGTTTTACAACAGGTGCGATTTTGGAAAGCGATTTGCATGGATTCTCTGGGGTACAGGAGCACACGCGGACACACACCTGTAAATGCATGCACACATACATACACTTTCACATGCTCCAGAGGGTTGTGTCATTCAGATGAATAATACAAAAAAGTCTGGATTCCCCTCCCGCCCACCCCCCAGAAATGTGTTGTTTTTCGTTAAAAAAAAATGGCAGTTCGTTCCTGGTCATTTTTCTGGCCCATATTTAATGGTGCGCATATCACGATTTTGTGCCTTAGCAACAAATGCACGTTGTCCCGGAGCAGACTCCTAGCACACTACAAAGTTCGTGAATAGGGTTGAACTCAATTTACTTCTGCATTAAAGATCAACTACCGTTACAGACACACAACCAAGTACAACCGGCCAATGTAAACGCCCATCATATGAATGGGCAGCCAGATTGAGAAAGCGCCTCGATGCACCTCTTATTGGTAGAAATGCAGGTGTCAGAGTAGAGCAAGGAGTACTTGTTTAGTTCACTGCTGCTCCGACATACGTGAATGTTTGCAGTGTGTGCATGTGTGAGAGAGGGTCAGACTTTCGCTTACACACCTGTACTCATCACTCAGGCTTGGTAACATTGGGAACTCTTTAATATTTTAAACAATCCGTGCACTTACTGGTTCACTATTCTCTTTCTATAATAGACTTTGTTTTCCCGTCTTGCATTCTTCATTCAACCTATTGCCTTTAGCTCTCTCATAAATATTTTATGGATTTATTATGAAACATTAACAATTGATAGGGCACCTAAACTGCAGAGTGTCCACTTTAGATTGGTTCCGAGACTTTTCCTCGGGTAGACACCATCTCTTTTAATAGCCTGATGTTAGAGTTGAGGCTTGCAGAAGTCTTAACTAGAGATAGGGCCACACAACGGCGCAAGCCCAGCCCAGGGTCACACAATGGCACAGTTCCAGTCTAGGGTCACGCGGCATCGCATGCCCAGCCCAGGGTCACACAGTGGTGCAAGCCCACCCATAGTCGAGAAGAGTTGCATTCCCAGTCCACACGGTCTCACAGTGGCGCAGACCTCCGAGCCCAGCCAGGGTCACATGAGCAGGGTTACACAGTGGCCCTTTCCAGGGTCACGTGGCGTCGCATGCCCAGCCCAGAGTCACACAGTGGCGCAAGCCCACCCAGGGACGAGAACAGTCGCATGCCCAGCCCACACGATCACACAGAGGCGCAAACCTTCGAGCCCAGCCAGGTATCACATGACTGCGGAGGTCTAGCTCGGGGTCCAGTGGCTTCGGCCCAGGCTCACACAACTTCGCAAGCCCAGCCGAGGGTGAAGAGAAGTTGCAGACCTAGCCTGGAGACTCATAACGTACGGCCGCAATGTGGTTTCAATTACCGTGCCCAAACATGGGCGCGATAATTGAAACCACATGGCTGGCTGTGGCACACGCACCACTCGCGGGCTTGTCTTCCTAGTCTCTTCTTTATTGACCATGCACGAGTGTCTTCATCAATTCACGGTGCTTGTTTGCCCCTAGGATAGGACAAATTAATCTGACCATGTTTAATGTGATTGCCGCTCATGTAAAGTGCTCGAATGCTCATGGGTCGAGTTCGCTCTATATAAAACTATCAGCAACAAAAAAAGGCAGATACCCCAGTAAATGTGACTGTTTTATAGATTTCAGCAACAGGTGCTTCTCTTATTTGCAGCGACATTCAACACAACCTTTATATACAAAAAATAGATTGCCAGGCTTTCGGGGAAAAAAGCATATATTATTTTTTTTGATTAGGTCAGTTATGTCTCTCTACAAGGCTTTTGTAGTACCCACATTGGTCGCTGAGAAGTACTAAAACAAAAGCATTTGCAATCCAGTAGTTCTCATATAACTGAAAGTTTAAGCTATTGGCATTGCATTATTATTAGCAACGCCAATAGCTCAAACTTTCACTAATGCAAGACCTATTGCATTGCAAATGCTTGTTATACAGGCCCTGGCTTTCTCCCACCCCTTTCCCAATTAGTGCCACTGTGATCAGAGTTCATACCAGGTTAACGTCACCTGGATCTGAGGAATCGTTACAATCTCAACGATCCTTCACAGTGCCTTATAAATACGGTTTCCGTTATTGAAGTCAAAACATAAAGGTGCTCTAGATCCTCTGAACTGACGCAGAACAAACAATAGCAGCGTGGCCCCAAAAAAACACAACCCTACACCGTGGCCTCTCCTCCTCCCTCCCCCAACAATCTCAGACCCTCACCTTTGACACTTACCTGCTACGCTGCAAGTCTCCTGAGTTGCAGCGGTTCTTCAGCATCCTCCGGCGGTGTCCATCAATCCTCACTGCAGGTTTCAGTGGTCTAGTCCAGGTCAGCTGTGTATTCTGAAACATCTGCTTCGCTGGATGGCTTTTCCCTGGGTCGACCGTCGATCCCTTCCACTTCCTGCTTTCCGGTCCCTTTCTTGTTATCCTCCCGACGTGTGGCAGTGCCCTTTTCTCCACCTCCCCTCTTAGGGTATTTGTCCACACCGGTAGGAGTCCAGCCTCCCTGTCCTGAAACACAGTGGTCCCTCGTTGGTCACGGGGATCATCCCTGTTTGCCCCATTCTCTTCCTTGGTTCATCGGCAGTCAACTGCAAGGACTGCATAAGAGCGTTACATATAACGTATAAGTCTTTTAATAATTGTGATAACACGTCCATATCCTGGCCAACCATCGTATATCTTTGCAAGCGCGTCATGCTCACAGCAGTGCAGCCAAAGGCACGTGGTTGTGTGACCTATATGTGAGATTGATGTGCCGCACAGATCCAGCCATTGGGGGCGCAGCACACGCGCCACCGGCCCGGGCAACAGTCCCATACGTGACGCCGCCATCCTCTTCTCTGTTACCAAGTGTGCAAATTGGACAAATGGGGCCTTTTGGGGTCTAATTGCGCGTGAGAGAAGGAGCTGCCCCTGTTAACGAGGTCTGAGAGAGGTCCCTTTTCATGCTTTCAAGAAGACCTCCCTTCAGCCCCTATAAAATCACCATATCGCAGAATCTGTTGTGACAGGCGTGCGAAAGCTGGTGCACACAGGGGCACAGCGTCACCTCTGAGTGCGGCTTCACGAACCAGGTAAACACACCCAGTGCAACACCCAGTGACTTATGACCACAGAGGTTCGGCCCACACAAGGCACGAGTAGGACACAGCACGTGTGACGAAACATTGATGCCCACTGGAACACCTCAAGCATGTTACACCCCCTTACCTCTGGCTGTGGTGCACATAAAATGCCTCACATGACTCAGTGTACACTATAGCAAGTCACATCTTCACGTGTTGCACGTGCGAACAGATCAGGTGTGTCAGTGTTGAACTATGTGGCACCTTACATATATCAAAAGGGGTGCACACTCGAACAGTTCTAAAATCAGAAGTGTTACACACTCGAACAGCTTAAATTGGGCTTTAGTGCAATCTAGAACGCCCCTCATCTGATAGTGTGCACACTAGTACACCTCGCGTCTTTTACACTGAAATAGCTCACATGTGCCACTGGTGCACACAGGGTCATCTCACATCTGTACATGGTGAACCGTGTTACAGCCCACCTCTGCCTTTGGTGCATGTGATAACGGCTCGACAAAATGCACGTTAATGTCAGTCAAACTGTTTGTGGATCCCACGATGTCAGAGCCAGAGCTGGGAGTATGGAGGCCGAGTCTGCACGGCATGCCCTGCAGCCGCAGCACTGGTGGTGGTCTAATGCAGCGGCGGCTGCCCGTACAAACATAACCAGTGGTGTGCGCGCACCACAGAGGAGCGGGGGCGGGAATCGAAACCAGTGGTGCGCGTGCACCACAGAGGAGCGGGGGTGTGGGAGTGTTGCAGCACAGCAAATGCGCGCTAATTAAAAGAACATGTTTTTATTAGGTCTCAGATGCCGCTGCTGCGCGTAACAGACACCAATAGGACATGGGCGGTTACATTTCTAAAGAAGCTGGGACATGCACCCGCCTTTCACCAATTGTGTGCTGCCTTTTTTTAAAAAGCGCATGCAAAAGCCAATAGCAGCTGACGAAAACAAAAGCACACGCACAAGCTTGTGGTCAGCTTTCTGAAGTCCCTACCTGAGGCCTCTCGCTGCGTGAGCAGTACTGCGCACTGCAACGCTATGCGTGAGACCTAAAAAGGGCAAACCAAAGGTAAAACACCCCAGCAAACTAAGTGCATGCTTCCATTACAAAAGAGGATTGCACTTTCCCCCTGCCTTGTTTGCACAATCAGGGTGTGGTGAAGAATAAAAAAGGGGTGATCTCTGACTATATACTTACCGCAGTTTTCTTTCTTTGAGACTCCAGGCTGTGCCATCATGAAGGAACAGCCCTATAGAAAGAAAAGAAACCAACAGCATTTCAGTATATTATACTGACAGACAACAGTATTGTCCCACGGCTACCATTCTTATCAGCTTTCATTTTTGTGTGTTTTATTAGAAAGAAACATTAACATTCAGAAGCCTATCCAGCCTCCGCATTTGTATATCCGCTAAGCCCTCCTACAGTCAGAATACCTGGATCAAGTTCAATCTCTCCATCATTGCCTTGGTGAATTTCAACTGCTGAGTGCCTGTGTGGAATCCCTCTGGATTTCTCTTTTTTGCCTATCATTAATATGTTCATCCCGGACTTTGTCCATGGCTTTCAGTTTTATGTGAACACTAATGATTCCCAGGTGCTACCTTGAAATAGCTTTCACAAGATCACTGATACTCCTATTCTTATTCGGAGTATACCTGGGCTCCATCCTTCCGTCCGTCATCTTTAATCTCTATGTTAAACCTTTAGGATCTCTTCTTGCAGGCAGCAGCATCAATATCTATCATGATACCCAACTAAAGTGCATATAGGGGCTCAAATCCCACCTCTTAACTTATCCAATCTTAGATGTCGGCAAACTACCTCGATCACAGCCCCCTAAAGATAGAATTCCTCCTGTATACCAACCCTCTAATTAAGCTTAGCTTTTTAACTTAAACTTACAAGGCTTAATTGCCCAGCTGACAGGCCATGCCAAATCTCTGGAATTCACCTTCAACACAGCTCTGTCTTCAATATATTGTAATGTAGACCAATATAGCTGAGTTCTAGCTATTCCTCTTGAAGAAAGTGAAGCAGTTTCTCACAGAAGATGACTTCAGAGCAATTGTACCAGTCTTAGTCCTGTCCCATCTGGAACGATGTAATGCAGCTTCTTCTTTTCTTGTGTATGTAAAGCGCTCTGATGCCCCCGGGTCTAGCTAGCGCTACATAAAACTTTATAAATAAATAAATAAGGAAGGAGCGTCCTGCTCAGTGGTCTCCCCAATACTACTCTAGCACCCCAGAAAGGTATCCTGTACATAGTGGCATGGCTCAGTAAGGGCTCAAAGAAATGCAACCACTTCACTTCATGTGAAAAAACCTGTACTGGCTTCCTGTTCCAGCCCAGAACATCTTCGAGGTGAGTTAGATCACTTCTAAAACCCTCCTCAACAAGACCCCAGGTCACCTGGCGAACAAACTAGCATCATCTAGAGGACAACATCAGACCAGGAGCATGGATATCTCTAGACTGGATGCCAAATATTGCAAGAAGGAAAATAAAACAGAATGCAAGCCTTCACTGTTCATACTCAAGGATCTGGAAACAGCATCCCTATTGATATCAGATCAGCACAACCTCCTACAATTTAGAAAACAGCTGAAAACACACCTCTTCAACAAGCACCACCCTTGACCTGAGAGTCTATCTCTAACCTCTAGCCTTCCCACAGTAATTGTATCTTTGTGGGGGCCATACCCCTTGTTCAGCTCGCCATTTCCCTTGAGCTAGGCCTGCATTGTATAAATATGAGCATGTACATAGAAAATGCTGCCTCTAAATACACGTACTTCTTTGTTTGATCACCTTTCGTCGCATCTTGCCATATGCACTGATTACCTCTAAAGCAGCATATTGACTTTAAGATGTTATGTTCTCAGTGCCATGATTTTTTGTTTTTTCTCAATTCACTCTGTGTACCAGCAAGTTCCCCTTTGCTCTTCCTATGAATGCTTTCTTCCAGTCAGTGCCAGCTTGCATTCTTCCATAGAAATACTTGTCCCAAATTCCGGTAACTGAGCAAAGTTCTCCCCCATTCCCTGAGAAAATGTTGATAAAACGTTTGGTTAAATAATGCATTTTAAAGCCTGATTTTAAATGTATAAAAAAAAACATACATTGTGAACGCGCATTTATGAAATACTGCAGTATTTTCAAGGTGTGGCAAGGAAGCCTGATGCCTCCTGGTTGTTTCAACGTTGCCTCAGATGTACACCCAGTATGTCAGTGCTAGAATTTTGCTGTGGGTGCTGCTGTGTCCCCAAATGTCAGGAGTTCCTCCCAATGTGCAAAATGCAGCATTTTATCAATGGTATCTCCAATGTGCCTTTGCTGCCTGCTTCTGCTGAGAGTTACCTACATTTTGCCAGTGGCAGAATTTTGCATGGATGACTCCATATACCATGTGTGTCTCATATGTCAAAAATTGCCTCCGGTATTCCAGGGTCTGAACTTTTCCCCTTGTGCCCCCTCATGTGCCATGGATCCCTTCCACCATATGCCAAGAATTAACTCCAGTATGTCAGAGTCCGTTTTTTTGCTAAGGGTGCCCGACCACCATCTGCTTTAGTTGCCCTCCTTATGCCAAGAATTACCTCCAATATGCCAGTGTCATCTTCACACTTGCAAGCATCACACACACTCATGCTCACACTCACTCATACCAACAGTCAGTCACTCACTTCAGTCAAACTTTATTAATGAAAGTCTTCTTGGAAGGGTTTTGGTGGAAAATGTAAATATTCAAATGACTCGACATCTCAGGCTGCTTGAAAGCTGATGGAGAGAAATGGTAATCTTATGAAACACTGCAACAGCCAACAAACTTAAATAATCTCATCTCAAACAGCAGTTGTAATATCATACAAAGTTTAATCAATATAGATGCCAAAATGGCTCTGCTTGTCATTACTTGAATGCCATTGCAGGAAGTGCCCTCTGGCACTAAGGAGAAACATCAGTATCTGAAAGAAACACGTTAGTGTTAGATTCCTTACCTTAGAATATCCCCAGGCGTCAGTCTGGATCCGGAAACTTTTGCGTAGCAGTACCCCTACGCGTCGGTAGGCGTCGTCTGCAGGCGTCCCCTGCGGCTCCGCGTCCGTCGTCGGCGTCGTGCGCCGTGATGACGTCGCTGGAGTATATAGACGCCGCCTCCGCGCGCTGACGTCAGTTCTTCTTTTTTCCGCGCCAGTGGACGCAGATCTGAAGAGCAGTACTCCGGTCTTTGACCAAGTTTTTCGAAGTTAATTACTCACTTGTGCCTGATAGGATGCCTGGGTTCAAGCACTGTGATGACTGTGAGCGCACGATGTCGGTCACAGACCATCACCGCCTCTGTCTCCGGTGTCTGGGCCCCGACCACGACGTGGACTCCTGCGTCGACTGCCGGGCCCTCACCAACAAGGCTAGGCGGGAGCGGTCCCGCAAGCTACTGGAGCTCCGGGTGTCGGCCCCACGTCGGGACCGGGAGCGGTCCCGGTCCGGTCGGAGGTCGAGAGAGCGTTCGAGGGAACGATCGCGGAGCCGCGCCGAGCGTTCCGGAAGTCGACACCACTCGTCAGGCTCGTCAGGTAGGAAGCATAAGAAGTCGGGGCGTCGTCATCGTACCCCCGACGCTCGCGCGATGCGGCCGGGGGCTCGGGTGACCCCAACCCCGCGGCTCCGCGAGAGTCGCCGGCGCGGCCTGCCTCATACCCTCCGGTCCCTGGGCACGGTGCGACGCCTGAGGAGATCGAGGCGTTCCTCATGGCCATGAGGGCGCTCGGTTCTCCGACGGGGCCTACGGTGCCTTCGGGCCCAGTGCTACCGTCTGGGGGTCCTGGCGGTTCGGGTGTCCCTTCCTCGGCGCCGTCGGGTGCTCCGGCCCCGGCGCCGCCGACGGCTCCGACCCCGGCGCCGCAAGGGCCTTCGGGATCGGCGCCGGCTGGTCTTCCGGCCTCCCCGGCGCCGTTGCCATCGGGGTTACCCCCGACGCCGCCCCCGCGCGACGCCGGTTCTCCGGTGCCGGCTCCGGCCGGCTCCGGGGTTCCGGCGCCGGCTCCGGGCGGCGCCGTCCCCTTACCTTCCCCGACGCCGGACGCGGCGCCGGACGGGCGTCGCTCGACGCCGGTCCCGGCGCCGATGGGGCCCATGAACCCCGAGGAGCCGGTCTACATCGTTGACTCCGAATACGGAGAAGATGAAGAGTTCGGTGAAGGTTGGGAGGGGTCCGAGGACCCTCTGTCACGCGAGTACCAGTATGACCCGGACTGGACAGGTGACTTGGGGGATGCCAGTGGTCTGGACGACTCTCCTAACCCTGGTTTGATCTCTCCTCCTTCCGTGGCATCGGTGGAGGGAGCTGCATATTCTGTGGTGCTGATGAGGGCTGCCAAGGCCTTACACCTTGAGCTCCCCGTCGCGGCCGTGAGGCCTAACATCCTCACCGAGGTCTTCAAACCGCAGTCATGCCCACAGGAGCCACTGCTGCCGTTTAATGAAGCCTTGTCAGACGTTCTGTTGGGCACTTGGTCCAGGCCCGCTTCAGGTCCGCCTGTTGATCGGAACGTGGCCAGGCGCCACCGTCCTTGTCCGGACGACCCCAAGTTCCTGTCTACCCACCCCACTCCTGAGAGTCTGGTGATCCAGGCCTTGACCTCCCAGTCCGCATTCCCGTCGGCCCCGCCCGACCGGGAATCCAAGAGGTATGACCAATTTGGCAAGAAGGTCTTCTCGTCCATTAGTTTGGGCCTGCGGTCTTGCAACACCGCCTGCCTCTTGGGCCGCTACACCCACTCTGTGTGGGATACGGTCGCGGAACTGCTGCCAGAATGCCCCATGGAGGTGCGGGCAAAACTCGGTCAGGCTGTGGCTGAGGGCCGAGATGCAGCGAAATATTCGATACGGTGTGGTCTTGATACGACCGACTCGCTGGGCAGAGCTATGTCAACGACAGTGGCGATTCGTCGCCACGCCTGGCTGAGATCCGCCAATTTTTCGGCAGACGTCCAAAATACACTGATGGACATGCCGTTCGATGGCTGTCACCTCTTCGGTGACAAGGCGGACCACGCGCTGGAACGCTTCAAGGACTCCAGGGTCACGGCCAAGTCCTTGGGTCTCTCGACCCAGCGTCAGCAAACGGGTTCGTTTCGTCCCTTTCGTGGCCAAGGAAGGGGCGCCCCCACACGTGCTGCCAGCCACGCGCCGCAACAATCCTTTCAACGCGGTGGCGGCCGTGGAAACCGCCGTGGCGGCGGTCGGGGACAACGGCGGGGTCAGACCACACCTGCCCCCGCAGCATCTACCCCAAAATCCTCCTAGTCCGTGCTTTCGGCCCCATGTGACGCCAGTGGGTGGCAGGGTTCGCCATCACCACGCTCACTGGCGCACGATCACTTCGGACAGGTGGGTGCTGCAAATCGTCCGAAGGGGCTACTCCCTCCCCTTCGAGACCTCTCCTCCAGCCATGCCACCGCAGAACCACCGTGTGTCGGGGGACCACTTGACACTTCTGCAGGAGGAAGTTACGGCCCTCTTGGCCAAGGGGGCCATCGAGCGCGTTCCTGGGCCAGAAGTAGGGCGTGGTTGTTATTCCCACTACTTTCTGGTGCCCAAGAAGGACAAGGGGGGCCTACGTCCTATCTTGGATCTAAGGAACGTCAACGGCTTCCTCCGGAAGGAGAAGTTCAAGATGTTGACGTTAGCTCAGGTCTTGGCTGCCCTAGACCCACAAGACTGGATGGTAGCGTTGGACTTGCAGGACGCCTATTTTCACATCCCCGTCCTGCCGGCCCACCGGCGTTACCTGCGGTTCACGGTAGGCCAGGAGCATTTTCAGTTTATCGTGCTTCCCTTCGGCCTTACCAGCGCCCCACGGGTGTTCACAAAGGTGATGGCGGTGGTCGCAGCCCATCTGCGCAGGTTGGGGGTTTCAGTCTTCCCCTACCTAGACGACTGGTTGTTGAAGGCGGGCTCGCCCCAGACAGTCGTCCACCACCTTCAGATGACGGCAGACCTCTTGCACGACCTGGGGTTCTCCATCAATGTGCCGAAATCACACCTGTGTCCCTCTCAAAAGCTCCTTTTCATCGGAGCGGTTCTGGACTCGGCGCAGTTTCGGGTTTATCCTCCGGAACGGCGGGTTCGGGATATTCAGGCTTTGATTCCCATCTTTCAGCCGCTATCCCGGGTTTCGGTCAGGTTGACGCTGCGGCTGCTGGGACTGATGGCTTCCTGCATCCTTCTGGTGCATCACGCTCGGTGGCGGATGCGGGCTCTGCAGTGGGACCTGAAGTTTCAGTGGGCCCAGCATCAGGGCAACTTGTCCGACCATGTCTTGATCTCGGAGGGCACTGCGAGACAACTGCAGTGGTGGCTTACGGACCGCGATTGGGTCAGGGGCAAGTCCCTCTCCCTTCCCCAACCGGAGCACGTTGTCGTGACGGACGCGTCCCTCCAGGGCTGGGGTGGCCACTTGGGAGAGGCAGAGATCAGAGGCATCTGGTGTCCGGCGGAGTCCCGGCTCCATATCAACCTGTTGGAGCTGCGGGCGATTCGTCTGGCACTGAAGGCATTCCTCCCCTTTGTCAACGGGAGTGTGGTGCAGGTGTTCACCGACAACACCACCGCCATGTGATACTGCAACAAACAGGGCGGTGTGGGGTCGTGAACCCTTTGCCAGGAGGCTCTGCGCCTCTGGCAATGGCTGGAACGTCAGGGCGTGACTCTGACGGTTCAACACCTGGCAGGTTCTCTGAACGCCAGGGCGGACGAACTCAGCCGTCGGTGCTCGATGGATCACGAATGGCGTCTGAACTCGGACGTGGCGCAAGGCATCTTTCTGCAATGGGGAGAGCCTTGGTTAGGTCTATTCGCCACCGAAGAGAACGCGCAATGTCATCAGTTCTGCGCGTTGGAGTTTCCAAGACGGCACTCGCACGGCGACGCCTTTCGGCGCGAGTGGAGTTGCGGTCTGTTATACGCCTTTCCGCCTATACCACTTCTGCCCAGAGTGCTGAAGAAGATCAGGCGCGACCGGGCCCAAGTTATCCTTGTGGCTCCGGACTGGGCTCGAAGATACTGGTATCCCGAGCTACTCAGCATGTCAGTCGGTCCCCCGATCCGCCTGCCCCTTCAGGAGGACCTTCTGTCGCAGCAGCAGGGGACGGTCCTCCACCCGAACCTGTCCAGTCTCCACCTCCATGCTTGGAGATTGAGCGGCGGCAGTTGAGGCCATTTGACTTGCCTCCTGAAGTCTGTGATGTTATTCTGGCAGCCAGGCGTCCCTCCACTAAGTTGGTATACGCCTGTCGGTGGAACAGATTTGTGGCATGGTGCACAGCAAAGGCTGTGGATCCTCTTTCTGCCCCTCTTTCGGAGGTTCTTCTGTTTCTTCTTTCTCTTGCCCAGCAGGGCTCTGCTCTGGGCACTATCAAGGGCTACCTTTCTGCCCTTTCAGCCTTTTTAAGGCTTCCTGATCAGCCTTCTTTGTTCAAATCCCCGATTGTAACTCGATTCTTGAAAGGCATCACTCACATGTTTCCACCTGTTCCGTTTGTGATGCCTCAGTGGGATTTGAACCTGGTTCTGACCTTTCTAATGTGTGCTCCCTTTGAGCCCCTTCATTTTTGTCCTCTCCGTCTCCTGACTTTAAAGACGGCTTTCCTGGTTGCCATCACCTCTGCCAGGAGAGTGAGTGAGCTCCAGGCTCTTTCTGTCCAACCTCCTTTCCTGTCCATTCATCCTGATAAGGTGGTTCTGAGGACTAGACCTTCTTTCCTGCCCAAGGTTGTTTCGGCCTTTCACATCGGGCAGTCCATCACCCTCCCTTCCTTCTTCCCGCCTCCGCATCCTTCAAAGGATGAAGAGCGGCTCCATCGTCTGGACCCAAAACGTGCGCTTTCATTTTACATGGATCGCACACGCCAGTTCCGGGTGGATGACCAACTGTTTGTTGGCTACGTGGGTGCGAAGAAGGGACGGGCGGTCTGTAAACGAACCATCTCTCGATGGGTCGTCCTCTGCATCAAAGCGTGCTACTCTTTGGCTCGGAAGGAGCCTCCTGTTGGGCTGAGGGCCCATTCCACTCGGGCCACGGTGGCTACCACTGCCCTGGGCCGGGGAGTCCCCTTGCAGGACATTTGCCAAGCGGCTACGTGGGCCTCGCTGCACACCTTTGCGAGGCACTACTGCCTGGACAGTCAAGTCCGGAGGGATGGCTTCTTTGGCCGTTCTGTCCTCCAGGACTTTCTGGTGTAGTTTGTATTGGTTCGCAGACCCACCACCGGGGTTGGTATTGCTGGGGTATGTATTCTAAGGTAAGGAATCTAACACTAACGTGTTTCTTTCAGATGAACAAGTTACTTACCTTCGGTAACGATATATCTGTAAGAAACATTAGTTAGTGTTAGATTCCTTACCGATCCCACCCATCCTCCCCGTTCTGCGAACTGATACCTAGGGTTAAGGACATCCCTTTCAGGGCCCTAGTTTTAAATGGCACCAGTTTTGGTTCTCTCATGGCTCTGCATCTCCTGGCGCGGAAATGCTGTGTGCAAAGAACTGACGTCAGCGCGCGGAGGCGGCGTCTATATACTCCAGCGACGTCATCACGGCGCACGACGCCGACGACGGACGCGGAGCCGCAGGGGACGCCTGCAGACGACGCCTACCGACGCGCAGGGGTACTGCTACGCAAAAGTTTCCGGATCCAGACTGACGCCTGGGGATATTCTAAGGTAAGGAATCTAACACTAACTAATGTTTCTTACAGATATATCGTTACCGAAGGTAAGTAACTTGTTCATTAAGTCTCTTGAACTCAGCATAAATTGCAGTTGTGTTGTATCAGCTTCAGTTTCTGCAAACATACACTGTGTATTATGAAACATACGTTTTAATTTGGGATAGATAAACTCAGATTTAAGCATGCCACCTTCACAAAAAATTACACAATTTTGGTCCTGATATAATTTCTTCTTTTAATTTTTAGTAAATACAAGTTTGACCTTCAGTTATCAGTATGTCACATGTTGGTAGTTTCTGTCTTACATGCAGATGCGTGAAGGTGAGATTTTATTTTTCTGATAGAGACTTCTAACTGCAGGTTTCTTACCTCAGAATTATCCCCAGACGTCAGACTGGATCCAGAAATGTTTCTTTAGCAGAATCCCTGCGCACCAGTAGCTGGTACCGTTCTGCTCTGCATGGCGTTTTCGGCACCAGAAGTGACACGGGGAGTGTGTGTGTGTGTGTGTGTGTGTGTGTGTGTATATATATATATATATATATATATATATATATATACAGAGAGAGAGAGAGAGAGAGATAGAGATATAGTTATAGATATATATATATATACGCTAACGCTCTCAAAGCACACCGCGTACAACAGCACTCTCCGAGAGAAGAACGGACACTTGGAATCCGGTAATGAATGCAGCAGTGTTTCTTTATTTTCGTTTTAGTGAATCAGGGGTGCCACGATCTGACTCGTTTCGGCGATCCCAGTCGCCTTGCTCACCAGATGGAAGTGTTTGTAATTACACACAATCTAAATAACAAACCACCAATGAAAGCACTTTTTACAGAGTATCATGTGACTACTGATGGCAGCAAACAACATAGAAAATAGACTTAAAGCCAGTCGATTTCTATGTAATCGTGATCGCAATATTGATTAATACTTGTACAAATACATTTATATTGCTAATGATTCCTTGAGATAAAATAACCGTACTAATACTATTTGTTGCCATTTCTCAATTCATGTCTAAAACAATAAATATTGTGATCATTATTAAAAGCATAACAATAAATGGCAATAACAAATTATCTTATAACAGCTTAATGCAGTCCCAAATGTACCTCTGTTTGACCTACATTGTTTGGTACAAAAAAACTTTGCTGTCAAGTCACATATCATGACAATTGACCATATGATTATCATACTAATGTAAAGTGCTATTGTGCAAAAAAGTGCTATAAGTGAATGAATAAACTGCTTAAATGGTAAAATAGGGGATCCCAGCCGGGAACCCTAATCGGAGAAAGAACCAGCGTTGTATATATACAGTTCTTATATAATCTTGCTTATCGGCCAGGATTTTACGTCAGGGCTAAAGTGACTAGTGCATAGCAGCTAACAGTGTGCAAATTCAGCTTTGAAAATATATATATAGATATATATATAGATGTATATATATATATATATATATATATATATATATATATATATATAGATATATAGATATATAGATATATATATATATAGATATATTATGCCGCCTAGGCGTTCTGATGCCCTTACTCAATTTTAACTAACTTTTGTCAATGTTTTGTCGAAGTGTTTTGAGTTTATTTTCCTCCTGTGTGGTAGGCATGTCATCCAAGAAGGCCGGCTTCAAGACCTGCGGCACCGGTTATGCTTGAGCTCGGTGACGAAACCGCACCTTATATTCCTCTGATGTCTCGAGCGCGACCATGACAGCAAGGCTCACTCTGATTGCTGCACCATGCACCTGAAGTCCTTGAGGGAGCGATCCCTCAAGCTCCTAGTGGCTCCATGTGCAACGCTGTAATGATCCAGATTCCGGTCTAGAGGAATGAAGCGACCTGGTACCGGGGATCTCCTTGCCTTGTAGCCGGGTGTATGCATTGTCAGAGCCAGAAGAAGAACACTTGAAGGAGTACATCGATGAGATGTTGAGACTTGGGTTCATTCGTCCATCTTCCTCCCCTGTGTCATCTGCTATTTTCTTCATTCCTAAGAAGGAAGGGACCCTCAGGGCATGTGTGGATTATAGGATTTTGAATGCGGTCACAGTTAAGAATAGGTACCCTCTTCCACTCATCTCTGTGTTGTTAGATCAGCTCCGCAGGGCTACCGTATTTACAAAATTGGATTTGCGGGGAGCCTACCACCTAATAAGGATGAGACCCGGGGATGAGTGGAAGACGGCTTTTAGGACCAAGTATGGTCTGTATGAGTATACTGTAATGCCGTTCGGCTTATGTAATGCGCCGGCGGCATTCCAGTTCTTCATTAATGAGCTGCTTGGTGAATATCTGGACCGCACAGTTATTGTCTATCTAGACGATATTCTTGTGTTTTCTGAAACACGGGCAGAGCATACAGATCATGTACTTCAGGTATTGCGGACACTCCGGGAGCACCATCTTTATGCCAAACTAGAGAAATGCCAGTTTGACACCCAAGAGGTAGAGTTTCTTGGTTTCATTATTTCAGCAGAGGGGATACGAATGGATCCAGGGAAGATTCAGGCCATTGTGACCTGGCCTGTGCCTACCTCTGTGAAACAAATCCAGGTGCTCCTGGGTTTCGCCAACTTTTATCGGCGATTTATTACACATTTTTCTGAGGTAGTTTCACCAATGACTCGTCTGTTGAGGAAGGGTGTTCCTTTTGAGTGGACCAGTGAGACTCAGAAAGCTTTTCGGTCTTTATTGGAGCACTTCACTTCAGCCCCTGTATTGGTGCACCTTGATCCTGCCCTGCCGTTCTTTGTAGAAACCGATGCATCCATGTGTGCTGTGGGTGGGGTGTTATCTCAGCGTGACAAATCCACCGGTCATATGCATCCAATCGCCTTTTTCTCAAAGACATTATTGCCCGCCTACCTGAATTATACAGTGGCCGAACGAGAATTGTTAGCTGTAAAATTGGCATTCGAGGAATGGCGACACTATTTGTGGGGTGCCAGACACGTTATCACCATCTATACAGACCACAAAAACCTTGAATTCTTCCGTTCCGCTAGGGCATTGACACCTCGTCAGATGCGGTGGGTGTTATTCTTCAATGAATACGATTTTGTCATCACCTACAGGCCAGCGGCCCAACAGGTTAAATCCGATGCCCTTTCTCGGATACATGGTGAACCCAAAGGAGAAGAACCTGTGACGGAGGACAGGGCCATGATAGAGAGTAAGCGGATAGTGGGGGCCATAGGTATGGATGATTTTCCTGGTTTGGTGAAAGAGCGATTGAAGCTTTTTGATCCAGCTCCTTTGTTATCTGTGCCCGAGGTAAGAGTGAAAGAAGGGTTGTTGTATCATGGGGACAGGATGGTAATCCCTCCTTCTTTAAGGGATGAGGTGTTGGAGTGGTGCCATTCATCTGCACTGGTGGCACATCCTGGGATGAAAAAGACAAGAGAACTGTGTGAGCGGTGGTTTTGGTGGGACTCCATGATAAATGACATTCAGGGATATGTTAAATCATGCCCTGTATGTGCCATCAACAAGCCATCGTACTGTAAGCCCGCAGGGCTTCTGTGCCCTTTGGAGGTACCGCCATCCCCGTGGCATACTATAAGTATGGATTTTGTAACTGAATTGCCATTGGTTTCTGGATATACGGCTATATTGGTGGTGGTGGATTTATTCACCAAAATGGCACATTTCATACCACTCCGCAAAATCCCTACAGCAAAAGAAATGTCGGAGGTTTTTATGTCTTCAGTAGTACGTTTACATGGGTTGCCAGAGGTGATTATATCTGATCGGGGGGCACAATTTGTGTCCCATTTTTGGTCCAAACTATGTCTGGTCCTGAAGACAGAGATATGTTTGTCCTCGGCATACCATCCTCAGTCTGATGGACAGACTGAGCGAACAAATCAGACAATGGAACAGTACCTGAGATGTCTGATTACCTCCTTGTCATGTGATTGGGTGACGGCTCTGCCCATTGCTGAGTTTGCATATAACAACAGCTTACACTCTGCTTTGGGCATGACCCCCTTCTATTGTTCACTTGGATACCACCCTAGGGCGGTAGCCATTCAGCCCACGGGACGCATGCCAGCCATTGATGGGATTTGTAGGCAATTGAGTGACATCTGGGGCTTGGCCCGGGAGAGTCTGGTGGAGGCCAAGGCTGCTATGAAGGCACAAGCGGATAAACATCGGGCCCCAGCTCCCCCATATAAGGTGGGCGATTTGGTGTGGTTGGCCTCTCGCAACCTGAAGTTGCAAGGGTCCCGTAAATTGCAACCCAGGTACGTAGGTCCCTTTCCAATAGTCCAGGTCATTAACCCGGTTGCAATGAAGCTTGAGTTGTCACAGGACTATGGGGTACACCCTGTGTTTCATGCTTCATTGTTGAAACCTTACATACCTTCTGCACAGGAGTTGCCTCCACCACCTCCATTGTCAATTGATGGTAAGGAGGAGTTTGAGGTATATGCCATCTGCGACTCTAAACGGATTAAGGGTCGTCTCTTTTACTTGATTGACTGGAAGGGATATAAACAGGAGGACAGGACTTGGGAGCCAGCTGGGGGGGTTCATGCCCCTCGACTGGTCCGATTGTTCCATAGACAGCATCCCTTGAAGCCCCGTCCCGTGGGGAGGGTCGTAGGGGGGGGGTACTGTTAGGAAACGGCAGTTAGTCCTGTTTCTGTGACCATGGGCCACCATCACATGACCTGGGCTATGGGTATATAATTGTGTCCTACCTCTTTTTCATTGCTCGATATTGCCATTGTTGTGGCCTTGGTATCCTCCTTCGTTTCCTGTGCCTTGCTGGGGAGTTTCCATTGCCCTTCTGCTCCTTTTTGTCTCCCACGGGCTCGTGGGGGATTTCTGTTCGTTTTGTTGCCTTGTCCTTCCCCGTTGTGGTAGAGAGTGAGTTTAGTTTCCCTTTCCCGGTTTTTGTGCCATTTCCCTTTTTTCTGTCCCCTCCCTTGTGGTTGCCAGCATTTGTGTGATTTATTTTTGGTGTGAGCGGGGGCTCCCGTTCTCACCTTTTGTCTTGTGCCGGCAGCGCGGTGTCTAACGCGCTGTTTGTTTACATCTGGCATCTTCTCGTAAGCGATTATCAAAATGGATAGGACACTTGTTACCACTTATACCAAGAGAAATATTGTGAAACCCTCATAAACGATGTGTATAACGAGAAGCGGTATATCTTGTTCTCCGCCCCACACAAACGTTATGGCAGCAATCATCGGGTTTGACAAAATTGTGTATTGCCTAGCCTCGCCAGAGGCTTTCTCTGGTTTTTTCGTGGCAGTCTCCAGAGATAAAAATTCGAATAACCCCAACAGAAAAAGGCACAAAAAAGGGTAAAATAGTTTCCAGCCGATTAAGACACTCTTTTTTATTAGTATCGTTGGACAACTAGTTTTAAAAAGGTTGGTATGCTCACTGGAAAATTAGGAATCCATAGCATATATTAGTATTGACGTTTTGTTGGGGTTATTCGAATTTTTATCTCTGGAGACTGCCACGAAAAAACCAGAGAAAGCCTCTGGCGAGGCTAGGCAATACACAATTTTGTCAAACCCGATGATTGCTGCCATAACGTTTGTGTGGGGCGGAGAACAAGATATACCGCTTCTCGTTATACACATCGTTTATGAGGGTTTCACAATATTTCTCTTGGTATAAGTGGTAACAAGTGTCCTATCCATTTTGATAATCTCTACTGAGTTCCGGGGAACAGATAGGACAATCTTTCCTCGTCCCTCTATTTGATGTATTCATCTTCTCGTAAGCGCCTGTCTACATCGTTAGGCGCGCGGAAGTGACGTTTCGGGTCATTCCGCTACTATCATTGATTATACAAACGCTGGCGTGTTGGAAGGAGAGTCGCTAGTCTCTTTCTTATCCCTTGCCCTATGTTTCTTATTTAAGGGTTTTTTTTATTGAAGCTGGTGTTAGCGGAACCCATTTCCAGCTTTTCTTTTTTCCCCTTTTACGGTGCTTAGCTTTGCACCTTCAGTGAATTCAGGACACTGTGTTCTTTGTGCCCCTGACTGGGTTTTATCTCCTTGGAGTACCATTATTCATAATTTTGGAGATACCAGTCCCTACACGAAGCCAAGCCTGCGCTTACCACTGGTAAGAAGGGGGTGTATGTTTTGGTGTTTTGGTGGTACATGGTCATGGATATAGAGGCTATATTGTGTTATGTATATTGAGAGATTGCTTTTCCCTTGTTGACTCCAGGTGCAGAGGCGTGAAGGAGGGAGCCGTGTCCTGACGTTTTACAGGGTGGGAGACTTGGTGTCTCGTGTTATACCACCCTCTTTTCGGGTTCACTGGAATACTCACTGTATCATCCATTTGTGGGCTTTCGGTGGACAAGAGAAGGGGACTGGTGCATGCTACGCTCCTGCAGTGCTTGGGCTGAGCAGGGTCCAACATTCCTCCTGTGTGGTAGGCATGTCATCCAAGAAGGCCGGCTTCAAGATCTGCGGCACCGGTTATGCTTGAGCTCGGTGACGAAACCGCACCTTATATTCCTCTGATGTCTCGAGCGCGACCATGACAGCAAGGCTCACTCTGATTGCTGCACCATGCACCTGAAGTCCTTGTGGGAGCGATCCCTCAAGCTCCTAGTGGCTCCATGTGCAACACTGTAATGATCCAGATTCCGGTCTAGAGGAATGAAGCGATCCTGGAGTCGGAGAAGCTCGTCACACTTGAAGTCGTTGGGTTATTTGGGTAAGTCCCGCCACAAGGAGAAGTCAAAGTGTGCTTCGACTTCACTTCGTCCATTGGGCGATGAGACAAGGGAGTGTCACTCTAGGCCTCGCTCTGTGGTCGAGCCAGCGCCTCGGCCGGCTCTGCACCTCACAGAGTTTCTGGGAGCCAGGGCAACCCTGCCCAGTTGAGAGGATTTTATGAGGCTGTGCACCTGATATGGGCGACCCGTTCTGTTCGGCACACCATCTAGTCCCGTGGGTTCGAAAGGGGCCTCTTCTAGATCCACACCCGTGGCTCTTTTGCCAGACGGGCACCAGATATCCACAGATAGATGTGGATTGGCGCCGGTCATGCCAAGTCGACCTTCCTCGTGGCTGGTCCCCAGGCTGATCCTCCCCGCTGCCACACGTCAGCACCATCCCCATTTACTGACTGACACGAAGCCAAAGGGGGTCACCCGATGCAGATTTCAGCATCGACTGAAGCCATGCCTTACTGGCTAGATCCTCAGCCCTATTCGTATGGGCTAGGACTTGGGGAAGAATGAGAGGGGTCGATGAACCCTGTAGAATACCAGCCTATGACTTATTGTTCTGGTGTAAGGATCTGGGTGAAACCAATGGAATGAACACCTCTCCAGATACTGGGATTCTCCCCTTTCAGTGGATATGGAAGGGGGAGCTCCATTCGCAATGGTTGTGCGGAGAGCGGCTGAGGCCCTGGACCTTAGCGTGCCCTCAATGGCAGTCACCACTTATGTCTTGATGGAAGTGCTTTAGCCGTGAGTGTCCCCTTCAGAGCCACTTCTCCCATTTAACGAAGTACTTACTGATGCCCTGCTTGGTACTTAGTTCAACTCCCTCCCAAAACACCGTACCCTGGAGAGGTTGGTGGTTCAAGCCACCACTTCACTTAAATCCTAGCGCATTCCCAACCGCATCGCCAGATCTGAAACCCAAGAGGCTGGACAGTATAGACAAGATAATGATTTCATCCATCAGCCTGGTATTGCAGTCGGTGAACACCACATGCCTTTTGGGCCACAGATGAGTAGGTGCTGCCTACGCTCCCGCAGGAGGCCCGGACCGGGCACTCCCAGGCTGTTGCCAATGGGAGGGATGCAGCTAAGTTCACCATTAGATGTGGACTAGACACCACCGAATCACTAGGCATAGCAGTTTTGTCGACCGTGGTTCTGCGGAGCCACGTCTGGTTGAAGACTACAGGCTTTTCTTGGACAGCCCAGACATCACTCATGGACATGCCCTTTCTTGGCACCTGTCTGTTCGGAGACCAGGCGATTTGGCGCTGGAGTGCTTTGACCCCTCCGCCGCAATTCTGCGCCTGTATGGCACATTCCGATCGCGGGCGTGGTCATGACGGCTCCCGGCCGTCATCAGCACACGCCCACCGTAACTGATGACGACTGGGAGCCGTCATCAGCACTGAAAGGGTTAAGGATAGCCATGTCCTTGGGCCTTTCCTTGGACCCTTGTCGCCCTCAATATACCTTTCACTCATTTCGTGGCCACGGAAGGGGTCTTCAGCTTCGTCCTTACCCATCCAATCACCTTGGCCTGCAAGCTTTTCAGCCTCTGCATGGCTGTAGCTGCAGTACCTAATGGCCCCATGGTTTGAGTAGCCAGTGGTTGGGTCAGGGCACCCCCTCCCCTCCAGCAGCCAAAGCCTCCCAAGCCCTCCTAGTCTGCCTATTTACCATCATGGGCACCCAGAAGGCGGCAGGATTTACCATCATCTGCCCCACTGGCAGTCCATAACATCAGACAGGTGGGTTTTGCAGTTGTCCGAAGGGGCTACTTCCTCCCCTTCGAGACTACTCCTTCCTCTATTTCACCTACTTATGACAGGCTGATGGAGGACCACCTATCCCATCTCTGCCAGGAAGTGCTCTTTTGTCCAGAGTGAGAATGTTGATGCCAGAAGTGGATCATGTTGCTATTTCCGCTACTTTCTGGTGCCAAAAAGGACTGCAGCCTTCTGCTTATCTTTGACCTGCGCGCTCTCAATTTCTTCATCAAGAAGGAGAAGTTCAAAATACTCACTGTTATTCCGGTTCTATCTGCCCCGGACCCAGGAGAATGGATGGTAGCGTTTGACTTGCAGGACGTATATTTCCACAATTGTGCCCACATATGTTACCTGCGGTTCTTGGTGGGTCACAAGCATTTTCAGTTTACTGTGCTTCCCTTTGGCATCACCAGCGCCTCTTGGATGATGGCAGTGGTTTCAGCTCATCTGTGGAGATAAGGGGTGCCAGTCTTCTCCTATCTCTACGACTGGCTGCTGAAGGCAGGCTCACTCCAAGCTGCCATCTCCCACCTCCAAATTACGGCAGACCTCCATTATTCGCTAGGGTTCCCTATCAAAAAAATACATTTGTAGATTTTAAAGCATGGCCAACATGCTAAACCCAGTCCTGACTCCCTCTCAAGTGCTCCCTTTCATCTGAGCTGTTCTGGACATGATGCAGTTTCAGACTTTTCTTCCCAAATAGCGAGTCCAGGATATTCAGGCTATGAATCTGATACAGATTTTTCTTTTATTTCGGTCAGACTGATTCTGAGGCTGCTGGGCCTTTTTGCCCCCTGCATTCTACTGGTGATGCATTCCAGTTGGCATTTGCGGGCTCAGCAGTGGGACCTGAAGTTCCAGTGGTTGCAGCATCAGGGGAATCTTTCCAATATGGTCCAGATCTCAAAGGGAACTGCAAGGGACCTGCAGTGGTGGCTTGTGAACCATGAATGGGTCACCGGCAGACCCCTCGCCCTTTCTCAACCAGACCTGACAGTAGTGGCAGGTGTGTCGCTCCTGGGATGGGACGGCCATCTGGTAGTGGTAGAGATCGGAGGACTCTGGTCTCCAGCAGATTCTGGAATCCACATCAATCTTTTGGAGCTCCAAGCGATCCAATTGGCATTGAAAGACTTTCTACTCTCCATCTGGAGATGGTAGGTGCTAGTGTTCACAGCACTGGTGTAACGAAAATTGAGGGGACCTCCCTGCAAGGCACGTGGAGGTGCGCCCTCCGGGCTCAATCAGGATCTCTGCAGCCGGAGTGCTGTGCTGAGGAGGCCCCCCGGAGCTTGCGGCCTCCCGCACTGCTGGGGCTGCAGGGGCCTGGGTTACATCCCTGGTTCACGGACAACACAATGCCATGTGGGACTGCAACAAACAAGGCACAGTGGGGTCGTGGATCCTTGTCAAGAGATCATGCGACTCTGGACATGTCTGGACCAGCGGGGCATATCCCTGGTGGTATAATATCTGGCGGGCTGTCTGAACGCTAGAGCAGACAAACTGAGCCGCAGATTCAGATGCCTCCCGGATCACAAATGGTATCTCTTCCTAGAGGTGATGTAAGGCCTCTTTCAGAAATGGGGAGAGCCTAGGTTAGATCTGTTTGCCGCTGACGAGAACACGCAATGTTAGCAGTTCTGCGCACTGGAGTTTTCAAGGCAGTTCTCGGAAAGGCTTTTTATCTTGAGTGAAGCTCAGGCCTCCTACACGCCTTTCTGCCCATTCCACTTCTGCCCAAAATTCTCAAGAAGAGCAGGAATGATCAGGCCTAAGTCATCCTTGTGGCTCCAGATTTGGCATGTAGAGTCTGGTATTTCAAGCTCTTGAGCATGGCCACTGATCCTCCATTCAGACTGCCCCATAGGGAGGACATTCTGTCTTTGCAGCAGAGATGGGTTCTCCACGCAAACCTGTCAACCTGTCTGCCTTCTTGAGTTTAGATTAAGCAGCAACAGTTGACAGCTTTCAACCTTCCTCCTGAAGCCTGTAATGTTATATAGGCAGCCAAGTGTCCCTCCACCAAGATGGTTTATGCCTGCTTTAGGGGAAAATGGGTGGTATTTGTATGGAAAGACAGTTCAATCCCCTTTCTGCACCACTTTTTCTGGTGCTCCTATTCATCCTACCCGTTGCCCAGCAGGGCTCTGCTCTGGGCACTCTGAAAGGCTATTTGTCTGTCATTTCAGCTTTTCTGCGGTTGCCTGATCATCCATATCTTTTTATATTCCCTGTTATAAGTAGGTTTATGAAAGGTTAACAACATTTGTTTCCACCTTCTCCTTTTATTATGCCCCAGATGGACCTCAGTCTCGTCTTCACTTTACTTATGTGCGCTCTCTTTGTGCCACTGCACAATGCTTTCCTGGTGGCAGTAACATCTGCCAGGAGGGTCAGTGAGCTTCAGGCCTTGTCATCCAAGCTTCCTTATCTGAACATCTACCCAGACAAACTGATGCTTCGTATGAGAGCGTCATTTCTCCCGAAAGCGGTCACTCCATTTCACGTAGGCCAATCCATCACTCTACCTACTTTTCACGCCACACCTCATCCCTCCAAGGAAGAGGAGAGACTTCACCACCTGGACCAAAATGATCGTTCTACCTTGAGCAAATGGAGGATTCCAGGTGGATGATCAACTCTTCATGTGGCATGTGGGAGCGAAGAAAGAATGGACCATATAGAAGTAGACCATCTTATGATGGATTGTTCTTGGTATCAAAATCTGCTACGCATTGGCTAAGAAGCAACCCTCTAAGGGTTTGCATGCTCAATATGCCAGAGCTAAAGCTGCAACCACTGCATTAGCACACAGAGTTCCTGTCCTGGACTTCTGCCAGGCAGCGACATGAGCTTCCTTGCACACGTTTACGAAGCACTACTGACTGGACAGTAGGTCCTTCGGAATGGACATTTTGCCTGTTCGGTCCTGCAGGACTTTGTCTTGTGAAATTGGTCACAGGTAAGAAATCTGCGGCCAGAAGTCTCTATCAGACGAACAAGTTTTTACCTGCGGTAATGCCTTAGCTGGTAGAGACTCTAACCAGCAGTGGATTCCTTACCAACCCACCCATTCTCCCCGCTCTGCGAATGGATTTCTAGTGACAGGGCTTTCCTCTTTCAGGGCCCTAGTATTCCGCACCAGTGGGCAGTGTACTTCGTGGCTCCATGCTTCTGGTGTGGAAAGTCGGGAAAATTAACTGATGTCAGTGCACTGGAATGGCTCCTATACAGGTACCGCGCACATCACTTTAGAGCCTCTGACGCCATGTGGAACTGAACAACGCCACCTACCAGTGCACAGGGGTACTGTTTAGGAACAATTTCTAGATCCAGTCTGGATAATTCTAAAATAATGAATCTGCTTCTAGATTAAGTCTCTACCAGATAAGGCGTTACCAAAGTTAATTATGTTGTTAATTTATTTTCTGAGCTTCTTCTTTTTGGCAGTGTTTTGAAAGGTACCTACTGGACTCCATGTTTCAAATTGAAATGCAGGGGCTCAGGAAGTTTTTTTTGCCCAAACTTTAATTTGCAAATATCATTTTGCAGTCACTGCTGGCGTACTGCTTTTAATCATCAGTTTCCATTAGTTATGAGAACGAGATTCCCAATTTTTATTGAGGCACCTGCTTTTTAGGTGACTCATAAGTGGAGTAGATAAGCCACCATTAATGCAAGCGGTGCAATGTCACTGGAGCTTAGGAGTGTGAGAAGCCCTCTGTACGGACTCTTTTCCAACTCAATCCGGAAAAAGTGGGATCCATTTTCCTTGTATATTAGGGCTGAGAACATTCTTGCTATACCACAGCTTAAATGATCACGAGTATGTATTGTATAGTTCCAATATCATATGTAAGAAGCAGAAGAGCACGTGCTGGCCACTGAGGACAACCCTATCTCCAGCTCTTTAATTGATAGGTTGTCTGTATGGAATCCATATAGCTTTCATCAGAGAAGCCGCTGTATCTCAGACTCCTCTATATGGTTTAAAGGGTGGCCCTAGTTTGCCTGGGTGGTATTGTAAGGTTGCCTTTACTTTTATTGGACATTGCATACCTTCAATTTGATCTGCTTGAAAAGAGGTGAAGAATTGTTGCACAATGGTGTTTTAGCAGCAAACCAAATCCAGTGTGTCCATTTGTAATTTGTAAACCGTATCTATATTTCTAATATTCCCTTTCTTCGCGGTCTTGTCTAGGAATGTATGCCTGCAAAGGAGCCCAAAACAGCCCTTGCCTTGTCTATGTCAGCTTCAACCACAAGATATACGTCTACTGGGATGTCCAGCTTGAGAGGATGGAATCCACAAATTTAGTGAAGGTTTTGGAAACTAACCAAGAGTTTGTCGATATTATCCATCAGCTAGGCCTGGGTGAGTCTTCTGCTACAAGTAATTCATGTTAATTTTTAGATGGAAGTTTAAGGATCGACCCTGGTTAGACTCGAGGCGTGTTAGAACTTACATCCTTGACGTTGTATTCCCCCAAGCCCCTTCTGTTTCCTGAATTTGTTTTTGTTGGCTTTAGGACAGGCATTTTACTATTGCTAACCAGAGCTAATGTGATTGTGGTCTTTCTTTCAAACATGGTAAAATTGAACAATACCTAATTAGCACATTTAAGTTACCTCTAAGTCCCTAGTAAATGTTGCTACCAGTATCCCGGACCTGTACATTATATGCTACTATTGGGCAGCAGCAATTGTGCCACCCACTAAAGAAGCACTGTAAACCATGTCTCAGACTTGGCACTGCATACTCTGTGGGTAGTTTTAAACTGACATCTCAACCTGGCAAAATAAACCTTTCTTTTTAATAGTTATACGTTACCCCTAATCAGACCCCCCAGGATATTGCAGAAAAAAATGGTAAATTTAGTGGCACAAAAACGGGAGTTAGTGGTGCCAAAATAGAAATTTTGTGGCATTTTAGTGGCAAATTATTTTAGTAAAAAAAATATATATAATGTTAGGTTGCCCATAGCTGGTGCTGTGGCATGCCCACGGGCAGCGGCCCGAATTCTTTATATTATTTTTTAAGTATTGCCCCCAGCTGGTCCCGCCGCATGGCCACAGATGGCGGGTCCGAATTCTTTAATTTTTTTATTTTTTTTAATAGTGCCCCAGCAAGTCCCGCCTCATGGCTTGGCCAAATTCTTTTTTTGAAAAAAAAAAAGATATTATGCCCATCGGGACCCGCCTCATGCCTCAATTCTTTTTTTCTTTGGGATAAAACACATTTGTTGCCCCCAGGGCCTGCTACATTGTGCTCCTCCCACAAACCCACAGGGATCACACCATCCACTTTCTGCCTGTGGATGGTGGGAGTGCTGAGGGAAGGGGTAGAGCTGCAGAGAAACTGCATATCTTGCCGGGCCATGACAAAACTTAAATGCTATTTGGAGTCCCAGTCCGAGCAGCAGCAGTGTTATTCTCTTTTTCTGCTTCAGTCTTCTTTCTGTCCTTTCGTCTTCTCTCTTCCTTCTTGCCTTCTGTCTTTTTCTGGTCTTCATCTGTCTTCAGCTCCAGATACCTCCAGGAATGGGGATGCAACACAGCAGGTGAGTAAACAAACGCCTCGCCTGCACGCTACACTCTGACCCCTTTCTTTTGTTGGGCACAGAAGTAATCGCTGGGCCAATAAAATTAATTTTGCACACACTTTTGTATAAAGCGCAAACTTTTTACAAAATGGCAGATTTCGTGTTTATTTTGCAAATCACTAACTCCGGGAAGATCTGCTTAATGTAGGCCCTAAAGGCTCATAGGGCAGGATGCATTGTACTAAAAAAAGTGGACATGTGTTGTTATGTTAGAGATGTCCTGACAATGAAAAGTTCCTAAAGTTGTTTTTTTACTGTTGTAAAACCTATCTTTTGCGTTGACTAACACTGGCGTACCTTATTGCATTTAACCTAGATTGGGAGCAGATAGAGGTATGCTGTTTACAATCAAACTCATTTTAGTTTAAAATCATCTTGAATGGTGAAGTCGGATTTTAAATTGCAATTTTGAAAATACGACTTTTAGAAAGTTAAAAGAACAGATAATGAATGGAATGTTTCACAACTCATATATTTGCCCCCAGTTACAGATCTGGGTTAAATCCATTGTGTTTTTGCTTGCCACACCATTCCAGTTTAGACCCAGACAAATGCAAATCAGTTGTGACCCTGCTCCCCATGGAAACAGTTCAGCCCGAACTACCAAGCCATTTCCTCCCTGGACAAAAAACAAGCATCATGGGATTGGGTTTGGGGTATAACCCCATATCAGCCAGACTAGCTTGAATCTGGTGGCATTGCGAGCACAGGACCCATGTCTGGGCATACCCTTCCCACTTAGAGCTACAAATGCAAAAAGAACAGATGATGGACGGAATGCTAAACAAATCATACATTCTCCTCCAGTCACAGAACTGGGTTAAATCCTTGTTTTTTTGCTCGCCACGCCATTCCAGTTTGGACCTAGCCATATGCAAATCAGTCTTGACCCTGCTTCTCATAGGAAAAGTCCAGTCCGAACTTTCAGGCCAGGTCCTGGCATCGGTTTTTAGAAAGTTGTCATTTTCTTGCCCTAAGCATTGGTGCCTCATGCGAGAATCCTGGGTTACATGACAGTGAGACAAAGGGGGCTTTGGTGTGAACAGGATGTGCCATCATGACAGGATGATTGGGGAGGGGCTGTCTCCAGCCCCACTTAAATGTCAAAGGGCTTTGGCTGTGCATGGCGGGGGTTGGCCGCAGGGCATGGCCTACAGCCAGACCCTGTGGCCAACATCCCGTAGTCACCAAACTCCGTGCCACGCACAGCCTTTTTTGTTTGTGCGTGGCAGGGGTTGGTCGCAAGGCCAACCCCTGTGGTCATCTAACCCGCTCCATGCACAACCTTCGCCGTGCCTCGAAGTGAGTCTGCTGAAAGGTCTGCAGGAAACCCCCCCCCTTCTCCGCACAGGCACCCACGTCTTTGGCCGTGCTCGGTGTCCAGTTGGCCACAGAGCCCGGCCTTACCCTTGAATGTAAGCAACCCGGGAAGGGGGCATTCAGGCCCCTCCCTGGGCCAATTGCGGCCACTGGGACCCCATCTCCCGGGGCCCAGCCAATTAGTGCAAGGAGAGGGGGCTGCATGCACCTCCTACGGGCTGATTTCAGCCCCAGGGACCCCAGGTACGAACTCAATTACTGCAAAGGTAGGGGGCTGCATGACGCCCCTCCTCGGGCCAGATTTGGCCACAGGGACCTCATCCCCAGGGTTCAGGCACTTCAGGCTGGGTGCCCTGGTCTCACCCAGGGCGCACTGTTGGAGGTTGCAGGGGTGAGCTGGAAAGCGCCCACAGTCCCTACTGGCTCCCCTCCTCCAGTGGGAGCCAGCATTGCTCCCACACACAGGAAGCAGCAGAAAATGCTGCTCCCTGCATGGGGAAGAAATTTTTTAATCTGCCATATTTGATGTAATTCCATTCAGCAGCTCGGGCTGTAGTCGTGTTCTAAATCCTTATGGGGATAATGTGTTTTTGGCCCCCATTTTTCTCAGCCCCCACTTGGCGAATCACCCCAAAACATTTTAGACAGCAGCTGAAGTGAGTGCCAAACTAGTTTTCAAACTTTCGTTAAGATTCGTCAAACACGCCAAAGTTATTAGCAAAACAAAAGAGATCTTCAGGTGTGTCATTTATCGAAGAAAAGACCCTCGACAGCGGACTCGCCGTCGAGAAAAGGATTGTCGTCGAAGATTGGAGATCCTCCGCCATCGTCAACTAGGCGACGATCGGCGTCGAGAGGCAAGACCCCGGTGACGATCGGCATCGAGGAGCAGAGACCCTCTGCCGTCGTCAACCCGGCGACGATCGGCGTTGAGGAGCAGAGACCCTCCGCTGTCGTCAACCCGGCGATGATCGGCATCGAGGAGCAGGGACCCTCCGCCATCATCTTGACGACGATCGGCGTCGAGGTGCAGAGACCCTCCGTCGGCGTCGGCAAGACGTTCGGCGTTGAGGGCAGGCTCTTTTCTGTCCGCGCAGTCCCATCAGCGATTGACGTCAAGAACAAGGACCCCTCCCCCGTCGTCTACTCTGTGACGATCGGCGTCGAGGATGAGATCTCCCTCAGCGCCTCGGCTGCGTTCGGCGGCGAGAAAAACCCCTCTGCCGTTGTCTCGCAGACCTTCGACGTCAAGAGTAGATACAGCTCCACCGTCTCGTAGAAGACACTTGGCGTCGAGAGAGAGAAATCCTCCTTCGTCGGCCTCTCATCGCCGGTCGACGTCGAGACAGCACTCACCTGCTTCTCATCGGCACCAGTCGCTGTCGAGACGGCGTTCGATGCCGAGCAGACGGCAGGAGCCTAGATCGGCGTCTGGAGTGCGTGCAGGTTCGACGATGAGAGCACGTTCGACGTCGAAACAGGCCTCCGTGAGGTCTGGGGATGGATCAGTGGTCCTGGTGACGGAGTCAGCCTCACGCCATTCGTCCTCTCATTCTTCCAGGAGGGCTTCTGCAAGATCTGCCACTCCGGAACCTGCTACCCACGTCCGCAAGTCCCCTTCAAGACCTCCTGCTGCAGTTCAGTTGTCCCCAAGATCGCAGCTGCCCTTAGCTCAATGGCAGGACACTGGGGCAACAAGGCGAATGCAGGAGTATGCCAGTTCTGTGCATAGGTCTCCTCTTCAGAGACTGGTAGACGAAGTGGACAGAGTGAGCTCTCCTAGACGCAGGCATGAGAGGTCTCCGGAGAGAAGGCACTACAGATTGCGTTCTCCGAGACGTGAGGAACGCACAGTCAGACGAGAAGGGAGGCGTAGTGCACACTGACGAAGTAGGAGAACACCATCTACTTCCTCTTCCCGGTCCTCCAGGAGGGATTACTCCCCCACACTATCGGACAGCCCGATTTTCAGGGTCTCTCCCATAGATGACATTAACACCTACCATGAGGTTCTGCAGAGAGGTGCGCAGAAACTCAATATTGAGATGTCTGTGCTGCAAGTCACGGCAATAGTGATTTTCGAGACCCTCCATCAGAAGACAGCATCTCGACCTCTGCTTCCATTGGTTCCTGGGATCCTTGACCCAGTCATTGACACTTTTTTAACTCCAGCAACCGTTAAAGCGGTGCCGGCTCTTAAATATAAGCCGGCTACCTCAGATCCGGTCTTTGTCAAAACGGATCCTCCTGCAGACTCTGTCATTGTGGTGGCAGTGAAGAAGACGCATGCTGTTTCGGCCACTTCTTCAGTTCCACCAGACAAAGAGAGCATGTCCGAGGACTCGTGGGGTCGCAGGGCCTGCACTTCTGCTGCTGCATCCCTTAAAGTCTCCAGCGTGGCTGCGTTGCTTGGCAAGTATGACAGAGCTCTCTAGGACTCTTTGGAGTGTTTCAAAACCAAGCTCCCAAAGAAAGACCAAAAGGATTTCGCTGAAATAGTCACGGAGGGATCTTTGGTGGCTAACCAAATGATAAGCACAGCGGCAGATGGTGCGGTGCTATCAGCGCACTCCTACGCGCATGGAGTATGCGCCAGGAGATCGTCCTGGTTGCGATTGACCGGACTGAAGCCAGATGCACAGCAAAGAATCCTGAACCCCCCGTTCTCTGGCTCTTATCTCTTCGGCACGCACGCTGACGGAGAGAAGAATAGGATGAAAACCGAGTTGGACACTGTCAAGGCAGTTGGGTTGGAGAAGAAGAAGGAATTTAAGCGCCGCTACAAATCCAACCAGAGCAAGGGGCCTCAACAGAGGGTTCAAACCCCTCAGTGGTCCCAGAGCAAGAACCAGGGGAAGACCCAGTTTCGAGGAGGAAAGTCCAACAGAGGTAGAGGTGGTCACCAACAGCAGTCCTCTACCACGTAGAGAGGAGGAGAGTCATGAACAGTGGCTTCCTCCGCCGCCATTGCCCACTCCAGTGGGAGGAAGTGCTTCTCAACATCTAGCAGAGTGGGCCAGCATCACAGGAGATCGCTGGGTGCTGAATATACTACGCAATGGATATGCGCTACGTTTCCGTGCGCTTCCTAAGGACATTCCGCCAAAATAGTCTCGTCCTCATCAGTTAAAGCTGCTTCGAAAGAGGTGAGAGCTCTTCTCCGAAAGCAAGCGATAGAGGAGGTTCCGCCCTCCCAAAGAAGAAGAGGAGTTTACTCCACATACTTTCCTGTCCCCAAAAAAGATCAGGAGGACAAGTTTCGACCAATCCTGGACCTTCGACTTCTGAACAAGGTCATAGTGAAGGAGAAGTTTCGCATGTTGGCCCTTCACCAAATATGTCCACATCTACAAGTAGGGGATTGGATGTGTTCGGTGGACCTCCAAGATGCGTACTTCCACATCTCCATTGCAAAACGTCATCGGAGTACCTGCGGTTTGTGGTCGGCCACAAACATTATCAATGCAAGGTCCTGCCCTTTGGTCTGAAGTTGGCTCCGCGAGTCTTCACCAAATACATGGCAGTGGTGGCAGCCTTTTTTCACAGAAAAGGTATCTTCGTCTATCCATACTTGGACGACTGGCTGCTGAAAGGTCCATCCCCACTGCAAGTGAGGCACTACTTCCAGTTCTGTCTGCAACAGCTGCTTGACCTCGGGCTGCATGTCAACATGGAGAAGTCAGTGCAGCAACCCACCTAGTCCATCCACTACCTCGACTCCGTTCTGGACACACGTGTGGGAAGAGCGTATCCCTCGGAGGAGAGACTGTCTTCCATGAGACAGAGGTCCAGGCTTCTGCTCCAGGTGCAGAATCCAACAGTCCGGCAGGTGGCATCCCTGCTAGGATCAGTGGCATCCTGCATCTTTCTCATTCCCAACGCCAGGCTGAGGATGCGTCCTTTGAAGCAGTCTTTGGATGACCAGTGGGATCAGTCAACAGGTCGCTGGGAAGCTCAGATCTCTCACTCCAAGGTGGCGAGACCCTCCCTCTCATGGTGGACTCCGCAACGGAATCTGATGGTGGTAGTCTCTTTTCACCAGCCACTACCAGTACAATCGGTGGTGATAGGCGCGTCTCTACAAGGCTGGGAGGCACACGTGGGGTGCCTTCAGATACAAGGACGGTGGTCGGTAAAAGAACAGACCTACCACATCAGTATGCTGGAGCTACGAGCAGTCCATCTGGCTCTAAAGGCTTTCCTGCCGGCAATCGAGTCCGATTCGGTCCTGGTCCAGACCGACAACACGACGACCATGTTCTACCTGAACAAGCATGGAACTCGGTCGCGTCCTCTCTCCCTGGAGTCACAAGCGATCTGGCACTGGCTGCTCGCCCGGAACCTCTCGGTGGTGGCGGTGCATCTTCCAGGAGAGCTAAATGTCAAGGCAGACGCACTCAGCAGGCACTTCGAAGATCAGACAGAGTGGGTGCTACACAACGAGGTGGTGGCGGATCTTTTCCATCGTTGGGGTCGTCCGGAAATAGATTTATTCGCGGACAAAGAAAACACGAAATGTCACGCCTTCGCGTCCAGATTCCACCGTCCAGGGACAAGGGGAAATGCTCTTTTGATGGACAGGTCAGGGACATTTGCCTACACCTTTCCTCCTCTGCCCCTGATCACGAAGGTGGTGTGCAAGCTACTCAGATCCAGCATGACCATGATTCTGATAGCTCCAGACTGGCCACGGCAGTGGTGGTACCTGGACCTTCTTCATCTGTCGGTACTTCCACACAGGAGACTACCTTGCAGGCCGGACCTGCTGACCAAGATGGGAGGGAGGATTTTTCATCCCAACCTTCCATCACTGAACTTGACAGCAGGGCTCCTGAGGTCCTGCAATACGGACATTTAAAACTGCCTCCTATTTGCATGCATATTTTGAAAGAAGCAAAAAGATCCTCCACAAGAACGTCTTACGCGTTTAAGTGGAAGAGTCTTTTTCTGTGGTGTACTCTTCTATGCACAGCTGCAGTGAGTAGCTTCATGCGAATAAAAGATTGGAAATCTACTTCTTCGTGGAGTGACGTCTCTGAAGTATTGGGGCACCTGGAGGGATGGTGTATGCGGCGCCTCAGCCGCGAGAGATGAACCACCCGCTTTGGAATGTGAATGCGGGGCTGCTGGCTGCCATCTGACAGTCTGAATGCAGCACTAGGAAGCTGCAATTAGAAGCTAATCACTGCATCTGTAGCCCACCGGAGGGCAGTAGTAAATATAGGCAAAAAGAACTGAGTTCAAGTAACGAACCCCACTGAAGGGAAAAAGCAAAACTACAGCTACCAGCATGCAACTCACCAGTGAGTGCATGCGATTTGGATAAATATGGCTGCAGATCCTCGCCACTCGATGTTTGCCACCCTATGAAAAAGCAGCGTGAGCTGCGAAACTCGTCAAGACTCTTCTATGCACAGCTGCCGTGAGTAGCTTCATGGGAATAAAAGATTGGATATCTACTTCTTCGTGGAGTGACGTCTCTGAAGTATCGGGGCATTTAGAGGGATATATATATATATGTGTATATATATATACGGTTATATATATGTGAGGCACATATAAATAGTGTTTCCGGGGTCCCGCGCATGGGCGGGAATATTCTAATTCTTATGACTTTGATGAGGATACCTCTGTAAGAGAACTAGGATTACAGGTAAGTAACTAATCCTAATGTAACTGATATGTATGCATAGCGTAGTATAATAGATGCTCAGTTGCACTATACGGAAACTGCATGGAATATTGTGACACCTGAAACCGTCAGTTACCAATAGATCTCAGGTTATGTACCTTTTATTATCCCTATAGGGTGCGGGCTCAATCATATTACGAGTATTACATGTATTTTTCTCTGTGAATGCAGATGTTGGTGCCTATGACCTCTAACTTAATGTTGAGTTCGCAGAAAAATAAACAACAGCAATAAAGTGAATGCATGTGCAAGGAGAAAATAGGGGGGATTTCTGGGCTTTTTCAATATATACATTTTTAAATGCAGCGTGTGTTGATCTCACACTAATTTCAAAACAGAGCCCTATTTTTGTCATAAACCCATGATCCTCCCATTTAAAATTGTGATAGTGTGTTTAAAAGAAAGTTGCTGATAATTAGCCTGATGTAGGTCCATATATTATACTCCTATGTGGGTTGCTAACTCCTCCCCGCTGTTAAGTCCATTCAGGTTTTTGATATTGAGCCCGATAATGTATTTGGACTCCAAAATGCGGAGTGCTCTCTCCCGGTCTCCACCCCTGGGATGAGGAAGTATACTATCTTTCCCATAAAATGTTAGGAGATTGCTGTCACTGCTGTGCTTCTCAGCAAAATGTTGTGCTGTCGGATAGGTGCTATCCCTATTAGAGATGTGCAGCAGGATCCGCACTTTTAATTGCAGTTTTCTACTACCTACATATTTGTACTGACAGGGACACTCTAAGACATAGATTACATAGTCACTAGAACATGTAACAAATTTGTTGATCCTCCTTTCCTCATTTAGGTTGATCTTGTAGGTTTTTTGGCTCTTATTATTCCTACATGCTTTGTAGTTACTGCATGTAACGAATCCTTTGGCAGTTTTTAATCAGTAACCTACTTGTCCATCTTGTTGGCAACTGTAGAACAAATGCTCCTTCAAAGACCTCGATTTTTTTATATGTTATTTTAGGGGCCTGCCTATGTGTTTGCCTATGATCGGGTCAGAATTTTAAAAGATTCCAACTGGCTTTCATTAATACTCTTCATCTTTGCGAGCCTCCACTGTAGGTGGTGATCATTCTGGGAGCATCATTGTTCATCTTATTGTCTTTAAGGTTAGGTTTGAAGAGAAGATCGTTTTGTGTTTTTCCTCCAATCTTTGTTTTATCTGTTTCTAGTCTTTTGTTGCTATATCCTCTCTGTTTGAAGCGTTTTACTATCACTTCCTGTTCTTGTAGGTAGCTCTCATGTGTACTGCAATTGCGGCGGGCTCGTAAGAGCTCCCCATGTGGTATACTTTGTATTAGTGTTGTGGGATGGTTACTGGCCACGTGCAAAATGGTATTCCCTGCACTTTCTTTTCTAAATAAGCGGGTGGTAATTTTGTTATCCATCACTTGCATTGCCATATCGAGGAATTCGCAATAATCTCTGCTTATTTTGTGTGTGAAGCTCAAATTCAAGCTATTCAGTCCTAATTTCTGAATGAATTCCTCTGCCAGGTCTATTGGTTCATCCCAAGTCAGGAACAAGTCGTCTATGTACCTGATCCAGATTGGGATGTGTTCAGGTCATTAGAGCTTGTTGTTCTTCCCAGCAGCCCAGAAATAAGTTAACTAGGCTTGGGGTGAAACAAGTGCCCATTGCTGTACCAGATATCTGGCGATAAAGAGTCTTTTCAAAGAGAAAGCTGTTTTGCTCAAGGTAATAGGTCATCATTTCTTCCAACATCTCATTATGATCTTTCAATGAGATGTGTCTACTCCTCAGATATTGCATGCATGCTTCTACTCCCTGTTTTTGATTGATACATGTATACAGAGAGCATACATCTAATGATACTAGAAGGTATGTGGGTTCCCATTGAATCACACTGTCGAGTCCTGGGATCGCCCAGGACTGTGAGATGCTCTGCCAGGTCCCTAAGGTTTCACTGGTTAATCAAAAATAGAGTGAATTCTAAACTGACTGTGCACTTTGTAATCAGAAAATAAGTAATCCAATGTCAAACATTCATAAATCAAAAACAATTGTATTGAAACACTTCCTGTGCCAAATACAAATCAAACAAAATATTTGAATGCTAGTAACATCTAGTTACAAAAACACTGTGATAAAACACAATATTTTCAAGTTGTGATTTGTTAAGAAAACATTTGATATAACAACAAAGCCCAATGCATTTTTTTTAAAATCCTTCCTCAGGAGTAAAGTTTTAAATGCTTAGTTTTCATGTATTGTATGATTCGCTTCCTTCAGTGGGACACTACAACATAAAACAAACTGAAAAAGAACCATCATTATGGATTGATCATACCACAGCGAAAAAAGTAATTTATCCAATATTGGGGTATCTTTAATAGATTCACATGCCTGAATCATTCCCCGTCGTCGAGGCGGGAGTCCCACTGTAATAATATATACAATAGCAGTGCCTTCGAAAATTATTTGTAGTAGGCTGAAAAGACTATAGGCCCAAAACTTAGCAGCCTATCTACCTCATTATGTAAAAAGGACTGAAAAGTAGTCCCAACCGATCAGCTGACAGCACCCTTTAGAACCTTCCCAACAGAGGCAGTTCTCCTCAGATTTTCACCGCACGTGTGGAAGGGAGTCTCCCTGAGTGCCTACTCAGTTTTTCAACCTTTGTTCTTCAAAATGTCTGAGAAGAAAGCTCTTTTCAAGGCCTGCAGGACCTGTGATAAGAAGAGGGTCCATGTAGATGATCAGCACAAAGACTGCACCTACTGCCTACATCCCTCTCATGTTGTGAAGGATTGTAGGATTTGCCGCACCTTCCCTGCCAAAACCATCAGGGACAGGGAGGCAAGGGTTCTACTTTGGCTCAAATCATCTTCCACAGATGATGAGGACAAGGTTTCAACATCCAGCAAAAGAGCCAGATCATGAGATAGTTCTTCTCCTGAGAGGAAAAAACATCACAAATCCTCTCATGGAGTGTCTGAACCCTCAAGGAGGTTGTCCTCTCCTCCTATGGAATCCCCAGCTTCTCCAGGATCTTCATCAAAAACTGTGAGTAAAGCCCAGACTAAGACTGTCTCTCTGGTGTCTTCTCACACAGTCTCTGTGACTTCTGCCATTTCAAGCTCTGCGGTGACGGTATCTACATCTGCCATTACCTCACCTATTGTTTCAGCTAAGATTTCCTCTAAGAAATCTTCAGGGACTAAGGACGAAAAATCATCGTCGACCATTCCATCGACGACGATACCTTCGCCGACGAAGTCATGACGATAAAAGTCAAGTCGACGGCAAAATCATCGTCGACGAAGAGCCCATCGACTTCCGAAGAGCCTGTCGACGAAGAGTCTGTCGACGACGGCCCGTCAACGACGACGACCCCGTCAATGCCAGCCCCATCGACGATGGACTCGTCGACGAAGAGTCCATCCACAGTACCACCGTCAACGACGACCCCATCGATGACCCCATCGACGACGAGCTCGTCGACGGCGCTTCTGCCAATAAGCCAGCCGCCTTCAGGGCAGCTTGCTAAGACACCTGAATCTTCAAGGAGTTCAGCTATTACCAAAACTCCGCAAACAAGACCCTGGCCTGTTCCACCTCAGGTGTCTCATGTCTCACCTGTGGCCTATACACACTTTCAGCTCAAGACCTATCATAGGCAGGACTACTCTAATATTTCCCCACTGCTGCCATCGCAGATCTTAGAGTCCTATGTGGAAGAAGAGGATTCTGAGGAGGATGATGGAGATAATGAGGGTCCCTTTGGGATTGCTCGCCATCCATCCGAATTACACATAAAATGCCAGGATGAGGAGGACGAAGAGGATATGCAAGAGCACTACTACAAAGAGGAATTGTCTACACCTTTCTATAGACAACCATATAGACCTCCACATTCGGAGGAGACAAGTCATCTACCTCCTTCTTTGATACAGGATCTGCAAGCTATATCGCCAGAGGTTCCCACCGACACCGTCCACGCAATGTGTACCTCCGGTACCAGCTGACGTACCTGCACCTCCTCTACCACACCCTCCAGTGTCACCAAGACACACTGAAGAACCCGCGCCACAAGAGGATACCTCCTCTTCGGATGAAGATGGAAGAGAGGAAGGTGAGCTGCCTCAAGACAACACGCCTACGGATCCATGGGATGATACGTAATACCCATACCTTCACCTCCTTTGCCACAGCCCTCTGATTCTCCGCCGGAGGACATTGGAGGCTTTCATAATATCATGCAAAGGGCTGCTACAAGGTTTGAACTGCCAGTTACCATTGAGCAGTCAGACTGTTTCCTACATGATTTTAAAGAAGGGTATAGAAGGATCAGAAGGGCCATACCCATTATAGACTTTATTTGGCAAGAAGGTCTAAAGATTATAAAGACACCCGCTTCTAGCACTGCAGTCCTTCCTCGTATAGAGAAAAAGTACAGGGCTCCACCAGAAACTCCATCTTGTTAGGTGGGTCACCCTCGTCCGGACTCTGTGATATCTCAAGCCGCTCAACAGAGGTCCAAGAATACGTCCACTCCAATCTCAACGCCGCCGGATAAAGAAGGCAGAAGATTGGACTTAATAGGCAAGAAGTTTTCCATCAACGCTGCATCCTCTATCAAGGCAGCAAATTCTCTTGCGATTCTTGCCCGTTATGACCGACAGATGTGGTCGGAGCTGTCTGAATTCCTGGAGTTGATACCGGAGGACCGTCAACAAGATGCACGTAAGATACTGCTTGAAGGAGAAAGAGCAGCTTCAGAAATAATAGATTGTGCCCTGGACATTGCAAATACTAATTTCCGTCAGTTAGCGGGCACTGCGGTGCTCAGACGCCAAGGTTGGCTTACAGCAACCTCCTTCAGACCTGAGGTTCAAACAAAAATCCTCAATATGGCTTACGATGGGGACTCGCTCTATGTAAGCACAATCAATTGGTACTCTAGAGAGGTTCTTTTAGAGGAGCAAGAGGTCGTGGCTTTTCTTCTAGAGGAAGTTACCATAACCAACAGAACCAGCAATACCAATCACAGTACAAGCAAGTGTATTACCAGTCATCATATCGTCAGTCTACCTCCAATAATTTCTCTCGTCAGGGAGGAAGAAGAAGAGCAAACAATCAAGGATGAGATTCAAACAAGCGTCAATGAGTTTTGCAGGACGCCAGTCCAACATCCTTTCCTCCCTGTGGGCGCGAAGATCTCTGCATTTTACAATCATTGACGGAACATCACATCGGACCGGTGGGTCCTAGAAGAAGTGGAAAAAGGGCACACTCTGGAATTCCTAGAGAAACCACCTACGACTCCACCCAAGGGTCCCCCTCCCCCTCGTCTTCACTTACTGTTCAAGGAGGCCTTAAACATGTTTCACAAGAATGCGATAGAGAAGGTTCCAATCTCGCAGAAGGGAAGAGGATTTTACTCTCGCTTCTTCCTGATAAAGAAGAAATCGGGAGAGTGGCGCCCGATTTTGGATCTGCGCAGGCTCAACAAATTCCTGAAGAAACAGAGTTTTCGCATGGTGACATTGGCAGATGTGCTCAATTGTCTCAACAAAGGCGATTTTATAGCTTCTCTGGACTTGGAAGACGCCTACTTCCATATCCCTATACACCCCAAACATCGCAAATATCTCTGATTCACAGTGGCTGGCGTCCACTTTCAATTCAGGGTGTTTCCATTCGGGCTAAAGTCGGCACCAAGAATATTTACAAAATGCTTGGCCCCAGTTTCTGCAGCGTTGAGGTCCCAGGGAATACAGGTCTTCCCGTACCTCGACGATTGGTTGCTCAAAGGACCATCAAAACAGTTCAAAAGACAAGCGGTCAAAAGCGCCCTGTATCTATTCTCAAGTCTGGGCCTCACTCTAAATGCGAAAAAGTCCCAATTACACCCCCTACAGGTATTAACCTTTCTGGGAGCCTCTATGGACACTCGATAGTGCAAAGCATTTCTGTCTCAGGAGCGTCAGGACAGACTTTGAATACTGGCAAAGCAGATCTCAGCAAAAAAGTCACTTTCTGTCCGGTCGTATGCGTCTCTCCTAGGGATGTGCTCTTCAGCAATCAACCTAGTTCCCTTTGCGAGACTCAGGATGAGGCCGCTGCAGGAGGGATTACAACAACAATGGCAACAACTAGGAGGATCTTTCGACGATCGCATAAAGGTGTAGCGGGAATTCCGTTCTCCTACAGAACTGTGCATAGAGATTCGGAACCTCAGTGAATTAGGATGGCCCAAAACTCACCTCAGTACCCAAAATCCCCTTACCGAGCTAGCTACAGTGTCTCATTGGTCATAACAAACTCCCAATGTTTAGACAAACCCGAACATGAACTTAGATTACCTCAGGTATCTTGGAACACATGAACACTCTTTCGCTATATAATCATTTCAAACCAGAACGTGGAGTAAATGAGGACACGTGCATATTTGAAATAATTATTTACTAATGCAGGGTTCTCAAACGCAGTATCTTATATAATACAAGCAAACATATTATAAGAAACAAAGTTATCAGCATAGTTACTAGTCCATAAAAAGCGAACGGTGACAGCATACTAAGATGCTGAAATGAATAGGAATTAACAACACCTATTTCTCACCCTCCCTAATTAGCATATTATATTATATCTATGAAGGTCTCTTGGGTTTTAGCAGGGCGGGCCCATACCTCAAAATCTCAGTGGGAGAGGATCACATCATCTTCTACCAGCTCTCTGCATGCGAAGCACCATCAAGTGTGTTACATGTGTTTTCAGCAAAGCAATATAAAACCCGCTAGAGCCAGATTTTGGCAGCAGCATGTGTGTTATGTCTAGGAAGGTGCGAAGATCAGACCTCACAACAACACTGTGTTGAGTTATACTTGGAGACTTCAGCACTCACTGTGCAGACAGTGTACCAAGCAAAGCTGATATCAGAGCAATAACATATTATTTCTCAAGTAAATCACAACGCTCTTCTGGGTTGAAAGCTAAAATAACAATTATGTGTCGTGTGCAAAATGAAGCAAAAGGAAAAATGGCGTTTAAACATTTAATAGGCTCATGCTAACTTAACACAGTATATAGAAAAGAAGTAGCTATATGACAAAGGTGACACCCAAAATGAGGCAAGCTCTCCAGTGGTGGTCGAAAGAAAGCAATCTGTCTCCGGGCCTCACATTTCTTCAGGCTATCCCGGAATTCGTTCTGACTACAGATGCATCAATGGAGGGATGGGGAGGTGATCTTCTGGACCTCCAGAATTAAGGCTGATGGTCTCATCAGTATCGGCAGAAGCACATCAACAGTCTCTAATTAAGAGCCATTTTCCTTTCTCTTCAAGCGTTCCTTCCAAGAATTGCAAATTCATCAGTATTGGTGCGTACGGACAATACCACCAGCATGTTTTACATAAACAAGCAAGGAGGAACGAGATCTCTATACCTATCACAGGAAGCTCAAGAGATGTGGGAGTAGATTATACAGCACGGCATAACACTCAGAGCTGAGCATGTGAAGGGGGTTCAAAACTCCTTAGCCGACAACCTCAGCAGATCTCTCACAGGCTGCCACGAATGGGAGCTAGAACAGGAACAGGTGAACAGACTCTTTCAAAGTTGGGGCACACCAACTCTGGATCTGTTTGCGACAAGACAAAACAGCAAATGCATGTTCTACGCCAGCAGATTTCCACAACGGGGATCAAGTGGGAATGCCCTGTCCATGAGATGGTCAGGAATCTATGCGTACGCTTTTCCCCCGATACCGTTTATACCAAGGATTCTGCACAAGATGAAGAGGGAACATTGCACTCTTCTCCTCATTGCTCCTCGCTGACCGAGACAGTACTGGTTCCAAGAACTGCTCCTGTTATCTCGACAACCTCCAATTCATCTCAAACCGACTCTTTCCATGCTGTCAATGGAAGGAGGTCAGATTCTGCACCCGGATCCTCAATCGCTGTGCTTGCACGCATGGCTCCTGACTTCTTAGAGTTTAAAGATCTCCTAATCTCTGAAGACTGTAGGGCAATTCTGTCTCAAGCCTGTGCACCGAGTACTATCAGAACGTACCGTTTCAAATGGAAACGCTTTTGTTGCTGGTGCAAAGCAAATAATATTCATCCTCTTCAAGCTCCACCTGAGGATATTCTACCTTACTTACTTTCCCTAGCCAAGGCGGGTCTGGTATTCTCTTCTGTTAAGGTACATCTTGCCGCCATATCCCGATTCAGAAGAAGTGCGAACAAGCCTTCACTATGTTCATCTTCACTGATAAAACAATTTCTGAAAGGATTGTTTCGAGCCTTTCCTCCAATTCGACTTCCGCCTCCCAAATGGGACCTCAATATTGTCTTGTCCCAATTAATGAGGAGACCGTTCGAGCCTATCCATCAGGCTGAACCGAAATTCTTAACCTGGAAAGTGGCTATTTTACTAGCTCTCACTTCAGCCCGGAGCGTTAGTGAAATTCAGGCTTTCTCCATTTCAGAACCTTTCTTACATTTCTCAAAGGATTATGTCACATTGAGAACTAATCGGAAATTCATACTAAAGGTACCGTCTCATTTTCATTTAAACCAGCCGGTAAAGTTGAAGACCTTTTTCCCGGATCCTGGCACACCGGCTGAGAAGGCCCTCCACTCTCTTGATGTCAAACGATGTCTAAAGTTTTACCTTCAACAAACTAAGGACATAAGAAAATCTAACCAGCTATTTGTTGCTTATGAACAGGTCAAGCTAGGCCAAGCTGTAACTAAAGCAACTATAGCTAGATGGTTATCCTCAGTGATACAATTCTGTCATGAAAAGGCTAATAGACCTTTGTCAGAAAAGTCAGAGCACATTCTACCAGAATGATGTCGGCATCGACAGCTTTATTTGCTGGAGTCACGCTGGAGAACATTTGCTGAGCAGCTACATGGAAGAGTGTCCATACTTTTACAAGGCACTACTGTTTGCAGTCGGCATTACAGGATGATACAGCAGTTGGAGAGGCGGTGCTGCAGCATCTTCTTCATTAAGGTTAGTCTTTTCAAAGGTCTCTTACATTATATGGATGTTATGTAACGTTGTATGATTTACTGTAATGCTCTGTTTATCAAATGTTGTCTTTATTATGAATGATAGTATAAGAAGGTTCTTCTGCATGTGTGTATGGTTACATTTTAGTACTCTATAACCTTCCGGTTGTGTGGGGGATATGTACAATTACGGTTTGTCTCCCACCTTCCGCTAACGACAGCTATGACTTTACTGCTTGCTATTCTGATTCAGGCATGTGAATCTATGAAAGATACCCCAATACTGGATAAAAAAACAAGTTACTTACCTGTAACTACAGTTATCCAGTATTGGTATCTTTCATAGATTCACATGCACCAACCGTCCTCCCCGGCAGGGCAGTTCTTTATTAGGGATACATACTTCTCACTTGTGCTGGGAAAATCTGAGGAGAACTGCCTCTGTTGGGAAGGTTCTAGAGGGTGCTGTCAGCTGATTGGTTGGGACTACTTTTCAGTCCATTTTACATAATGAGGTAGATAGGCTGATAAGTTTTGGGCCTAGTTGGGCCTATAGTCTTTTCAGCCTACTACAAATAATTTTCTAAGGCACTGCTATTGTATATATTATTACCGTGGGACTCCTGCCTCGACGACGGGGAATGATTTAGGCATGTGAATCTATGAAAGATACCAATACTGGATAACTGTAGTTACAGGTAAGTAACTTGTTTTCTTATATTTTTCAATAGGATTTGCACATGTGAGAAAAATCAAACGGAAGAGAAAAAAGCAAAGGAATGAGAAAAAAAAAGAAAACCGAGAATTGACGCACCGTGAAATGAAAGACACCAGAAAAACACAATGACTCACTACTCATGTCTCAAAAAATGTGTATCCAGTCAAATGAATGAACGTGCACCAGCGTAGGTGATATGGAAGTGACTTAATACCTAACAGACCATCAGCCCTTAAAAAACACCTTCAGTACTCCCTAACATGCAACCTCGTATTACTCACAATACAGCGTTCGAAGCAACTGCTCTCTGTGAATAGATAAACACATGAAGTGTTAACCATAGACTACCTCTAAAACAACAATGAATGCATATCCCATGCATTCTCCGAAAAACTTACTGAATCCAATCTCAATTCGGTAATGAAATCAGTAACCCCATGTAAATGTGCCGGCTTTCACCAGTTATGAGGACCTGTTCACTCGTAACCTGTGAAACGTATGTTGCCTTTAGTGTAAATAAGAAACGATAAACAAAGTATCCGCATTAGTCATCAGCTGTATGCGGGCTCACCTAAAGCTCCACGGACATCCGACATAAGTGTAAAAAAAGAACGATACTCTGCATTTTAGTGCAAAGCTCATATATTCAAAACGTGTCTACACGCGGAATAGCACCGCTTCTTATTCACCGTTATCCATGCTATTGAACACTCACCGAGCTAACTCAAAACAAGCTGCACGCCGTCCTCCGACCCCGCAGTAAAGAAAAGACGGCATTAGCTTACGTCATCACGTGCCGACCTTAAAAGGTCTCCCGTCTCTCCACATCGTTATGTGGTTATGCAACAAAACTTTATTGTCCCAAATGTGTATAGAACCTCTGCATTTATTTATAGGTGGTGATCGAACTAGAAATAAACATAACCGGTTGTTCGAATGAAGAATACCTTCACATATCTCTTGAGTGCTGAGCAGGAAACGTTTTAAAACTCGACTCATTGATGAAAGTGTTTCACCATGAAACCCAATACTTCTATGAACCTAAAATTAAGTGTCAAGTATCCAAAATGCAGGGACAGTAAGTTATGAAATAATCTGCGCAAAAGGACTTTAAGATTAAGATGAACAAAAACCAAGTGTAAAGGCATATGCAAATCCTGTACATCTGTGAGACAATGAATGCAGCAGGATACTTAAGAACCACATTAAAATATGCATACATAATTCTGAATTTAAATGTAAAATAACATTTCATAATGGTCATTGAGACCCCCAGGATTGGTGGTCCCAAGATGTTTGATCCAATACATTTCCCTACGTGCCAAGGATATATGAAAGTCTTTTCCTGCTGTGTTTGCTACCTTTTCAAGTATCGTAAACCTGATTTGTGGTATTGTATGTTACCCAATGTGCAGCTAGGCTAGAGGTTAAATGCTTGTTGCGGATTGTACTCTTATGCTCTATGATACGAGTCTTAATTTTTCTTGAGGTTCTCCCCACATAGACCAACCCACATGGGCACTGGATGGCGTACTAATGCCCTCAGTGTTGCAATCTGATGTAAGCCTCAATGGTATTTTGTGACCTGTCTTTGCGTGTGGGAACGTGTGTCCTGGAATTACGTTACCGCTCTGACCGCAGTTCCAGCATTTTCGCATGCCCTTGAATGTGATGTTTCGAGGAATATTTTTCTTTTGAAGAAGTTTCCTAAGATTTTTAGGGCGGTTGTGTGCAAACGTTGGCATTCCATGAAAAATTGAAACAAAGTCTGGTTCCTGGGCAATTCTTTCCCACCTCTTTCTGATTATCCTTTATATTTTAGCGGCTTGTGCTGACTGCTTTAAAATAAATACCATACGTTGGCTGGAGGCTTTCTCTGTTTGTTGGAGTAACTCCTTACGATCCATCTGTTCCACCCTCCGTTGTGCAGTCTTTAAGACATCTTCCGGATAGCCACGATCTCTGAATCTCTGAATTTGTTCACTGATGAGATTTGTACTGGTCAATGTTTCAGATGTGATTCATTTTATTCTGATGAGTTGTGATACTGGTAGATGATTTTTTAATGTTGTAGGGTGCGCGCTCGTATAGTGTAAATAATTGTTGACGTCAGTTGGTTTACGGTACACAACAGTGGATAAGCCATGTGGTGCTTTTTGAATCTCAATATCCAAAAACTGGATTTTATGCGATTGAATGTTATAGGTGAATTTTATCCTGGGATACTTCCCATTTATTTTGCTTATACAATCTTCAATTTTCAATCAGTTTCCTTGCCAAATGACTAGTATATCGTAATTATATCGCAGGTATAAGATGATGTGTTCACGCCATTTAGGATCATGTAGAATGTGGGAATCTTCGAAGTATGCCATGAACGTATTCGCATACAATGGGGCTCCTGGAAAACCCATTGATGTGCCAGTTTGTTGTAAATAATATTGATCCTGCCAGATGAAATAACTGTGATATAAGGAAAAATGTAGTAGCTCCAATAAAAATACACCAAAGTCATTTTCCATTGTAGAGTTTAATAGTCTCCATTCCACCGCCTCAAGACCTTCATTATGGGCAATGGATGTATATAACACCACAACGTCAATCGTACAAAAGAATGTTTGATCATTAATGAGATGGCTTACAGTGTCCAGTTTGATCAGGCAGTCTGTAGTATCCTTTAAGTACCTTTCCCAACTCTGAACCAAGGGTTGTAACTGGTGATCCACTAAGCGGCCAATCGGTTCGTGTATAGATCCACTACCAGCTACGATAGGACTGAAGGGAGGATGCTTGTGTATTTTTGGCAGCATGTAGATATGAAGTGTTTTTGGTGTGGTCATTTTCAAAAATTTGCAAGTATTTTTGTTGATCAAGCCGTGCTCTTCAGCTTTGTTAATGATTACCTCCAAAAGCTGCTTGAGTGAGTTCGTCGGATCTGAATCCAACTTTAAGCATGTTTCAGGATCTTGAACATGTTGATTTACCTTGAGTTAATAGAATGTAGTCTCCATTACCACAAGGGCACCCCCTTTATCAGCGGGTTGAAACACTATGTTTTGGTCTTTCCTCAAACTGTTCAAAATTCTTGCCTCCATAGGGGTCAAATTTGTGTGTTTGGGTTTAACATATGTCATTTGTTCTAAATCCTTTTTGACAAGTGCTGGAAGATCCCAGGCCTCGACAGTGTGATTAATAGGACAGGGGTTTGGGCTGTACCCATTCGTGAGATAGCACGCCAATTTTTTAAAGAATTTCTTACAAAGTGTTCAAGACACGGTTGTTTACATGGATTAAAAAAGGTCTGCAGGTTCTCATTGAATGTCATGTATGTGTTTAAAAAATTCGGAACTCTCTTTGCAATAGGAACTCAAATTAACCACAAAGGGGGCGAGGAATAGATCTAAGAAAATGGACGTTTTTTCCAATAGTCCCCCATTGGACGAAACTATAGGTCTCCCTGGTGGGTTTAGAGGGTCCTTATGAATTTTTGGCAAGATATACAGATATGGGATACAGGGATTATCAGTCTTTAAAAAATTATATTTGTTATGATCTAACAAACCCATGCTGTACCATCCCCTCAAAAGACTATGATATTGTCTGATTCCTGCTCTGTTCTTCCAACCCAATTTTGTCATAGCATTTGTGATCATTTTGCTGTCGAGCACTTCTGTTCTGTACTGTATCCAGAATCACAGTGTTGCCACGCTTATCAGATGACTTGATTACTATGCAAGGGTCGTCCTGTAAATTCTTTAGAGCGAGTCTTTGTTCTCTCATCAGGTTGTCCCGTGTTCCATTGGTGGTACATTTTCTCAATTCCTTCAACTCCTCAATTATTGCCGATCCATAAGCCTCGATGTTATCATATGAGCGGTTTGGATTAAAACGTGATTTCAGTTTTAAGCCGCTCTGACTGGATTGTCCAGTTACAATATCCATTTCTTCCAAAGCAATATTGCTATTTTCTTGTGTGTCCATGTTCATTTCCAATGCTCTCATATCCAATAGTAGTTCAATGTCTCCCACTTGGAGATAAGTGAAATCTGGAACCTCTCTCCTATATTCAGTTGATTGCTGTGCACCAAAGGACATTTTGTATAATTTCATGAGTTTCAGTTTCCTTATGTATAGGAAAAGGTTGATTCTTATATTAGTATAGTCAATATTCTTAGAGGGACAGAAAGACTTTCCTAGTTTTAATAACCTTTGCTCTTCTTGGAATAATGTTCTAGAGGATAAGGTGATGATAGAATTATCATTTTGATTGTCTAGACTCTAGTGAGTACCTCTTTGTTAATTGTGTTTGTCCTCTTCTCTTAGTTTGTCTACGTCTTTCTTTGTTTAGTTTCTTCTTTTTTTACCTCTCCCTCTTGTTGGCGGTTTGTTTGGGGGACCCTGCTCCTTCTGTTTCTGAACTCAAATCTGAGCTTGACCCTCTAGACAGAGTTTCTTCCTGTCGTTGTCGCAGGGAAAACTGTAGGTCCTTGCGTGCCCAATCAAATTTCTTGGCATAGGTTAGAATACGCCCCTCTGCATAATCTCTTTTGTCCCGCAAGAACTTGCGCAGTTTTTTTCGCTTTGATAGTGTCCTCGTATTCTTTCAACTTCCCTTGTAAATTCTTGATGAACAAAGTGATACTTTGGTTGCGATTTATTGACAACCTCCTACTTGTGTGGGATGGATCAGAAAATGAATTTAAAGATTACTTTGAAATCCTCAATAAATCACCAGCACAATTTAAATTTACATACAAGATAAGTGACAAAAGAGTAATCTTTCTTGACACAGAAATTTACATTGAGTCAAATCAAGTACACACTACTTTACACAGAAAAAAAACAGCCACGAATGCAACCTTGCATGCCAGTAGCTTCCATCAGCAGTCTCTATTTGAAAACATTCCATATGGAGAGTTTTTGAGACTCCGAAGGATATGCTCGGAAGAATCGCAATGGGAAAAACAGAGTGCATCCAAGGCAAGAAGATTTGAACGAAGAGGATATTCAAAAAGTCACATTAATAAAGGATGGGAAAGAGCGAATCAAAAAAACAGGGACACCCTGTTACAATCAAGAAAAGAGGAAGCCAATATTGAAGAATGTGACATGGATGTTGTGAGAAGTTGGCCCGATATGCAGTGCTCACTATTCTAGTGATCACTATGCATCGGTTCAAACGACCCTTATGGTGATTGGTTGTAAGTCAACCTTAGACCAGCTATCCTAGTAGCGTGGATACGAGCAGTCTTCGGGCTAAACTCTAGAGGGCGTGTTAAGCCAGCTGTTATACCATCACATACCCCCTGAACACCAAGTGAAAGGACACCACACAAGTGTTATGAAAATAAACAGTGTATTTATTAGAATCACAACAGCCCTGTACTCTTTATGAGGACAGGGTACTAAGCACACAACGAAACTCTTAGGAAAATACTTCAAGTGCACAATCAATACAAGTGCCCGAGGGCACGGAAAGTTTAGTGGTCTCGGGCGGACCCGATAAGGCAAGCCGGAAGTGAGGGACTCGGGACCCTTAACTAAGGAGGCTATGCGGTCACCGAAATGCCGAAGTTACCTAGCCCCAAGGGCTGCGGCTGCACAAGTCTTTACAGACGTCGGGAGTCTTCGCTGACGAGCCAGGAGCCGGAAGGAAGGAGTTGCTGGCCGGCGACCAGTGGAAGTAGTTCGTAGAGATCCAAGCCTGGATCAGAGATGGATGACACCTGAAAGCAGAGGGGACCAAGTTCGTACTACTAGCCAGTAGTCAGAGGGTACCAGGAGGGCACCGGATGATCGTCACCTCGACTAGGTGAGTGGGCGACGCTAGGCTCTGCAGTCTCACGGACCAGGAGGCGTTGTCGGCGACCAGGATGGAGGTGCGAGCTGTCCCACGAAGGTTGATGCTGTCGGCGTCGCTGGCCCAGGATTGGGGCAACAAGCCTTGGCAAATTTCAGGGCCACGTGGTGGGCCTAAAATGGCGTCTTGAGTGGACCAGAAGGGTCCGGGGTGCTCCTCTCGCAGAAGGGAGCAAAGGCCAGTCTGGAGCAACCAGACCAGCAGCGTTGGTTGTCGGGTGTCGTCAAGAAGGTCACAAGCCAGCGGCTAGTGACCAGACAACGTGCTGAACAGCAAAGAGCAGAAGGGCCCCACTCAGATCGTGGAGATGCTGGGAGGCTGCACTTCGGTGCTGGAGCTGCTCAGGGTCGGGGCTTCTCGGACCCCAGAGCACTCACCAGAGGATCCCTTCGGTGGTCGTGCTGGTTAAGAAATCGTGCAGGTTTTGATAATGGCCGGTCCCTCGAGGTCTCGTCGCACCCACAGATCTCAGCTGAGCTGACGATGTGGGTAGAGGTCAGAGGTGCCAGGGAAGCCGGTTCTCATCGAGCTGGGCCGTCGGATTCCTGAGGAAGGACTTGCAGCAAACCACAGAGTTCTTAGGTGGTGCCTGCGGATGCAGGGTGACTACTCCTTAGCCACAAGGGAGAAATCTTGAGAAGAGTCGAGAGTTCCTTTCGTAGAAAGTAGTCTTGATTCAAAGATGATCTAATTTGGAAGGGTCCCCGCTCCTGCCTTTATCCTAAGGAAAGGGGTGGGTACATGACTAGGTCCTGCCCTAGGGGTGGGACCAGGAAGGGGGGTAGTTACACCCCTCTCCCCTGCCGGACTTTCCCCAGGTCAGGGGCTGCGCGACCCTGGAACTGGTTCTAACCGGCAGATGCGTAGTGAGCACCGGGGTGCCACTCCGCAGTCACCTTCTTGTAAAGCCCTGCCTACCCAGGATACACAAAACCCTGTCTGGGATGGTGCGAACACCGCCCCGGACAGGAAACCCTTTGTCCAAGCTCTCCTCGCAGGAAGGACTCCCAGCAGCAGGAGGTCAGACTCGTGTCTGTGGTGGCAGCATCCATTTTGTGGAGCTGAGGCTTCAGTTAACTTTAACCGGGGTTCACAGTTACGTACATGTCGTGTCCCTCTAGAAGGGCGGAATGCTAACCTCGTCGCCAGCTTTGGTGAGGGGTCAGCATCCCGATTCGTATGACACCTTACTCGACATGTCTTGACAACGCGATACCGAAGTTACTAATATGGTACGCGTTATCATGGAACAGCCATTGGATCTTGGCTCCGCAAGCTGCAACCGGGCTCGGCTCGTGCCAGAGCCCAATTCACACGATTCCACGCACTCTGCCTTCAGGATTGTCCAGGCCTGCCATAGGAGTGGCTGATAGGAACTCGGGTGTCCATTTTAGGGTTAGATATAGGGATACTATACCTAAAGCAACGGGCGAGTACGCCACGTTGCCCCAGCTGTCGCGCAGCCAGTTGTGTCAGATTTAGATGGCCATTCAGGGGTGGCATAATACATGCTTCAGCCCCTGGTAGGCCCTGGGTACACCGATGCCCTGAGTTACAGGGTCTGACAAGGTGGCCCAGTTCCAATTGGGTAATGCACCTAAGGTGCACACATCAATTTAGCGAGAGAACAGCTAGGCTGTGGGTCTGATTGGCAGGCCCACAGCCCGAGAAAGTCGTAAACCAGTGAAACAAAAGCAAAAAAATCTGGGTGATCATAGGATTGCAGACCCTACTCTCCTACATGACCCCCCCCCCCCCAAACGTTGGGACAATAAACTAACCTTGACCAGGTGAGTCTTCTTGTTCTAAGTGGAAATACCTGGAGAGCCCATCTGCATTGCCATGATCAGTGCCAGGTCTATGCTCCACTGTGAAGTCCATCCCCTGTAGGGAAATGGACCACCTAAGCAGTTTGGGGTTTTCACCCTTCATCTGATTTAGCCATAAGAGGGGCTTATGGTCGGTCTGAATCTTGAAATGAGTGCCAAACAAGTATGGCCTCAGTTTCTTCAGGGCCCAAACCACAGCAAAGGCCTCCCTCTCAATAGCTGACCAATTTTTCTCTCTGGGGGTCAGCCGTCTGCTTATAAAAGCAATGGGCTGGTCATTACCATCAAAATTCAGTTGAGATAGAACAGCTCCCACACCCAACTCAGAAGCATCTGTTTGGACAATGAATGGTTTGGAGTAGTCTGGACTCTTGAGGATAGGTGCCGTGCACATGGCCTGTTTTAGGTCATCGAATGCTTTTTGACAGCTCGCTGTCCACTGAACCTTTTTTGGCATTTTCTTACTAGTCAGTTCATTAAGCGGAGTCGCAATCGATCTGTAATTTCTGACAAACTTTCGGTAGTAACCAGTCAGGCCCAAGAAAGCTCGAACCTGAGTCTCGGTGGTTGGAGGAGCCCAGTCCCTGATTGACTGTATTTTGCTCTCCAGTGTTTGAACTTGGCCTCCACCGACAAGGTGGCCCAAGTATACAACCTGTGTCTGCCCTATCTGGCACTTGGTAGCCTTGATAGTGAGACCTGCTGCTTGCAGAGCCTCTAACACTTTCCGCAGGTGGACCAGGTGATCCTCCCAGGTGGATCTAAAGACAGCGATATCGTCAAGATACGCCGCACAGAAGTCATACAGCCCAGTGAGAACATGATTCACCAACCGTTGGAAGGTGGCAGGTGCATTTTTCAAACCAAAGGGCATCACCACGAACTGATAATGCCCACCAGGGGTAGAAAATGCGGTCTTGGGCTTGGCGTCCTCAGCTAACCTGATTTGCCAATACCCAGCTGTCAGGTCAAATGTACTTAAGTAGTTGGCAGAAGCCAATCTATCTATAAGCTCATCTGCCCTTGGTATTGGGTGGGCATCAGTCTTAGTGACTGCATTGAGACCCCTGTAGTCTACGCAGAAACTCATCTCTTTCTTACCACCTGGGGTGTGAGGCTTCGGCACTAGAACTACGGGACTAGCCCAGGGGCTATCCGAGGGTTCAATGACTCCCAACTCCAACATTTTCTGCGCTTCAGTTTTGATGCAGTCTCTAACGTGATCGGGCTGCCTGTAGATTTTACTCTTGACGGGCAAGCTGTCACCAGTGTCAACCTCATGGGTACACCAATTGGTCTGACTGGGTGTTAGAGAGAACATATGCCGGAAGGATTGAAGAACCTGTTCACAATCCTCCTGTTGATGTTCGGAGAGGCTGCCACAAAAGACAACACCGTCTACCGATCCATCGTCAGGATTCTGAGTGAGCAGGTCTGGGAGAGGGTCACTCTCTTCCTCCTGTCCCTCATCTATGGCCATGAGCAAGCTCATGTCCTTCCTGTCGACATATGCCTTGAGCCTGTTGACATGGAGCACCCTGTGGGGGCTCCGGGGAGTTCCAAGGTCCACCAGGTAGGTGACCTCTCCCTTTTTCTCCAGGATGGTGTAGGGCCCAGACCATTTGTCTTTGAGTGCTGCTGGGGCCACCGGCTCCAACACCCACACCTTCTGTCCAGGCTGGTAAGCAGTCAGGACAGCCTTTTGGTCATGCCAAGCTTTTTGGAGTTCTTGGCTGGCCTTAAGGTTTTCAGATGCCTTCTCCATGAACTCAGCCATCCGCGAGCGGAGACCAAGGACATAGTCCACTATGCTGGTTGCAGGCTTTTTGAGAGGTCTCTCCCATCCTTCCTTCACCAAACACAGGGGTCCTCTTACAGGATGCCCGTACAAAAGTTCAAAAGGGCTGTAGCCAACCCCCTTCTGTGGGACTTCTCTGTAAGCGAATAAAAGGCAGGGAATCAGGACGTCCCATCTACGCCGGAGCTTTTCAGGTAGTCCATGAATCATCCCTTTTAGGGTCCTGTTGAACCGCTCAACAAGCCCATTGCATTGTGGATGATAGGGTGTAGTGAACTTGTAGTTGACACCACATTCCTTCCACATAGCAGTCAAGTAGTTCGACATGAAGTTTGCACCTCTGTCAGAGACAACCTCCTTAGGGAAGCCCACTCTGGAGAATACTCCAACTAGGGCTCTTGCCACAACAGGTGCTGTAGTGGTCCTAAGGGGAATAGCTTCAGGATACCTGGTGGCATGATCCACTACCACCAGTATAAACTTGTGCCCTGATGCTGTTGGGGGTTCCATTGGACCGGCAATGTCAATCCCCACATGTTCAAAGGGCACCCCCACCACAGGCATTGGTATAAGGGGGGCCTTTGTTGTGCCACCTGACTTACCACTGGCTTGGCAAGTGACACAGGAGCGACAAAACTCCTTGGTATCTTCGTTCATGTGAGGCCAGTGAAAGTGCGAGACAAGCCTGTCCCACGTCTTCCTCTGGCCTAAGTGTCCTGCTAAGGGAATCTTGTGGGCCAAGGTAAGAAGGAAACCACGCTGAGACAAGGGGATAACCAGCCTCCTGGTCATGCCAGGCTTGGGGTCTCTTGCCTCAGTGTACAGGAGTCCATCCTCCCAGTATACCTTGTGGGTACCTGTGGCGTTCCCAGCAGCCTCAGCAGCAGCCTGCTGTCTGAGGGGTTCAAGGGAAGGGCAGTCTAACTGGTCCTTCCCCAGGTCTTCTCGTGTGGGTCCCCCTGAGCCCAGAAACTCAACTTGATCAAGTTCGAGTTCTTTAGGTTCGGTTTCCCGCAATTCCTGGAGGTCAGCCTCCTCTGAGACCTGATCCTCGACCTGGGGCAAGGGGGAAGGCGCTGCCTTAACCCGACTGCTCTTCTTCTTGGGAGGTGTCTGGTCCGTTGTTCCAGGATCCAGCACCTGTTCAGTGGGGCATCGTCTGACCTGTGACCTAGTCACAGCAAGCACATGTGCTGGCAAGCCTAACATCTCCATGTGAGTCAGGTGCTCCACTTCTGACCATTGCGATGACTCCAAATCATTGCCCAACAAACAATCCACTGGGAGGTCTGAACTAACAACAACCTTTTTCTGGCCATTTACCCCTCCCCAGGAGAAAGCAACAATCGCCATACTATGACTGGTAGTGACGTTGCTGGCATTGGTCACCAGGAAATCTGTACCTGGCATGATCTGTCCAGGGTCCACAAAGTTAGGCGTCACCATGGTGACGCTGGCACAAGTGTCCCTATAGGCCTGAGCTATTCTTCCATTGATCAAAGGCGTCTGTCGGTATTTGCCCAAAGTATTGGGACTGACATCAGGGGATATATCCACATCCCCTGTACAGACAAGGACAGTCTGAGTAAGTGTGCCAACTAAGTTGTCACACCCCTCAGAACCCAAGGTTAACCCAACTAGTCCCTTGGGAGGCGCACTACTACTGCTGGCTGTACTAGGGGGCACAGGTGCCTTAGGGGCTGCAGTCGCAGGAGTCTGCCCTCCTTTCTTGGTGCACTCACTAAACCAGTGAGTTTTACTTTTACAGTATTGGCACCACCTTTTCGATTGGCCTTCTTGATTCTTCTTTTTCTGGGAAGCCTGACCCCCCCCCCCTCTTTGGGTTGTTGGGGACCTGTCGAAGACTTCTGGTCATTTTGTTCCCCTTTCGAATCTTTACCCTTCTGGTCTGCTTTCTTCTGACCACCCTGGTTCTGGCCCTGGTTTTGCTTAACCCTTGTTCTGACCCATCTGTCCGCCTTCTTTCCCAATTCTTGGGGAGAGGTCAGATCCGAGTCGACAAGGTGCTGATGCAACAACTGGTTCTGACAATTGTTTAAAATCTGTTCTCGCATTATCAAATTATACAATACTGTGTAATCAGTAACCTTACTGCCCAGCAACCAGCCCTCCAAAGCCTTAGTGGCACAATCAACGAAATCAGACCAGTCCTGAGACTGGGTTTTCTGGGTATCCCTGAACAGCAACCTGTACTGTTCAGTGGTTAGGCCGAACCCATCAATCAGTGTGTTCTTCAGGACCTGGTAATTGTTAGCATCCTCGAGTCTGGTAGTGAGGAGCTTATCTCTACCTTTACCTTCAAAGGAGAGCCATAAGATAGCTGCCCACTGACTCTGGGGGACGCACTGTACAGTGCAGGCCCGCTCCAAAGCAGTAATCCATTTGTGGATGTCGTCCCCTTGCTTAAAGGGGGGCACTATCTTACTCAGGTGCCTAGTGTCTAAACTCCTGTTTTCCCGTGGGGGAATGCTGCCACCAGTGGGATTTGTCCCACTCAATTCTTGCTCTCTAACGAAGGCGAGTCTTTCTTTGGCTAGGGCAAGTTCTTCCCTTTCGATCCGCAGATTGACTTCCCGCTCCTTAGCTTCGTACACTCTCCTCTGAGGGGATGTCATCCCTCTTCGAGCAGAGCCTCGAGAGCCATTGGTTCGAACCTCTCGATAGAGACCTAACTCGTCCGTTCCCAATGTTAAGCTGGCCTGAGAGGGGCCCCAGGGGTCTCCTAGTACCACTCTCGTGCCGGCTTAAGTTGTCCTTAGTTAGCTGGCTAACCACTACTGGACCTTTGTCTGCCTCGTCCTCAGATGTCTCTGGATCCTCATCCTCCTCTTCACCTTCTGCGGAGAGATGGATAAGGTCAGGGTCACCTGCGGTTCCCTCGAGGGGGAGCATATTCCCTTCTGGATGAGAAGGGTCGGTGTTACCCGCCCTCCTAGCATCATAAGTCTCCAAGAGACCAATCAGAAACGGAGTGGTCAAGTCAAGTCAAGTCAGGAGATTTATATAGCGCGCTACATACCCATAGGGTCTCAAGGCGCTAGGGGAAGGGTGGGGAATTACTTGTCGAAAATCCAAGTTTTAAGTTGCTTTCTGAATGCCAGGTGGTTCTGAGTAAGGCGAAGGTGAGTGGGAAGTGAGTTCCATGTTTTAGCTGCCAGGTAGGAGAAGGATCTACCTCCCATGGTGGTTTTGTTGATGCGAGGTACAGTGGCGAGGGCTTGGTTGGAGGATCGGAGCTGACGGGAGGGGGTGTAGAAGGACAATCGTGTGTTGAGGCATTCTGGTCCAAGTTCGTAAAGTGCTTTGTGTGCGTGGGTTAGGAGGCGGAAAGTAATCCTCTTATTTACGGGGAGCCAGTGGAGGTTTTTCAGGTGATCAGAGATGTATTCTTTACGCGGGATGTCTAGTATAAGCCTGGCTGAAGCGTTCTGGATGCGTTGGAGTTTTTTCTGGAGTTTTGCGGTGGTATCGGCGTATAGAGTGTTTCCGTAGTCCAGGCGGCTCGTGACCAGTGCATGGGTGACCGTTTTTCTAGTTTCGGTGGGGATCCAGCGAAATGTTTTTTTGAGCATGCGAAGAATGTTGAAGCAAGATGATGAAACGGCGTTGACTTGTCTGGTCATCGAGAGTGAGGAGTCCAGGATGACGCCCAGGTTCCGTGCGTGGTCTGTCGGGATGGGTGCTTTTCCAAGGGCTTCTGGCCACCAAGAGTCATCCCAGGCGGAGGGGGAGGTGCCTAAGATGAGGACTTCTGTTTTGTCTGAGTTCAGTTTCAGACGGCTGTGCTTCTCGGCTACTTCTTTCATTCCTTCGTGTAAGTTGGTTTTGGCAGTGGTAGGGTCTTTGGTGAGTGATAGGATCAGTTGAGTGTCATCCGCGTAGGAGATGATGTTGAGATTGTGTTGGCGAGCGATGGCCGCAAGGGGGCTCATGTATACGTTGAAGAGGGTGGGGCTGAGTGACGATCCTTGTGGCACGCCGCAGATGACTTCAGAGGCCTCTGACTCGAATGGTGGGAGGCGGACTCTCTGTGTTCTTCCGGTGAGGAACGAGGCGATCCATTCCAGTGCTTTTTCTTGGATTCCTACGTCTCTGAGGCGCTGTAGAAGGGTGCTATGACAGACTGTGTCGAAGGCAGCGGAGAGGTCGAGGAGGATGAGGGCGACTGTGTCTCCATTGTCCAGTAGAGTTCGAATGTCGTCTGTTGCTGCGATGAGGGCGGTTTCAGTGCTGTGTTTGGCTCGGAAGCCAGACTGTGAGGAGTCGAGGGATTTGTTGGCTTCGAGGAAGGCGGCGAGCTGGTTGTTGACAGCTTTCTCAATGACTTTGGCCGGGAATGGAAGAAGCGAGATGGGGCGGTAGTTTTTGAGTTCAGTGGGGTCAGCTGTGGGTTTTTTCAGGAGGGCGCTGAGTTCTGCGTGTTTCCAGCTTTCCGGGAAGGTGGCGGAGTTGAGGGAGCAGTTGATGACATCTCGGAGGTGTGGTGCTATGATGGAGTCTGCTTTGTTGAAGATGTGGTGAGGGCATGGGTCAGTTGGGGATCCTGAGTGGATGGAGTTCATCAGGCGGATGGTGTCCTCAGTGGAGATAGGGTTCCAGTCGTTAAGGATGTTCAAGGGGGGTGAAGGTCCTGCAGAAGGTTGGGTGGGTTGGTCTTCGGGTCGGTTGTCGAAGCTGTTGTGGATGTCTGCGATTTTGTTGTGGAAGAAGGAAGCTAGGGAGTCGCAGAGGGCTTGGGAGGGGGTGATGTCGTTGGAGTTGGCTGATGGGTTGGTAAATTCTTTGACGATGTTGAATAATTCCTTGCTGTTGTGGGCGTTGTTATCTAGACGGTCTTTGAATGCAGCTTTCTTGGCAGACCGGATTAGTTGGTGGTGTATGCGGGTGGCATTTTTGAAGGCGTCCCTGGTGTTGGTGTTTGGGTCTTTTTTCCAGGCCTTCGAGGGAGCGGCAGTGTTTCTTCGATTTCTTAAGATCATCGTTGAACCAGGATGCGTTTTTGCTGCCTAGTTTGCTTTGGCGTTTTTTCAACGGTGCTAGGATGTCGGCGCTGTTGGATAGCCATTCGGTGAGGTTAATGGCTGCTTGGTCGGGGTTTGAGGAGTTGGCGGGGGGGTTTAGTAGAAGCGATGAGGAGATCTGGTCGATGGTGATTTTGTTCCAGTTTCTTCGCAGGGTGGGTTGAGGATGGTTGTGGATTGTGGTCTTATTGTAGGTAAAGTGAACGCAGCTGTGATCCGTCCAGTGAAGAGCTGTGGTGTGACTGAATGAGACATGTTTGCTGGAGGGGAAGATAGGGTTGAGCGGGTGACCTGCGATGTGGGTGGGCGTAGAGACAAGTTGTTTGAGTCCGAGGTCGGCGAGATTGTCCAGAAGGGTGGTGGCGCTGCTGTCATTGCTCTTTTCCAGGTGAAAATTGAGGTCTCCCAATAGAATGTAGTCCTCGGAGTGGAGGGCGTGTGGGGTGATAAAGTCTGTGATGTCGTCACTGAATTGTGCACGGGGTCCTGGGGGACGGTAGAGGAGGGTGCCTCTGAGTGTGGTCTTGGGGTCGGTGTGGATCTGGAAGTGGAGATGTTCGGCGCTGGCAAGGTCGACGTCAGAGCTGGTTGAGATGCGGATGGAGTTCTTATGGACGATAGCGATGCCTCCTCCTGTATGCTTGATGCGGTCCTTGCGGGTGATCTTGTATCCTTCCGGGATGGCAATGGTGATGTCTGGGGCTGAAGAGGCATTCATCCATGTTTCTGTTAGGAAGGCGACGTCCGGTGAGATGGTGTCGAGTAGATTCCAGAGGTCGATGGCGTGTCTGTGGACCGAGCGGGTATTGAGCAGGATGCATTTTAGGTGGTTGGTGTCAGGTCTCTGTTTGGTGTTGGTGGATGAGGAGCTGGTTTTGGTGCCGTCGAACTTGCAGGAGTTGCAAGAGAAGGGACCATGGGTGAGTCCAGGAGCGGCTTGGACGCAGTTGGGGGAGCGGCCGGGGTTAAGGGCTAGGAGGGTGGTGGCATCGTAAGTAATGCAGGAGGGCTGGGCAATGCGAGGACCAGGGGGTATGGCGCTGGGCGCGGTCGTGGCGCGGACGGGCGTAGACGGGCTTACCTTTGGCGCACCTTCAGCGCGGCCGCAGCGCGTGGACGCTGCGCGTTGGAGCATCAGGCATAAATGAAGTGTGGAGGGGGCGGAGCGTGGGAGGGTCAGCTGGGAGGCGGGGTCTGGGAGGAGACACGGGTGAAAGTACAAACAAATCGAAATGGCCGCCCAGAAAGAAATCGAAAGTGGGGCACAGCCGGAGCTTCACTCCGAGATTCTTGTTACAAAGTAAATAGAGAGACGCTTCACCGACAATAACATTCGCCGCTTTACACAGTTAATTAAAATGGAGCAGTGCGAGCACAAACGATGACAAGCGCTCAAACGTTAAGCAATTAGTTCGGAAAAGCAATGCGGGCAGAAACGATACCAAGCGCTGTGAGATGATGTATGCGCTGTAGCAGGACGGCAGTCAGCAGGTATCAGGGCAGGCAAGGCAGGCAGTGAGCACAGGCTTCCGTGAAGCGAGAGGATTGCTGGGGGAGCGACCGTGATGGAGGGAGTCCAGACGGTCACAGGGAAAGATAGGACGGGCTGGTGTAGTGTATCAGTGTGTGGGAGGGTCAGCTGGGAGGCGGGGTCTGGGAGGAGACACGGGTGAAAGTACAAACAAATCGAAATGGCCGCCCAGAAAGAAATCGAAAGTGGGGCACAGCCGGAGCTTCACTCCGAGATTCTTGTTACAAAGTAAATAGAGAGACGCTTCACCGACAATAACATTCGCCGCTTTACAAAGTTAATTAAAATGGAGCAGTGCGAGCACAAACGATGACAAGCGCTCAAACGTTAAGCAATTAGTTTGGAAAAGCAATGCGGGCAGAAACGATACCAAGCGCTGTGAGATGATGTATGCGCTGTAGCAGGACGGCAGTCAGCAGGTATCAGGGCAGGCAAGGCAGGCAGCGAGCACAGGCTTCCGTGAAGCGAGAGGAGTGCTGGGGGAGCGACCGTGTTTTAGCTTCCGAGATGTACAGAGTTGTCGCATCTCTTGGAAGCTAAGTGCAGCATATCTGGACATGACCTGTGGAGGGTCGACTGACACAAGGGGAGACTCAGAGTTTCCTCCTTTGTCGGACATGCTGCTTCTAGTGTGGTGTAAGTGATGCACCTACCTACACTATATGTTTACCTACTGATCCCTTGCTAAGAGTTGTAGCCAAGGTGTGGTAAGCCTTGAGGAGCTACAACAGCTGGTTCAGTAGAACTCAGAGTATTCTAAGCTAAGTTATATGTACCTGGAGTACTTATGCGATCTTTCACAAGATATTCTTAGGATACGCGTGGTAAAACAACAGCAAGCTCAAATCCCACCGCTGCCACCAATGTGAGAAGTTGGCCCGATATGCAGTGCTCACTATTCTAGTGATCACTATGCATCGGTTCAAACGACCCTTATTGTGATTGGTTGTAAGTCAACCTTAGACCAGCTATCCTAGTAGCGTGGATACGAGCAGTCTTCGGCCTAAACTCTAGAGGGCGTGTTAAGCCAGCTGTTATACCATCACATACCCCTTGAACACCAAGTGAAAGGACACCACACAAGTGTTATGAAAATAAACAGTGTATTTATTAGAATCACAACAGCCCTGTACTCTTTATGAGGACAGGGTACTAAGCACACAACGAAACTCTTAGGAAAATACAGTGCACAATCAATACAAGTGCCCGAGGGCACGGAAAGTTTAGTGGTCTCGGGCGGACCCGATAAGGCAAGTCGGAAGCGAGGGACTCGGGACCCTTAACTAAGGAGGCTATGCGGGCACCGAAATGCCGAAGTTACCTAGCCCCAAGGGCTGCGGCTGCACAAGTCTTTACAGACGTCGGGAGTCTTCGCTGACGAGCCAGGAGCCGGAAGGAAGGAGTTGCTGGCATTGATGTCATCAGTGATGTCACTGACCATGTCATGAATGATGTAATATGTGACATGATCAGCAGTGGATTGCGGGTGCGCGATATATAGTTAGTGCAACTAACTATATATGAAATTTCAATGGTTTTGTGTGAGTAAAATAAGGTTTTGTAAATGCTAATCCCTAACTATATATGTTCTATAACCCATGGTTTTTTCATTGAATTTTCAAGGTTTTGTAAATGCTAATTGCTAACTATATATGGTCTATAACCTGTGGTTTTTTCAGTGAATTTCATTGGTTTTTTAAAAGCTAATATCTGTAGCTGTAAAATGTATTCTTCTTTAAATCTTAAAATATATTTTACATGTTTTTTATACAATTTAAAAAAAAAAATTTTTTGTTTCGCTCCCAGTCCGCGAACCGGTTAGCTTCCCGTTAGCTCAATTTGGAGCCGCGACTCGGTCCGCGAACCGGTAAGCGTTCCGTTTGCGTAACTGTGACGTTAGCATGACGTTTTGCGTTGTCGCGTAATACGTCATTTGACACGCCAAGTTAGCGGACCCGGAAGCGGACCGGAAAGCGGCGCAAAGCGCGAAACGTAAACACTCCTGCTGTGTGGGACTTACTGGAGGTAACAGGAGGGGAAGATGGCTCCCAATGACTTCCCGGGGGCCATCTTCCCCATCTGGTGAATATATGTCTTTGTCCCAGTGTCTTTTTTTCCGCAGAGATTCACAAAGCGGTTGTTACAAATACTGCGTTGTGATTCCTCATACTATTACTCCGCAAGTCGGAACAACGACTTGCGGAGGGGGGGGGCATTGGATGTTGGAATAGTATAATTTACTATTCCAACTCCAGTATGTGCGGAGACTAGGGAAGGTGTTGGATTTTCAATACAACACCTCCTCCCCCGCTCCGCAAGTCTTCATTCTGACTTGCGGAGTAATGGTATCCGGAATCACAACGCGGTCGTTGTAACGACCGCGTTGTGATTCCCTGCGGGGAAACAGTTTCGTCATAAACATTGTTTACCTCATCTGGTATCTTCAATACCTCCCACACAGCAGGATTGCTAAGAGATCTTCGGACACCACGCCTCCTTTCTCCACCACTCAGCAAACACGGCTTGTGATGCACTACTGATTGGGCATGAAGTCCACTTTACTCCTGATGGACCTTGGGGGTGAAGGAGCCCTCCTGGTACCTCTTGTAAGTACTACACAGTGGATTCGTGAGAGCTGGTTGGAGGCCCAGCCCCCTTTCTTCACCACTCTTACAAATGTGACTGCTAGTTAAAAAAACACTGAAAAAAACAAAGGCTGCAGGGATGTTATAGTTTGGAAATGGAATTTATAAAAAGGTAGAAATTCACTGAATAGATCAAAGGTTACAGGGACGTTCTAGTTAGGCTGACGTTTCACTTGTACAAAACCAGAGAAATTCAGCCGTTATAGTTAGTGAGCTAACTATGCCTCGCGCCTCGCAATGCACTTCTTATGACCTTACATGTTACATCACTGATGAAATGGTCAGTGACATCACTGATGACATCTCAAATAGCATCACTGATGACATCATTCACAGAATCTCTGATGCACCCACTCACACCCCAATATAACCTTTTATACACCCACTCCAACTTCCACACTACCATGCTCAAAACCACTGACACACCCATTCCAGTACTTACACACCCACACACTGATTCATACGTCTACACACACATCCACTCAGTCAACCATACAGCCACTCATACACCAACTAACTCACTAATACAACCTCTGATATGTCCTTTTATACCCATACAGCCACTCACACACTGTCACTCACCCATAGAGCCACTCACTCACCCATAGTCAATTACACAGCCACTTACTCACCTATACAATTATACACACACCCACTCACTGATTCATACAGAAACTAACACATACTCACTCACCTATACAGTCACTGACACAAGCACACACTCACCCGTACAGCCGCTCTCACGGTCACTCACACATACAGTCACTCATATACTTCAGCACTCACCTATACTGCCTTTCACATATGCAGTTACTCACCCATATACCACTGACATATCCATTCACTTACCGACACAGCCATACACACACTCACTCACACATACAGCCCCTCACAGACGCACTCACTAACTCACACAGCCACTGACTCACCCACTCGCTCATCCATGCAGGCAGTCACATCCCCCTCACCCACCCACACAGACACTCATACACCCATACATGAACTCAGACAACCAATCAGTCACCCATACAGCCACTTGCGTACCCATGCATCTACCCATACAGCCACTTTGACACCAACTGACACACTGATACAGACATTCACACAACCTAGTCACTCACCCATTCATTCTCTGAGACACCTAATCACTCACTTATACAGTAATGCCATGCGCCCACTGAATCATCCATACAGGCATTCATACACCCACTGATTCACATATATACTTTGATATATATATATATATATATATATATATATATATATATATATATATATATATATATATATGTATGTATATATATATATTTATCACTCATAAACCTTATAAAAACTCTTACAGTCACTTGATGTTGTCATCATTGATGTCATCAGTGATCTCACTGACCATGTCATGAGTAATGTCCTTTATAATCATAAGCGGTGCAACACCAGCGACACTCTAGACCTGCAGATCTGGAGTGTCGCTGCTGTTGAGGGTGCTCTTACAGGAGCTGCTTTCCACCTAAACTTGAGAGCTACCCAGAGTTCTCTCCTTCTTTTTTGCATTCTCTCTCTCTCTCGCGCTCTTTCTCTCTCTCTCTCTCTCTCTCTCTCTCTCTCTCTCTCTCTCTCTCTCTCTCTCTCTCTCTTTCTCGTGTAATATTGGGTACTTTACCAAACTATATTAGTGGAAAGTATTGTTTTTCTGAGTTGAACTGTGATGTATGAAATGTTTGTGTGCATATGCATTCCCCAGCCTTTGGAAGAAATGAGTTCCAGAATGGTTACTAATTATGCCACAAGGAAGTATCATTAGTGGTCTAGTGTTGTTTTTAAATGGGTGGTAGTATGAGCCCTTTAAAAAGACACTTTGTTTTCACTGCTCTATGTACAGTAGAAGGCTCCAGTTGAAACGCGTAGACTATCGATATACTGCAGGATGCACTTTGTTTGAGAAATAAAACAAATTGTAAAATAAATAAGCTTTTGAAACCTGTGGAGTTGTGGCATCCTCTCCTGTGAGGGCCGCCTGATTTGTATACCAAAGGCAGTGGGCTCTTTGAAGCTCCCTGCCTTGGAATTCTAGTTTGCAGGTTGTCCTGTGGGAGGGGGTTTAAGCACCCTCTGCATGAGTAGGCTTTGCTCCTGACCTCCTGAGAGCAAAGTCCCTTACCCCTGGTGGTCAGAAGCTTGTCTGTGGTGGCAGGCTGGCTAGCATCAGCATACTAGTGTTTGGTAGGTTTTCATGGTGCACCTCTAAGGTGCCTTCTGGGTCAATGTATGAATAAATACATTACTAGAATCAGTGTGGGTTTATTAATACTAAATGTTTGATAGCAAACATCTCTAGTTTCAGAGAAGCCATCATGTAGCTGGGGAACTAATTTTTGACCTGTTCCCAGCACATGTATTAAAATGGCTTCCCTGGTCATTTGTACTGGCATAAATGAAGTGGCCAGCACAGGGGCCTATCCGCTCATGCAGATACTGTCCACAATCCGACACACACCGCTGGACATATCCTAGATGCCATGTTTGCTAATACTGAACTAGTTACCTTACAAACTGTAACTCCAGTCACATGGTCAGACCACCACTTGCTTGCCTTCCAACATAAAACAATACTAAGCTTCTCACCTAAAACTACCTTACATCCATCCACCTATCGGCCGTTTGGAACACTTGGAAACACAACTAACATCCAGTACAAATCTGGAAAGCATAAATTCTGTTCAAAATCTATATGAGTGGCTACAGGAAGCTTTTGACATCCTGATACCACTCAAAACCACACAACAGAACAAAAGAAACAAGCATTTGCAATGCAATAGGTCTCGCATTAGGAAAGTTTGAGCTATTGGTATTGTAATGACACATTTTTTATTTATGTGTTGGTTTTGAAAATAGCGAAGTAGCTTTGTCATTTACAATGCCAATAGTTATAACTTTCGCAAATGTGACACCTATAGCATGTGTAATGCAATATGTGCTGTATTTACGTGACTTACCTGTATTGATATTACAAATAACAGTGGCTTTTATTTTTTTTAATAATTAATACTTAAATAAAAGTTATTGTAATTTATAATGGCAATAGCGTAAACTTTTGTAAATAACTTTTGTGAAGATTATGTTCACTGTATTTTATTGTGACGAAAATCCAAGAACAGAAGTGAAATATTAACATCTTCTTGTGACATTTGTAATAAAGCTTGAAACATTGAGAGAACATATTTGAACCAGTTGTTGAACGGTTGCACAGATTGATGCTGTGGTGGCGCTGAGTGATGTTGTGGTGGCGAATGAGTGATGCTGTGGCGTTCAGTGATGCTGTGGTATCGCATAGTGATGTTGTGGTGCCCCTGAGTGATGCTGTGGTGGTGCTGAGTGATGCTGTATGCTATGCTATGTTTTGTTTTGCTATCCAATGTTTTGTTTTGTTATGTTATGCTATGCTATGTTTTGCTATCCTATGCTTAGATTTGTTATGCTATGCTGTGTTTTGTTATGCTATGCTATGTTTTGTCATGCTATGCTATGTTTTGTGTTTTATTATGCTATGCTATGGTTTTCTATGCTTTGTTATGCTATGCTATGCTTTGTTATGCTATGCTATGTTTTGTTATGCTATGCTATGTTTTGTGTTTTATTATGCGATGCTATGTTTTGTTATGCTATGTTTTGTTATGCTATGCTGTGTTTTGTTGTGTTTGGTATGCCATGCTATGTTTTGCTATGCTATGTTTTGTTCTGCTATGTTTTGTTGTGTTTTGTTAAGCTATGCTATGTTTTGTTGTGTTTTTGCTATGTTTTGTTATGCTATGTGTTGTGTTTTTTATTATGGTATGTTTTGTTATGTTATGCTATGTTTTGTTATGCTATGCTATGTTTTGTTTTGCTATCCTATGCTTTCTTTTGGTATGCTATGCTTTGTTTTGTTATGCTATCCTGTGCTTTGTTTTGTTATTCTATGCAGTTTTGTTGTGTTTTGTTATGCTATGTTTTGTTTTGTTATGTTATGCTATGCTAAGCTTTGTTTTGCTATGCTATGTTGTGTTGTGTTTTGTTATGCTATGTTTTGTTATGCTATGATGTGTTTTGTTTTGTTATATTATGCTTTGTTATGCTATGTTTTGTTGTGTTTTGATATGCTATGCTATGTTTTGTTATGCTATGTTTTGTTATGCTATGATTTTTTATGCTATGCTAAGCTTTGTTTTGCTATGCTTTGTTATGTTATGCTATGATATGTTTTGTTGTATTTTGTTTTGTTTTGTTATGCTATGTTTTGTTTTGCTATCCTATGCTTTCTTTTTTATGCTATGCTATGTTTTGTTTTGCTATCCTATGCTTTCTTTTTTTATGCTATGCTATGTTTTGCTATCCTATGCTATACTATGCTGTGTTTTGTTATGCTATGCTATGTTTTGTTATGCTATGGTATGTTTTGCTGTGCTTTTCCATGCTATGCTTTGGTATGCTATGCTATGTTTTGTTATGCTATGCAATGTTTTGTTGTGTTTTATTATGCTATACTTTGTTTTGCTATGCTATGTTTTCGTATGCTATGCTTTCGTATGCTATTGTTTGTTTTAAGCTATGCTATGTTTTGTTGTGTTTGGTATGCTATGCTGTGTTTTGCTATGCTATATGTTTTGGTATGTTATGCTTTGCTATGTGATGCTATGTTTTGTTGTGTTTGGTATGCTATGCTATGTTTTGCAATCCTATGATATGTTTTGTTTTGTTATGCTGTTTTGTTGTGTTTAGTATGCTATGTTTTGCAATCCTATGATATGTTATGTTTTGTTATGCTATGTTTTGTTTTCTTATGCTATGTTTTGTTGTGTTTTGTCATGCTATGCTTTGCTATGCTATCTTTTGTTTTGTTATGCTATGTTTTGTTGTGTTTTTATGCTATGCTATGTTTTGTTGTGTGTTGCTATGTTTTGTTATGCTATGATTTGTTTTGTTATGCTATGTTTTGTTTTGCTATCCTATGCTTTGTTTGTTATGCAATCCTACATTTTGTTTTGCTATCCTATCCTATGCTTTGTTTTGTTATGCTATGCTATGTTTTGTTGTCTTTTGTTATGCTATGCTATGTTTTGTTATACTATGCTATGTTTTGTTTTGCTATGGTATGTTTTGTTATGCTATGCTGTGTTTTGTAATGCTATTTTATGCTATGTTTTGTTGTGCTATTTTTTGTTGTGCTATGCTACTCTCTGTTTTGTTGTGATATGATATTCTTTGTTATGCTATGCTTTGTTTTGTTATGCTATGGTTTGTTGTGTTTTGTTATGATATGCCATGCTATGCTTTGTTTTCTTATGCTATTGTATGATTTGGTTTGTTGTGCTGTTTTGTTGTGTTTTGTTATGCTATGCTTTGTTTTGTTTTTTGTGCATTGTTATGCTATGTTTTGCTATTCTATGTTTTGTTATGCTATGCTATGTTTTGCTGTGCTATGTTTTTGTATGCTATGCGTTGCTTTATTTTGTTTGCTATGCGTTGCTTTATTTTGTTATGCTATGTTTTGTTATGCTGTGTTGTGTTTTGTTATGCTATGTTTTATTATGCCAGGTTTTGTTTTGTTATGTGTGTGGGATTGTGTGTGTGGGGGGTTGTGTGTGTGGGTTTGTGTGTGTGTGGTTGTCTAATTGTGGGTTTGTGTGTGTGGGGTTGTGTGTGTGGGGGGGTTGTGTCTGTGTGGTTGTGTGTGTCGGGTTGTGTGTGGGTGATCTGGTTGTGTGTGTGGGGTTGTGTGTGTGCGCGTGTGTGTGTGTGTGTGTAGGGTTGTGTGTGGGGGTCTGGGTGTGGGGGGGGTTGTGTGTGTGGGTGTATGGGGTTGTATGTGGGGTTGTGTGTGTGTGGGATGTGTGGGTGGGAGGGTTGTGTATGTGTGTGTGGGGAGTGTGTGCGTGTGGGGAGTGTGTGCGTGTGGGAGAGTGTGTGCATGTAGGGAGTGTGTGCGTGTGGGGAGTGTGTGGGGGTTGTGTGCGTGGGGTTGTGTGTGGTTAATATTATTTCTACAACAACATATTTCTGAAACATGCCGATAGCTAGCACTAAATCACAAACACTTAGCGTACCTTTGCCCATAAGAGTTAGGACTCCTTTTACCAGTATTGGAAGGATGAAAGGTTGGTCTACCCATTGGTAGCTAGTAACATAGTATGGAAAAATAAGTCCTACGACGCTGTGGCTGAACTGGCAGTACACAGGAGGTTACGCACCAGGTGTCAATCGGAAGATTCGTTTCATCGCGGGGATACTTACCTGGAAGTTAGAAAAACACTCAGATGAACATCCGCCTTGACGTGGCAGTAGGACAGGATAGGGCATTGGGTTGATCAAGTGCAGCATAAATGGAGCCGAACCATTTACTGCATAGAGTTTAGCAGAACGACAGTCTTGGTGAGAAGGAGACATAAGGAAGTATCCCACCTGTGTTGGCGAATGAGGAGATATATTCACATTCTATTGTTACACCAGGGTGGAAACGAGGGTTGTATGGGGGGACGAATCAGAGTGGTGGGCGGGACACAGACTTGTTTATCCAGTATTGTGGGTGTCTTTCATAGATTCACATGCCTGAATCATTCCCCGTCGTCTAGACGGGAGTCTCCGGTACATAGAAAAGTAATGTCCTATAGACATACATAGAGAATAGTAGGCCTAAAGGCCTCACCTTAGTAACATATCAATGTCCTTTTGTAAAAAGGACCAAATTCTAGATAAGAGCCAATCAGCTATCACCTCCCTCTAGAACCTTCCTGGTAGGAGCCTCAGTCCCTCAGATTTTCTACTGCACGTTGTGCTAAGGGAATCTCCTCTGAGCTCTGCTCAGATTCTGTGTTTTTTCACTTCATTAAATAACGTTGTTGTCAAGGATTCTTTTCTAGGTAAGGAAGGACTGCAAGTAAGTTTTTTGAGAGGTAGTGAAGGGCGACTTTTAATATGGTGTCAAACACTAAGACCAGAAAGGAGGTTTTTTATTTTCTCCAGTGAAAGTGATGAGGCGTTGACCTCAACATCTAGGAGATCTCAAGAGAAGAAAATCTCCTCAAACTCATTCCTCAGGGGAACGTCCTGAGAAGGCCCTCAAAAAGACCACTCATGGGTCTTCTGGGCGCAGTTCTTCAAAATCTCCTCACTCTGTGGAAAAGGAGAGTAAAGGACTTGCTTTTGGAGAAACATCATGTAAAAAAGACTACTTCGGAGCCGTCAAAATCACCTCCCCTGGTCATAGGGCCCTTCAGGAAGGCGTCTTCTATACCTCCTGAAGTAAAGACTAAGAAGCCAACATCGTCAACAAGATCGTCGACAAAGAAACCATCATCATTGCCTATTACAGCCTCTTCGTCTACGATCAATTAATTAATTAAATAATTGCGGGTTTCTAACGTGCTAGAATCGACTCCCGAAGGAGTATCTCTGTGCAATAGACCGCTGGGGAACCCTCCCTGGCTTTCCCTGTGAGATGGTCCCTACTGGGTATCTCCAAGGTAAAACCAGGCATCCCCGGCGAATGTGGGGGGCCGTTGTGGAGATGAGGCAAGCTAATGCCCAGAGTTGCCGAGTGTGATCCCTGGTTAGAGGAGGCACCGAGGTGAGAATTATCGAGTCTGCTGACCCTGGTCCACAACCCTGCCGCGTCGGGAATTGAACCCTGGTCCCGGGCCGACCTCTGCTCCAGGGTCTGCTGCCTCTAACCAGTGAGCCACACCACTCCACGATGGCCGATGAACCGTGGCATTGTCTACGATGGCCTTGTCTACGATGGCCTTGTCTACGATGGCCTTGTCTACGATGCCCGTGTCTACGATGGCCTCGTCTACTATGGCCTCGTCTACGATGGCTCATCTACGATGGCTCGTCTACGAGGGCTCGTCTACGAGGGCTCTTCTACGACGGCCTCGTCGACGACGGCCTGGTCTATGACTGCTCGTCTACGACGGCAACGATGGCCTCACCTACGATGGCCTCATCTACGATGGCCTCGTCTACGATGGCTCGTCTACGATGGCTCGTCTACAATGGCTCGTCTACAATGGCTCGTCTACAATGGCTCATCTTCGACGGCTCGTCTATGACGGCTCATCTACGGCTGTCGACGACGACGGCATCGTCGACGACGGCCTCGTCTATGACTGCTCGTCTACGACTGCCTGTTTACGGCGTCGACGATGGCCTCGTCTACGATGGCCTCATCTACGATGGCTTGTCTACGATGGCTCGTCTACGACTGCGTCGTCAGCGACGGCCTCGTCTACGACAGCCTGTCTACGGCGTAGACGAAGGCCTCGTATTCGATGGCTCGTCTACGCCGTCATCGTCATCGACGGCCTTGTCTGACTGCTCGTCTACGACGGCCTGTATACGGTGAAATTCGCAATTTTGGACAAGTAGGAGGAATGCCATTATTTGTGTGTGTCTGTCTGCAAATAAGGGGTGAGGAAGAAGTCAGTCTTAATAAAGCAATATATTGGCTATAATATTTATCTGGTATCAAGGTCTGGGAGTAGATGTGAGACTGTACGTTTCAGGGTTTCAATACTTGTTTTCTCTTTGTTTGTGAACTTCCTGTGACGGGCGGATGTTGCGATCAGACAGAGATGAGTGCAAAATTGGGTATGGGGTAAAAATATGGGGGACAGGCGTTGCCAGTGTGGCCAAGACAGGTAGAATAGCCAGTGACCATTGAAAAATAGTTGAAATCAAGAATTTAGCTAGCTAGATTAATAAATTGTTGTGTTAATGTCAGAGGTGTTTTAGTCTCACGAAGAGTCGAGGTGAGAAACAGAACAGCAACAAGCTCTCTGCATTGCTGTGGCGGGGGGCGGGGGAGCAGCAGCCTTTGAAGTCTGATGCCAAGACCACGACAAATGGTGGTGCGCGATGTGCATTCGGGGGCGGGGGAGCGGCAGCCTTTGAAGTCTGATGCCGAGGCACAGACAAATGGTGGTGCGCGATGTGCACGCAGGGGGGCGGGGGAGCGGCAGCCTTTAAAGTCTGATGCCGAGGCACAGACAAATGGTGGTAGACGTGGGAGTGGCCTTGTGGTGGACGTGGTGTTGGCTGTGGTGGTGGACATGGTGGTGGAGGACATGGTGGTGGTGGACGTGGTGGTGGATGTGGTGGACATGGTGGTGGTGGACCGGGTGGTGGTGGTTGACGTGGAGGTGGTGGTGGTGGTGGTTGACGTAGTGGTGGGGGTTGTGTTGGATGGACGAGGTGGAGTTGGACATGGTGGTGGACGTTGTGAAGGTGGACGTTGTGAAGGTGAACGTGGTGATGGTAGACGTGGTGATGGTAGACGTGGTAATGGACGTAGTGATGGTGGATGTGGTGATGGTGGACGTAGTGATGGTGGACGTGGTGATGGTGGATGTGGTGAAGGTGGACATGGTGGTGGTGGACATGGTGGTGGACATGGTGGTGGACGTGGTGGTGGTAGACATGGTGGTGGTAGACATGGTGGTGGTGGACGTGGTGGTGGTAGACGTGGTGGTGGTGGACGTGGTGGTGGTGGTGGACGTGGTGGTGGTGGACGTGGTGGTGGTGGACGTGGTGGTGCTGGACGTGGTGGTGGTCGTGGTGGTGGTGGTGGTGGACATGGTGGTGGTCGTGGTGGTGGTCGTGTTGGTGGTAGACGTGGTGGTGGTGGACGTAGTGGTGGTAGAAGTGGTGGTGGTGGATGTGGAGGTAGTGAATGTGTTGGTGGTGGATATGTTGGTGGTGGTGGATGTGGAGGTGGTGAATGTGGTGGTGGTGGACGTGTTGGTGATGGATGTGTTGGTGATGGATGTGTTGGTGATGGACGTGGTGGTGGTGGACGTGGTGGTGGTAGTGGATGTGGTGGTGGAGGTAGACGTGGTGGTGGTGGACGTGGGAGTGGCCTTGTGGTGGACGTGGTGTTGGCTGTGGTGGTGGACATGGTGGTGGAGGATGTGGTGGTGGTGGACGTGGTGGTGGTGGAGGTGGGTGTGGTTGTGGTGGAGGTGGTGGTGGTGGTGGTGGACATGGTGTTCGTGGACGTAGTGGTGGTGAACGTAGTGGTGGTGGATGTGTTGGATGGGGTGGTGGTGGTGGACGTGGTGGTGGTGGTGGACGAGGTGGAGGTGACCATGGTGGTGGTAGACGTGGTGTAGGTGGACGTGGTGAAGGTGGACGTGGTGGTGGTGGGCGTGGTGTTGGTGGACATGGTGGACATTTTGGCGGTGGATGTGGTGGTGGTGGTGGATTTGGACATGGTGGTGGTGGATGTGGTAGTGGTGGACGTGGTGGTGGACATGGTGGTGGATGTGGTGGTGGTAGTGGATGTGGTGGTGTTGGTGGTGGACATGGTGGTGGATGTGGTGGTGGTGGATGTGGTGGTGGTAGTGGTGGACATGGTGGTAGGGGTGGTGGTTGTGGTGGACATGGTGGTGGTGGACGTGGTAGTGGTGGACGTGGTGGTGGTGGTTGTGGACGTGGTGGCTGCGGACATGGTGGTGGTGGACGTGAAGGTGGACATAGTGGTGGTGGATGTGGTTGTGTTGTACGTGGTGGTGGTGGTGGACATGGTGGTGGAAATGGTGGTGGTGGATGTAGTGGTGGTGGATGTAGTGGTGGTGGATGTGGTGGTGGTGGATGTGGTGGTGGTGGATGTGGTGGTGGTGGATGTGGTGGTGGTGGGTTGGACTTGGTGGTGGAGATGGGTGTGGTGGTGGTAGTGGATGTGGTGGTGTTGGTGATGGATATGGTGGTGGTGGACGTGGTGGACATGGTGGTGGTGGACGTGGTGGACATGGTAGTGGTGGACTTGGTAGTGGTGTATGTGGTGGTGGTGGTTGTGGACGTGGTGGCTGTGGACATGGTGGTGGTGGACATAGTGGTGGTGGATGTGGTGGTGGTGGATGTGGTGGTGGACGTAGTGGTGGTGGATGTGGTGGTGGATGTTGTGGTGGTGGGGTGGACTTGGTGGTGGAGGTGGGTGTGGTGGAGGTGGGTGTGGTGGTGTACATGGTGGTGGTGGTGGGGTGGACTTGGTGGTGGAGCTGGGTGTGGCAGAGGTGGTTGTTGTGGTGGATGTGGTGGTGTTGGTGGTGGGCATGGTGGTGGTGGATATGGTGGTGGTGGTGGACATGGTGGTAGTGGTGGTGGATGTGGTGGACGTGGTGGACATGGTGGTGGTGGACGTGGTAGTGGTGGACGTGGTGGTGGTAGTTGTGGACGTGGTGGTTGTGGACCAGGTGGTGGTGGTGGTGGTTGACGTGGAGGTGGTGGTGGTGGTGGTTGACGTAGTGGTGGGGGTTGTGTTGGATGGACGAGGTGGAGTTGGGCATGGTGGTGGACGTTGTGAAGGTGGACGTGGTGATGGTAGACGTGGTAATGGAGTAGTGATGGTGGACGTGGTGATGGTGGACGTGGTGAAGGAGGACATGGTGGTGGAGGACATGGTGGTGGAGGACATGGTGGTGGTGGACATGGTGGTGGATGTGGTGGTGGTGGACGTGGTAGTGGTGGAGGTGGGTGTGGTTGTGGTGGAGGTGGTGGTGGTGGTGGTGGACATGGTGTTCGTGGACGTAGTGGTGGTGAACGTAGTAGTGGTGGTGGATGTGTTGGATGGGGTGGTGGTGGTGGACGTGGTGGTGGACGAGGTGGAGGTGACCATGGTGGTGGTAGACGTGGTGTAGGTGGACGTGGTGAAGGTGGACGTGGTGGTGGTGGGCGTGGTGTTGGTGGACATGGTGGACATTTTGGCGGTGGATGTGGTGGTGGTGGTGGATTTGGACATGGTGGTGGTGGACGTGGTAGTGGTGGACGTGGTGGTGGACATGGTGGTGGACGTGGTGGTCGACATGGTGGTGGATGTGGTGGTGGTAGTGGATGTGGTGGTGTTGATGGTGGACATGGTGGTGGATGTGGTGGTGGTGGATGTGGTGGTGGTAGTGGTGGACATGGTGGTAGTGGTGGTGGTTGTGGTGGACATGGTGGTGGTGGACATGGTAGTGGTGGACCTGGTGGTAGTGGTGGTGGTTGTGGTGGACATGGTGGTGGTGGACGTGGTGGTGGTGGTTGTGGATGTGGTGGCTGCGAACATGGTGGTGGTGGACGTGAAGGTGGACATAGTGGTGGTGGATGTGGTTGTGTTGTACGTGGTGGTGGTGGTGGACATGGTGGTGGAAGTGGTGGTGGTGGATGTAGTGGTGGTGGATGTGGTGGTGGTGGATGTAGTGGTGGTGGATGTGGTGGTGGATGTTGTGGTGGTGGGGTGGACTTGGTGGTGGAGATGGGTGTGGTGGTGGATGTGGTGGTGGTAGTGGATGTGGTGGTGTTGGTGGTGGATATGGTGGTGGTGGACGTGGTGGACATGGTGGTGGTGGACGTGGTAGTGGTGGACTTGGTAGTGGTGGATGTGGTGGTGGTGGTTGTGGACGTGGTGGCTGTGGACATGGTGGTGGACATAGTGGTGGTGGATGTGGTGGTGTTGTACATGGTGGTGGTGGACATGGTGCTGGACGTGGTGGTAGATGTAGTGGTGGTGGATGTAGTGGTGGTGGATGTGGTGGTGGTGGATGTAGTGGTGATGGATGTGGTGGTGGTGGGGTGGACTTGGTGGTGGAGGTGGGTGTGGTGGAGGTGGGTGTGGTGGTGTACATGGTGGTGGTGGTGGGGTGGACTTGGTGGTGGAGCTGGGTGTGGCGGAGGTGGTTGTTGTGGTGGATGTGGTGGTGTTGATGGTGGACATGGTGGTGGTGGATATGGAGGTGGTGGTGGACATGGTGGTAGTAGTGGTGGATGTGGTGGACGTGGTGGACATGGTGGTGGTGGACGTGGTAGTGGTGGATGTGGTGGTGGTGGTTGTGGACGTGGTGGCTGTGGACATGGTGGTGGTGGACGTGAAGGTGGACATAGTGATGGTGGATGTGGTGGTGTTGTACGTGGTGGTGGACATGGTGCTGGACGTGGTGGTGGTGGTGGATGTAGTGGTGGTGGATGTGGTGGTGGTGAATGTAGTGGTGGTGGATGTGGTGGTGAATGTTGTGGTGGTGATGGTGGGGTGGACTTGGTGGTGGTGGGTGTGGTGGTGAACGTGGTGGTGCTGGACATGGTGCTGAACATGGTGGTGCTGGACATGGTGGTACTGGACGTGGTGGTGCTGGACGTGGTGGTGGTGGACATGGTGCTGCTGGAGATGGTGATGGTCATGGATGTGGTGGTGGTGGATGTGGTGGTGGTGGACGTGGTGGTGGTGCTGGTGAACGTGGTGGTGGTGGTAGTGGACATGGTGGTGGGTGGTGGTGGTGGAGGTGAGTGTGGTAGTGGTGGACGTGGTGGTGTTGGACATGGTGATGGTGGACGTGGTGGTGGTAGACGTGGTAGTGATGGACGTGGTAGTGATGGACGTGGTAGTGATGGACGTGGTAGTGGTGGACATGGTAGTGGTGGACGTGGTGGTGGTGGACGTTGTAGTGGTGGACGTGGTGGTGGACGTGGTGGTGGTGGACGTGAAAGTGGACATTATGGTGGTGGATGTAGTGATGGTGGATGTAGTGGTGGTGGAAGTGGTGGTGGTAGAAGTGGTGGTGGTGGACGTGGTGTTGATGGTGGACGTGGTGGTGGTGGACGTGGTGGTGGTGGAGGTGGTGGACGTGAAGGTGGACATGGTGGTGCTGGACGTGGTGGTGGTGGACAGGGTGGTGGACGTGATGGTGGTGGACGAGGTGGTGGTGGATGTGATGGTGGTGGTGGATGTGATGGTGGTGGATGTGGTGGTGGACGAGGTGGAGGTGACCATGGTGGTGGTAGACGTGGTGTAGGTGGACGTGGTGAAGGTGGACGTGGTGGTGGTGGGCGTGGTGTTGGTGGACATGGTGGACATTTTGGCGGTGGATGTGGTGGTGGTGGTGGATTTGGACATGGTGGTGGTGGACGTGGTAGTGGTGGACGTGGTGGTGGACATGGTGGTGGACGTGGTGGTCGACATGGTGGTGGATGTGGTGGTGGTAGTGGATGTGGTGGTGTTGATGGTGGACATGGTGGTGGATGTGGTGGTGGTGGATGTGGTGGTGGTAGTGGTGGACATGGTGGTAGTGGTGGTGGTTGTGGTGGACATGGTGGTGGTGGACATGGTAGTGGTGGACCTGGTGGTAGTGGTGGTGGTTGTGGTGGACATGGTGGTGGTGGACGTGGTAGTGGTGGACGTGGTGGTGGTGGTTGTGGACGTGGTGGCTGCGAACATGGTGGTGGTGGACGTGAAGGTGGACATAGTGGTGGTGGATGTGGTTGTGTTGTACGTGGTGGTGGTGGTGGACATGGTGGTGGAAGTGGTGGTGGTGGATGTAGTGGTGGTGGATGTGGTGGTGGTGGATGTAGTGGTGGTGGATGTGGTGGTGGATGTTGTGGTGGTGGGGTGGACTTGGTGGTGGAGATGGGTGTGGTGGTGGATGTGGTGGTGGTAGTGGATGTGGTGGTGTTGGTGGTGGATATGGTGGTGGTGGACGTGGTGGTGGTGGACGTGGTAGTGGTGGACTTGGTAGTGGTGGATGTGGTGGTGGTGGTTGTGGACGTGGTGGCTGTGGACATGGTGGTGGACATAGTGGTGGTGGATGTGGTGGTGTTGTACATGGTGGTGGTGGACATGGTGCTGGACGTGGTGGTAGATGTAGTGGTGGTGGATGTAGTGGTGGTGGATGTGGTGGTGGTGGATGTAGTGGTGATGGATGTGGTGGTGGTGGGGTGGACTTGGTGGTGGAGGTGGGTGTGGTGGAGGTGGGTGTGGTGGTGTACATGGTGGTGGTGGTGGGGTGGACTTGGTGGTGGAGCTGGGTGTGGCGGAGGTGGTTGTTGTGGTGGATGTGGGGGTGTTGGTGGTGGACATGGTGGTGGTGGATATGGAGGTGGTGGTGGACATGGTGGTAGTAGTGGTGGATGTGGTGGACGTGGTGGACATGGTGGTAGTGGACGTGGTAGTGGTGGATGTGGTGGTGGTGGTTGTGGACGTGGTGGCTGTGGACATGGTGGTGGTGGATGTGAAGGTGGACATAGTGATGGTGGATGTGGTGGTGTTGTACGTGGTGGTGGACATGGTGCTGGACGTGGTGGTGGTGGTGGATGTAGTGGTGGTGGATGTGGTGGTGGTGAATGTAGTGGTGGTGGATGTGGTGGTGAATGTTGTGGTGGTGATGGTGGGGTGGACTTGGTGGTGGTGGGTGTGGTGGTGAACGTGGTGGTGCTGGACATGGTGCTGAACATGGTGGTGCTGGACATGGTGGTACTGGACGTGGTGGTGCTGGACGTGGTGGTGGTGGACATGGTGCTGCTGGAGATGGTGATGGTCATGGATGTGGTGGTGGTGGATGTGGTGGTGGTGGACGTGGTGGTGGTGCTGGTGAACGTGGTGGTGGTGGTAGTGGACATGGTGGTGGGTGGTGGTGGTGGAGGTGAGTGTGGTAGTGGTGGACGTGGTGGTGTTGGACATGGTGATGGTGGACGTGGTGGTGGTAGACGTGGTAGTGATGGACGTGGTAGTGATGGACGTGGTAGTGATGGACGTGGTAGTGGTGGACATGGTAGTGGTGGACGTGGTGGTGGTGGACGTTGTAGTGGTGGACGTGGTGGTGGACGTGGTGGTGGTGGACGTGAAAGTGGACATTGTGATGGTGGATGTAGTGGTGGTGGATGTAGTGGTGGTGGAAGTGGTGGTGGTAGAAGTGGTGGTGGTGGCCGTGGTGTTGATGGTGGACGTGGTGGTGGTGGACGTGGTGGTGGTGGAGGTGGTGAACGTGAAGGTGGACATGGTGGTGCTGGACGTGGTGGTGGTGGACAGGGTAGTGGACGTGATGGTGGTGGACATGGTGGTGGTGGATGTGATGGTGGTGGTGGATGTGATGGTGGTGGTGGATGTGATGGTGGTGGATGTGGTGGTGGTGGTGGTGGTAGACGAAGTGGTGGATGTAGTGGTGGATGTGGATGTGGTGGTGGACGTGGTGGTGGTGAACGTGGTGGTGGACGTGGTGGTGGTGGACATGGTGGATGTGGTGGTCGTGGTGGTGGTCATGGTGGATGTGGTAGTGGTTGTGGTGGTCATGGACGTGGTGGTGGACGTGGTGGTAGACGTGGTGGTGGTGGTAGTGGTGGCCGTGGTAGTGGTGGACGTGGTGCACGTGGTGGTGGTGGTGGACGGTGTGGTGGACGTGATGGTGGTGGTGGTGGACATGGTGGTGGTGGACGGTGTGGTGGACGTGATGGTGGTGGACGTGGTGGTGGATGTGATGGTGGTGAACGTAGTGGTTGTGGACGTGGTGGTGGTGGACGTGGTTGTGGTGGATGTGGTGGTGTTGGTGGACATGGTGGTGGTGGTCATGGTAGTGGTCGATGTGGTGGTGGTGGACGTGGTGGTGGTGGACGTGGTGGTGGTCTTGGTGATGGACGTGGTGGTGGTGGTGGTGGATGTGGTGGTGTAGGTAGACGTGGTGGTGGTGGACATGGTAGTGTCCTCGTGGTGGATGTGGTGGTGGCCTGGGTGATGGACATGATGGTGGTGGTGGTGGGCATGGTGGTGTAGGATGTGGTGGACATGGTGGTGGTGGACGTGGTGGAGGTGGGTGTGGTGGTAATGGTGGATGTGGACGTGGTGGTAGATATGGTGGTGGTGGGGTTGAATGTGGTGGTGGACACAGTGGTGGTGGATGCGGTGGTGGTGGACGCGGTGGTGGTGGACGTGGTGGTGGTGGATGTAGTGGTGAATGTGGTGGTGGACTTGGTGGTGGAAGTGGTGGTGGAAGTGGATGTGGTGGTGGAGGTAGACGTGGCGGACGTGGTAGTGTCCTCATGGTAGCTGTGGTGGTGGACATGGTGGTGGACATGGTGGTGGTGGAGGTGAGTGTGGTGGTGGACATGGTGGTGGTGGTGGACATGGTGGTGGTGGTGGACATGGTGGTGGTGGACATAGTAGTGGTGAATGTAGTGGTTGTGGACCTAGTGGTGGTGGTGATTGTGGATGTGGTGGACCTGGTGGTAGTGGTGGTGGACGTGGTGGTGGTGGACGTGGTGGTGGATGTGGTGGTGGACGTGGTGGTGGTGAATGTGGTGGTGGTGGACGTGGTGGATGTGGTGGTGGTGGTGGACGTGGTGGTGGTGGCTGTGGATGTGGTGGATGTGTTGGTGGACATGGTGGTGGTGGATGTGGTGGTGGACATGGTGGTGGTGGTGGTGGTGGTGGACGTGGTGGTGGTGGACATGGACGTGGTGGTGAACATGGACATGGTGGTGGTGGTGGTGGAGGTTATGGAGGTGGTGGCTGTGGAGGTGGTGGTTGAGGACGTGATGGTTGTGCTGGTGGTGGTGGTGGATGTGGTGGTGGTGGATGTGGTGGTGGCAGACGTGGTTGTGGCGGACTTTGTGGACATGGTGGTGGACGTGGTGGATGTGGTAGTGGTGGACGTGGTGGTGGTGGACGTGGTGGTAGTGGACGTGACTGTGGTGGCAGTGGTGGTGATGGACGTGGTGGTGATGGACGTGGTGGTGGTGGACGAGGTGGCGGTGGATGTAATGGTGGATGTGGTAGTGGTGGACTTGGTGGTGGAAGTGGTGGTGGTAGTGGATGTGGTGGTGGAGGTAGATGTGGTGGACGTGGTAGTGTCCTCGTGGTGGCTGTGGTGGTGGACATGGTGGTGGTGGATTTGGTGGACATGGTGTTGGTGGTGGACGTGTTGGTAGTGGAGGTGGGTGTGGTGGTGGTGGACGTGGTGGTGAGGGTGGTGGACGTGGTGGTAGTCATGGTGGTAGTCGACATGTTAGTGGTCGACATGGTGGTGGTCGACATGGTGGTGGTGGACATGGTGGTGGTGGACATAGTGGTGGTGAACGTAGTGGTTGTGGACCTAGTGGTGGAGGTGGTAGATGAGGTGGTGGTGGACGTGGTGGTGGCAGACGTGGTGGTGGCAGACATGGTGGTGGACATGGTGGTGGTGGATGTGTTGGTGGACATGGTGGACATGGTGGTGGACGTGGTGGATGTGGTAGTGGTGGACGTGGTGGTGGTGGACGTAGTGGTGGTGAACGTAGTAGTTGTGGACCTAGTGGTGGTGGTGGTGGAGGTGGTGGACGTGGTGGTGGCAGACGTAGTGGTGGACGTGGTGGCGGTGGACATGGACGTGGCGGTGGACATGGACGTGGTGGTGGACATGGACGTGGTGGTAGTGGAGGTTGTGGAGGTGGTGGTTGTGGACGTGGTGGTTGTGGACGTGGTGGTTGTGCTGGTGGTGGACGTGGTGGTGGTGGACGTGGTGGATGTAGTGGTGGCGGACGTGGTGGTGGAGAACGTGGTGGTGGCGCACGTGGTGGTGTTGGTGGTGGACGTGGTGGATGTGGTAGTGATGGAAGTGGTGGTGGCGGACATGGTGGTGGTTGACGAGGTGGCGGTGGTGGACGTGGTGGCGGTGGATGTAGTGGTGGATGTGGTAGTGGTGGACTTGGTGGTGGAAATGGTGGTGGAAATGGTGGTGGTAGTGGATGTTGTGGTGGAGGTAGACGTGGTGGACGTGGTAGTGTCCTTGTGGTGGCTGTGGTGGTGCACATGGTGATGGTGCACATGGTGGTGGTGGACATGGTGGTGGTGGACATGGTGGTGGTGGTGGACTTGTTGGTGGTGGAGGACTTGTTGGTGGTGGAGGTGGGTGTGGTGGTGGTGGGTGTGGTTGTGGACGTGGTGGTGATGATGGTGGACGTGGTGGTAGTCGTGGTGGTAGTCAACATGTTGGTGGTCGACATGGTGGTGGTGGACATGGTGGTGGTGAACGTAGTGGTTGTGGACCTAGTGGTGGTGGTGGTGGATGTGGTGGTGGTGGATGTGTTGGTGGACATGGTGGTGGTGGATGTGGTGGTGGTGGACGTGGTGGTGGACAAGGTGGTGGATATGGTGGACGTGGTGGTGGTGCTGGTGGAGGTGGTGCTGGTGGAGGTGGTGCTGGTGGAGGTGGCGCTGGTGGAGGTGGTGCTGGTGGAGGTAGTGCTGGTGGAGGTAGTGCTGGTGGAGGTCGTGCTGTTGGAGGTGGTGCTGTTGTAGGTGGTGGTTGTGGAGGTGGTGGTTGTGCTGGTGGTGGACATGGTGGTGATGGCGGTGGTGGACATGGTAATGTTGGATGTGGTAGTGGTGGACGTGGTAGTGGTGGACATGGTGGTGGTGGACGTGGTGGTGGTGGTGGACTTGGTGGTGGTGGACGTGGTGGTGGACATGGTGGTGGTGCACGTGGTGGACATGAAGGTGGTACGTGGTGGTAGTGGTCGACATGGTGGTAGTGGTGGACGTGGTGGTGGTGTTGGACATGGTGGTGGTGGTGGACGTGGTGGTGGTGGTGGTGGTGGTGGTGGACGTGGTGGTAAACGTCGTGGTGGTGGACGTGAAAGGTGAAAGCAGTGACTGTCTATACGGGGAGATATGTACGAGGGCAGAAAGGCAACAGTATGGTAAGACGAGGCGAGCAGCGAGTGTTTTTTGGAGTAAATAAGACCTACAGGGGGAGATGCAACAGAGGCAGATTGACAGTATATATGTATATAAGCAAAGGCTATAGACAGGCAAAACAGATAAGTAAACAGACCAGCTGTGTATGTGTGCGTGGGTAGGTATACGGACACGGGCAGCTTGACTCATGATGGAGGGAACGCTTGATTGTAAGAGTACAAAGCGGATGAGATAGGCTAAGAATAAGTGCAGATAGGCAAGACAGACAGACATGGCAAGAACAGATAGTAGCAAACATGAGCAAATAAAACAAACTGACAAGCAGCAAAAGCGAAAACTAAGCGCATGTATGTAAAGCAGCGCAGAAACCTGCCCAAAGATGCAGAAACACAGGCAGAAAGACAAGACAGGCAGCGGCGCTGTGTGTGAGTAGAGACAAGAGAGACAGGCAAGCTCACACTGGGAGTTATTCACAGCTGAAGTATATACGGACAGGGTCTGAAAACAGGCGCGCTCACGCACACATCACAAATATGCAAACACACAGGCAAGCTACTGGCTGTCTGGAAGAACATGTTCATAGAGTAATGTGGTACAAGGAGACAGAGAACCAGGTGGACAAGCACACACGGCGGCGGCCGGGGAAAAGTGTACAAAGACACACAAATAGTGTGTACATATGGATCCGGTGGTAGGGAGAGGAATGGCATGCACGTGTGTGTACATATGAATGTAAGGTTAGAGGAAGGCATGCGCAGTTGGAAGCACACTCACAAACACACATACAATCACAGATGCACAGAAACACAAACACACGCACACAGACACGCGGCTATGTCTGCCTGTAGGTGTGGCATAGGCAGCTCACTCTGGTATGTACTGTTTCCATCAAGCAGTCATATAGGTAGCTCTGTTTCCAAAAGGAGGCAGGCACGGTGCGCGTGCGGGTTTATTTGTGTGTAGGCTAGAGTGAACAAGCGATGCGTTCTCTTTGCTGGGGGAGGGGGAGGGCCATTAAAGGAAGGGGGTGAAGAGGACCCTGTGAGAACTTGAGGGGGACATCAAAGGAAGGGCGAGCGAGCATATGGGGGGTGAGGGGGTGTGCAGCCTAGTGAGCTGAAAGCGTGTGGCTGCAGAGGCGGAGTGCAGCGCGTGATAACAAAGTGGCTGGTGGCAAATGAAAGCTGTGCACAATGCGCGTGGTTGTGCTCACATGTACTGTATCAGATCCGCACTTTGGGTGCACTTTTGAAAGCCCTTACTTTAATCTCGCCACGCATTGCTAAAGCAATGCCTTAGACGAGACCTAAAAATGGAGGCCTAGTGCAACAAAAACCCAGTTTCCTCAACCTATGAATGGAGCTGAATCAACTGCAAAGAAAATATTGGCATCAGCTATGGGTTATTCATGTGGGACCACTGCTTTATATGTCGTTTATGCCTGTCTTTCCACGTCTTAGACCTGAATCTTAAATATTATGCTGCATGCAGGCCCTCGAGATATACCCTCAGGTACCGATGCCAGCTGTATTGGCTTTGACACCTGAACGCATAAAAGGAGAATACTTAGCCTGTCATGTCTGTAAATCCAAAAGGAGCACATTAGTGATAATTGGCCTCCTTCAAGATGCTCATCCGTGGTGTTTGCGCCCCATAATTACAGGCAAGGAAGGCCTATAATTTACATCCTGTGAATCCGCGCCTCTCTGCCACCGAGTAAATGGGATTGATTCTTTGTGACCGTGTGGCTGAAATAAGGAGGGGGTCGGCGACGGACAGGAAAAATAAGCTTCTTTTTGTTATGGAAATGTTTTGCCAGTGGCTTTTTGTCTTTGGTCTGATTTAACCCTTTAATGCATGAAGTGTTCAAGCTTGTCTTTTCTCTGCATTTCAGGAGAGCATTACAAATGTGCTTCGTCTTTGTAAAAAAATTAAATTCGATCAGTGATGCAGAGAGAGAATGTGTTTATATGTTTTCTTTTATAACTAAACTAAGAAATCTAATATTAAAAACACGACCACCTTTTTGGGGTTTGCTGCTGACATTAGGTGGGAACCGCAGATACTAAATTCTAACCATGGCAAGAACAAACCAGCCTTTCGTCCTTTTGAGGCTGTTAAATGGAGTACCATTACAGTAGGTACTTGGTAAATTGTAACAATTTATGTTTACAGTTTTTCAAAATGGTAAGATGCACATTAAGTGCCAAATGAAAACAATTACAGTAGGCGTTTATCCGCAATTTATGTATAAATTCTCGTACTTTATTTTCTTAATAGCCCACTTGACATCAGAATTATTGGCCCGTAAATAATTATTACATGCAAGTAGTGACCTAATTGTGCCTCCCTCCATCTACAGTCGTAAAAATCATTAATTGATTGTAAATAATTATTACATGCAAGTAGTGATATAATTGTGCCTCCCTCCAAGTACTATGGTAACAGCCAGGATTTGGATACCCACTTCTCCCTCCTCCTAGGTCCTATGCGTGTTAAGAGGGAGCCTAGGATGCACTTGAAGCCGGAACAACATTTTTTCTAAAACCGTATGGGCAGCTAGGAAGCATTATGCAAAGGTGCTGGTCAGCACAGCAGAGCTCGTTGGGTCTCCCTCCGGGGAAGAATGGGAACCTTTCCCTTGGGAATTACTTTGGGGTCCTCTGTGGAACTCCCTCTGTTAACCTCTGTCCCCCCCACTCTTCTGCTGGGGACCCGGCCCACCTTTGGCTAAGTCTCCCACGTGATCCTTGTGGACCCTAGTACTGACCCAGCGGTCCACCTACTCAGCAAGCTTCGTAGGGTTAGTCAGCTTGCTATCAATTAGGTGCTGGTGCAGCTCTGGAAAACAATTATCAGACAAGTGCTCCCATGCAATCAAATCCAAGAGACCTTGAAAATCATTAACGTTGCTGCCCTTTACCCAACCATCCAATGCTCTGCAACAGAAAGTGACATACTCTACCCAGGTACTATTTTCTATCTTTTTGCACTTCTTGAACCTCTGCCTATAGAGTTCAGGGGTCAAACCATACCTAGTCATGAGTGCCTTTTTCATTTGGCTACAGGAATTATGGACTTCAGAAGGCAAGTCCAACAGTGCGTCCCCCCCCTTCACTAAGGAACCTTCCCCACAACCCCGCTCCCCAATCCCTCTCAGGGGCCTGGTGGGAAGACATGGCTACCTCATAGGCTCTGAACCACTGCCCAATATCATCATTCTTAAAAAAACTCCTTTATCACATCTTTTGGGATGTACACTCTACCTTCCCCAGGGGCTGACGGCGTGCTGCTTCCAGCGGGAGTTATCTCTAGGCTCCTGGCTTTCAGATCCAACTCCCTCAAAACGTTGTCATGCTCCAATTCCTATCTCTTCTCCTCTAAAGCCATCTTCTTGCTTTCTAGCTCCAGTTTCCCATTCAATTTGAGCTTGACCATCTCCATTTTATGCATCCTGTTTTCTTTCCTGTCTGCCAACTCTTTTGGGGACAGACCTCGGGTAGAAACACTGCTCCCAACTGGGGAGGGCGCACCCCGCCTCTCAGGACCCAGTGGCCCACCAAGCTGCTCCGCTGCATCCTCATAATTCACTAAATCACATGGGGCATTCCTTGCTTCCACCCAGGCCCTCAGTGGTTTGTGGTATTGCTTCTTTTTGGTGATTCCGGCCGTGGAAATGTTAAACTTCCTGCAGAAGCTCTTGAGCTGCTTGTTGGTGTAGCTTTCTATTTTCTCTTGCTCCCAATCACAGTCAACAGATGTGACTGAGGCTGTCTCCTCCATGATTTAAAAGAAATTGGAGATCTCTGGCAAAAACAAGTATCAGAACTGTGTGGCTGCGTTATGGTCTGCACTCACTAAGTAGTGTTCACCAATTACTGTACATGAGTCACAAATGCAAATTCCGAATCCTTTCCGCTTGACTTCCAATGTTAGAATTAGGGGTCTCTAGTTGGCACAGGTAGGTACTTGTGACAAATAGGGATCCTCTCCTCTAGTCAGAGTAAGGGGGATTACACTCCCAAAATAACCCCTGCTCACCCTCTAGGCGGCGTGGCACTAGCAGTCAAGGCTTATTTCAGAGGCGGTGTAAGTTAAGCATTTTATGACCACATACAGTAACTCAGTGATAACACTACAAATGGACACCACACAGGTTTGATATCAAAAATAAGTTATACTTTATATAGAGTTAACACAAGACCAATAAATGACAAAAAGAATCCACAGTACTATTAGCTTTCAAGAGATCTTGTTAAAAAGGCTTAATTCAAGGTCTGTAACCTGGACGGGCTACAGCGTTGTCAAAAACAACAGAGTCTAGCAAATCCAGCGGACTGCGTCGGTACAGGTCCACTCAAATGTCGACAGCCTCAGTCACAGTACCTTTTTCTTGGGACGGCCAGCACGGACGTGCGAGCCGGTTCCGGTGATCGGCGCGTTGCAGGACGTATTGTCCCTCGATGCGGTGCAGGCAGCGGTCCGTTGATAGAGTCGGTGGATCCAAGACTTGCGTTGCAGGGCGAGAGGGTGCTTCGATGCAGTGCTTGCAGCTTGCGGTGCGACAAACGAGCCGGAGTTCGGGAGCTGGTGTCGATTAGTCCGGACAGCTGTGCGAGTCGGGCGGTGCGTCGAAAAGCATGCGAGGCGGTGTCCAACTCCGGTACGGTCACAGGACTCGAAATCAGCAGCAGTGACCGCGTCGGTCAGAGCAGTTAGATTCGGTGTAGCGAGGCGTTGCACGTTGTGGTGTCCTTCCAGTCGCGGTGCAGGCAACAACTCAGTGACGCCATCAGGACGGAGTCGGTGAGCGCAGATCTTGCGTTGTTCGATGCGGACGTTGCTTGATGCAGTGCCTACAGGACACCGGGCCGGTCGTGAGAGTCGGTCACAGATCCCTGCCTCTGTAGACACTTGTTTCCAGCAGCAATTCACAAAGTCCACTGGCCCTAGGACTTCGGTCAGGGGGCAAGCTCTCTTCCAAGCCCTTTGAGATCTTTGCACAAGTTTGAAAGAAAAGTCCAAAGTTCTTTCTCCTCTGTTTGGCAGTCAGGCAACCACTGCAGGCCAATCCCCCAAGCAGCACTTCAGCTTGGGAACAGTCTCTCCTCAGTTTCTTCAGGTTCCTTCTCCTCAGCAGAGGTTTCGTCTTGTAAGTCCAGAAGTGATCTAATTTCATGGGATCAGGGTCCCAATACTTATACCCCAAAATCCTTTGTTCTCTGAGGGGAGAGGGGCCTGTGCCCCGTTCAAGCCACTCCTGAAGCACTCTGTTTACCAGACTTCTCCTTCCCTTTCACAGCACACGGCAGGCACATCACACGCCCCACAGGAGGTGGAGCCTGCATTGTGGAAGGCAAGTACATTCCTGGAGCACTTTGTTGACAGTCTTCCTCCTCTTCTTTCAGTGTGCAGGGCAGAGACATCTAACACACCACAGGGGGTGGAGCCAGCATTGTAGAGGGAAGTCCCAGCCCTATTCAGGTCCCAGGTGCAACTCCTCCCTCCCATCTAGATGCAGATCTCCCTATTCACCACCAGGCAGCCCCAGCCTGTCCCTGGAATTCCTCAGCCCTGTCACACACAAACCCAGACAAGGAATACACAACCTTGCAGAGGCAGGCTCAAATGGTTAGGCAAGTTCAAGTTCGGGAATTTATATAGCGCACTACTCACCCGGAGGGTCTCAAGGCGCTAGAGGGAGGGGTTCATAATTTGTCGAATAACCAGGTTTTCAGTTCTTTTCTGAAGGAGATGTGGTTCTGAGTAAGGCGGAGGTGGGTGGGGAGTGAGTTCCAGGTCTTGGCAGCCAGGAAGGAGAAGGATCTGCCACCCATGGTGGATTTTCGGATGCGCGGGACTGCGGCGAGGGCTTGATTGGATGATCTTAGTTGGCGGGTGGGTTTGTAGAAGGACAGTCGAGTGTTGAGGCATTCGGGTCCTAGATTATGAAGGGCCTTGTGTGCGTGGGTGAGAAGGCGGAAAGTAATTCTTTTGTTGACGGGAAGCCAGTGGAGGTCTTTTAGGTGTCCGGTGATGTGATCTTGGCGCGGGATGTCTAATATGAGTCTTGCTGACGCGTTTTGGATGCGCTGGAGTTTTTTCTGTAATTTTGTTGTAATTCCGGCGTAAAGTGTGTTGCCATAATCCAGACGACTCGTGACCAGTGCATGGGTGACAGTCTTTCTTGTCTCGAGGGGGATCCAGCGGAAGATCTTTTTGAGAATGCGAAGGACGTTGAAGCAGGAGGACGAGACGGCGTTGACTTGTCTGGACATTGAGAGAGAGGAGTCTAGAATGAAGCCAAGGTTACGTGCATGGTCTGTGGGTGTGGGTGCTGTGCCCAGAGCGGAAGGCCACCAAGAGTCGTCCCAAGCTGAGGGGGAGGATCCTATGATAAGCACCTCCGTTTTGTCTGAGTTGAGCTTAAGGCGGCTCTGTTTCATCCATTCGGCTACTTCTTTCATGCCTTCGTGAAGATTGGTTTTGACGGTGTTGGGGTCTTTGGTGAGGGAAAGGATTAGCTGGGTGTCGTCGGCGTAAGAGATGATGTTGAGGTTGTGTTGACGCGCGATAGGGGCGAGAGGACTCATGTAGACGTTGAAGAGGGTGGGACTGAGTGAGAATCCTTGAGGTACGCCGCAGATGACTTTGGTGGACTTTGAGTAGAATGGGGGAAGTCGGACTCTCTGAGTTCTCCCAGCTAGGAACGAGATGATCCAGTCCAAGGCTTTTTCTTGTATGCCGATGTTGCTGAGGCGTTGTATAAGGGTGCTGTGGCAGACTGTGTCGAAAGCGGCGGAGAGGTCGAGTAGGATGAGGGCCACTGTTTCTCCGTTGTCCAGGAGTGCTCGGATGTCGCCAGTCGCTGAAATGAGGGCGGTTTCGGTGCTGTGTTTGGCTCGAAAACCGGATTGAGATGGATCAAGGGAGTTGGTGGATTCAAGGAAGGCGGCGAGCTGGCTGTTGACGGCTTTCTCGATGACTTTGGCCGGGAAAGGGAGGAGGGATATGGGTCGGTAGTTTTTCAGTTCTGAGGGGTCTGCTGTCGGTTTTTTCAGAAGGGCGCTGAGTTCGGCGTGTTTCCAGATTTCTGGAAAGGTGGCAGTGTTGAAAGAGCAGTTGATGACATCGCGGAGTTGGGGTGCGATGATGGAGTCAGCTTTGTTGAAGATGTGGTGGGGACAGGGGTCAGAAGGCGAGCCAGAGTGGATTGAGTTCATGAGGCGAATGGTGTCTTCAGTGGTTATTGGGTTCCAGGCACTGAGGTTGTTAGTTGGAGGAGTGGAATCTGAAGGGGGTGGGGCGGGTTGATCACTGGGAGTGTTCTTGAAGCTGTTGTGGATGTCGGCAATTTTGTTGTAGAAGGAGGATAGCGCGTCGCAGAGGTCTTGGGAGGGAGTGATGTCGTTGGATGCTGCGGTGGGGTTAGTGAATTCTTTGACGATATTGAAGAGTTCCTTGCTGTTGTGAGAATTGTTGTCGAGACGGTCCTTGAATGTTGATTTCTTGGCGGATCGAATCAGTTGATGGTGTTTGTGGGTGGCTATCTTGAGGGAGGTCATGTTGTCTGAGGTAGGGTTTTTTCTCCAATTCTTCTCCATGGTGCGGCATAGCTTCTTGGATTTTTTAAGTTCATCATTGAACCAGGGAGCCTTTTTGCTGGTTGATTTCAACTGGTGCTTTTTCAGGGGTGCTAATTCGTCCGCACTGTGGGTAATCCATTGCCTGAGGTTGGTGGCCGCTTGGTCTGGGTCCGTTGAGAGGGTGGGAGGGTTATGGTTGAGTGATGTGAGGAGTTGGTCGGTGGTGATTTTGTTCCAGTTTCTCCGGGGAATGGGTTGTGGACGGTTGTTGGTCAGGGTGGTTATGTAGCTGAAGTGAACACAGCTGTGGTCCGTCCAGTGGAGAGCTGTAGTGCGATCGAAGGAGATGTGCTTGCTGGAGGTGAAAATAGGGTCGAGCGTGTGTCCGGCTGTGTAAGTGGGGTGTCAACAAGTTGTTTGAGTCCGAGATTGGCAAGGTTGTCCAGAAGGGTGGAGGTGTTGCTGTCGAGTATGTTTTCAAGGTGGTAGTTGAGGTCTCCAAGAAGAATGTAGTTCTCGGAGGCGAGGGCGTGCGGGCTGACGAAGTCTGTGATGTCGTCGCTGAATTGAGTGCGGGTGCCTGGAGGCCTGTAAATGAGGGTGCCTCTAAGGGTGGTCCTGGGGTCGGTGTGGATCTGGAAGTGGAGGTGTTCGGCGGTTGCAAGATTGTCGTCGGAGCTGGTTGTAATTTTGATGGTGTTTCTGTGGACGATGGCGATGCCTCCTCCGGTTTGATTGGTGCGGTCCTTCCGAATAATCTTGTAAGTGTCCGGTATGGCTATGGCGATATCGGGAGCAGAAGATGCGTTCATCCATGTTTCAGTAAGGAAGGCGATGTCAGGTGACGCAGTGTCGATTAGGTCCCAGAGTTCTGTTGCATGTCTGTGGACCAAGCGGGTATTCAGTAGGATGCATTTCAGGCGGTTTGGTTAGGAGATGTATGTGGAGGAAGTGGGTTTGGTGAGGGTCCTGAAGCAGTTGAACTTGCAGGAGAGGCAGGCGAATGGGCCGTGGGTACGTCCAGGGATAGCTTCACAGCATTGTGGTGTGCGACCGGGGTTGAGGGCGAGGAGAGTAGCGGCATCATAAGTGGTTCTAGTGGGTTGGGACTTGCGGTGTCCAGGGGGTCTGGCGCTGGGCGCAGTCCAGGTGCGGACGGGCGTAGACGGGCTTACCTTTGGCGCACCTTCGGCGAGACCGCTGCGCGTGGACGCTGCGCTTTGAATCATCTGGCATAAATGAAGAGTGGAGGGGGCGGAGCGTGGGAGGGTCAGCTGGGAGGCGGGGTCGGGGAGGAGACACGGGCAAAAGTAAATACACACTGAAATGGCTGCCCGGTAATAAATCGAAACTGGGGCACAGCCGGAGCTCGAGTCAATGCAATGTTGCTACAAAGTACACAATAACGCTTTACAAGCAATTACATCAGCCGCTATGCAGTTCGTACATATATAAAAAATTAAATAATGTAATGCGAGCTAAACGATACCAAGCGCTGTAATCTGAGCAATACGCTGTAACAGGGCGGCAGGCAGCAGGTATCAGGGCAGGCAGGCAGCGAGGAGAAAGCGTCCGTTGTGCAAGCAGAGTGCTGGGGGAGCGACCGCAATGGATGGAATCCAGATGGTCACAGGATAGGAGAGGACGGGCGAGTGTAGTCTAGCAGTGTGTGGGAGGGTCAGCTGGGAGGCGGGGTCGGGGAGGAGACACGGGCAAAAGTAAATACACACTGAAATGGCCGCCCGGTAATAAATCGAAACTGGGGCACAGCCGGAGCTCGAGTCAATGCAATGTTGCTACAAAGTACACAATAACGCTTTACAAGCAATTACATCAGCCGCTATGCAGTTCGTACATATATTAAAAATTAAATAATGTAATGCGAGCTAAACGATACCAAGCGCTGTAATCTGAGCAATGCGCTGTAACAAGGCGGCAGGCAGCAGGTATCAGGGCAGGCAGGCAGCGAGTAGAAAGCGTCCGTTGTGCAAGCAGAGTGCTGGGGGAGCGACCGCAATGGAGGGAATCCAGATGGTCACAGGATAGGAGAGGACGAGGCGAGTGTAGTCTAGCAGTGTGTGGGAGGGTCAGCTGGGAGGCGGGGTCGGGGAGGAGACACAGGCAAAAGTAAATACACACTGAAATGGCCGCCCGGTAATAAATGGAAACTGGGGCACAGCCGGAGCTCGAGTCAATGCAATGTTGCTACAAAGTACACAATAACGCTTTACAAGCAATTACATCAGCCGCTATGCAGTTCGTACATATATTAAAAATTAAATAATGTAATGCGAGCTAAACGATACCAAGCGCTGTAATCTGAGCAATGCGCTGTAACAGGGCGGCAGGCAGCAGGTATCAGGGCAGGCAGGCAGCGAGGAGAAAGCGTCCGTTGTGCAAGCAGAGTGCTGGGGGAGCGACCGCAATGGAGGGAATCCAGATGGTCACAGGATAGGAGAGGACGGGGCGAGTGTAGTCTAGCAGTGTGTGGGAGGGTCAGCTGGGAGGCGGGGTCGGGGAGGAGACACGGGCAAAAGTAAATACACACTGAAATGGCCGCCCGGTAATAAATCGAAACTGGGGCACAGCCGGAGCTCGAGTCAATGCAATGTTGCTACAAAGTACACAATAACGCTTTACAAGCAATTACATCAGCCGCTATGCAGTTTTTACATATATTAAAAATTAAATAATGTAATGCGAGCTAAACGATACCAAGCGCTGTAATCTGAGCAATGCGCTGTAACAGGGCGGCAGGCAGCAGGTATCAGGGCAGGCAGGCAGCGAGGAGAAAGCGTCCGTTGTGCAAGCAGAGTGCTGGGGGAGCGACCGCAATGGAGGGAATCGTCCATACTTTCTAAAAGTAGTATTTGCAAACACAGAATATTAAAATAAAGTTCACTAAAAGATGTATGTTATTATTCCGAGTCCAGGCATACAAAATGGTTATTTATTACAAACAATAATCAAGAAATGATTTCTTTGTAAAAAGCATTGTATAATGACGCAGGGGGTGTGAGTGAAAAATGCGCTCAGTGCTCTCTAATTGACGATACACAGATGTGACAACAGTGATCGAAAGAGAGTATCTAAAAGCAAGAATAGCACAGCCCATTCTTGGTCAATTAACAATATAGATAAGGGTGCACAATTTCAGTAGATATTTCGATCCCTAAGGAGATAATGGAATAATCATCAGGACTCTAGGTATAATTGAGCCAGAGAATCTGAAGTAAAAATGGACCTTGCAGAATACTCGGTGGTAATGCAAAAATTAGCAGTCCCTCTGGTGTGATACCTGAGGAAAATGGTCCAAACCTCTTAGAGGATGACGCGTGTGCATGTTCTCTGAGTCTGCTAGGATTATAAAGTGTAATAATTCTAACAGCCCATTCTGGTCTTTGGGGAACAGGTAGCCTTGCAATAGTGAAAAACGAAAATGGCTGTAATTCACTATTAGGACATGCCACACACATCAGGGCTTGTCCTACCTTAAACTTGCAATGCACCCTGCCCTTGGGCCTACCATAGGGGTGACTAATATGAAGAAAAGGAAAGGTTTAGGGACTGGCAAGTGGGTGCACTTGCCCAGTCAGCATGACAGTACCAGATTGCACGCAGGCTTTGCAATGGCAGACCTTAGACATATTTTACAAGGCCGCTTCTGTGGGTGGCACAACCAGTGCTGCAAGCCCACTAGCAGCATTTTGATTTACAAGCCCTGGGCACACCCAGTGCACTGGACTAGGGTCTGACAAGTAAACCAAACATTCAATCATGGAACCACTAATCCATACATCAATTTACTGTAGGGAGCACTCGCACTGTGGCACTGGACAGCAGTGGCACAGTGCCCAAAGCATCTAACACCAGCAAAAACACATGAGACAACAGAAAAAATGGAAGGGAGACCCATGCCAATGGTGCCAGGTCTAACACAACACTACAGATTCAGTAGCCCAGAGCCTACCTCTGTGGACCAACTTTATTCGTTGTTAGGGTTCTCATAGGAAAACAATGAAAATTACCTAAAGAGCTCAAAAAGCAGGCACAAAACTCTGCACACCACCAGACTCTGTCACCCCCAGAGAGCATTTCTATTTTAGTAGGAGCATCTCAACCTCCCCACCATGGCAAATATATTTTGATACCATCTTGTAATTACTTTTGTATAGTGCGTTACACTATTGATTAGGCTCCAAAGCACATTGGCAGGCAGACCGGATATTGCATGATGGGAGTGTACTTGGTTGGACGCTTGCTGAATTGCATTGTCTCCAATGTGGGAAGCGTTTTAGTCGTGTGCGTGATTGACCAAATTAGTACTCTTAAACTGATTAAAGTGGCAGCGCCTAATTGCATAGTGGAGGGGAGACAGCTGAAGGAGGGTACACATTTGCCTTACATTTATTTATGTGATACAAAACAATGGCCCTTAGACATATGTATGCAACAGTGCTGCCAACAAAATGTTTATTTATTACAAACAATAATCAAGACACAATTTCTTTGTAAAAGCATTGTGTAATGACGCAGGGGGTGTGAGTGAAAAATGCACTCAGTGCTCTCTCATTGGCGATACACAGATGTGACAACAGTGATCGAAAGAGAGTATCTAAAAGCAAGAATAGTACAGCCCATTCTTGGTCAATCAACAATATATATAAGGGTGCACGATTTCAGTAGATAATTCGATCCCTAAGGAGATAATGGGATCATCATCAGGACTCTAGGTATAACTGAGCCAGAGAATCTTAAGTAAAAATGGACCTTGCAAAATACTCGGATGGTAATGCAAAAATTAGCAGTCCCTCGGATGTGATACCTGAGGAAAATGGTCCAAACCTCTTAGAGGATGACGTGTGTGCCAAATGGAGGCATCCCCCCAAGGCAGGGGAGAGGATGCCTGGTGTGTAGTGTGTGCCTCTCCATGCAAAAGTGGTCCCAAATCGGGAGCGAACACAAGAAAATTGGGCGTGTCGTGATAGGAACAGCATTCTGACAGCAAAGTGAACAAGAAAGGACCTTTCCACTCGCTGTTCATTTCGCCTTCAGGGCTCTGCTCTGTCAGTGCAGCCTCAAAAACGACAAAGGTTGTATCGCTGTGTAAGACTAGCGGTATACAAGCCCACAAAGGATCGTCAAACCATACAAATCCTAATTATCAAAGGTGGACCATAATCATGATATTCGGGTCAGAAAATAAATCGAAATCGCCAAGAATCGTACGCTCATCACTGAGCAACGTCTCACCATTTTTCAGGACCAGTGATTGGGCCAGAAATCAGGAATGACAGAGTGGGTGACGCCGTTTTAATGATCAGCCCGTACCAACAGAATTTATCGTCACCGCCCATCATTAACCGGAAGTACACAATGCAATTCCAGCTAAAGGAACAGGAAGCTTTTGATCCCTACCGCCCAAGAAGCATACGCTCAGGGTCATATTAGGATTCAACGTGGCCTTAGAAAGGTTTCCAATTGATTACATGTGCAATATCTTTTTACCCTAAACATTTTGTTGAGAGTCTACCTACTTCTTTGTCTTGATAAAGATGGCAATATAGGCGTCCATCGAAACGCGTCAACACTTTATTGAAAAGTACACAATCTGTCAGGCAGCTAGACCAAAGAGTATCTTATAATTTGGACAATACCGGGTACAAGCCCTGAAAAGATTTTTCTTACGGATTTGTACGCCACTGGTGACATGGGTTTTTTGTCTTTTGATATGTATTCTCTCTTCTCGTCATTTTGTATCACTAGTTTTATAGGTGGTAATAAGGCCTGTTTTAACTATTTGACACAGTTGCATGTTAGATATAGATGATTTGATGCACAATTGTCTTTTAGACTATATGCATGTTTTCACTAATCTTTACCAATAAATTGACTTTGTACTTTTCTACATCTGTTGGTTGTTGTCAGGATTATCTATCAGAAATATATGGTCTCACTTCCAATGAATGTGGATGGTATGAGTGAGTAAGAATGAATAGAACAGACTGTCTGAACAGTTAGTGTTTTCTCCAAAGGATACAAAAACTTTTTGTTTGATACCTTGATATATTACCCCATTCCTTTGGACAGAAGGGGGTTCCTCTTACCTTTTGAAATATAACGTGGATCAGTCCTTGCCTTTTTTTTCTTGCCACATTCATGGAGAGGCTCCACCGACTTAACCTGTGGACAACCCTCAGTTTTTTTATGCAGCACATTGAGAATTGTCCTGTGAACCTCTTGAGGACTTACATGTTCACTCCGCCCGAGCCAAAGTTGCCTCAACACATTGGTGTAGGATATTCCAATCTGATACACGTCAGACTGCACCATGTACAGTTGTTCTTACATTTGTTGTCACTTCTGAGGCAGTGCAAGGCCGTTGACGAGTCTAATGGCACCACCTGCCAGTACGCAGGAGCATTTGCTGTTTAAAAAAATCCAGATCCAGTCTGGATCACCTGCGACCTGAGGGGCCTCAGAACACAACTTGTAGATATTTGGTTTTCGGCTTGAAAATTTACCCGGTTTGGCGATGTGGGTAGCTGCCGTATTTCGGTCCGAGTTCGGCTGCCACCAAAGAAATCTAGTAAATTCAGGCATTTCTGAAAACTAAGCATCCAGGAGAGTCCATGGTGGTGTGACTTGTGTGGTTCTGTCTAAATGTTCTTAGCCAGAATACCCTGCACATCTCCCTCGGATGTCTGTAAAAGAAAGTACCAGAATGTGCAGGGAACCACAACATTTCTACCATCCAGAGTTCCCACCCTTCTTCTGTTAAAACAATACCCATCTTGGGTGGCTGGGCTTTTAGCCCACAACAGGAATGGATGAAAACTATGACCATATAAAGTCAATGTGTTCTTTACATGGTGTCTTGTTTGGTCCATTCTTTTTCTCAGGTACTTGGCCAAGCCCAGACACATGCCTAGAGTGTCTGAGCTCCCCCATCCCCACCCCCCAGTAATCTTCTTGGCTCGACCCTGGAAAATGATCAATAGTAAAACCCCAAATGACTTATACTTCCATCAGTTCTGTCATGACACTTATCTGTGCTTCTACACTGCAAATTAATTATCCCAAAATGGCACTTATCCAAATTTGGTGGCAGGTCTGTAAAATATGCTGGAGCAGAATTAAGGAACAATCTCCCCAAAGTCTTAAGATTTGAAAACCGCTCATCACATTTAAATGTAACCTAAAATAACTCCTGCATATGTTGCAAAGTTGAACAGCCTGATGACTTCAATCGCTCTTTCTCCACAAGGTATGTCACCTTCACAGTTTTTTTACCATGCAGGTAAGTATCACACAACTTATTTTAAAGGTACCTTTACAATGTGGTACTTTACCATGCAGATCCGTTTTTTTTAATTTTATGTTCTCCAGTATTGGGGTGTCTTTCATAGATTCACATGCCTGAATCATTCCCCGTCGTCGGAGTGGGAGTCCCACGGTACATAAAAAAGCAATAAAATGCCATAATAACATAGAAAACCTTGGTAATAACCAACCAGGAAGTAAAGTATTCCAAGCTACAGGAGACAAAACTACCACACTCATGACTATCCTAGTCATTTTGTACAGCCCAAACTGCAGCCAATCAGGCGTCAGCACCCACCAGAGGCTCAGGCTCTCAGATTTTCCACTGCACGCCGTGTGAAGGGAGTCTCCCTGAGGTCTGCTCAGTACTTCTCTATTTTCCTTCTGGAATTTAGATTTGAGGATGTCTACTTCCAAGAAATCCTTGTTCAGGCATTGTGATTATTGTGGTAAGCTCCGGCTTTTTAAGTAAGATCCCCACAAGAAGTGCATTTATTGCCTATACCCTGACCATTAGGTGAAAGACTGCAAGATTTGTAGGACCTTCCCTCAGAAGACTCTCAGGGACAGAGAAGGTCACCTGCTTTTGTGGCTACAAAAGCTGAAAGATCAAGACTATTCCGTTTCTGAGGTAGGCAGTATTGCCTCTGGATCTACAACACCATCTAGAAAGAGAGCTGCTGAAGAGGTGTTATCTTCTCCTGGGGCTAAGATTGAAAAGAGGCAACAATCTTCTAAGGGGTCTGAGAGGCCTTCCACTTCTAAGGCTACTCATCCTGCTAAGGCCAAACTTGGGACATCTACGTCCCAGAGAAGAACAACCAAAATGTTACCTCAAAAGATGGCTTCTGAGAAGACTTTACGTCCGAAACAGCCTCTGTCGTCGACGATACCGTCGTCGACGAAGAGCAATGTCTACGTCTACGGTAACCTTTACTTCACCTAAGCCTGAAATGTTAGTGTTAACAGCGTCTTCAGCGTCGACGATGGTCGATGTTGCTGTTAGACCTATCTCGTCGACGAAGGAATCTTCATCTGCCATAGTCAGCGCCTCGTCGACGGCCAAGCTGAAGAAGATCCCGTCGACGATAGCTTTGTCGACGCCACCTTCGACGGCTGTTCCATCACCGTCGTCGAACATCCCATCGTCGATGAGCTCGTCGACGAATCTGACACCGTTGTCGACTAAGACACCGTCGTCATCGACGAAGACACCGTCGTTGACAATCCTTCTCGTCGGTGAAGATAACTCAATCGTCGACGATGACTTCTTTATCATCTGGAGCCAAACCTCCGTCGACGAGCCCGTCGATGGGGCCTCCGTCGAAACCGCAACTGTCCACATGTACCACCATGCAGGTTTGGTCACCATCAACGGCTTTTGCGTCCACGCCAAAGCCATCTTTGCTCCAGAGACACAGTTCTGGCCTAGAACTTTTGTCTCCTCTACGCCTATGCCTCAAAAGGTACCACTTCAAGTCCCTGACAAGTTACTGGACTCTGATGACAGTGAGGAGTAATCGGATATGGATGAAAGGATTGGTACTGCTACAAGTCCTTCTGAATTGAACATCAAATACCAGGAGGACCACCAAGACGACCATCATTCGCCTGAGCTTGTGTCATCTCCTGTCACAATTGTTCCCTCAGCTCAGATGCCAGTAGCATTGCATTTCTAACAAATCTTCAGCATATGCTCAGCGATTATTGCAGGCGTTTTCCACCGTCCGATTCATGTAAAGTAACAAGCCCAGGCAAAATATAAGAAAGGCAACGTAAGCAAAAGAGACAAACTGTGCACTTAAAGTAACAAAGATATTCAATTTAATCATTGTTACTTTAAGTGCACAGTTTGTCTTTTTTGCTTACATTGCCTTTCTAATATTTTGCCTGGGCTTGTTACTTTACATGAATTGTATTACCCTGACCCAGGAATTTGATCCATAATCAGGGGGTCCCTGTTATTTTCAAAGTTTTCCACCGTCGGAGTCAGCGGACTCTGTACGTCCTACACCTGTGGTGCAGACGCCATTATCGGATTTTAGACCTCCGAGGTCTCCCCCACCTGTAGTATCGGATCAGCCTGAAGAACCATATTCTTCTGAGGAAGAAGAAAGAGAAGGGGAAGTTGATGAAGGTTCCATAATGTCGGAGTGGGACGATTATCAAGTTCAGACACCTCCTTCTCATCCGGCTACTGCGGATTCACCTCCGGTTGACTTAGGAGGGTTTCATCTTCTCATGGAGAGAGCTACAAAACGCTTTCATATCAACATGGAAGCTACACAACATGAATGCTTCCTTTACGATTTCAAGGATCAGCCAAGGAGACAAGTTAAATCGATACCTATTATCAATTTCATTTGGAAGGAGGGGATTAAAGTCATGTCTACTCCTGCATCTATTCCTCCAGTCCTGCCAAGGATAGATAAGAAATATAAGGCTCCAGAGAAGTCTCCAGCTTGCCTTATAGGACAACCGAAGTTAGACCCGGTAATCATACAAGCTGCACAGAAGCGGGCCAGAAACCCTTCCTCTCCAATCACAGCCCCACCGGATAGAGACGCCAGGCGTCTTGATGCAATCGGTAAGCGTGTGTCAACAATGGCAGCGACCACAGTCCGGCCTGTTAACTCTTTGGCCATACTGGGTAGATATGACCGGCAAATGTGGTCTGACATCTCGCCATATATCAACATGCTTCCAGAGCCCTCCAAGTCTGAGGCTTTGAAAATCCTGCAGGAAGGTGAAAGGATCTCTGCGGAGATGATCGACTCTGCAGTTGATGTTGCCTCAACTGGATTCAGACAATTGGCAAGAGCAGCTGTTTTACGTAGACAGGGCTGGCTTAAAGCGAATTCGTTCCGCCAGGAGGTTCAAGAAAAGGTATTGGACATGCCTTACGACAGAGAGTTTTTGTTTGGCCTGCATATTGAAGAAGCCCTTCAAACAATCAAGAAGGACGCGGAAACAGTTAGATCCCTGAGCACCTTACATTTTTTTCGGAAGCCGCCCTTTCGATGTGCGAGAGGACGTGGATCGTCCTCTAATAGAGGAGGTTATAGTCAGCAGTCCTCCTACAGGCAAGGGAATCAACGTTACCAAGGCCAGCGTTACCAGTCCTATGGTCAGCGCTACACCAATTATTCCCAAAACAAAAGGAAGCCTGCCTATCGTGGGAAGGATAAAAGACAATGAGGGTCATCTCCTGCCACCGCTACTGCCGCAGCCTCACAAAAAGATTGGAGGAAAAATCTCAAATTTCTTCTCAAAATGGTCCTCAATAACATCCGACAAGTGGGTCCTGGACATTGTGGCCTAGGGCCATGCCCTCGAATTCGAAAAGTTCCCACCCAGAGGGCCCACCTCCAGCTCATCTCAAGGAGTTGTTTTCCCAGATCAATTTGATGTTACAGAAAGGAGCAATAGAAAATGTTCCTCAGGCTCAAAGAGGAGCAGGTTTCTACTCCATATTCTTTCTCATTAAGAAGAAGAATGGAGAATGGCGTCCAATTCTGGATCTCCGTGCTCTAAACAAGTACCTGAAAAAGCTGACGTTCCGGATGCTGTCACTTCAAGGAATACTGCATCTTCTTTCGGAGGGAGAATACATGGCCACCTTAGATCTCCAAGATGCATATTTCCACATCCCCATTTTGCCTCGGCACAGGAAATTCCTACGATTCAGAGTGGCTGGCAGGGATTATCAGTTCAAGGTCCTTCCCTTTCGACTACGCTCGGCACCCAGGATGTTCACGAAGGTCCTGGCTCCAGTAGCAGCACACCTCCGGCTGGAGGGAATACAGATTTTTCCATACTTAGACGACTGCCTTATCAAGGCAAATTCTTACACAAACGCAAGCAACCATGTCCAGCGGTGTCTTTGCCTCTTCCAATCACTGGGTCTCTTCGTCAATTACAACAAGTCACAACTAGAACTGTCCCAAAGACAAGCTTTCTTGGGAGCAACCCTGGACACACAGTTAGTTCAAGCTTTCGTGTCAGACGAGAGACAAAACAAGATACAGGACATTGCTCGAAGCTTACTTTCAAAAAGGTCAGTTTCAGCCCGACAATTCAAATCTTTTCTGGGGATGGTCTCTTCCTGCATTCCTTTGATACTGAATTGCCGTCTTAAGGATGAGACCTCTTCAAGAAGAGCTCATCCTGCAATGGCTGCAGATCTCCGGCTCTTTCGAGGACCTCATTCTTATCACCCCTCGTATCTGAGAAAATTTTCTCTGGTGGATTCAGAGAAAGAATTTGCAACAGGCTTGCGCATTCCTCCAAGACGCACCAAACTTTACAATCACCATGGACGCATCCCTCGAAGGTTGGGGAGCACATCTTCAGGGGCTAACAATCAGCAGGAAATGGAGTCCTCAACAGAAACTCTGGCATATCAATCTGTTGGAGCTGAGAGCCATCTTCCTAGCCCTCAAGTCCTTTAGCGCAATCGTTCAAGGGGCCACAGTATTGGTGCGCACAGACAATACTACAAGCATGCACTATTTGAACAAACAGGGAGGAGCAAGATAAACTCTTCTGTCTTAGAAGCCCAAGAAATATGGGCATGGGCATACGACACTGAATCAATCTACTGGCCGTCCATGTTCCGGGAATGGCAAACGTTCTTGCTGACACTCTCAGCAGGACGAAGGTGTCCACCCACGAATGGGAACTACACCAACCCACAGTGGATCGGATCTTTCAGCAATGGGGTCATCCGGATCTAGACCTTTTTGCGACCAAGGAGAACAGCAAATGCTGGTTCTTTGCAAGCTGTATATATCGCAGGGGCAACCCATTAAACCATAAAGGCATCTGGGATTCTACACTAAAGTTTATCTGAAACAATGCCTATCGTATTTGTTCTAAGAATCATTAGTTTAAGGCAGATACAACAAATTATCTGTCTTCAGTTTTTGAAAAAAAGCTTCATGAATTAATCAAAAATATCTACTTTATCATTCATCTGGTCACTATCCAACTCGTTCGTTTAATATATCCACAAAACAAAACCAACATAGGTTTCTATATCTTATTTTAGTAAACCAATTCTTTTTTAATTTTACAAGAAAATCAATTTTCACATATATAAAACACATTTTACATATTTTCAACACACATATTTATACAATATCTACACTATCTACAAACATATAAACGAACACAAAGGAGTAAAGAAATCTTTTTCTCCCAAATCGTTTTGTTGGTTTCAACGCCCAATTATTTGTACAAGGAAAAAATGGTACAAACTTATAGGACCTAATTCCTTTGTCTTGGTCACCACAAAATATTTACATGGAGCCGGGGAAGGTCAAAATCTTTTATGCTTCCTTTTTACTTATGGCTCTCATAAACTCTTTCAAAAGAAATTAAAAATTTTAGTGGTGGTGCACAAATAGATAACAGTCAACGCGTTTCAGCCTATAGTTATTAAGGCCTCCTTTAGGACTTGGGCAACAGACATATTTTCCTGCAATTGAGTGCAGTCCTTGTAGTCCACACTACCCAACAAGTAGGTAACCAGCCTGCCCAGCCGGGCTGGCTGACTGTATATTACGGGACCCCAACCTGGAGTATCTCCCGAACTAGATCTCGCTATGGAACCCAAATTACAGTGCCAGGACGCTCTGATTCACATCCGCGACCCTGCGTGGCGATTTTCAATCTCAGCCGACACGGTTCTATGCAAACTGGCATTCCCACAAAGACTCTCAGGGGAATGCGTTTTTGATCAACTGGAATTGATTCCCAGGGTTCTTCGGAAGATATAGAAAGAACTATGTCGCCTGATCCTGATTGCCTCCAAATGGCCTCGCCAATACTGGTTCACCGAGCTCCTTCTCCTATCAGAGTGTGAGCCAATACAGTTTTGACCGATTCCGGACCTCCTCTCCATCCAGGATGGTCAGATTTACCACCCGGACCCGATATCTCTGAAATTAGCAGCTTGGCACCTGAGTACCTTGAATTCGCCCACCTGAATTTGCCTCCAGATTACAAAGAGGTGCTAGCCAAAGCTAGAGCACCTGCTACAAGTAAAACATACAGACTTAAATGGAAGAGATTCTGTGTCTGGCGTCACTCAGCTGGAATTCATCCTTTTCTATCCGAGCCAGAGCAGATATTACCGTTTTTCCTACATCTGGCAAGGTCGGGATTATCGCACGCAACTCTAAAAGTCTTCCTAGTAGCCATTTCAAGGTACCGCCAGGATGAGTCCACTACACTTTATTCTTCTAGAATAATACAACAGTTCTTCAAGGGACTTTTCAGAATGTTCCCTCCTGTTCGTCGTCCACCGCCATCGTGGAATCTAAATGTGGTGTTACCGCAACTCATGCGCCATCCTTTGGAATCAATTCACATAGTGGATTTGAAATTTCTAACATGGAAGGTGTCACTTTTATTGGTTTTAACTTCATCTAGAACAGTCAGTGATGTCCAAGCTTTTATGGTCCAGCCATCTTTTCTGCAGTTCACGTCCGATTCAGTAGTGCTCCGCACAAATCCAAAATTCATGCCTAAGGTGCCTTCGGACTTTCACCTGAATGAGCCAGTCGTCTTAAAAACATTCTTTCCTAACCCACAATCCCCTCCTGAAAGGGCATTGCATACACTACCTTACCACATCACCCACACCCTCTCCCAGTTCCCATCCATTTCATTAGAGATTTTTCTTTCCCTCCTGCTCAAAGTCTCTTCTGGTTCTCCTAGCGATTGTTGCCCCCCCCTCTGCCCTGCGAGAAGCTTTTACTTCTTGTCCGGACCCCCCTTTGGCTCTCTTAAACAACTCTCTAACCTCAGGGGTGGTCCCGGCTTCCTTCAAACGGGCAGAGGTGGTGGCTATCTTGAAAAAACCCACGGCTGACCCGTCCACCATGAGCAACTATCGTCCCATTTCCCTCCTTCCCTTCCTCAGTAAAGTCCTGGAGTCTCACGTTACTCAAACCCTCACTTCCTTTATAGAGGACTCCTGTGTTTTGGACCCCCAGCAGGCTGGGTTCAGACCTGCGCATTCCACAGAAGCAGTCATCCTCTCTGTGATGGACGAACTTCGCAGGGGCGCCGACTCCAACATCTGTCAGGCCCTGGTTCTCCTGGATCTGTCGGCCGCCTTTGACACGGTCGACCATGCTATTTTGGTCGACCGTGTCAGAGAGGCTGGCATCCAGGGCACTGCTCTGGACTGGGTGCGCTCTTTCCTGACCCATCGCCATCAAGCTGTCAGGCTGTCCCAGTTCTCTGCCTCTCAAGTCGAACTGACTTGTGGTGTCCCGCAGGGCTCCTCTTTATCCCCCCTCCTTTTTAATTTATACCTGGCCCCGTTAATCCGCTCCCTCCGTCGATTCAATGTCTCTGCGTTCAACTACGCAGATGACATTCAACTGGTTTTCACCATTGACTCCGGTGATCAATCCATTTCCACTTTTCAAAATACCCTCTGTTTTATCAGTGATTGGATGGGCACAAACCATCTGAAACTCAACCCCGACAAGACAGAGCTGGTTCTTGTCGGGGGGCCCTCCAATCCCTGGCACTCATCTTTTTGGCCTGTCAGTCTTGGCAACCCTCCTTGCCCTGTCAACTCAGCAAAAAGTCTGGGAGTTGTCATAAGTAACGACCTATCTATGACACCCCAGATCAGCGCGGTAGTTTCCTCTAGCCATTTCCAGCTCAGGAAAATACGTAAGATCTCCCGCCTACTCACCCCTGATGCCCTTACCGTGGCCTTGCTTGCGTTAGTCATGTCTCGGCTTGACTACGCAAATGCACTATACGTAGGCATTCCTGCATACCAACTTAGGAGACTCCAGCTGATCCAAAATCAAGCTGCCCGCTTGATCTACCACCAACCTAGAGATCAGCACGTCCAACCTCTCCTAAAAAGTCTTCATTGGCTTCCGGTATCTGCCCGATGTAACTTTAAGCTTGGTTGCATTATTTTCAAATCCCTCACTGGTCAGGGCCCCTCTTTCATTTCTTCTTTGCTTCATCCTTATGTTCCCTCTCGCACCCTTCGGTCATCCCAATTGGCTTTACTTTCCATCCCCAGATTCAAGCGTAACAAACACGGTGGCCTTAGGTTTTCCTTTTTAGCCCCGTCTTTCTGGAACTCTTTACCCCTCTCTCTTAGGTTGTCCTCCCTTTATCCTATGTTCAGATCTTCTCTTAAAACGTATCTGTTTACCATAGCCTATCACTAGCCTTCATTTTCAGCTGGGTTATTGTTTGTCTCTCCTCCCTGCTCCTTCTGCATAGCGCCAAGAAACCTAATGGTGTTAGCGCGCTCAATAAATTAATTTAACATAACATAACATAACATAACACTAGACATCAAGAGGTGTTTGAAGTTTTACTTACAAAGGATTTCTGCAATGCGTAAATCGGATCAATTGTTCGTTGCCTATGGAACAATTCGTCAAGGTCATGCAGTGTCTAAACAAACAATAGCAAGATGGATCTCTGCAACCATTGACTTTAGTCATACACAAGCAGGAAGACCTTTGCAGACAACACCAAGGGCTCATTCAACGAGAGCCATGTCTTCCTCGACTGCTCTTTTCGCTGGAGTTCCTCTTCAGCACATCTGCAGAGTGGCAACCTGGGCCAGCAGGCACACTTTCACCAAACACTCTTGTTTGGAGTCAGCCAGCGAGACTGATGCTTCAGTGGGTCAAGCAGTTCTTCGTAATCTTTTCAGATAAGATGAGCCTCTGTATCTGAAATAAACAGGTTAGTATTATATTCCTTACCTTAGAATATCCCCAGGCGTCAGACTGGATCTGGAAACTTTTGCGTAGCAGTACCCTTGCGCGTCAGTAGGCGTCGTCTGCAGCTCCGCATCCGGCGTCGTTGGTGCCGGGATAACGTCGCCGGAGTACTTAGACGCCGCCCTCGCGCGCTGACATCAGTTCTTCTTTTTTCCGCGCCAGCAAGAGCCGATCTGGAAAAAGTTGTACCCTTATTCGATTTTTGACTAACTTTTTCGATCCTTTTTGATCATCATTCGAAGTCTATTGACTCCGACGGTGCCGGTAGGGATGCCTGGGTTCAAGCCCTGCGTCGATTGCAACAGACTTATGTCGGTTACCGACCTCCATCGCCGGTGCCTTCACTGTTTGGGCCCCGACCACGACGACAAGTCCTGCTCAGACTGCCGGGCCCTAACGTCCAAAGCTAGATGTAAGCGGTCCCGCAAGCGACTTGAGCTCCGGCAGTCAGCCCCGTGCCGCTCGAGGTCCCGGTCCGGAAGGAGGTCGAGGGACCGGTCGGGGGGCCGGAGTCACCACAGTTCCTGGAGTCGTCACCAGTCTTCGGGCTCGAAGTCCTCAGGTAAGAGGCACAAGAAGTCGAAGAGACGACATCGCTCTTCTGACTCCCCACCGACGCTCGCGCGACGCGGCCGGTGGTTCGGGCGACTTTGTCCCCGCGGCTCCGCAGGAGCCGCACGTGTCGCGGCCTGCTCCATACCCGCCTGTCCCTGGGCAGCATGCGACGCCGGAGGAGATCGAGGCCTTCCTCGTGGCCATGAGGTCGCTCACTCCACCTTCGGGCCAAGTGGCCCCGACTCCCCAAGCGGCCCGAGTGCTTCTGCCCCGGCGCCGTCGGCAACTTCGGTCCCGACACCGCAGGGCCCCGCCGGATCCAGCTCCGGATGCGGGTCGTCGCCGGTCGACCTCACGACCTCGGCGGCGCCGGCCCCCAGGGTGTCGCCCCCGGCGCCGTCCCAGGACAACGCCGTCCCCAGTCCTACCCTCGATTCCGGTCCGACGTCGGACCGGCGCCGTATTCGACACCGCTAGGAGATTTCTACTTCTACGACCCTGCCCCATCATTTGACCCTGAGTATCAGGAGATGAGAGGCGAGGGGGATTGGGAGGGGTGCAAGGACCCTCTGGCACGTGATTGCCAGTCTACTTAGGACTGGGCAGGTGAGCTAGGGGAGGCCAGTGGTCTGGACACTTCGCCCGACACTGAATTTGTCTCCCCTCCTACCGTGGCTACGGAAGAGGGGGTTGCCTATAGTGTGGTGCTGACTAAGGCTATCAATGCTTTGGGCCTTGAGATCCCTGTCGCTGCCGTGAGGACTAACCTCCTCACTGAAGTCCTTAAACCGCAGGCAAGCTCGGCTGAGCCTCTGCTGCAGTTTAATGAGGCCTTGTTAGACGTTCTTCTGGGCAGTTGGTCCAAGCCCGCTACAGGTCCGCCTGTAGATAGGAACGTGGCCAGGCGCCACCGCCCGGCTCTGGGCGACCCTTGCCTCCTGTTCACCACCCTACCCCTGAGAGCCTGGTTATCCAGGCCTCTAACTCCCAGACCGCATTCCCGACGGCTCCCCCCCGATCGGGAATCCAAGAGGTACGAACAGTGTGGTAAGAAAATGTTCTCCTCAATTAGTTTGGGGTTGTGGTCAGTCAACACCTTGTGCCTCTTGGGCCGTTACACCCACTCTCTGTGGGACACTGTTGTGGACGTGCTGCCACAATGTCCGGAGGGGGTCCGGACTAAACTCACCCAAGCCCTTGTGGAGGGTCGAGATGCGGCACGGTATTCCATCCGGTGTGGGCTGGATACCACAGACTCGCTGGGTAGGGCGATGGCAACGACGGTGGCGATTCGTCGCCACGCCTGGCTGAGGTCCGCCAACTTTTCGGCTAATGTCCAGAACACACTTATGGACATGCCTTTTGATGGCCGTCGCCTCTTTGGCGGCAAGGCAGACAGTGCGCTTGAGCGCTTTAAGGACTCCAGGGCTACGGCCAAGTCCTTGGGCCTCTCGGCCCGCGCCAGCAAACTGTTGCCTTTTGCTCTTTTCGTGGCCAAGGAAGGTGCTCCCCTACACGTCCTGCCAGCCACGGCCGCAGACTAACATCCAGCGCGGTGGCGGACGTGGTAACCGCTGTGGCGGCGGTCGGGGACAACGGCGAGGTCAGTCCACACCTACCCCTGCAGCATCCGCTTCGAAACCCTCCTAGTCCGAACTTTCAGGCCCATGTGATGCCAGTGGGGGGCAGGGTTCGCCATCACCACCTCCACTGGTGCACCGTCACATCGGACAGGTGGGTGCTGCAAATCGTCCGAAGGGGCTACTCCCTCCCCTTCGAGGCTACCCCTCCAGCCATGCCACCGCAGTACCACCGCGTGTCCGGGAATGCCCAGAGTGCATCCTTGTGACTCCGGACTGGGCACGAAGATACTGGTATCCCGAGCTACTCAGCATGTCTGTCGATCCCCTGAATCGCCTGCCTCTTCAGGAGGACCTTCTGTCGCAGCAGCAGGGGACGGTCCTCCACCCGAACCTGTCCAGTCTCCACTTACGTGCGTGGAGATTGAGCAGCGGCAGTTGAGGCCATTTGACTTGCCTCCTGAAGTTTGTAATGTGATTCTGGCAGCCAAGCGTCCCTCCACGAAATCGGTATACGCCTGTAGGTGGAACAAATTTGTAGCATGGTGCACAGCAAAGGCTGTGGATCCCCTTTCTGCCCCTCTTTCAAAGGTTCTCCTCTTTCTTCTCTCTCTTGCCCAGCAGGGCTCTGCTCTGGGCACTATCAAGGGCTACCTCTCTGCCATTTCCGCCTTCTTAAGGCTCCCTGATCAGCCCTCTTTGTTAAAGTTGCCAGTTGTAAATAGGTTCTTGAAGGGCATTACTCATATGTTTCCTCCTGTTCCTTTCGTGATGCCTCAGTGGGACTTGAACCTTGTTCTGACCTATCTGATGTGTGCTCCTTTCGAGCCACTTCATAACGGTCCTCTTCGTCTCCTTACTCTGAAGACGGCTTTCCTGGTTGCCATCACCTCTGCCAGGGGGGTGAGTGTGCTCCAGGCTCTTTCCTCTAAACCACCCTTCTTTTCTGTCCATCCGGACAAAGTTGTGTTGCAGACGCGACCCTCTTTCCTGCCCAAAGTAGTCACAGCCTTCCACATCGGGCAGTCCATCACCTTGCCCACCTTCTTTCCGCCTCCGCATCCCTCGAAAGAGGAAGAGAGTCTCCACCGTCTGGACCCAAAACGTGCGCTCTCATTCTATTTGGATCGCACACACCAGTCCTGGGTGGATGACCAACTCTTTGTTGGTTACGTGGGCGCTAAGAAAGGCGCTAAGAAAGGTCGGGCGGTGCACAAGCGAACCATCTCTCGGTGGGTCGTGTTGTGCATCACGGTATGCTACACTTTGGCTAAAAAGGAGCCTCCTGTTGGTCTGAGGGCCCATTCCACTCTGGCCACGGCGGCTACTAATGCCCTGGGCCGGGGAGTCCCCTTGCAGGACATCTGTCAGGCAGCAACGTGGGCCTTGCTGTTATCCAGGCCTCTAACTCCCAGACTGCATTCCCAACGGCTCCCCCCGATCGGGAATCCAAGAGGTACGAACAGTATGGTAAGAAGATGTTCTCCTCAATTAGTTTGGGGTTGCGGTCAGTCAACACCTCGTGCCTCTTGGGCCGTTACACCCACTCTCTGTGGGACACTGTCGTGGACGTGCTGCCACAATGTCCGGAGGGGGTCCAGACTAAACTCACCCAAGCCCTTGTGGAGGGTCGAGATGAGGCACGGTATTCCATCCGGTGTTGGCTGGATACCACAGACTCGCTGGGTAGGGCGATGGCAACGACGGTGGCGATTCGTCGCCACGCCTGGCTGAGGTCCGCCAACTTTTTGGCTGATGTCCAGAACACACTTATGGACATGCCGTTTGATGGCCGTCACCTCTTTGGCGGCAAGGCAGACAGTGCGCTTAAGCGCTTTAAGGACTCCAGGGCTACGGCCAAGTCCTTGGGCCTCTCGGCCCCGCGCCAGCGAACTGTTGCCTTTCGCTCCTTTCGTGACCAAGGAAGGTGCTCCCCCACACGTCCTGCCAGCCACGGCCGCAGACTAACATCCAGCATGGTGGCGGACGTGGTAACCACCGTGGCGGCGGTCAGGGACAACAGCGAGGTCAGTTCACACCTACCCCTGCAGCATCCGCCTCAAAACCCTCCTAGTCTGAACTTTCAGGCCCATGTGATGCCAGTGGGGGGCAGGGTTCGCCATAACCACCTCCACTGGTGCACCATCACATCGGACAGGTGGGTGCTGCAAATCGTCCGAAGGGGCTACTCCCTCCCCTTCGAGGCTACCCCTCCAGCCATGCCACCGCAGTACCACCGCTTGTCCGGGAATCACTTGCAACTTCTGCAAGAGGAAGTATCGGCCCTCTTGGCCAAGGGGGCCATCAAGCGCGTTCCTGGGCCAGAAGTAGGGTGTGGTTGTTACTCCCACTACTTTCTGGTTCCCAAGAAGGGCAAAGGGGGCCTACGCCCTATCTTGGACCTGTGGAACGTCAACGGCTTCCTCCGGAAGGAGAAGTTGAAGATGCTGACTTTGGCTCAGGTCTTAGCTGCCCTAGACCCAGAAGACTGGATGGTAGCGTTGGACTTGCAGGACGCTTATTTTCACATCCCCGTCCTGCCGGCCCACCGGCGTTACGTGCGGTTCACGGTAGGCCACAAGCACTTTCAGTTTACCGTGCTCCCCTTCGGCCTTACCAGCGCCCCTCAGGTGTTCACGAAAGTGATGGCAGTGGTCGCAGCTCATCTGCACAGGTTAGGGGTTTCAGTCTTCCCCTACCTCGACGACTGGTTGTTGAAGGCAGGTTCCCCCCAGACAGTCGTCAGCCACCTCCAAACTACGGCCGACCTCCTGCACCTGCTGAGGTTCTCCATCAATGTGCCGAAGTCACTCCTGTGTCCCTCTCAGAAGCTCCTCTTCATCGGAGCTGTTCTAGACTCGGCGCAGTTTCGGGTTTATCCTCCCGAACAGTGGGTTCAGGATATTCTGGCTCCGATTCTGGTCTTTCAGCCGTTATCCCGAGTCTAGGTCAGGTTGACGCTGCGGCTTCTGTGGCTGATGGCCTCCTGCATCCTTCTGTGCATCATGCCAGGTGGCGGATGCGGGCTCTGCAGTTGGACCTGAAGTTTCAGTGGGCCCAGCATCAGGGCAACTTGTCCGACCATGTCTTGATCTCGGAGGGCACTGCAAGACAGTTGCAGGGGTGGCTCACGGACCGCGATTGGGTCAGCGGCAGATCCCTCTCCCTACCCCAACAGGAGCACTTGGTTGTGACGGACGCGTCCCTCCAGGACTGGGGGTGCCAAATGCGAGAGGCGGAGATCAGAGGCCTCTGGTCTCCGGAGGAGTCCCTGCTCCACATCAACCTTCTGGAGCTGCGGGCGATCTGACTTGCACTGAAGTTATTCCTCCCCTCTGTCCGGGGGAGTGTAGTGCACGTGTTCACGGACAACTCCACCGCCATGTGGTACTGCAACAAACAGGGCGGGTGGGGTTGTGGACCCTAAGCCAGGAGGCTCTGCGCTTCTGGCAGTGGCTGGAACATCAGGGCGTGACCCTGGTGGTTGAACACCTGGCGGACGAACTCAGCCGTCGGTGCATGATGGATCACGAATGGCGTCTGAACTCGGACGTGGCGCAAGGTCTCTTTAAGCAGTGGGGAGAGCCTGGGTTAGATCTATTCGCCACAGAAGAGAACGCGCAATGTCATCAGTTCTGCGCGTTGGAATATCCAAGGCGGCGCTCGCTCGGTGACACCTTTAGTCGCGAGTGGAGCTGCGTTTTGTTGTACGCCTTTCCGCCTATACCCCTTCTTCCCAGAGTGCATCCTTGTGGCTCCGGACTGGGCATGAAGATACTGGTAACCAGAGCTACTCAGCATGTCTTTCGATCCCCCGAATCGCCTGCCTCTTCAGGAGGACCTTCTGTCGCAGCAGCAGGGGACGGTCCTCCACCCGAACCTGTCCAGTCTCCACTTACGTGCCTGGAGATTGAGCGGCAGCAGTTGAGGCCATTTGACTTGCCTCCTGAAGTTTGTAATGTGATTCTGGCAGCCAAGCGTCCCTCCACGAAGTCGGTATACGCCTGTAGGTGGAACAAATTTGTAGCATGGTGCACAGCAAAGGCTGTGGATCCCCTTTCTGCCCCTCTTTCAAAGGTTCTCCTCTTTCTTCTCTCTCTTGCCCAGCAGGGCTCTGCTCTGGGCACTATCAAGGGCTACCTCTCTGCCATTTCCGCCTTCTTAAGGCTCCCTGATCAGCCCTCTTTGTTAAAGTTGCCAGTTGTAAATAGGTTCTTGAAGGGCATCACTCATATGTTTCCTCCTGTTCCTTTCGTGATGCCTCAGTGGGACTTGAACCTTGTTCTGACCTATCTGATGTGTGCTCCTTTCGAGCCACTTCATAACGGTCCTCTTCGTCTCCTTACTCTGAAGACTGCTTTCCTGGTTGCCATCACCTCTGCCAGGGGGGTGAGTGAGCTCCAGTCTCTTTCCTCTAAACCTCCCTTCTTTTCTGTCCATCCGGCCAAAGTTGTGTTGCGGACGTGACCCTCTTTCCTGCCCAAAGTAGTCACAGCCTTCCACATCGGGTAGTCCATCACCTTGCCCACCTTCTTTCCGCCTCCGCATCCCTCGAAAGAGGAAGAGAGGCTCCACCGTCTGGACCCAAAACGTGCGCTCTCATTCTATTTGGATTGCACACGCCAGTTCCGGGTGGATGACCAACTCTTTGTTGGTTACGTGGCCGCTAAAAAAGGCGCTAAGCAAGGTCGGGCGGTGCACAAGCGAACCATCTCTCGGTGGGTCGTGTTGTGCATCAAGGTATGCTACACTTTGGCTAAAAAGGAGCCTCCTGTTGGGCTGAGGGCCCATTCCACTCTGGCCACGGCGGCTACTAATGCAGGACATCTGTCAGGATGCTACGTGGGCCTCGCTGTACGCAAGACACTACTGCCTGGACAGCCAAGTCCGGAGAGATGGCTTTTCCGGCCGTTCCGTTCTCCAGGACTTTCTGGTGAGATCATTGGTTCGCAGACCCACCACCGGGGTTGGTATTGCTGGGATATCTATTCTAAGGTAAGTAATCTAATACTACCTGTTTCTTTCAGAGTCACAAGTTACTTACCTCTGGTAACAATATATCTGTAAGAAACAGTAGTTAGTATTAGATTCCTTACCGCCCCACCCATCCTCCCCGTTCTGCGAACCGATATCTAGGGTTAAGGTCATCCCCATTCAGGACCCTAGTTTCATGGCACCAGTGTTGGTTTTTATCATGGCTCTGCGTTTCTGGCGCGGAAAAGCTTTGCATAAGAACTGACGTCAGCGCGCGAGTGCGGGCTCTAAGTACTCCGGTGACGTCATCCCGGCGCCGATGACGGACGCGAAGCCGCAGACGACGCCTACCGACGCGCAAGGGTACTGCTACACAAAAGTTTCCGGATCCAGTCTGACGCCTGGGGATATTCTAAGGTAAGGAATCTAATACTAACTACTGTTTCTTACAGATATATCGTCACTGAAGGTAAGTAACTTGTGCTTCCCTCCTCCTCTTACTGCTTTTCAGACACTTTATTCATGCTTATTATTATGCACATGCTCATGTTACTGCATTCTTTCATGTTTTAGGAATGTGATATTTCTATTATATGGTCATGTGATTTTCATATATATATGGAGTGTCCGTGTGGCCTGCAATATGTTGGCCGTACCAAATTGCAGGTCCACCAACGGATACTCCAGCACATCAGGGCAATCAATATAAGCGACCAAACATATCCAGTCGCACGTCACTTTAAGGATTGTCATAACAACATGAGTGAGTCTTTGAGATACTTTGTGGTGGATCAAGTTGCCCCCCTACGAAGAGGAGGCAATCGCAAATCTATACTGCGTGCACTAGAAACTAGGTACATTATAGACCTAGATACTAAGACTCCACAAGGTTTGAACTCAAGTGAGGACTTTTTCACCTGCCTCTAGCACCGCTGCATTTTAATAGCTATGGGTGCTTTCTGTCTGATGCAATTTACCATTTTTCTACATAATAAATGTTTTATATATATCTTTTTTAAATATTTATATATGTATTGAGCTGCCTCAACCTTCCCTGCACTGATTAGTATACATTGTGTATACTGTTTAAACCTGACATTCAATGATATAATCTTATCAATTTTTAACCCCTCTTTCTATATTCATTTGCACTGAGCACATCACGGTTTGTTTTACATACATTTATTGATTGTAGGCATAAGGCTTGGCATCATGCAAGGTTGGAGATTCACCATCATGGTTGCATTTTACATTATGTAGTGAACATCTCATGGCACCCCACTGCTATTATATTGGAGAAACATACAACTGATAATGATTTCATTCTATTGTCGGTTTATGTATTGTTTTAGCAGTTTTGGAATTTAAACATATTAACTGAAATTTGCGTTTTATGTATATTTCCTGTGCGGTGACAGCCGCCCGTATGATATGATATTGGCAATTATTTTTGCATATGTATTTTTATGTTTATATTTTTTTCATTTATGTATATATTTATGTATTTATTTAAATTATCATTGCAAAAGTTTTACTGGTGCTAGGCATTAGCCGTTAATGTGAACAAGTTTCCAACATACCTCAATGTGAACCACTGTGGTAGTATATTTTTCATGCCTATGATTTCTATTGATTCAGAAAAGGGGGTGGTGATGAACAGTGTCTGAATTAAGCAGACCACTCTTACCCAGTCCAAAGATCAGGGCTTGATCCATCACCGGTTTTCAGCTCACTGCACCATCCCAGCTCAGAACTTGGCTATATGCAAATTAGTCTGACCCTGGCCCAGTGCATCATGGGAACAGGGTAGACCAAACTACCAAGCCAATTCTTATACTGGGAAGGAAACAAGCTACCGGGGACCGGTTTCTGGCATTTCAGCCGTCTTCGGCCCGGCTTGCTTGAATCCTGATGGTGCAATGAGCTAGGGACTCACATCTGAGTATACCCTTCCACGCTTATGGTGGACAAAAATGATTCAGAAAAGGGGGTGGTGATGAACAGAGTGTCTGAATTAAGCAGACCACTCTTACCCAGCCCAAAGATCAGGGCTTGATCCATCACCGTTTTTCAGCTCACTGCACCATCCCAGCTCAGAACTTGGCTATATGCAAATTAGTCTGACCCTGGCCCAGTGCATCATGGGAACAGGGCAGACCAAACTACCAAGCCAATTCTTATACTGGGAAGGAAACAAGCTACCGGGGACCGGTTTCTGGCATTTCAGCATTCTTCGGCCCGGCTTGCTTGAATCCTGATGGTGCAATGAGCTAGGGACTCACATCTGAGTATACCCTTCCACGCTTATGGTGGACAAAAATGATTCAGAAAAGGGGGTGGTGATGAACAGAGTATCTGAATTAAGCAGACCACTCTTACCCAGTCCAAAGATCAGGGCTTGATCCATCACCGTTTTTCAGCTCACGTCACCATCCCAGCTCAGAACTTGGCTATATGCAAATTAGTCTGACCCTGGCCCAGTGCATCATGGGAACAGGGCAGACCAAACTACCAAGCCAATTCTTATACTGGGAAGGAAACAAGCTACCGGGGACCGGTTTCTGGCATTTCAGCCGTCTTCGGGCCGGCTTGCTTGAATCCTGATGGTGCAATGAGCTAGGGACTCACATCTGAGTATACCCTTCCACGCTTATGGTGGACAAAAATGATTCAGAAAAGGGGGTGGTGATGAACAGAGTGTCTGAATTAAGCAGACCACTCTTACCCAGTCCAAAGATCAGGGCTTGATCCATCACCGTTTTTCAGCTCACTGCACCATCCCAGCTCAGAACTTGGCTATATGCAAATTAGTCTGACCCTGGCCCAGTGCATCATGGGAACAGGGCAGACCAAACTACCAAGCCAATTCTTATATTGGGAAGGAAACAAGCTACCGGGGACCGGTTTCTGGCATTTCAGCCGTCTTCGGCCCGGCTTGCTTGAATCCTGATGGTGCAATGAGCTAGGGACTCACATCTGAGTATACCCTTCCACAATTATGGTGGACAAAAATGATTCAGAAAAGGGGGTGGTGATGAACAGAGTGTCTGAATTAAGCAGACCACTCTTACCCAGTCCAAAGATAAGGGCTTGATCCATCACCTTTTTTCAGCTCACTGCACCATCCTAGCTCAGAACTTGGCTATATGCAAATTAGTCTGACCCTGGCCCAGTGCATCATGGGAACAGGGCAGACCAAACTACCAAGCCAATTCTTATACTGGGAAGGAAACAAGCTACCGGGGACCGGTTTCTGGCATTTCAGCCGTCTTCGGCCCGGCTTGCTTGAATCCTGATGGTGCAATGAGCTAGGGACTCACATCTGAGTATACCCTTCCACGCTTATGGTGGAAAAAAATGATTCAGAAAAGGGGGTGGTGATGAACAGAGTGTCTGAATTAAGCAGACCACTCTTACCCAGTCCATAGATCAGGGCTTGATCCATCACCGTTTTTCAGCTCACTGCACCATCCCAGCTCAGAACTTGGCTATATGCAAATTAGTCTGACCCTGGCCCAGTGCATCATGGGAACAGGGCAGACCAAACTACCAAGCCAATTCTTATACTGGGAAGGGAACAAGCTACCGGGGACCGGTTTCTGGCATTTCAGCCGTCTTCGGCCCGGCTTGCTTGAATCCTGATGGTGCAATGAGCTAGGGACTCACATCTGAGTATACCCTTCCACGCTTATGGTGGACAAAAATGATTCAGAAAAGGGGGTGGTGATGAACAGAGTGTCTGAATTAAGCAGATCACTCTTACCCAGTCCAAAGATCAGGGCTTGATCCATCACCGTTTTTCAGCTCACTGCACCATTCCAGCTCAGAACTTGGCTATATGCAAATTAGTCTGACCCTGGCCCAGTGCATCATGGGAACAGGGCAGACCAAACTACCAAGCCAATTCTTATACTGGGAAGGAAACAAGCTACCGGGGACCAGTTTCTGGCATTTCAGCCGTCTTCGGCCCGGCTTGCTTGAATCCTGATGGTGCAATGAGCTAGGGACTCACATCTGAGTATACCCTTCCACGCTTATGGTGGACAAAAATGATTCAGAAAAGGGGGTGGTGATGAACAGAGTGTCTGAATTAAGCAGACCACTCTTACCCAGTCCAAAGATCAGGGCTTGATCCATCACCGTTTTTCAGCTCACTGCACCATCCCAGCTCAGAACTTGGCTATATGCAAATTAGTCTGACCCTGGCCCAGTACATCATGGGAACAGGGCAGACCAAACTACCAAGCCAATTCTTATACTGGGAAGGAAACAAGCTACCGGGGACCGGTTTCTGGCATTTCAGCCGTCTTCGGCCCGGCTTGCTTGAATCCTGATGGTGCAATGAGCTAGGGACTCACATCTGAGTATACCCTTCCACGCTTATGGTGGACAAAAATGATTCAGAAAAGGGGGTGGTGATGAACAGAGTGTCTGAATTAAGCAGACCACTCTTACCCAGTCCAAACACGTCATGCTGGCTGTTGTTGCTGTATTCACCTAATAAAGAACTTCCCCTGCACGGCTGGGTCAGCTGTTCTCACGGATATGTACTGCTATCTATTCTGATTCAGGCATGTGAATCTATGAAAGACACCTCAATACTGGAGAAGAACAATAGTTACTTACCTGTAATCTGTGGTTCTTCAGTATTGGTGTCTTTCATAGATTCACATGCAACCCGCCCACCTCCCCGCAGAGGTTCATAGGCTACTTTGTTTACCATCACTCCTGTGCGAGAAAATCTGAGAGCCTGAGCCTCTGGTTGGTGCTGATGCCTGATTGGCTGCAGTTTGGGCTGTACAAAATGACTAGGATAGTCATGAGTGTGGAAGTTTTTTCTCCTGTAGCTTGGGCTACTTTACTTCCTGGTTGGTTATTACCAAGTTTTTCTATGCTATTATGGCATTTTATTGCTTTTTTATGTACCGTGGGTCTCCCACTCCGACGACGGGGAATGATTCAGGCATGTGAATCTATGAAAGACACCAATACTGGAGAACCACAGATTACAGGTAAGTAACTATTGTTCTTCTCTCTTTCCTCTATATATATATATATGTAGATATATAAATCCAACTTTCCTGTTTTACCCTCCAGGGTACAGAAAAAGGTCGGGACACTCCGAGATGTTCAAAGGTGTTTATTTACCACAAAGGTTAACAAAGCCGACGCGTTTCGCCGTTAGGCTTGCTTGCTTGACCGTGAGCAAGCCTAACGGCGAAACGCGTCGGCTTTGTTAACCTTTGTGGTAAATAAACACCTTTGAACATCTCGGAGTGTCCCGACCTTTTTCTGTACCCTGGAGGGTAAAACAGGAAAGTTGGATTTATTTCTTCAAAAACGCCGGTTTTGAGGAAGGGACCGCTGTGCAGTTCGAGGCCAGGATTACCGGCACGTTGTGCAAAAAAACATATGTAGATATATATGTAGATATATATGTATGTATATATATATATATGCAGATAAAAATCAAAATTGTGCGTCTGATAACAATGTGCATGATTGTGAAGAAACTCCGTTTTTGCAGGCTGCTGATGTTGAGGGGGTGGTAACTATGCATGACCTCCTCGATGAAGAGGAGTCCAATGACAGTCAAACACTGGATCCAATTGATGTTTCCACCCAAGACAGGTTGCGTAAAATTGATTTCATCCAACAAGGTGCGGGTCTAAGTCCTTTCAAAAATAAGTCTAAGTTTGTCCCACTGATGCCGAAAGACTCAATTGATACCTATCATGACATGATCATAAAAGACCTTAAACAACTTAATATTAGTACTAAAAAGAACACATATCATCGTGGTGCTGTATTTAGGAGACTTGCATACGATAAACTGGTCAAAAAACTTGGTGAAAACTGTGATATCGTGATTAAGAAATCCGATAAAGGGGGTAACCTTGTGTTATGGCCTAAAAAACAGTATATAACTGAAGCTGAAAAACAACTAGGCAATGAGCAATGTTATCAAAAAGCCACTTCCAAAGAGTATGAGAACGCTAGAATAACTATGCAAAAAATGTTAGCCCAATGGAGAAGGGAAGGCTTGCTCTCCAAGTAAATTTCTATTCAAAGAACACCCGGTCCTACCTGTTTTGTATCTTATTCCTAAGATACATAAGCAGGTAGTACCTGTACCCGGGAGGCCTATCATTTCCGCCATAAATAGTGCCAGCGAAAACATTGGTCAATACATCGACCATTTTTTACAGGATCTGGTAAAAACACTCCCAAGTTTTGTAAAAGACACTGGTGATTTTCTCACAAAAATTAAAAATGTAGAGTGGTCCAATGAACTATGTCTAATGACTTTAGACATAGAATCCTTGTATACCAGCATTAACCACACTCAAGGATTAGCTGCGGTTAGACACTTTTTAGCCACCAGACCCATTGAGCTGTATGCCTCTCAACAAAATGATTGTGGAATTAATTGATTGGTGCTTACATAACAATTTTTTCCTGTTCAACAACATCTTGTACAAACAGAAGAGAGGAGTTGCTATGTGGGCCTGTTTCTCCCCCAGCTACGCCTGTTTACACGTGGGCTGGTGGGAGGAGCAGGTCCTTTGGCACCAATACACGGAGGTCCTTGATCAACATATGGCGTTGTATCTTCGATACATCGACAATGTTTTCATCATCTGGCGCGGTGACACAGCATCCGCACAGTGTTTCGTCGATAGTATCAATAATAACAACCTTAACCTGACTTTTACTTCCCATATACACACCACCCAAATAGAGTTTCTGGATGTTAAGCTTAAAATTGTTAATAACACACTACAAAGTACCTTATACAGGAAAAGCACGGCTGGCAATATTACACTGCACGCCAATAGTTCACATCCTAAACACCTCATCGCTAGTATACCGTACGGAGAGGTCCTTAGACTCAAACGTATTTGTAGTGATGAGGATGACTTCAGAAATTGTGTTGAAGACATGCGCACTAGGCTAAGGGTGAGAGGTTATAGCAATAAAATCATCAATGCAGCTATTAACAAAGCAGAAGAACGTCCTAGAAGCAGCTTATTCAAAGATGGGCCCATTCAATCTACACCTGAAAACATCAACTCTGATAATCCCAGATTAATTTTGACCTATTCACGTCAGGAAAGGAAAATCAGAACCATTGTTCAGAAACATTGGCCGATTGTCCTCACTGACAGTGTTCTGGGTGAAAGATTATCCATTCCCCCGCTGTGACTCTCCCGTGGAGTTAAGACTAACTGAGCTGGGATGCTGGCTCTTTTCCCTCCCCACACAAATTTAATTATTTGTTTCTGAAGACCTACAATATCATAGAGCGTCATAATCAAAGATGTTCTAAAATACTCTGTCAAAGTCCGTGCGGTCAGCTCATTGGAAAGGAGTCGACCTCTACGAGACCCTTGTTTCATGAAGTTAGGGACTGGCAAATTCAGGATTCTTGATTTTTGTTTATTAACTTAAAAGAATACACTTTGAATCTGGAGAACCCTTCAAAAGTGTATAAGAACCTCATTTTCAGATTTAGCCCGTTTTGATAAAGTGAGTAAAACATTGTCAGCAAATAGACTGGCCTTGTGTTTCTTCCCTCTACCCCTCTCTTGTGATGATACCCTTTATCTCATCACAGGACCTGATACTGGTGGTAAGGGGTTTGGTGACAAGGGCATAGAGTAGGAGAGACAAATGACAATATTGTCTTATCCCCCTTAAAAAGGAAGATGAGTACTGTCCATTCACCTGAGCCTCCACTGTTGAGATGCTATAAGCCTCTAAGATCTGTTGCCTCTTTCTGTCCCCTGGGCACCACAATCTTACAGGGGACCACTTCTAGGAATTTCCAACAAACCCAGTCAATTACTTTCCTGCATCCAGAGAAAGCAGGATTTCCAGAACCCCCTTTCTATGTATCTTTTCAGTCTAGTGGGCGAGCCTCTGAATGTTTGCGCTGCCTGTCTGTGTTTAATTATACTAATTATACCAACCTAATCCGGATCTGTTAGCTGGGGCGAGAGGTCTTCCATATGGAGATTTAGGACTAACCCTGGGCAAAGCACTACGCTACGCTCGCGTAGTTTGCGAAGTTTCCGCTACTTCGCACTACTCGAACTGGGGGAACAGCATTTACAACGCAACTTTTATCACGCACTACCTTTACCACGCAACTTTTACAATGCAAGTCGTTACAACGACTTGCGCTGGGGGGCGCTGTAGGATAGGGAATGGTTTAATTTACTATCCAAAACCTTCCCTACTATCCACAGGGACTGTAGTTGGAATAGTAAATTAAACTATTCACTATCTAGTGCCACCCAACGCAAGTCGTTGTAACGACTTGTGTTGTAAAAGTTGCGTGGTAAAGGCATGCGTTGTAAAAGCATGCGTAGTAACGACATACATCCCTCGAACTTCACGTAGCACAGTGCAAACACGCGTAGCGCAGTGCAGCGGACATTTTTTGCTTGCTCGCGGTTCTCAGCGTCAAGTTAGCGACCACGAGCAAGCAAAATGACATCCCGGCGAGACTTATTCCTCGTTCGCGATCAGCAACATCAAGTTGCCGATAGCGAGCGTAGAAAATACACCTCCCGGCGAGATTCTCAACGCGGGGTATTCATGTTTATCATTGCGAGTGGTCCTGTATACTTGCGACCGCTCGTGATGAGAAACTACCAGTCCGTGTTGAGAAAGCTGCTGCTCGAGTAGAAATCTACTCGAGCGGCAGAAAACTACAGCTCGCCCTGTGCAAGATGCTTTTTTCAATGATTGCACTGTGCTGGATGCTTGTCCGCACTGTGCAATCATTGAAAACGGCATCTTGCGCAGTGCGAATAGCGTACTACGCAGTTCGCGTAGTGCTACGCGTGGCTCGCGAAGTGCACTTCGCGAAGCTACGCGTAGCGCTACTTCACGAACTACGCCCATGGTTAGTTAGGACCTTAGCAAAGATTTTTGCATCAGATGCTAAAAACGAGTCAGTTTGTATGAGCTACATAGTGCTGGCTCCTTCCCCGGTTTATGCATTACAGCAATCTCTGCCTCACTCATGGACTGGGCCAATGCATTAAAAAGGTCAGTTAGCTGCTTGCCAATGTAGAACAATAATGCTCTAGAGTATTTCCTCTCAGTATGGCTTTAAAGTCCAAGTGGAATTCCTCCAGGCCTATTAGACTCTTCAGAACGTCCTCCACACTCCCCCTCCCCCCCCTCCAGCCCCCCACCACACCCCCGCCTCCCCTCCCCTCTGCTGGGCAAGAGCTGCCTCGCTTCTCTGTACTTAATGCCTCCAGATGCCCACCTTTTCCTTCTTCTATGCTTTTTGCCCTTTACCAGCTTCGCCTGGTTGAAGGGCGCTCCTCTGTTCTTTCTTCTGCCACCGGGGTAGTATTGGCTTGCAGCAAGATGGCAGCCAGGATGAGCCTCGCTCTCCCTCCTGTCCTGGCTGTCAAAGCGGGTGAAGCATGTGCCGATCCTTCAGCTGCAAACAACTCTGTCTACTCCGTCACCGGACCATTTGGTCACCAAATTGAACTGGTGGGTGCACGCGCTGGCTAGCTGGATCATGCTGGGCTGGAGCGGATCTTTTAATGACTTTTAATGTCTGATGCAAATCTGCGGCGAATCCAAAGACGATATCCTCCAATGTTTTGTGCAGCTGCAGAGGCTTAGATAAAGAGTGCAAACTGCTATTAAAACCAGCCTGGAACGTGACAGGGATCCGAACCCGCAGGCAAACATTAAAAGCCTCTTTTGATGGAAGTGACATCCAATTAGCATGCACTAGATTGGCGAAATGTGTTAATATTGCAAAAGCTATGTTCAATTTAACTGCAACATAACAGATCAAACATAGAGATCTGGTTTCTAAAGGCAGAAGCTGCAACTCTCAAACTGAGGTTCTAACTGGAAATCATGATCAAAAGCCAATGGCGCACAACGCAGGGGACTGCACTGGACATAGACAAGAACTGTAATAGTTAAATCCAGAGTTTTTATCGGCTTTTACCCCAGCCAATTGTTTGATAACGAACTGTTCTTACTGTAATGTATATTGAGAATCTTTTAACAAATGTTTTGGTACATATGACCTAATTTAAACGTACTATTTTGCAAATGTATTTTAATTAATCATGCAATAAAGATTTTTACTAGCTTACTTACTTACTTGCATATGGGTGCAAACAAATCTAAATAAAACGTTAATAGTCTTGCTAAGGCCATTCCTATTGACTTTTCTAGCTCTTGCATGATGTGTAATAACTGTGTAATAAAGCTGGTTGCAGCTAGCAGGACTCAGTGACAACACCTACGCCAGGGCTCCTTTTAAGCCCGCGGCTGTGTCCTGAGTCAATCATTTCTTTGTCCCAACCGGACTCGGCTGGAAGCTTCTCACGAGGATGTTGCAGCGCAGCAACCCTAACCACATTGGCGGCGAGGGTGAGCGCGTCCTGCATCCCCTTTTCGGACTGTCCACCTTCTCCGCATGTGGCAGCTGCACGTTCCCTGCTCAGCGCTGGCAGTGCTAGTGCCATATGTGCGCCCTACAACCATGCCCCTCTCAGCTCCTGCGTGTGGCGAGACAGCGCTAAGCTGTTATGCTGCAAAAGGACCCTTGCGGGCACTGGAGGCACGTGGGGCAACCAAGTCCCTGCAAAGACCGGCGTCACTACCCTATGCAATATAACAAAACAAACAAGCATAACCCACAGGGGAGGTGCACAAATGATCATACTGTGCCCACTGTCCGACCCTACTGTGGCCTTTTACTGCCTTAACAACTGATGACCTTTCCTTGGCAAGACCCAGCAGTGGGGTACAACCTGCAGGTGTCCCGTGACCACATCGTACCACCACACTCGCCAGCCACAGCTCCTCCTCCACTGTGCTGGCACTAGCACTACTTGGCTGCAGAACCACTGAAAAGTCTCACACCCAGCCACAGTTTCCTACATCCTGGCCTTTTAACAATTCATCATTGAGGGGGCTCCCTCCGTGCTGACGCGGAAGTGGAGGGACTTGGTAGAGCCTTTGGAACCTTACTTCAAAGCAAATGAGATCCCTGAAGAGGGCAGTCCTCCACCTCGAAGGGAAAAGCATACACAAAGTTTCTAAAACAATCACAGAAGTGACTATTGTATTTGCCTTCAACGCCTACTTTGACCAATGGCCAATCAAAATTACGAACGCTTAGATAAAGCAGGGAGGTATCAAATGATGCTCTCTACACCAGATTGAAAGAATTTGCTAGCGCACTGACTGGTGAAAATGAAGAGCTCCGATGGCAGAATATGAAGGAGTGTGCCTCCACAAAACTAAGTGAATACACCATACAAGAGTCAGGCAAGTTGCTGAATGACATTTTAACTAAGGACTGCACCGGGGACCTCTCAATGGCTGTGCTTCACACATGGAGGCAGCGCTACTGTGGACAGTGAGAGTGGAGCAATCAACACTGTCACCCACCCACAAGGGCTGGAGAATCCAAAAATAAACCCTGACACACCCCAGGCCTGCAGACACTGCAGAAAGGCCGACCATCATCCCACAGACTGCACAGCAAAAGGCAAGAAATGCTCTTGATGTGGAAAGTACAATCATTTTGCGAGAGTCTACCGGTCACTAAAAAGTTGGAAATCATGCTCAACGGTCAACACCTTACTGGAGACCAGATAAGAAGCATATAACATGGATGATGATGGAGTCACAGAGTACACTGTACACTTAGTCTTTACTGTCTACACACCCACTAGGACCTAATGCCAGCTACCACAGTGTCAGATACAATTAGTAACGCACTGACTGTAGCTCATAGTAGACACAGGCTCCTCCAATGATATTATGTCTGCAGATGTTTGCAAGACTTTGAAACCAGGACAGGCCCTCCAAAAGCCACAGTTCGAGTGTTTGCCTAAGGGCAGGACAGACCATTGGCCATGCTGGGAATGGTCAAATCATCAGTCACACACAGGTCAGTAACTGTGGATACCCCATATATATGTTGCACAAGGAGGCCATAGCATGTTTCTCAGCTGCCACACGGCCGATGCCCAAAGCATTGTATACTTCATGTTCAGAGTTCATCACAAAGAATGATCTCATATTTTTACAGAATTCAGAGGTGTTCGGAGGCATACGTTGCATGAGGGGAAAAGACAAATTGCACATTACCAATCCATCCAACCAGTGGCACTCCGGCATCGACACATTCCCTTCCATTTGAGGTAACAAGTAGAGAAAGAACTGGAAAAACTAGAGACGCAGGAATCATTGAAAAGGTATCCTGCCCCACTCCCTGGGTGTTGCCTATCATCGTCTGAAGGAAACTGAAGCAACCTGGGGAGGTCCACTTATGCATGGATACGAAGCTTCCAAACATTGCAATAAAGAGAAAACAACATTTGACATCATCCCCCCTTACCCCCACACCCTTGACGACCTCATTGGAGTGGACCACCAATGACATTTCCTCTCATGTCGGATTGAGATGATATAAAATACTTAATTTTGGAATATCAAGTGCTACAGAAGTATTTCAAAACGCTATACTGAGATGTTGGCAGAGCTATCAGAGGCCATCAATGTAAGCAACAACATCCTGGCATACACCAAGTCAGTGAAGGAACATACTGTGAGACTGAGAGATGTCCTATTGCGGATTTAAGATTCTGGTCTCACGCTACACCAGGACAAATGCGAGTTTCTAAAACAACAGATCAACTTCTTTGGATGCACCTTCTCTACAGACGGGGTAGCCCCAGATTTGGAGAACGTTTTAGGCAAAAAGGAAGCATCTCCGCCATCCAATATCTCAGAAATAAGGAGTTTTTTTTAGGGATGGACAACTATTATGGCTGATTTATCAAGGACCTGGCCACACAACCACTGCGGTATCTAACTGTTAGATCTGGGGGTCTCAAGTTGGCAATGGTATTCACCTTTGTCCAAATAGGGACCCTTACTTCTAAGTCAGGATAAGGGGATTACACTTCTTAATAACCCCTGCTCACCCCCTTGGTAGCTTGGCACGAGCAGACAGGCTTATCTCAGAGGCAGTGTGTTAAGCATTTGTGAATATACACAGTAATACAGTGATAACACTACAGATGGACACAACACAGGTTTTATAAAAATAAGTATTCTTTATATAGACTTAAACACAAGAACACAAACGACAAAAATCCACAATACTACACTTAAGATTACTTAAAAGATGATTAAAGTCTCTTAGTTCAAGTTGTTGGTAGATGCGACAAAGTACCTGGATGCGGGACGCAAAGTAAACAAAAGGACTCGCAGAAGGGGAGATGCGTCCGTTCTGTGACCTGGGGGAACGGTTACGTCCTTCCTAAATGCTTGCGCAGAGTAGGGGACTCATCGTGAGCCTTACCGGTGCGGAGGTGATGCGTAGATTCTTGGCCTGCGGGCCCGATGCGGTGCGCAAGATGGCGCCTTGATGCGATGCGATGATCCAGTTGCGATGTGAGAAGATGGCCCCCTTGATGCGGCGATGCGATGACGCCCTGGCACCCTTGCGATGACTCTGTACTTTGGAGCCGCAACAGGCCCTGCAACGTGCTTCTCCGGTGATGCGATGACGACTCTGTCGATGCGTCGCGCTTCTCCGGCGATGCAACAGCAGACAGCTTCGATGAACACACGCTTCCAGGGATATGCGACGAAGGCTTGCTTCTCCGGCGATACGACGATTTCAGCTGCGACGGCGACACGCTTCCTCTCGATGCGTCACGCTTCCAGCTCCCAGCGGCACGCAAGTGACTCGAGTCGGAATTCCCAGCAAGGAAATTCAGGAGGGAGCTGGAGGTGAAGTATTTTGGTCCTGAGACTTCAGCAGTAGGCAAGCACAGTTCAAGCCCTTGGAGAATATTCTGTAGATAAATGAAAGTCCTTAAAAGTTCCTTCTCCTTTCCCTTGGCAATGAAGCAACCACTGCAGGCCAACCCAGCAAACAGCACACTGGCAGAGGGGCAGTCCAAACTCCTGCAGCTTCCTTGGTTCTTCTCCTTGGCAGAAAGGTTTCTTGTTCCAGAAGTGATTTAAAGTCTGTGGGACTGGGTCCCAATATTTATACCCCAAAATCCTTTGTTCTCTGAAGGCAGAGAGGCCTCTGCCTAATTCAAACCAGTTCCTGAGCACTGTGTTTACATGACTCTTCTCTTCCTTTCACTGTGCAGGGCAGAAAACATCAGATGCCCCACATGAGGTGGAGCCAGCACAGGGGAGGGAAGATGCAGCTCTGGAGCACTCTGTTGACATGAATCCTCCTCTTCTTTCACAGTGCAGGGCAGAGACATCAGACAAGCAACAGGGGGTGGAGCCAGCATTGTAGAGGGAAGGCCCAGCCCTATTCAGGTCCCAGGTGCAACTCCCCCCTCCCATCTGGGTGCAGATCTCGCTATTCACCACTGGGCTGCCCCAGCCTGTCTCCTGGAATTCCCCAGCCCTGTCACACACAAACCCAGACAAGGAATACACAAGTCAGCAGAGGCGGGCTCAAATGGTTAGGCAAGCAAATACCTGCTTTCTAAAAGTAGTATTTGCGAACACAGAATATTAAAATAAACGTTACTAAAAGATGTATTTTAATATTCTGAGTTCAGGCATACTAAACTCGAATTTCTACCATGTTCCCTGAGTCAGTTAGGATTATAGGAATGTAACGAACTTAACTGCCCATTCTGGCCTATGAGAACAGGTAGCCTTCAATAGTGAAAAACTCAAATGGCTGTAATTCACTATTAGAACATGCTACACACACCAGAGCATGTCCTACCTATACTTACAATGCACCCTGCCCTTGTGCCTACCATAGGGGTGTCTAATATGAAGCACAGGGAAGGTTTATGGACGGGAAGTGGGTGCACTTGGCCAAGTAGACATGGTAGTCACAGACTACACACAGGCCTTGCAATGGCAGGCCTGAGACACACTTTACAGGCTGCTTCTGTGGGTGGCACAATCAGTGCTGCAAGCCCACCAGCAGCATTTGCTCTGCAAGCCCTGGGCACACATGGTGCACTGTACCAGGGGCTGACAGTAGCTCAAATAACCCAATCATGGAATAACCAATTAGTATCTCAATTTAACATAGGGAGCACTTGCACTGTGGAACTGATTAGCAGTGGCACAGGGCCCAAAACATACAACCAGCAAAAACATATCAAAACAGAGGAGGTTAACCGTCAAAAATGGAAGGGAGACTCACGCCAATGATGTCAGGTCTAACACTATTCAAATCATCAGCCACCTGGATCTGGTGGTGAAAGGCACAAATGATTGTTCCAAGTAACCAAGGACGAGCTCTCAGCTGATACCACCCTAGCCTATGTCCACCCACGGAGAGAGACCATCATAGCTGTGGATGCCAGCCTAAAAGTGCTTGGAGCCATATTGACACAGCGGCAAGTGCGGGGAATGGGCACCTCTTGCATATGCTAGCTAGTCACCTCTTGCATATGCGAGCTAGTCATTGACCCCGACTGAAGAGAGACATTCGCAAATAGAAAAGGAAGCAATTGCGATACAATGGGAGTGCATACACATATACGTATGTAGGCATCCCTTCTTGGTCACAACGGATCACAACCCCTTGATCCCGCTGTTGCATTGAAGTCATCTCCACGCATCGAAAAATGGATGCTACAATTACAGAAATATGACTGCCAAGTAGAATATCGTCCTCGAACCATCAACCCTGCTCAATATCTGTTGCGTCATCCTAGGGCGGCTACTCCAGAGGAGGAAGGTGAGGTTGATGAAATGGAAGAATATGTGCATTGTGTTTCAAACCTGTCTCGCCCCCTGCCAATGTCTTTGGATACTAGTTGCCAAGCCACCTCTAAGGATGATGGTCTACAGCGAGCCCAAGAGGCTGTCAGGTCAGTGGCACTAGCTAAAGCTTGTCAAGAAAACAAACACCGGAGACTCAACACATTCTTAACTCCCTATATCAAGTACGCCACAAACTGGCTGCGGATCCGGATGGCTGTGTTCTGTTGGGTCACCAACTCGTCATTCCCACAAACCTAACTACCCAGGTGGTGTAGCTAGCCCACGTTGGCCGCCAAAGGGTGCTCAGAACTTAAAATCGGCTCCCAAGCAAGGTATGGTTCCCTCTCAAGGATGAGCTAGTTGAAATGACCATTAGTAATACTAGAACAGGGGTACAGGGTAAGACACTTAACTGCACTCTATCCACTATGTCTTGGTCTAGTTATATCTGTGGGTGCCAGAAACCTGAGGCCACATACCCCGAGGCCTCCAAAGTCAATGCCAAAGGCACTGTATACAATTCAACAAAAATGGTTCAGCACACCATACAATATATAGTGACAGTGTTAATAAAGTTAATAATATCAATAAGCCATGGAGTTTTCTTTTCTTGTTTTATTCCAAATCTTCACACAGAAGTAGCCACCGCGTTTCGTCGAAGGACTTCTTCAGGGCGAATAGTTATCAAAGGTTACGTCTTGAATTCTGTGTTCCAGGGCTTTATCAGTAAGAACCGGTCTCCAGATACTTTGATGGAAAAGATCCTTATTTTAGGATGGACTAGTCAGATTTCTGCGAATGCTGTATTGAGTGGAAACGAAATTTGGATGTCAAGATTCACATCCATAGGCAGTGATATCAATATTCACCTTAGACAAATAGCATATCTCCGTTCTTCTCGGTCGTCGCCTCGAATGGCTAGTTGAAATGACCGTATGGTCTTGTCCATGGTGTCAAACAGCTGGAGCACCAGACACGCAGGCTCCTGTCACCACCGAACGAGGGTCTCCGCAACTGTGGGTGTGTGCGAGCCTTGATTTCTAGATGCCTCCTGTTCGTAGATACACCCTTTTCCTTAAAGATGACTATTCAAAATACCCAGAAGTTGGGATCATCAACACCCAAGTAGCCAATGAGATTCTCCCCAAACTGGAAAACGGTCCACCATTCCAAGGACTGGACGCAGCTGCCTATCTGCAATTTCTGAACATGAAGGCTTTAAAGAGTCACTCCCCATTGGCCCCATGCCAAATGAGAGGTGGGAAGATTTATGAGGACACTAAATAAGGTTATTAAGATCGCGCATGCCGACCATCTGCTGCTCAAGTGGGCCATTTACTCTTTCCTGCTAGAGTATCAACAGATCCCCCACACCACCGCTGGACAAGCCCTAGGACACCTCAGCATGGGACGTGTGGTAAACTATTCTATCCCACACCACCCGAGGTGGACATCATCCCCAATGGAAATTCGTCAGGTGCTAAGGAATAGATACATGACTAACGATAAGCCAGCAAACACAGGCGGGCCAAAGAATCAGGTCTGCAAGTGGGTCATCAAAGACTGTTTGTCAGGGAGAAAATTCAGACACTCGTTTGAACGTCATTAATGGGGGATCATTCAAAGGCAGGGAACTACATAGTCCAGAGAGGAGACAAAAAGGTCACCAGAAACATTCCCACATCAACACACCCTGCAGGAGAGGCTCTAGGTGATGACGAATGAGATCTAGAAGAAGAGGAATGGGCCGCACCCAACCCGGGAGAGGCCCTGAGGAGTTCGATATCCACCACTGAAGCACCTGACCAGACGCCGGTTTATGGCTCCGAGACCTTAAGCGCCACAGACCGAGCAAAGGAGAAAAGGCATGAAACTTCGGAGACCCAAATGAGTTAAGGGCAGGTACCAAATACAATCTTTAGGGAAATCCAGCCCGTTCTATGAGACTCAGAGACCATGTCATTAGACAGACTGCCCTCAAAGGGCTCCCGAGAGATCACACTGTAATCTGTCGGGCAACTACAGGCACACGGGTGAGTTGTGTCTGATGCTGTTCGTGACGATGTGAGGGTTTTTATTTTTATTTATTTATTTATTTATTTTTGAAGGGGGGAGGAATGTAGTGTTTATCAGTGACACAACTGGTAAGCATTCAGGACAGGGGCCGGGGAAAGAGAGAAAGGGTTGGTGGGGAGGGGAACATATATGTTTATCTGCATTTGCGGGTGTAGTGCGCTCCTACAATCACGTGGGCCATAGATGATAAAACTGGACGCGGCCAGAAGGAATCAGTGACAACACCTGCGCCGGGGCTCTTGTTAAGCAAACAATGGCGTCTTGAGTCCGTCATTTCTAGGCCCCGACCAGGCTCGGCTTGAAGCTCCCCGGGGAACGCTGCGCGCAGCACGCGCCCATCACCATCCTCTGTGCCAGGAACCATCTTCTCGGAACTGATAGGCTGCATAGTCGTGTCCATATATAGGTAGTAATGATGCAACGCTGCCCTCTCCGCTTCGTGCTGCTTTGTACGTGCACGGCTGGCATGAGAACTGTTCTCGAAGGGAAAATGTTTGCTTTGGCTTCAGCTTTATGATTTGTCTGCCTCTCGAGACGCCCAAGGGAAGTTTCCAAAATAGAACAGTGCCTTTCTATATTGATTTGTCCTGTGCAAAATGTGGGGTTCACAGTATCTCCCGCTCATTAAGCAAGGCCAGTACTGCCAACTTACCTGTATCTGCTCCGTAGCAGATGATGTAAATGTTGTGCTGCTTTCAATTCGGGCTCAGAAAAGGTGTCTTTCAATCTCTGGTCGTTAGAACACATGCCTTTTTAATTTTCACCTCATTTGCTGCTGTCTGTCGTGTCATCTGTCCTTATTTTGATGTGGGGTTCATTTTGTTATTTTTTGTTCGACATTCTGTAACTTACGTAAAGGAAAAGCTAATCGAGAATAATTCACAATGTAGTTGTAAAAAAATAAAGAAAAAATTGGGGCACATTAAGTGACTCATCCAAACAATGGGACTCCAAACGTGTTTGCATTAGATTTAACCTCTCACCTCCTGCTCACCATATACCATTCAACACAATTTTAATGATCAGAAATATTGCTTCCATATGTTAACTGTTCTTTAAATGATATAATGTTCAAATTGTTACAACCCTGTTCAGAGGGCCAAGAGGACATGCAGGAGGTATAGAGCCTAACCGTGGGGTGTTGAGGCCTTTTACTCCTTATTTTCAGAGATCCGACATACTATGGATTCTGAACAACTCTTTAGCCCTTGACTCTCAGTGGGTCAGTGGTAGTGAGGGTCCAGCAGTTCATGGCTTCTCTGGGGAGATAGACAAAGGGGTGAACACAGGCTAACAACTCAAAATACGTTCAGCAGCAGCAATTGATAATGATTATCCAGTCAAATAGTTGCTTTTATCAAGAAATGGCATATTTATATACAAACACAAAGTAAAATACGGCATACACAAACAAAACACACAGTTCCCTGAGGTCAGGGTTCTAGTGTTTTACATGCGGGTTCCTGAGTCCCACTCTCCTCTCGCTAGCAGACGTGGTTAGTCCCCATCCACTGTAGGCAACACAGATGGTGCCATATTCCTAGTGCTGGCCCTCAGTTTGGGCTTAGGCCTGCTCGGGTTACCACGGCCTTCTCCTACTCACCACAGCGGTCTCCTACTCACCACAACAACGATCTCAACCAAACTATGCTCCTGGCCTGGTCCCGATGGACCCCCTAGCATATGCGATCGCCGTCCACTAGGTACAGGTGCTATGGCCCAATTGGTACATGAGTAATGTTCACAGCGACTCCTGCTGGCATACAGGGTCTCCGACTTATCTCTACACTCATGCTATGGCCTGATCAGCACACTGACTTGCTGACTTCACACCTGCAATGGGCACCTACCTGATTGGTGCAGCAGCGTCATGGCTCACTTCAAGACTGCCCTCCTCTGGCATTTAGGGGTGGCCAACTTCTCCCTGTATACAGGTAATGACCCAATCGATGTAGCAGACATCTCAACACACCTCGCAACTGAAATCTAATTTCTAGGATCACCCACTGGTCTTCGCTTCCTCCAATGCTCTCCTCTTCATCACAGGTAGTCCAGGAGAAGGTGGTCTTGGAATCCTTGTGAGGTGTCTCCTCATTCAGCTGGGAGACTGGCATGCCTTGGCCCCCAGTCCTGGTCACAGACAGAAGTCTTTTAAAAAAATGTATTATGCTTTGCATCATAACAAATACAAACAGCACACTTTCTGAAACCAGCGTGACACGTTCCGCGCCTTTGTGGAGTACAAAGAGCTGACTGCGGACAGTGAGTTGGGTTAATCGAAGTCTCTGAATTCTCTCCAATGGCCCAAATCTTATCAAATTTTCTCAAACATCTTCTGCCCTTATATATTGTATGTAAAGCCTGCATGCACCAATTTATCCCATTTTGCCAGAGACTGAGGTTACCTTTGTGCTTCTCCTTTTGCAAGCTATGTCATGCCCGGGCACAAAAAGGGTCACTTTACAGAAAAGAAGGGCATATTTAGATAGGTTCTAGTCTTCCCATATCCCCAGGGTTCACATCTTACGAGGTAGATCTACTGGCTCTTCCATCACTGATGAAAGGCATCTGCCTAACTTCGACCAGAACGTCTATATCAACGGACAGTCCCAGAGGGTATATATCAGCGTTTCTTTGTAAACACAGCTTCGTAGACATCTGTCATGTTTTTCCCTGCCCATGCGGACTAAACATGTTGTGGTGTAATAGGCTTGTTGCATGATTTTCAATCGCACCAGGTGAAAGCTTGCTTTGATAGCGACCTCCCATGGGTAACAATAGGACTACCCCCAGTTTTCGTCTATTAGGACACCCAGATCCTTCCACCACCGGCCTCACAACCTGTCGAAGGTGGGCTGACAATTTGCCGCCAGCGTCCGGTATGTCAACGATATGGCGTGTTTTCTCAGGAGAGTCCAGATGAGTCTGAATTCCAATGCTGTGTCCTCCACCACTGCCAGCAGCTGCTCCTGGTATCCCGGAAGTACGTGACTGATTTGTGTGCAGTGAAATTGTTGTGAGGCCACCAATTCATATTGGCACTGCAATTGCTTGAAAGGGATCTCCTAGATCTCCCCTAAAACAACAGTCCCCCAGTTTCCAGGGTCAGGTGACCCTTTCAACTCATTTTATCTGTGGCCTTCTTCTAGAAATGTATCACTAGGTGCAGCTGCGGTTCTTCTATGGGGGCGTTTGGGCGCCGCCCCCCCTGCTTTCTCGCTGTGCGAGAAGAAGGCAGAAACAAATGGTAGTTATTTATTTATAACTACCATTTATTTCTGCCTGCCCTTCTCGCACGGCGAGAAAGCATTCAGCACTGCAGAACTTCCTGGTTACTCGAGTCGAGCCTCAGGGCAGGGGGGAGTGGCTTGAAGGAGTGGCTTGCCCACTGTTTTGAATACGGACTGTTTGGACAGCCTGACAGGCTGTCCAAACAGACAGTATTAGCAACAGTGGGCAAGCCGCTCCCCCAAGCCTCCTCCCACTCTCCGTTCTGCAGGATGCAGACTAGGAAGAATGACGCGGTTAGGGCAGCCGGCCGAACCAATCGGCGCCGGCTTCCATGGAGGGGAGGGAGGCTGCCTGCAGCCTTCCTGTTGACGAGCAGCACCCTGGGAATTCGTCGAAAAGCAGGACAGCGGGAATCGGGAGTCTGACTGCTGGGAACTTAAAGGCGGGAAGCAGGTCAGTTTGATTTTTATTATTTATAATTATCCCGCCTCCCCCCCATCCCCTCCACAGCGAGACCCCCCCCCCCCACTCTCTCGGGTGTGTCCAGACTGTAGAGCGTGTATAAAGCTGTGCTAAGAGGTTTCAAAACAATTCATTTAGCCATAGCCAAAGGCCTGTTTTTCTTCCACGGGCTGTCTGTAATAAATGGGCGTCTCATACATCAGTCAGACTAAAGTTCTTTGAAACCTTTGTGAAAATATTATACTTGGCACTCAGACGCACAACTTTAAGTACTTACAACTGAAAGTACAACCAAGAGCCACTAAATGTACTATTGATCACAGTCACAAAACTAAACGCACACAGCGATCCACCATGGAAGACAGGGAGCTCCGCCCTCCAGCTCCGCAAAAAGAAGACCTCGAGTTCAGACAATAAATGTGACTAATTGTGCTATTATTAGCTCAAACCTATTACCGGGCACGAGGCAGTGGGAGGTGACCGACGCGGTTGCACAATAATGCCTGAGTCATTCTTAAGATTTCACCGACCGGAGACAAATGGACATTCCTACCTCAACTCGGGGCCCCAGCCCTTCCGGCACTAGTGACACTGGCTGACAGGCATTGGGTATCCATCACTGTTCAGAATAATCGACAGCTAAACATTGCCCTTGGCAGCTGTGGTTCACTGGAAGCATTTCAAGGTCTTGGCTTTACTGGGAGCCAGTGGCGTAACGAAAGTTGAGGGGGCCCCCCTGCAAGGTACACAGAGGGGCCACCGCTCTGCATTTAATCTGGAGCTCCGTGGCCCGAGTACTGTGCTGAGGGAGTGGGTGTGTACAGTCTGGTTGAAATGCAGCTTGTTTGCCAAAATATTTACAACATGACATGATTCCAAACCAGTACCACTACATCAAAGACAGGACTATTCCAGCCCCCCCACCCTCCTTTTGCAGTTCGGGCTTGCACGCTCGCTTATTACATTGCGGTACAACATTTTCGCCTCACCACTTTAAAATCCACCAGCCGCCACTGACTAAATCCACCAGCCGCCACTGACTAGGTGGGTCGCTAAAGGGTGGCAGGCTGGCCGACATTCGTTGCAGAGCAACCTTGGGTATCCATGAGAGTGCATCAAATGTCTGTCTGCCATCAAGAATGACTCTTGTTGGAGGATGAATGCACAATCACTGATGATCAGCAGGTGTGCTGCCCACTAGTATAGTCTGAGGTCTGGGAGGCAGAGCCGTCCCCTATACAGATCCCTAGTCAGCATGTGCAAGGCAGTACGCAGGGACCACCCATCCCTCAGCAGGGATGTGTTTACCATGTCTACAGTCCGAAAAAGTAATCAGGGACCTCAAAGAGTGTATTTTTGTGGAGTACTCTCATTTTGTAGAGAGTGGCCCTGCCCATAAGTGATATAGGGAGCAATCCGCCAATGCCTGCGTCTCTTTTGTAGTCATCAAGGACTCGTCCTAGGTTTTTCCTCAAAAAGTCCACCGATTCCCTAGAAACTTGGACCCACTAAGTACCAGAAGCCCCCTAGGGACCACTGTAGGTAGCAGGACCATACAGTGGGAGGCCTCAGGCGGGTCAATGGGAACAGCACTGACTTTTGCCAGTTGATGCAGATCCCGGAGTATCTCCTATACAGATCTAGGATCTTAAGGGCCCTGGTAAAGAAACCCAGCGAATCAGCCAGCAACAAGAACATCTGAAAGAAACACGTTAGTATTAGATTCCTTACCTTAGAATATCCCCAGGCGTCAGTCTGGATCCGGAAACTTTTGCGTAGCAGTACCCCTGCGCGTCGGTAGGCGTCGTCTGCAGGCGTCCCCTGCGGCTCCGTCGTCGGCGTCGTGTGCCGTGATGACGTCGCTGGAGTATATAGACGCCGCCTCCGCGCGCGGATGTCAGTTCTTCTTTTTTCCGCGCCAGTAAGCGCAGATCCGAAGAGCAGTACTCCGGTCTTTTGACCAAGTTTTGTAAACTTCTTATACTTTTTTGGTGCCGGTAGGATGCCCGGTTTCAAGAATTGTGACGGTTGTGACCGCACGATGTCGGTCACGGACCATCACTGACTCTGCCTCCGGTGCCTGGGCCCCGACCACGACGTGGACGCCTGCGTCGATTGCCGGGCCTTGACAAATAAGGCTAGACGGGAGCGGTCCCGCAAGCTGCTCGAGCTCCGGGTGTCGGCCCCGCGTCGAGAGCGGTCCCGGTCCGGCCGGAGGTCGAGGGAGCGTTCGAGGGAGCGATCGAGGGAGCGGTCGCGGAGCCGTCACGGTCGCTCCGGAAGTCGTCGCCATTCTTCTGGTTCCTCAGGTAGGAAACACAAAAAGACGGGGCGTCGTCATCGTACCCCCGACTCCCCCGACGCTCGCACGAGACGGCCGGGGGTTCGGGTGACCCCACCCCCGCGGCTCCGCGTGAGTCGCCGACGCGGCCTGCTCCATACCCTGCGGTCCCTTGGCAAGGCGCGTCCCCCGAGGAGATTGAAGCGTTCCTCGTGGCCATGAGGGCTCTTTCTTCTCCGGCGGGTTCCGCGGCGCCTTCGGGGCCTGTGAACCCGTCTGGGGGCCCTAGCGGCTCGGGTGACCCTGCCTCGACGCCGTCGGGTGCTCCGGCCCCGGCGCCGCCGACTGGTCCGATCCCGGCACCGCAGGGGCCCTCGGGGTCGACGCCGGCTAGTCAACCGGCCTCTCCGGTGCCGATTCCATCGGGGTTACCCCCGACGCCGTCCCCGCGCGGCGCCGGTTCTCCGGTGCCGACCCCGCGGCGCCGGCTCCGGGCGGCGGCGTCCCCATTCCCTCCCCGAATCCGAACGCGGAGTCGGACCGGCGTCGCTCTACGCCTGGCTCGACGCCGATGGGGCCTGTGAACCCCGAGGAGCCGGTCTACATTGTTGACTCCGAGTATGGAGATGATGTAGAGTACGGAGAGGGTTGGGAGGGGTCTGAGGACCCTCTGTCACGTGAGTGTCAGTACGACGTGGACTGGTCAGGTGATTTGGGTGATGCCAGTTGTCTGGACGACTCTCCTAACCCTGGCTTTGTCTCGCCTCCCACCGTGGCATCGGAGGTAGGGGCTGCTTATTCAGTGGTGTTGATGAGGGCTGCCAAGGCCTTACACCTTGAGCTCCCCGTCGCGGTCGTGAGGCCTAACATCCTCACTGAGGTCTTCAAACCGCAGTCATGCCCACAGGAGCCACTGCTGCCGTTTAACGAAGCCTTGTCGGACGTTCTTTTGAGCACGTGGTCCAGGCCCACTTCAGGTTCGCCTGTTGATAGGAACGTGGCCAGACGCCACCGTCCGTGTCCGGACGACCCCAAATTCCTGTCCACCCATCCCACCCCTGAGAGTCTGGTGATCCAGGCCTCCACTTCCCAGACCGCATTCCCGACGGCCCCGCCCGACCGGGAATCTAAGAGGTACGACCAGTATGGCAAGAAGGTCTTCTCGTCCCTGAGTTTGGGACTGCGGTCTTGCAACACCGCTTGCCTCTTGGGCCACTACACCCACTCTGTGTGGGATACGGTCGCGGACCTGCTGCCAGAATGCCCCATGGAGGTGCGGGCGAAGCTCGGCAAGGCTGTGGCTGAGGGACGAGACGCAGCAAAATATTCCATACGGTGTGGTCTTGATACGACCGACTCGCTGGGCAGAGCGATGTCCACGACGGTGGCGATTCGTCGCCACGCCTGGCTGAGATCCGCCAACTTTTCAGCAGATGTCCAGAATGCCTTGATGGACATGCCGTTTGATGGCTGTCGCCTGTTTGGTGACAAGGCGGACCACGCGCTGGAGCGCTTCAAGGACTCCAGGGTCACGGCCAAGTCCTTGGGTCTCTCGACCCAGCGCCAGCAAACGGGTTCGTTTCGCTCCTTTCGTGGCCAAGGAAGGGGTGTCCCCACACGTGCTGCCAGCCACGCGCCGCAACAATCTTTTCAACGCGGTGGCGGCCGTGGAAACCGCCGTGGAGGCGGTCGGGGTCAACGGCGGGGTCAGGCCACACCTCCCCCCGCAGCATCAGCCTCCAAATCCTCCTAGTCCGTGCTTTCAGGCCCATGTGACGCCAGTGGGTGGCAGGGTTCGCCATCACCACGCCCGCTGGCGCACAATCACATCATACAGGTGGGTGCTGCAACTAATCCGAAGGGGCTACTCCCTCCCCTTTGAGACCAATCCTCCAGCCATGCCACCGCAGAACCACCGTGTGTCGGGGGATCACTTGACACTTCTGCAGGAGGAAGTTACGGCCCTCTTGGCCAAGGGGGCCATCGAGCGCGTTCCTGGGCCAGAAGTAGGGCGTGGTTGCTATTCCCATTACTTTCTGGTGCCCAAGAAGGACAAAGGGGGCCTACGTCCTATCTTGGATCTACGGAACGTCAACGGCTTCCTCCGGAAGGAGAAGTTCAAGATGTTGACATTAGCTCAGGTCTTGGCTGCTTTAGACCCGCAAGACTGGATGGTAGCGTTGGACTTGCAGGATGCGTATTTTCATATCCCCGTCCTGCCGGCCCACCGGTGTTATCTGCGGTTCACGGTAGGCCAGGAGCACTTTCAGTTTATCGTGCTCCCATTCGGCCTTACCAGCGCCCCACGGGTGTTCACAAAGGTGATGGCGGTGGTCGCAGCCCATCTGCGCAGGTTAGGGGTTTCAGTCTTCCCCTACCTAGACGACTGGTTGTTGAAGGCGGGCTCGCCCCAGACAGTTGTCCACCACCTGTCAGATGACGGCAGACCTCTTGCACGAGCTGGGGTTCTCCATCAATGTGCCGAAATCACACCTGTGTCCCTCTCAAAAGCTCCTTTTCATCGGAGCGGTTCTGGACTCGGGTTTCGGTCAGGTTGACGCTGCGGCTGCTGGGGGATGATGGCTTCCTGCATCCTTCTGGTGCATCACGCCCGGTGGCAAATGCGGGCTCTGCAGTGGGACCTGAAGTTTCAGTGGGCCCAGCATCAGGGCAACTTGTCCGACCACGTCTTGATCTCGGAGGGCACTGCGAGACAACTGCAGTGGTGGCTTACGGACCGCGATTGGGTCAGAGGCAGATCCCTCTCCCTTCCCCAGCCGGAGCACGTTGTTGTGACGGACGCGTCCCTCCAGGGCTGGGGAGGCCACTTGGGAGAGGCGGAGATCAGAGGCATCTGGTCTCCGGCGGAGTCCCGGCTCCATATAAACCTGTTGGAGCTACGGGCGATTCGTCTGGCACTGAAGGCATTCCTCCCCTTTGTCAACGGGAGTGTAGAGCAGGTGTTCACGGACAACACCACCGCCATGTGGTACTGCAACAAGCAGGGCGGGGTGGGGTCGTGGACCCTTTGCCAGGAGGCTCTGCGTCTCTGGCAATGGCTGGAACGTCAGGGCGTGACTCTGACGGTTCAACACCTGGCAGGTTCTCTGAACGCCAGGGCGGACGAACTCAGCCGTCGGTGCTCGATGGAGCACGAATGGCGTCTGAACTCGGACGTGGCGCAAGGCCTCTTTCTGCAATGGGGAGAGCCTTGGTTAGATCTATTCGCCACAGAAGAGAACGCGCAATGTCATCAGTTCTGCGCGTTGGAGTTTCCAAGACGGCACTCGCACGGCGACGCCTTTCGGCGCGAGTGGAGTTGCGGTCTGTTATACGCCTTTCCGCCTATACCACTTCTGCCCAGAGTGCTGAAGAAGATCAGGCGCGACCGGGCCCAAGTTATCCTTGTGGCTCCGGACTGGGCTCGAAGGTACTGGTATCCCGAGCTACTCAGCATGTCAGTCGGTCCCCCGATCCGCCTGCCCCTTCAGGAGGACCTTCTGTCGCAGCAGCAGGGGACGGTCCTCCACCCGAGCCTGTCCAGTCTCCACCTCCATGCTTGGAGATTGAGCGGCGACAGTTGAGGCCATTTGACTTGCCTCCTGAAGTCTGTGATGTGATTCTGGCAGCCAGGCGTCCCTCCACGAAGTCGGTATACGCCTGTCGGTGGAACAGATTTGTGGCATGGTGCACAGCAAAGGCTGTGGATCCTCTCTCTGCCCCTCTTTCCGAGGTTCTTCTCTTCCTTCTTTCTCTTGCCCAGCAGGGCTCTGCTCTGGGCACTATCAAGGGCTACCTTTCTGCCCTTTCGGCCTTTCTGAGGCTGCCTGATCAACCTTCTTTGTTCAAGTCCCCCATTGTAACGAGATTCTTGAAGGGCATCACACACATGTATCCTCCTGTTCCGTTTGTGATGCCTCAGTGGGACTTGAACCTGGTTCTCACCTTCTTGATGTGTGCTCCCTTTGAGCCACTTCATTCCTGTCCTCTCCGTCTACTGACTTTAAAGACGGCCTTCCTGGTTGCCATCACCTCTGCCAGGAGAGTGAGTGAGCTCCAGGCTCTTTCTGTCAAACCTCCTTTCTTGTCCATTCATCCAGACAAGGTGGTTCTGAGGACTAGACCTTCTTTCCTGCCCAAAGTAGTTTCTGCTTTTCACATCGGGCAGTCCATCACTCTCCCCTCCTTCTTCCCGCCTCCGCATCCTTCAAAGGATGAAGAGCGGCTCCATCGTCTGGACCCAAAACGTGCGCTTTCATTTTATATGGATCGCACACGCCAGTTCCGGGTGGATGACCAACTGTTTGTTGGCTACGTGGGTGCGAAGAAGGGACGGGCGGTACATAAACGGACCATCTCTCGGTGGGTCGTTCTGTGCATCAAAGCGTGCTACTCTTTGGCTCGGAAGGAGCCCCCTGTTGGGCTGAGGGCCCATTCCACTCGGGCCACGGCGGCTACTACTGCCCTGGGCCGGGGAGTCCCCTTGCAGGACATTTGCCAGGCGGCTACGTGGGCCTCGCTGCACACCTTCGCGAGGCACTACTGCCTGGACAGTCAAGTCCGGAGGGATGGCTTCTTTGGCCGTTCTGTCCTCCAGGACTTTCTGGTGTAGGAATGTATTGGTTCGCAGACCCACCACCGGGGTTGGTATTGCTGGGGTATCTATTCTAAGGTAAGGAATCTAATACTAACGTGTTTCTTTCAGATGAACAAGTTACTTACCTTCGGTAACGATATATCTGTAAGAAACAGTAGTTAGTATTAGATTCCTTACCGACCCACCCATCCTCCCCGTTCTGCGAACTGATACCTAGGGTTAAGGACATCCCTTTCAGGGCCCTAGTTTCAAATGGCACCAGTGTTGGTTCTCACATGGCTCTGCGTGTTCTGGCGCGGAAAAGCTGTGTGCAAAGAACTGACGTCAGCGCGCGGAGGCGGCGTCTATATACTCCAGCGACGTCATCACGGCGCACGACGACGGACGCGGAGCCGCAGGGGACGCCTGCAGACGACGCCTACTGACGCGCAGGGGTACTGCTACGCAAAAGTTTCCGGATCCAGACTGACGCCTGGGGATATTCTAAGGTAAGGAATCTAATACTAACTACTGTTTCTTACAGATAAATCGTTACCGAAGGTAAGTAACTTGTTTATATTGTCCGCGTACCGGGAGATAATGTCCTCCCAGTCTGCCTTCAACAGTAGACCCCATATGTGGGCGTTCGCTCGCACCCAGCAGGTGAGGAGCTCCAGGGCCCAGCGAACAAGGGGGGGGGTGCTGGTGACAGTGGGAATCCCTCCCTTATCCCAGGGTGAATGCCTCAGAAAGTGACCCATTGGCCTGAACTCTAGCCACTAGCTTGCTGTACAAAAGACATATCCAAGAGGGCAATCTTGCCCAACACCACCCACAGGAAATCTCATGCAACTGAGTCAAAGGCCTTTTCAAACTCGAGGACTGGGAGTACTGCTGGCTCACACATGATCTGTGTCCTGGCCATACACCCAAAGAATCGCAGCAGATTGTGGCCGGGTGGAGTGTACGTGTCTGAAGCTCCATTGGTCGGGCCGCTAGTTTATCGATAACTTGTGTTAATCGGTTGACTAATATTTTGGCCCAGTATTTTGACTTTTGAATTGAGTAGGGTAAACAGCCTATAGGAGGCACAGTGGTCCGGGGCATTGCCCTCTTTTTGGATCAGGACTAATGTGGCCTTCCTCAGTCTTGCAGACAGGCTCCCTCCCCCTCTAGCTTCATCTTGTTTATTGGCTCAGCCACCAGTCTCTCCACACATTTATAAAACGAAGGATGGGGCGTTTGGCCCAAGGGGCTTCACCCTCCGGAGCTCATGGATAGTGTCCCATATCTCCTCAACTACATTCTCCCTATCTAAAACTCGAAAGCTATCCCAGTCAAGCTTCAGGATTGCCAGCTAGCCCACAAACATCTGAAGGTCTTCCCTAGGCTGGGCAGCCCCTGAACAATAAAGTTCCGCAAGGTGAGTCAAGTGTCACCATCCCTTGTGTCCCTGAAGGACTGTAAATGGCCCCCTGAGTGGCAGTGCCATGTCCCCCAGGTGTGCCTCATGTGTAGTGTCAAACCTCTCCCAAAAACGCATCCCTCCTTACCACCCCAGTTTACGAGCATAGAACTAACCCCCACCCCCTCATGCACTGGCTATGTTAGACAAAGCTGGACTAAAGACCATGGAGGATGTCTACCCAGAGAGACTTTTCATCACTCTAGAGCAGTCCCAGCACACAGAACACAAGTTGATACTATGAACATTCACATACTATCACCTCAGAACTGCCATGAGGAGCTATACCCCTCGTTCACAGAGGTGCCTGCCACACTAGATACGCTCCAACTATTGCTAATAACCCTCACCCATAGAAAGCTTATCACAGTATTATAGAATGCCACACAATCCGGCCATGGACAAATGGAACACGACCCATGAAACATCTTTAATGCTAGAGAACTGGAGCTTCTGCTGCATGCTAACGGGGCTACTCATGTTGAATTGCAATCTGCAAATAATCCACTTCAAGTACCTCCAGCAGGTGTACTACATCCCAGCCAGACTCTTCAGATACGGGCTGCGTGGGGAGCTAGACGCAGATTTCGGGCATCTTGCCTGGCTCTGTACTGCGGTACGGCAGTTCTGGACACAGGTAACAACAACACTATCTGAGATGGTTTTAGAGCGGGTGGATTGCACTCCACACATCTTTCTATGTGGCTTAATCAAACACACAAGTCAAGGAAACCAAAAATTCCTGGCAGTGCTACTGGCAAAGTGTAGGGTGGCTATACACGAGGGAAAGAAATAGAGGTCTACCTGTAAACAATAGCTACAAGACATGTCTTATTGCAAAGAACAACTGGAAACCTACGCAGAGGAACTGCCACCCCCGTCACGCCCGAGGGACATGTAGAACCCACTCGCGACTTACTTTATGTCCGAGATGCATTGTTAGATTAAAAGTCTACTGAAGGGAGCAAGTGATGATAAATAGATGGCTTTAAATGTACCGACATTATTGTACCATACTAAACTGGTCATAGTGTGTGGGGACAGTGTAAAATTGATGATATGCTTGTATTGTTTATATTAATGCAAAAAAACTCTATAAAAGAACTTCCAAACCCGCCTGTGGTGTCTGTCACCTCTTGTGCACTTTTCAAACCTGGTGAATCATTAATGTCCACTAATCTCAGTCCCCTTAACTGGAGATGTGTTGGGGGTGTATCTGTTCCCAGCTGTCAATGCCAATCCCAACACATAGTCCGCTGCCAGCCATAGCCCCTTTAGCACCTGCTTCAATAACCATCTGTTTCGTCTTTGGCCTCGGGCCCTCCAGTGTCCACAGGGGGTGTTGCTTCCTGCTCAGCGGGGGATGGAGGGGCCCCTGGCCTCCGCGACTGCCAGTCCCACAGGAGAAGAGCAGATTAGGATTTCCCTCTATCCCGGATGCATATTGAGTATTGCTGATTGTGTTTTCTGAGTTCCTGTTTGATCTAGTCAAACAAGCGCCTCTTTGACTGCACCTCTTACATGAAATGTGGGACTACTATAACTGTTTGGTTTGCGAAGCGGAGTGTGCCCTGCTGTTGGGCCGCTCGTAGCACAGCGCCATTGTCTTTGAAATTGAGACTCAAGCGATAATCACTTGTGGGTGCACCCCCAGCCTTGGAGTTGCACCAGGCACTTTGTGGACTCGCTCTACCGCAAACCGGAGGGAGATTTCTCTGGTGTTCACTCTAATGGTTATAAAATTCTCAAGGAATTTACTCGCGTCCATTCCTTGCACTGGTATCCCTACAAACAGCACGTTATTGCGGCGGTACTTGCTTCAGCGTCTTCAGGCATGGTGTGGAGCTGCTGAGTGGTCTCTTTGAGTTGGTGGACTTCAACAGTGAGAGCCTTGCATGAGGCATTGCAATCTTTCAGGTGGTTCGCCGCTGTAGTTACCCAGTCTACAATCTTACGCATTTCGGCCCAGATCAATGCAACATCCACCGCCATTGTGTCAATTTTTGTTTCTAGGGCCACCCTAGAGGCCTGAATGGCTTGGATCAGTTTGTTCATGGTGGTTGTTAAACTTGGCATCTTTGGCGTGATTTCCCGTGACTTTTTGCTCCCTGTGTAAATTGTTGTTACAATTGGTTCTCCCTGATTGGCATATCTGATTTACTGGTAAGCCCCTAGCAAAGTGGACTGAAGTGTGCCAGGGCCTGTAAATCAAATGCTACTAGTGGGCATGCAGCACTGATTGTCCCACCCACATGAGTATCTCTGAAACAGTAACACATGCCTGCCACTGCAGTGTCTGTGAGCAGTGGTTAACTGCCATGTTGACTTGGCAAGTGGACCAATTTGCCAGGCCCTAACCTTCCCTTTTTCTTCATTTAAGGCATTCCTATAGAAGGCCCAAGGTACGCCCCTTTGGCAGGGTGCAGTGTAGGTAAAAGGTAGGACAGCTACTGGTGTGTGTGACATGTCCTGATAGTGAAATACTGCAAATTTAGTTTTTCACTATTGGAAGGCTATCTTGCCCCATACAAAAGAATTGGATTTTATTTATAACATCTCATAAATATAACTTCCCATTAGAACAAGATAGAGAAATAAAGTTCAGGCTCTCTGAACTCAGAATTTAATAACACATATTTTAGTAAAATGGTTTTTAAATTGTGCTTTTGAAAATGCCAATTAAAGTAGGCATTTTTCTAGTTTACGATTCTGTGTGCCTCTGCCTGTTTGTGTAGTGACCGTTCTGTTTTGGAGTGAAAGGGAATACGGATGTGCATTCACGGTAGACAGCCACTGGTGGGGTTGAGCTGTGCATAGCCCTTCCTGGATGACGCAGACCTGGACTGAATAGACACTGGCTGAATTTAGAGTAGTGGGGGCGATTTCCCTGCACCTGAATAGGACCGGTCTCCCTTGCACAATGCTGTCTCCCCGCCTGCGGTCATGCTGCACCAGTGAGGTCAGAACTTGTTTTGACTGGCCTCAGAGACCCTTGCACAAAGATATTTTGGGGTATAAGTATTAGACCTAAAATCCCTGAACTTTAGACTACTTCTGGAATCAAGAGGAACCTTTGCCAAGGAGAAGAGCTGGAGAAACTGAGAAGTACTGCCCCTTTGCTGTATGTCTGGTGGTGGCCTGCATTATCTGTTTCTGCCAAGGAAAGAGAAGGACATTGCTGTGTGCTGTGTCCCCTGCTTGAAGAAGCTCTCCAAGGGCCCGAGTAGAGGTTTCCTCCTGTTTTGAAGTCTCTGAGACACAAAGACTTCACCCCAGCTGCCCTTAGCTTCCATGCTGGGAGTTCTGACCTGCCAGAAGGTGCCTGTGACCGTCTTGGGCCTCTGGAGGTTGTTTTTGCTGTTGGGAGCTGGAAAAGCAATGCAACTACAAGAAAATCGACGCATCGCTCTTCTTGCTGCAGCTTTTCTGACGCAGCAGAGCAGTGCAAGAAGAATCTCCATGCATCGCGGCGCTGCTGCAGAAACCGACGCAGCGCCTGTCGCTGCTGCAAGAACCGACGCATCGATGGGTTGCGGCTGAAGAAACCAACGCTGTGCTGCTCAACAACGCTGCGTCCCGGATTTCCATACATCCTACCTGTGCAGGGCAAGTTTTCCCAACGCATCACCTGCGAATCGGAGTAGCCTGAGATTTGACACATCGATTTGCCCCTACAGACCGGACCAGACGCACCGCTCTCCTGCGTGCAGCAGAACTGTTGCATTGCATCCCCAAGGTCTGAGGAAACGAGGCATCTCTTTGTTTTTGGACGCCTCCCATAGCTGCGGCTGTTTGGCCTTGTGAATTTTGTCGCAACGACAGGTACTTTGAGAGAAATCACACATCCATAGTTTTCTGTGGACCCAGCTTCCTAAAACGTTTTTAAAGTCATTTTCTTAATACTTGTATGTTGGATTTTTATTGTTTTGGTCTTGTTGAGTTAAGTTAAATATACTTTATTTTTCAAAACTGGTGTAGTGTCCATTTGTGGTGTTATTACATTGTGTGTTGAGTACCAATACTTTACAAATTGCCTTTGGGATAAGTCTGTCTGCTCGTGCCAAGCTACCCAGTGGGTGAGCAGGGGTTATCTAAAGTGTGTATTCCCCTTACCTTGACTAGAAGCAAGGGTCCCTATCTGCCAACTAGAGAACCCCATTTTGAACATTAGTGGTCAGCGGTGAGGATTTGAACTTGTATTTGTACTTGACACACAGTGATTGGTTTACATCACTAGTTTAGTGCAGACCACTACGCAACCACATACTGTGTTTTATTTTTTGGCTCTATTTTTGATCTGACCCTTGAGTTATCTACGCATCATGTCTCTAAATGGTAAATCAGCAAGTGAGGCTGCAGAATTGTAGTATGAATTTGAACTGTTAAGCAGTCACAAAGTAGAGAAACTCAGGCAAATCTGCAAGAGCTTTGGACTTCCATGAAGAGCCACTTTAGGAAAGAGGAGCTACAGAAGGTCTTAGGGGCCTGGTGGGAGGCCAGACAAACTGAAGAGGCTGAGGATGCAGATGTGGAAGGGGGTGCACCAGAAATCTGTCGAGCTCCCCTTCTTAAAATCAATTTCCAGACACCAAATGTGATTTAGAGCTTGAGTCTTTGAATTTTATGTTGGAGTCTGCTTCCTTTGAAGTGCCCCCTCCTCTGCCCTGCCCTTCCTCCACAAAGCAGTCTGTCACCACAGGAGCAACTCCAAATCTGATATCCCCACAAAACAGGCCATGTGAGTGACTAGAGGTTCACATCTGGATGTCAGGCACAGTGATATTTGTTTTAAAAAAGGTTACCCCGGACCTCAGACCTAGTCTTTGATTCTCTTATCAGCCCCATCTCCTTCCTGAGAGTTGTCCAAGCCTCTTTCCAGTGACCTTTCTCCGAATCAAAGAGCACCCTTTGAGGTGCAATGAAGAGCATGGCTCTTCCTCCTTTCAGTGTATCCTACCCAGCTTACAGGAATGCAGCAATCCACAAATCTGTTCCGGTGGTGATTCCGAGGCGGGACTTCCGGGGTCAGGTGGTTGTGGTTCCGGGAATCGCCCGTTCCTGATTGGCTCCTGGAAGACAGAGAGGGGAGGGGAGCAGGTCGTCAGGTTGGTGTCCCAGGACGGTACCTCACGGGCTGTTGTGAAAGGCGAGTGTCCGGGAATGGGAGGTACGTGAGGGGTTGGCTTGTGTCCCGTATCACATCCCCTTCCCCTAGCTGTCTTTCTTGTACGGGTGGGAGTGAGGGGATATCGGGAAAGGAAGTCGGCATTTCCTTGTTCAGAACCTTTGCGGTGAACTGTTTTAAAGCGGAATGGCTGGAGGGACAAAAACCAACGGAGGACCCGGTCATTGTGTCCTTTGTTCCGGGCCATCCACTCAAGGGGAGCATGGTCGGTGTAGATGATGAACTCGCGCCCCTCCAAATAGTAACGGAGGCTCTCGACAGCCCATTTTATGGCAAGAGCCTCTTTCTCTACAACTGCATAGTTCATTTCACGGGGAAACAACTTCCTACTCAAAAACAGTATCGGTCTCTCATTTCCTTTGTCGTCTGTCTGAGAGAGTACGGCCCCTAGGCCTTGGTCTGATGCATCCGTCTGTAACAGAAAGGGTTGGGAGTAGTCTGGACTGACTAAAACAGGCTCAGAGGTCAGGGATGCTTTTAGTCCTTGGAAGGTACTCAAAAGAGAAGGAGTAGGGTTACGCAGGGCGTCTTCGGTCTTGGCTGTTTTTTTAAGCAAGTCAGTAAGGGGAGCGGCTCTTTGGGAGAAGTTAGGGACGAACCGTCGGTAATAGCCTAGGAGTCCCAGGAAGGCTCGAAGGTCTTTTCGGGTTCGAGGAAAAGGAATGGCTTGAATGGCTTCTACTTTTTTCTGTTGGGGTCTGATTACTCCTTCTCCCAATAGAAAGCCTAAGTATTTGACAGTCTGGGCTGCTAGGGTGGTTTTGGCGGGGTTGATGGTAAACCCATAGGCACCCAAGGATGTAACTACGCACCCCAAATGCTCTAGATGTTCTTCCCAACTATCACTGAAAATGATGATATCATCAAGATATGCTCCTGCGTATAGGGAGTGGGGCCTCAATATCTGGTTCATGGCTCTTTGAAAGGTGGCCGGGGCACCATGTAAGCCGAAGGGCAAAACAGTGAATTGGTATAGCCCGGCCGGGGTGGAGAAAGCCGTTTTTTTCTTGTCCTGTTCTCTAAGGGGAATCTGCCAATATCCTTTACAAAGGTCGAGCGTGGAGATGTACTTGGCCTTCCCTATCCGCTCGACCATTTCATCAACGCGAGGTAGGGGATACGTGTCAAAGGAGGATACCTTATTTACCTCGCGGAAATCTATACAGAATCTCACCGATCCGTCAGGTTTGGGGACTAGGACAATCGGCGAATTCCAATCGCTCGTGGAGGGTTCAATGATTCCCATATGTAGCATTTGTTCGACTTCCTGCTGAATGACAGCCCGTCGGGCTTCGGGGACTCGGTAAGGTCTTAACCGAACCACCTTCCCTGGTTCCGTATGAATGGCATGTTCAGTGATCGTGGTATGCCCTGGAGAGGAGGAAAAAACGTGGCTCGAGGGTCGAAGGACCTCTCGTAGAGCTCGTTTTTGTTTTTCATTTAGAGCTGGATCAAAACAAGGTTCAAATGAGAGCGCTAGATGGTGAGGTTCACTTGTCAAGACAGGTCGGGGCCCTTCCCACTTCTTAAGGAGATTGACATGATATATTTGGGTCGTACCCCGTGTAGGGTCCAACTCCAGCTCATACGTAACAGGGGTTACCTGCCTGAGGATTGTGTAGGGACCTTGCCATTGACCCAGTAATTTTTGGTCAGATGATGGCATCATTAAGAGGACCAGGTCTCCGACAGAAAAGGTACGGGTTTTGGTGCCTTTATCGTATTGCCTCTTCTGCCGGTTCTGGGCGTCTTCCATGTTTTGACGTACAATGTCTCGGATGACTGCCAGATGGGTTTTGAGATTCTCCACATACTCAGGAAGGGGTTGGGTTCTGTCAGGTTCGGCTTCCCAGGCCTCTTGGGCCTTGTCCAGAAGGGTACGGGGTGGCCGACCATACAAGAGTTCAAAAGGCGAATAGCCAGTACTGCTTTGGGGTTTGCACCGGATGGCAAACAAGGCCAACGGCAACATCTCCTCCCAACGTCTGGCTTCTAGAGCCAATAGCTTCTTTAGTGTCTGTTTCAGGGTGACGTTATAGCGTTCCACCAACCCGTCTGTTTGGGGGTGATACGCTGCGGTTCTAATCTGTTTTATTCCGAGTTGGGAACACACTTGTCGCATCAGGCGAGAAACAAAAGGGGTGCCCTGATCCGTAAGGATCTCTCGGGGAAACCCCACCCTGGAGAAGATAGCGATAAGCGCTTTGGCTATACTCTGAGTGGTGGGCTGTCGTAAGGGAACATCTTCTGGGAAGCGGGTGGCGTAGTCCACTAGGACCAAGGCATAACGGCAACCACTTCGGGAGGGTATCAGGGGTCCTATGATGTCCATCCCTACCCGGCTAAAGGGAACATCAATGAGGGGAAGCGGCTGTTGGGGAACCCTGGGGGGATGGTGTCGGCTGTTTTTCTGACAAACCGGACATTCCCGGCAATAGGTCTTCACACGTTGGTATATACCCGGCCAATAGAATTTCTCTAGGATAGACTGACTCGTTTTCTCGTCACTGAAATGACCCCCCAGGAGGTGGCTGTGTGCAAGAAACAGGACCTTGTCGCGAAAGGGACCAGGGATTAACAATTGGGTGTTCTGCTGAGGCCCTCCTTTCCGGTATAACAGTCCTGCTTTCTTAAAAAAAATAGGGACCTACATGTAAAGGGTCTTCGTTATCCAAGGCTGTGGCCCATGCTTCCCGTAGGAGAGGATCTTCCCTTTGGGCTGCCCTGAACTCTCTGTCAGTCTGCCAGGGGTGTTCCGCCGGTATAACAGGGTAAGCACTGGAGTACCCCTTCTTTTCTTGTCGTCTTTGGGTACGTGTTTTCTTGGGTCGAGGATCCGAAGTCTTTACCGGCTGCTCTTGGAAAAAAGGTGCTTCTTTCCACCAACGGGAAAATGAATCGGTGGTCTCTTGTACGAGCCCGGGGAGTCCGGCATAATCACTCCCCAAGATCGCCTGTTCTGGGAGGTTTGGAACTAATCCGACTGTGAGGTCGGTTCCAGGATCAGCGGGGTGTTGTACCCGGATGCGTGCAGTCGGGTATCTCCTCGTATCGCCATGGACACATTGAATGTCGACCACACCCACATGTGGACCAACAGGTTTGCTCATGTCTTGAGGTCGTAAGACACTTTGTCTGCATCCGGTGTCTGCTAGGGCGAGAACAGGTTGGCCATCGATGTGGACTGAAATATGAAAGGGAGGTGGACTGGCTCCCGGTTTGACACACACATAGTTCCGTACGAGGCCCACCTCCATAGGTTCCTCCTTTGTGGACACGTGCGGGCAATGTGGCCATAGGCTCCACAGTTATAACATTGGGGTCCTTGTTGGGGTGGCCCTTGGTGAGGTGGTCGATACAATATGGGAGCCGGCATCAAGGGAGGGGGTTCTGGTCTGCGTGGCAGAGGAGGTCTGGGGGGACGATTTCCACCCGAGTTGTGTGGGCGGTTGGGATGTTCTTCCCGCCCTCTTTGTAACTCTTGGGCCCGGTTAAAGGCAGCGGCTATCTCGACAGCGGTGTCGAGGGTGAGGCGGGCATGTTGCTGTACCCATCTCTGAGTTGCGGGGTGTAGTGAAGCCAAGAATTGTTCTAAATAAATCTTTCCTAGGATATCTTCTTTTGAAGAGGTCTCGGGCTTCAACCACCTGTTTGCCAAGTCTTTAATGCGGAAAGAGAGAGCTCTGGGGTTTTCCTGCGGACCTTCCTTAGCTTGCCGCAGTTTGACCCTGTACGTTTCGTCATCGATTCCCAAGCGTTCCAGTATGCAAGTTTTGATATCGGCGTAGGGTGTGTTCCCCTGAATATTGGCTTGCTGGTAAGCGGCTTGGAGATCGCCGGTCAACAACGGCCCCAGATATTGACCCCATCGGTCGGGCGGCCATGAGGCTGCCTGTGCGAGTCTCTCGAAATTGGTAAAAAAATAGTCCGGATCCTCCCCTGGTACATATTTCTGCAATACAATCGATGGGAGGGAGGCAGCCGGTCTCTGCTGACCCAGGGCTTCGCTTAACCTCCCCATAGCTTGGTCGTGTGTGGCCCCTTGACCCTTGAGAACGTCATGTAGTTGGCCGCGGTCGTCTTCTGCTGTTTTAAGGAACTTTTCTATTAACGCTCCCCACTGCTCTTGGGTCTCCGCCATTTGCTTGATGACGGCCTCCATGCTTCCAGCTGATCCCACTTCTGACACCACCTGTGAACGTGGGCTTAGGGCGGGCCGGATAATCAGGCGAGGAGGCCGTATGTAGTGTGCAATGGTGGATCTTTAATAGCGTCAAGAACACAGTTATTACAGGTGATGGAAAGATAGTATCAGTGAACGGTCGTCCGCGATGGTTTCTTGTCTTCTCCCTCCGATGATGGAATGGGATCCGCCGGGATGGATACGTACTGGGTGGTCCTCGGAGGGAAGAGAAAGAGGACAAGGAGCGGTTAGTCTAACCTGTCTCGCTATGACACTATTCTACAACCAGCACCGGGAGTGTACGGGAGTAGAAAAAAGACAGTGAGGGAAGGGTAGCGGGACGGGTTCGGAAGGAGAAGAGAGACAGGGTGTAGGTGAGGGGTCGTGAGGGTTCTGCCTATGTACAAAAGTGCTGTACAAGTGAGAACGTGCTATACAAATCTTTACAGTGCAGACCAGGCTTTGTGCTACTAAGGAGAGAGGGTCGAACACTATATACAAAGCACCTAACGTGCTACAGAGGTGGGTTCAGTAGTACTCACACGCTCCGCCGCAACTCCCAGGTGAGTTGCGGCCGCTCTTCAGCCTCCTCCTCTGGACTCCACCAGTCTTCGCTCCACTCTTCTGCCTCTTCCTTCGTCTGGTCCGCTTCAACGCTGGTCCGAGCCTCCTGCCACGAGATCGCTGCTCCGACGGCGTCTCTGTCCTTGCTTCCGCTTTTACCCTGTTCCGGTGGTGATTCTGAGGCGGGACTTCCGGAGTCAGGTGGTTGTGGTTCCGGGAATCGCCCGTTCCTGATTGGCTCCTGGAAGACAGAGAGGGGAGGGGAGCTGGTCATCAGGTTGGTGTCCCAGGACGGTACCTCACGGGCTGTTGTGAAAGGCGAGTGTCCGGGAATGGGAGGTACGTGAGGGGTTGGCTTGTGTCCCGTATCACAGTCAGCCACAGTGATATGTGTATCCAACGGTTAGCCCAGGGACCCAGCCCTGCTCCTTATGATTTTTCTTATCAACTCCATCAATCCCGGAGTAATGCTTTGGCCCCTTACTTGTGACTGCTAATCAAAGAGCACCCTTTGAAATGTACGGTGGGAAACCTAGCTCTCCATATAGTGTGTTCCACTCAGGTTACAGGAATACACCAATACACAAATCTGACGGGGGGAGGATTTCTCTACCTCCTCTCCTATTGTTTCACCATACAACCTTGGGTCTCCAAAAATGGGACCCATAGTCTGCCATGTATTGTACCATTCTCAGACACACATACATCAAGCACATATATTTAACATGCATGCACTGCACAACACTACATCCTTCATGTTCAGTACCACTCACAGCCACATATACACCAACATGCAGGCACTGTACGGTACGCATTATCCCTGTATTCTACTTCCCAAGCACTCACCCACCCGGTGCAGATAACACCACTTATGTACTGCACATTATTTCACATCAAACCAATTTAAGCCAAGGGGTAAATTAAGCACACAGCAGCGAAACTTTGAATGAATCAGCCTGTAGGCCTCACTCCAGTGCCACAGGTTACAGAGGACATGTTCATTCTTACTGACCACTACACAGTATGTTGCCACTACGGCGCTTGTGCTGCTTAATTCCTGTTAAAGGCAGTTGCCTTTCACCAGTATGAGAGTAGTGCCTTTCTAGCAAGACCACAATCCCTGAGACAGGCCTGTGTCATGGCACACATGAATGATCTGTGTTTGCCTATGACAAGAAAAATTAGCATTGGAGATCCAAATTTTGGGGCACTCAGGGCAGGTGCATGTCTGTTGCCATGTCGAAGACTTTTCCATCTCAAAACTTGGCAATAGTGCTTTCATAAAGAGAGCATTGTAGAAACATTTTTGGCAATATTATTTCACATCCTGGTGCATAAATTGAGACTGGCATGTCAGCTTGTTATTTAATAGATGTTTTAGTGATTTATGGGGCATTGAATCTGGACACATTTGGAGTTTACATAGTCAAAACATTTAAACTTAAAATATTTTAAAAATTAGACAGACCTATTGTAACATCAGGCCCTGTCAGCTTCTTTACACAGAAATCAAGGCTTGAATGGCAGATGTGTAAGAGATGTACTTAAATATATTAATATCTGTGAACATTGGGTTCCATTTTAATTTTGTATTTGTGGTGGATTTAAAAACCCTCACGCAGAATTCTCGTAACCTTTTTCTACGTCTTTGTTGATTAATTTATAAAGTGTGCACCACAGAAGGTTATTCTATGTTGATGCTACATCATTAACCACATCCTGGGTACAGTGTGGCTGTGCATGATTACAGTGGCCAGTGCGTAGTTTAATTCATATAAATATACACATAGTGCAGATTGTTACACACATTAATCAGAGCAATATATACAGTGATTGTAAGGTGAATTTGCAAGGATATAGTTGGACTTTAACAGTAGCATTTACAGAAGCTGTCTGTATAGTTCGCATCTGTAGAACCCACTTTTTTTCTGCGCATTTTACTAGTAGGTATTTGGGGTTATTATTATTATTTAACATTTATAAGGCGCAGACGAATCATCCCCAAGGGGATCTCTCGGCGCCTGGGTAGCAGACAACATATTAAGAGATGCTCGTTAGTGACAGAACAGCCAGGTTTTAAGCAATTTCTTGAACTGTCCCAGATTGGGGCAGGCTCGTATGTCATCTGGCAGTCTATTCCAGTGGACGGGGGCTAGGTGAGAAAAAGCTCGACCGCCCATTTCTGCTCTCCTGATTCTCCGGATGCAGAGCAGCTGCACGACCTCAATTGGCGCGCGGGAATGTAAGGTTTTAATTTCTTCATTAGATAGAGTGGGCCCATTACCTGAAGTTTTTTAAACACTAGGCACAGGAGCTTAAAGATTTCTCTTTTCCTAATGGGGAGCAAGTACAGTTGTTGCAAAAGGGGTGCTGATGGAGTTCACGCGGGTTTGTTGAGGGCTAGACGTGCAGCTGTATTTTTGACAACTTGCAGCCTGGACAATAAATCTTCCCTGATCCCTACTAGTAGCGAGTTACCATAATCTAGTCTACTGGCTAGAAGTGCCTGTATAAGGGCTTCTGGCCGAGAGGGGAATCCAAGGAAAGATTTTTTTCAGCATTTGCATCATACCAAAGCAGGTGCCCGAGATGGTTTTCACTGGCCACTCCATGGAAAGTCTTTCACCAATTATGACGCCCAGATTCTTCGCCCACTTTTTTGGTGTAGGAGATTCCCTGAGTTCTATTGCCCACCAATCAGGGGTCCCTACCTCCTCTGCTTTCCTGGACAGCAGGATCTCCGTTTTATTGGAGTTAGGCTATAAAAAGTTCTTACTCATCCATGTGGCTATTTTTAGCATGCAGTTCTTAAACCTTGCTCTGGTCAAAGCGGATCCGTCTCTATAGGGACTATCACTTGAGTGTCGTCCGCATACGAGATCGTATCGAACCCACAGGATGATTGTGCCTGAGAGGACACATAGATATTAAACAGGGTGGGACTTAAAATGAATCCCTGAGGGACCCCCTTGTCCACCTCCATGGTCTAAGACGAAAATGTGTCCAAATGTACGCATTGTGTTCTGTCGGTCAGGAACCTTTGTAGCCATTTTAAAGCCATTCCTCTGACACCAATCTCTCGTAGCTTATCCAAAAACTGTTGACAAGTCGAGAAGAACTAGCATTGTAGGTGTCCCCTCATCCAGCGCCATCCTTATCGTATCTGTTACTTCAGTCAATGCAGACTCAGTTCTATAACACGCACGGAAACCTGACTGAGAAGGATCAAGTAGGTTATTTTGTTCCAAATAGCCCGAAAGTTGTTTGTTAAAAGCAAGATACAAACTTTTGCTTTAGCATTACTCAGATTGCAAAACTTGTACGTATCTGATAGAAACTTCTAGCCACAGATTTCTTACTGTATAATAATCCCTAAGCATCAGGCTGGATCTGGAATGTATTTTTTTAGCAGTACTTCCACGCGCCCATAGGTGGCTCTGCTTGCTGTCCTATACGCCGGAATTGATGGGCGCAGTGCCTGTATAAGTTCCACCCCAGCGCTCTGATGTCAGTTCTTTTCTTTTCAGGCCAATCACAGTAAATCCGGGAATGGCTACCCTAAGTCATATTTGACTGACCCTATTTTGGCTGTTTCTGTCAACAAATTTTCTAAATTTGTCTCCTGGTGCGTGGTGGATGCCAGCTAGGAAACCTGATTTCAAGCTGTGTGGCTCCTGTCAGATGTTCGTGACGGACCCACATTTGGCGAGCCTCTGCTGTTTGGAGCGTGACTATGATACCAAGACGAGTGTTGATTGCCTGCTTCATGCACCCCTAGTTATTGAGGTTGTGAAGCCACACCAAGCACTCATCATCGAGGAAGTCCAACAGATGCAAGAAGAGAAAGAAGTGGAAGAGATCTTTGCCTGTGATACGTCCGTCGAAGTCATGAGACGAGGGAGCATCGGTACTCGAGGTCTAGCTCTGTGGTGTAGCCATTTCCGTCTCCGTGCCTCCCAGAGTTACTGGGAGCCTGAGCAACCCCATCCATTAAGTGAATTGTATGAGGCCATTCACCTCATATTTGGGCGGTCTGTCCCTTCTGGTGGGCTTTTGGACCCTGCGGACTCTGGAGCGGACCCTACTTGTCTTCTATAGGCAGGTTCCCCTCCGCGCCTGTTGGGCCTCTTGGTACGGTGGCTGGATCCAGAGTGGCATCAGTCGAGCCACCTAAATCTTCTCCAGCTCCAGTGCCGGCATCCCCAGCATCCCCAATGCCCCACGGTAGTACCATCTCCATCGCCATCCCTCGGCTCCGACACGAAGATCGATGGGTGTCGGCCGGCGTCAGCTCCTGTGAGATGGCGGACAGAGTCACTATGATGGAGCCAATGCCTTATTTCTGTGAAAGGCCTGGATTGGGAGACGAGTTGGAGGGGTCTGCAGGCCTTTGTGGACACCAGTTACAGGAGCCTGAGGATGCCAGTGGTCTGGACACCTCCCCAGGTACTGGCCTGGTCTCTCCCTCTACTGTATCTACAGAGGAGGGCGGCTCTTTTGCAGTGGTGGTGCGTAGGGCTGCTGAGGTCATAGACATTAAGCTACCCTCTGTGGCAGTCAAGACAAATATTTTGACAGATGTTCTTCAGCTGGGAGTTATCCCTTCTGAACCGTTAATCCCATTCAGTGAAGCCCTTACTGATGTCCTACTCGGGGCCTGGTACAAACTCTGGACAGGAGCTCCTGTACATAGGAAAATTGTGTACTGCCGTGGCCCTTCCCCAGGGAACTCCATTTTCCTCACCCAGCACTCCAGCCCAGGGAGCTTGGTGATGCAATCCCCCTCCTACAAAAGTAACCCCAGCTCATTCCCTACCACTCCAAAGAACAGAAAATCTAAAACTCTGGATATCTTCGAGAAGAGATGTTCTCTTCTGCCAGCCTGGCACTGCAGTCGGTGAGCACAGCGTGACTCTGAACGTCAGGACAGAAAAACTCTTCTGTCAATGCCTAGTGGATCACGAATGGAGTTTCCATCCGGAGGTGTGGGGTGAGCCTTTGTTGAATCATTTCCTCTGTTGAGAACGCACTATGTCAGCACTTTTGTGCGCTGGAGTTTCCAAGGTGGCTCATGCTCTGAGACACTTCATCTCGAGTGGAGCTCAGGCCTCCTGTATGCCTTTCCGCCAATACCACTCCTGCAAAGAGTTCTCAGGAAGATCAAAAATAACCAAACTCAAGTCATTGTGGTGGCTTCGGATTGGGCACGGAGAGTCTGGTATCCCGAGTTGTTGAACCAGAGCATGAGTCCTCCGATCAGTCTGCCTCGTCAGGAGGATCTTCTGCCGCAGCAACAGAACAGGGTTCTGCACCCAAACCTGACATCAATTCGTCTTCATGCGTGGAGAATGAGCGGCGACAGTTGAAAGCTTTGAACCTTCCACCCGAAGTCTGTACTTTTATCTTGTCAGCCAAGCATCCCTCCAACAAGACAGTATTCGCTATTTGAGCAATTTTGTGACAAAGGGTACAGATAAGCAAGTTGATCCCCTGTGTGTACCTCTTTACCAGGTTATTTTGTTTATTCTTACTCTTGCCCAGCAGGGCTTTACTTTGGCCACCCTAAAAGGCGATCTTTCTACCATCTTGGCACTTCTGCAGTTGCAAGATCATCCATCCCTGTTCATCGTACATAGGTTTTTGAAAGATTTCCAACCCATGTTACCACCTTCCCCCTTCATTATACTACAAGTGGGACCTCAATTTAATCTTAACTTTTCTGATGTACACTCCTTTTGAGCCATTACACAGCTGCCCTCTCAGGCTCATTATAATAAAAACTGTCTTTCTCGTGGCAATAACAGCTGGATCAGTGAGTTACAGGTCTTGTCATTTCAGCATCCTTATCTTAATATCTACCCAGACAAGCTGGTACTTCGGACTAGAGCATCCTTCCTACTGAAAGTGATCACTCCTTTTCATGGTGGCCAGTTCATCAACCTGCCTAACTTTTACACTCTGGCTGACCCCTCTAAAGAAGAGGAGAGACTCTCTGGACCACACAAAAGAGTTCCTAATGTGTGATCAATTCTTTGTCGGGTACTTCAGAGTCAAGAAAGGGAAGGCGGTGCAGAAATGGACCAACTCACGATGGATAATGCTCTGCATCAAAATCTCCTGCGCACTGACCAAAAAGCAACCTCCTGAAGGTTTGCGAACTCATTCTACCAGTGCCAAGGCTAGGACCACTGTGTAAGCTCACAGAGTACCTGTCCTAGTTATCTTCAAGCAGCAACATGTGCCTCCCTGCCCATGTTTACGAAGCACTACTGCCTTGACAGTCAAGTCCATTGAGACTGCCATTTTGCCTGTTCGGTCCTACAGAACTTTCTAGTATAGTCTGTCACAGCCCCCAATCGTGGATATATTGCTTAGGTATCTATTGTAGGGCAAGGAATCTGCGACTAGATCAAAGCCCACAGGATGGGTCTTCCATCCTACGCCGATGACACACAATTGGTGCTAGCAATTCACAATGACGGAGGAGCTATTGCGGCCCGCTTCCAAAATGGAATGCTGGCCATCAGTACATGGATGGCCAACAATTGCCTAAAGTTAAACTCTGAATAAACAGAGGTATTGATTTTTGGTAAACTTTATCCCTCCTGGTCCTCTATTTGGTGGCCTGCCAATCTGGGACCACCGCCCCTTCCTCCCCCCACCCCCCTCCCTCCGGTGTCGAAAGTTAGAAATCTAGGGGTTGTGTTTGATGACAAGCTGGCTTTTACTGCACATGCCAATGCAGTTGTCTCTTCATCTTTTTACACGCTTAGGTTGATAAAAAAACTCCTACCCTTTCTTCTACACAGTGCCGGAAAAACCCTTATTAGCACCCTAGTAATGTTAAAAATTGACTACTGTAATGGCCTCTTCATCAACGCTCAGAAAAAGGTCACTAACAGACTACAGATGGTGCAAAATGATAACAGGTACCCCCAAGTATCACCCAATTTCAACAGTAGTTTGAAAACTTAATTGGCTACCTATAATAAGCCGAATGAAAATTCAAAGCTCTCTGCATTACCTATAAGGCCATCCACAAAACTGGACCTGATTTCCTGAAGAAGGCTTTGTGTGCCTAGACTCCCAATAGACCCTTGCGTTCATCAACGGCCAACCTCTTGAAGGTCCCTCGCACTAAAAAAGTTTCCTGGGGTGATAGAAATTTACTGTCGCCACTGCCAAATTATGGAGCACCCTCCCTCTGCATATTAAATCCTGCCCAACCCTACTTACCTTCAGGAAACCGCTAAAAACATGGCTTTTTAATCAATAGGCACCCCACCTCTGGCTCAATCTTCCACACAGTCCGCAGCGCCAAGACACCCAAGGCTATTTGTGTGCTCTACAAATTGCTTAAATAAATAAATTGCTTAAATAAATGTGGCTATCAGATTAACCTAATGATAGAAGCATTGAAGAAAGAGCTCTAATTTTACCTAACCTTCTTGCCGATTCAGTGGCTACTCTGAAAACCACTTTAGCTGTTTATCATTAAAGAGAAACAATGTCTATAAATTCAAACAAGTAAAAATGTAAGCCTTTCCATGATGAAAGCAGATCGCAAGGGGGTGAAGTGTAGTTTTCTAACCCCAGTGATTGGTTACAATCACAGGAAGGAACGGTGGCCTGCAAAGGACAGCAGATCACCATCCTTGTGATTTCTTTCCAAAATCAAATAAAAAAAAACTAATGTAGCTAAGTTCCTTAACCCCTTCACTGCGGCGGCTATTCCGCCGCAGTGCCAAGGGGGGAGGGCGGTCGAGCGGCGGGCGCATGCTGGTGACGGAACCGCTCCGTCACCAGCGCCGGTTGCGCTGTACTTATGACGGAGCGGTTCCGTCACGGCCCGCCCGCTCAATAGAACGCTCAGCGCAGGCGCGGAATCCACGCCGCGCAGGCGTGCCGAGCGGGCCGTGACGGAACCGCTCCGGTTCCGTCATCAGCAGGGGAGGGGTTAACTTAACTCAGACTGCCTATGCAAAACTCCACTAAGAGTAGGTAAGCGGTGAGGCTTACTGGGCCTAGAACAGATCACACCAACACACATGGATGTCTTACTCTGTGTAGCGAGTGAATGCTGCGTCACGGCCCCACCTTTATTCTATATAGCCCAATCCACGTCACGGCAGGGGACCAAACCACTTCCTTGGGGATGCAAGTGTGCACATGCAACATCCCTCCGTCCCAGCAGTCAGTGGAACACTACATTCCTCACCAACTTTCATGAAAAACAAACAATGATGACATTTAGCAGAGACCTTCAAAAACAATGCACTATCAACAGTTCATAACAAACAGAGACCTTATACAACAACAATGCGCCATCAGCAGTTCATAACAACAGAGTTCCTACGGTTACCATTTCGCCGGTCACCAGCTCTTCAGCAAACTCTTCATACCAGGAACTCCGCCAGATGGGATGATGGAGCATGGTTGCTCCTTAGACCATATCTGGAGTCGTCGCTACGACCTGAGCAGGGAGGTACTGCGACATGTAAGTCCCCGCCCTCCCGTGGTGTGGGGAGAGAGGCATTGGACTGCCTGGGCCCGGCGTTGTCCATTTCATATGAAATGGAGAATGCAGAATTGCTGCGGTTGTTTCATTTTATTTTGCTAACACTATCGGGGAAACCCACAGGGTAGGCCCTGTGTCCATTTGAATGACTCCTTCACGTTCCAACTTTGCTAGTTCCTCTTCCACCTTACAATATATATGAAAGTCAATGCGCTGGGGTCTTGGAGCTACTAGTTGGATAGATTGATTGATTGATGTGAAGCTTAATCTCCTTGGTTTTGAGGCACCCTATGCTTTGACAGACTTCAGTGAATTAATCGAGAATCGTTGTAATTTCCTCTCCCTGAATGGCGAACGCAAAAGATATCTGATTCAGTGTTTCCCCCATGGCTCTGCTCAGGAGTAGGCCTTGTCCTTCCTTGCTGACCTAAACTGTGGTGTCTGACGTTTGTTCGTCGTGAGATATAGTTGAAGTATAACATCTGAGAAGAGGGATCGTTGTATTTTGATCATAAGCAAACACTCAAATCCGTGCCTCGGGCTCGGATCTGTCATGGTAGGTTTGTGAGGACATGAGTTCAATGGAAGCCCCTGTGTCTATGGTGGCTGTTATGCTCTGGTCGTGGACCTTAACTTTTAAGGAGGTGGCGGTGGTTGGGGGATTATTTCCCTATCGCAAGGACATAGTGTACAGGATAGCCTTCAGATTTGTCATCGTCCATGTCTTTGGTCATTGATCTAGACTATCTACATACTTATTCAAAATGGTTCGCATTCCAGCAGGCTGGGGATTGCTCCCTTTCACTGGGCGCTCTGCCATGCAATGTTGGGGTCCTCTACAGTACCCACGCACTTTTTTTTTGCCTGGCGGATGTGGCGGTGGGGGAGGTGTTGGCTTGGCTTTCAGCACCTGGACTTGTTCCGTCCTTAGGGGGCAGTGCAGTGCGAATGTCCTTAGGGGGCAGTGCAGTGCATTGCATGTGCAAAGCCCTTGCAATTTCTTTAGACGTCCCCAATGAAAGAATGTCCTGTAGTGGTTTTCCTGACTCTTGAAGGATGTTCTCCTATAGTTTTGCCGAGTAGCACCCCTAGATGATTTCAGCCCTGAGTTCTTCCTGATTGTCCTGGAACCCACATGTACTTGCAAGATCTATTAAGTGGCAGTGAAAGGCGTCTAGTGGTTCGTTGGACTCCTGGCAAGCTTACTTGAACACGGTATCATTGTCAGCAGGGCTGTGATATCTGGGACAACAGGAAACTGTGGGACAACAATTTTGTTGACTTTGCGTAGGTCAATCACAAATCTATAAACAGGGGCTGGGAAGGATCTGTTCTTTTAAGAATAGGCAACACAGGACTATTGCATACATTTCCTCTTGTTTCCTCAGCCACACCCTTCTGAACCAAATCATGAATAATAGCCAAAAGCGCTTTCTCACCATCACTAGATATTTTGTATTGAGGAATACGTGGCAATTTGACATTGGGCTTGAGTGTGACAACATAAGGTGGAATCTCAAGACGGTCCACATCATTTGGGCCTGTAGCCCAGAGCTTTTCAGGGAGAGAAAGCAACTTAGGTGGAAATTGGTCTTGGGACAAGTACATTGAAGAAGTCAATTTCCTTCCTGGTGTGAGATGCACACCAGAAGGAGAACAATGTAATGTTGCATACAACCTTTTCAATAAATCCAAACCCAATAAGTTCTCCCCACAACTAGCTGTCAAAATAAGTGGAGCCTTTAAGTTATAAGGACCAATTGTGATAGGTAGTGGGCAAGAGACCGGGTTACAGACAGGGGCGCCAGAAAATCCTACAGATGTATTCATTGAGCCAGACAAAGGTGCCCCAGGGAGTTTAGAATGAATGATAGAACTTCTCGTCGCACCAGTATCCAAAAGAAATGGTTCTGAGATACCCATAGTATTGACAATAACATAAGGCCCATTCTGGTCTACTGGAATCGATACAACTCCCTCACTTTGTTTATGGCTGTCCTATTCAGTGTGGAAATCTTTGTTCCCATTGTCCACATAACAATCATCAGTTTAGTATTGTGCAGATTGAGCTTTCTGTTGATCGAAAGAATTCGTAGCATTCTGAGGCGGGAAAGAACGCGGTTCTTGAGGGAACACACCTCTTCCTCTACCCCTGGATGGTGACAGAAAACCACCGCGACCACGTGGAACCGACATCCCATTACTATGCTGTGACAGAACTGGGCAACTATTCTTGAATTGGCCATCCTCTTTACAATAAGCGCACTGGTTAGGACCCAACAAAGGTCGTGGAACAAAAGGCTCAGGTTTTTGAAATACCTTCTGAAATTGCAGAGGCTGGTGGAACTGACGTTGAGCAAAACATGGAGGATAAGCCTGTTGTAAAAGGACCTTAGTTTTCAGATCTCTATTCTTCCTCTCCTGTTTATCTTTCTCCTCCTTATCCCTATTTTCATAATATTGTGCAGTGGCTAATATTTGGGCAGGAGAGGAAACAGCCCATGAACTCTCTGAGCTTTTCAATTTGTTGGATAACTCGGGAAGTAAGTTAAATACAAACTTGTCCACAAAAAAACGTTGGCCACCCTCAGTAGTCATGTCCTGTCCGCTGTGATCAATAAATGTTTCCTCAAAATGAGTAAAGAAATCTGAGACACTCTCATCTATCTTTTGCTTACTCGCAGCCAGTTTATCCCAATTTACTCGTACTGCGGGCATCATTGTCTTCATTAGAGTAATGATTCTACCAGGGAGTTCCGTAATCGGAACATCGGGCTTCGCACCGCCCACTTGCGTTGCTTCTGCGGCGCGTATAGCAGCCCAATCACCACCTACTTCTGTTGCATGGTCCTCTCTACGAATCCGAGCCCATAAGGATTGCGGGACTACGTTCCCAAATAACATATCGATATCGGCTAGGTTCATAATACAAGCCTCAAACGTCTGGGAAAATTCTTTATAGTAACCTGTAGGGTTTTTGCGAGGATCCGGCAGAGTCTGTTTAGGAGCCAAAACTTCAGACCTTTTCCATGGGACATGAACCTATACACGCTGAAAGTGGGCTGGTACGGGATGGGCGCCAGCTACTGCGTCTCTCCATACTGGAGGGACTTCATGCATCGGATAGTGCTTTACCTGACCGACAATAGGATCACATTCTGGAAGAGTCAAGGAAGAGAACATTGTTCTAAAAGCAACAGGCGCATTTTTAGCCTCCTCGACATTTGGACCTACTATAAGACCGTTGTCAAAATCAGCCTGAACTCTCAACAAATCCGGGGGAACTGTATCCAACTCCATATCCTCCCATCCCTCCCATGTCACACATGACATCGAAAACATATCTCAGGGCAGGCTCGGTCCATTGGCGGAAAGAACTCATAATATCTCGTGCACTATATACTGCACCTTCCTTAATCCATCTGCGAGCGAGAGAACCCAACACCGTTTTCTCGTCTGAAAGCGGAATTTGCCGACGGGATTGCCGTTGAAAAAGTGCCGGAGACATATTTCCAAGTAAAGGAGAAAAGAAACCTGAGACAGTGTCTACCAGTCGCTTATGCGTAGTCGGGGTATCACTAAAAAGAACAGATGACATAAGGGAAGCGGAAGGCGATACCAGCGGACGCGTAGTAGATTGCAGAGGCAAAGAAGTTGACAACGAGGGAGGTGTGGGTTGAATTACAGGAAGGGGCAAATGTGGGGGAATGGGAAAATGCAAAGCAGCAATGATCAGTTGTGCAGGTGGCTGAGCAATCGGCAACTGAATGGCCAGTGGCTGAGCGGGAGGTGCTAACGGGGTGCAGTAGCACCTTGTGCATAGGGTGGAGGCAAACTCAATAAGCGGGCCATTAAAGGATCTTCCTCAGGATCCCTACTCTTCTCTGGAGGGGAAATAGGCAACGCTGGATAACACCTATCTATCGCCATACGATGTTGTCTTTCCGTTATCTCCATCGCACAATCAGACTCATTATTTATAAACTGTTGGGCAGCCTGCGTAATCGTCCTACCTTGCACTTTCCTATCTCTTTTTGCTTGCTTTATTTCTCTCTGTTTGGCTTCTTTTCGCCAGAGGCGGACAGAGTCAAACATTGCCGGCCGGGCTTTTCTTTTAAATAGACTTGCTTCTAAATTATCTAATATATCGGTATCAAAGCTACCATTCTGTGGCCACTGCAGAACACCATCCTTTTTAGTATATTGGATCCATGTCTTATTAAAAGTAATTTGATACCATGTTTCGAATATAACTCATAGGTGGGAGTTCCAACCGGAGGGATAGGACAAGAGTCCTCCAGCTGGGAATCCCTATCACAAGAACAACAACACCAACGTTTAAACTTACTGAAACCAGGCATCGTTATTTCACTGGTCTCTTCTCAATCATCAGGGGATTAATGTCAATAACACTGTACAAACGTACTTACCCCTTGGCTTCGGCCACTGCAGTAGCCAAATAGAAACCCAAAACGGAAACAAAACAAATTTGTAGGAGCGACCCACCAAATACTTAACTAAGTGTCTTCTTACACCACCGGAGGTCCGTCTACCGTCTCGCAATAGCAATTATCACCGAAAGGACCAAGGCAGGGCAGCAGTCAGGGCAAAAGTCGTCAGCAGCCGTCAGCAAAAAGGGGGAAGCCGCGCTTTAAAGACCTTCGGTCCACTTATGACATGCATGGGCCAATCGTGTGGTGCGCATCCTCCGGAATTTCTTGCGGGGCTCCTCACAATCCTCAGGCTGAACCTACTCCCACTGAAGCCGCCCAACGTTGGGCGCCAATTGAAGAACCGGGCGAAATAAAGGCCCGGCAGCGCAGGGTACGCCTAAATATTTGAGTTCTCAAGCCTGGTCGAACAGAGACACTGGACACTCCATTGGCGTAGAAGATCATATTTTATTAGCTGCAGCCAGCACAGTGGTCCCTGAAGTACAGAAAGTATGTTCAAAGGAGACTGCTCTCGAACTCCGTGGCACACGGGTTTATATAAATTTTAGATACACAATGAACAATCCCAAGACATACAAATGCGAAGGGTTCGGAAAGCAAAGTATTACGTAACTTCAAACAAACTTGGTTGTCGGCTGTATTTGTTACCCAACCCCTTAAGCCATTCGCAAATGAACCCACACAATCCAACTTGCAGGTGAGGAACCACATTTGTATGCTTAAGAAGGTCAGTTGTGGAATGAGAGAGTCCATCATGGAAATGGCGAAGGACAGCAGATAAGATAGCCTCAGGAAAGAATGGTGTGAACCTACAGATAGTCTGGACGGGGATTAGTTAATGAGACATGGATTGTTGTGTTCGGTCAGACCCTGACACTAGACCTGTAAATAGAGGCGAAAAGGTTACTTAGTATGTGAATGCAGGGAAATGACTGAGAAATACCTGGCTGGCGGTGCTGCCTGAGTGAGGGCAACACAAAATGGAGGCCAGTCGTAAAATGGCAGACGAACACGAACAAAGTCGCGAAATACAGAACCTCACTGGGTAGTGGCACTCCACGTGCCGAAAAGTTAGGGAGTCGGCAGCAGGATCATCGTTGGCTTGGACCAAACAGCGCCCCAAGGGTAGGCCGTGTGGCGATTGACCTGCCTCGTCGACAGTGCAGTGTTATTGCTGAGGCCTACTGGGCTTAGAACAGATCACGCCAATACACATGGATGTCTGGGTAGCATGTGACTGCCGCGCCACGACCCCACCTTTATTCTTTATACTCCAGCCCACGGCAGGGGACCAAACAGCTTCCTTGGGGAAGCGGATGTGCACATGCAGCACTGCTCAGTGAAGCCAGTCAGTGGAACAGCACATGTGCAACTGCCTCCTGCCCCTAAAGCTGACAATCCCACTCTTAAAGAGGAAGGGGTCTGACAGAGACCCCTCGCACTTTGCGAATCAGTTACTATCCATTCTTGGGAATTGGCAACAGATTAATGATTTATGATCAGAATTACATTCACAAGGCATTGATATAAATCTTACTCATTGGTAATTTGGAAGGAACGCCCTTTACACGTCCTTTCCAATTGTGATTGGGCATGGGTTTCTAAACCTATTTGCATTTCAGAAAAAGGTTCTGAATCGCAAATTGAGGTCAAATCACAGCTATATTTTCATCCGATTCTTTCCTTTCTGTTCCCAAACCCTCTTATTTCTAAATGCATCCTGTTTTCCATTTACTTCTTAAATGTGCTGTTAGTCAGACATAAGAAATGGAAATTAAATGGCTTTTATCCAGGAACTGGCAATGCGTTCATGACGTGCCTTGGAACGTTAATTTTGCTGTCATTTTATGTTCTGCAGAGAAAAAAAAACTCGGCAGAAAAAAAACTTCTAGAATACTGCAGTAAAGCTGGTTCTCGACATCTTCTGTATTGCTGTGACATCTTTACGCCCTACAAGATAAGATATATGTCCACGTCTTTCATCATCTTATTCTGTTTTGCTTTTCGTACTTGGAAGCAATACCATAATGTCACCACATGCATAATGTATGTAGGCGTGCTGCACGTTAAATCAGTGGCCTAGCAATAAGTGGTGCAATCAGTGAGGTGGCACTGGGCCAAATGGCACTGTCTGCTGCTCATGCTTTAGAAAGGCCTGCTGAGCTAGTAGCAGTTGCGGCAGGGCCTAAGGCTGTGTCCCCCCATTTTCGTATTCAGTGGCGTGCCTTCTAGCGTACATTTTGCAAAAATGTTACTTTTGAGCGCTCCAGCATCTTGCATGAGAGGTGTATCAAGAGCACAGACCTGCTGCCGACCATACCTACAGCCTATGCGTTAGCCAATTAAGAAGCAATTCACTAAGTCGGGTCACTATTTGAGCCTATGAGAAGAGTTCTTAGACACCTTCGCTGCTCTCTACCTTTTCTTGCCCTGCCTGTCCACCGAAGCCCCCCACTGACATTGCTTCATTTTGGAACTCACGTGGCAGCATGTAAGAGCTGTGATGGCCACGCTCTCAGTCAGTAATTGTGAAAATAGTGACGGAAAGTCCCCCTAATTTTCAGGGATGTCTCTGTGCGCTGCACAACCAGAGGGAGCAGAGTTTACCTATGTGTGGGGCCCTAAATGGCCAAAGTTTACTGTGCAAACGTGATGGTAATGACCAAAAAGTCACACAAGCACATCTTTGCACTGTCTTCTCTCAACTGTACATGCCTGCATTCATTAGCTTTTCATAGTGCAGCTCTAATTTAATCCCTTTTTAGGTCTTGGCTACTCAGCGCGCTTGCGCTGCATAGGAGACCTTTAGCCGTCGTTCTGCTGTTTTTCGAAGCTTGTGGCGGCATACACCTTGCGGGAGCGCGCAGAGGCGCGCCACAAGCACAAGTATGTGCTTCCAAAAACAGTAGACTGCCCGCGCACAGTCGTACCACTCCTGCGTCCCTATTAGGCACAAATGTTACCTGTGAGGCAGCATTGCACAGACAGGCGCATTCCTTGTTTTTTTTACTTTAACGGCGAGGCACGCGCACTTGTTTTCATCTCTCACCTTTATCCTCCTTTCTGTTTCCACCCCCCCCCCTTATAATTCATCTTTTTTTTTCTCCGCCTTCCTCACAGTTGTCATCTTTCTTGCAATCTTTTTTTCCCATGGTCTGTATTTCTTCCACTACTCTTATTCCCAATGTTCCACTCTCTGCAGCAGTACCTTCTTGAGTCAGTTTTCTATATTCACACCGTGGTTGGTGAAGGTTTCAGCATGCATTGAGCAATAAAACTCGGCCCTTCCTCAGTGTCGCTTACCAGCATCCCAAAACGCTTGATTATAGAATAGATGATGCAAATTATATCAAAGCTACTCAAAGCACAGATCATCTGAAAAAGAGCCATCTGAGCCCTAGACTGTCAGATCTGCCAAGTTGCAGTTTCCTTTTCATATTGTGGCTTCATCCTGGGACAAACGCTTTGTTAGGCAGAAGTCACATGAGACAAATGCTTCACACCCTTCCCTCACACCACTTCCCCACACCACCCCGCCTGGGGTTGGGCCCCTGCTGTTAGGTACCAATATCAAACATACATGGCTCAAGGTGTCCTAATTGTGGAGATCGATGGAATACAGTGCAGTGATCACAAGCTCCAACTGCCTTTTGTTTCTGGGCCTGAAATATGCCGCTTACAAAGTGAAACAAGCATTTGCAATGCAATAGGTCTTGCATTTACGTGAGTTTGAGCTATTGACATTGCAAATAACAATGCCTTTTATTTTTGTTTTCGTTTTAAAAACATAAATAAAAGGCATTGTCATTTACAATGCCGATAGCTTAAATTTGTGTAACTGCGAGACCTATTGCATTGTAACTGCTTGTTTGAAATATGTTGACATACATTAGTTGGATTTCAACTATAGCTGGCTAGTGAAACCACGTTATGTGTGTGACACAACATTTCCTGGGCTAAAAAACCAAGAATGCTGTGCATTCTAGGCCCATGAGCCTATTTATTTGAAAAGTTTTATATAGCGCGAATATGACCCGTCAGGGTATGAGAGTGCTGAACAGAGAAGCAAAGTAACATTTTACATATAAGAGGATAAACATACTAAAATGTCTTAAAGAACATCCAGCAGCATGGTGGTGTAAAATAACCAAAATGCAAAGTCGAATGGGAGACCTAGGTAGTAAATAAGAAATAATAGTGAATTAGAGTGTCAACAGGCCTGTTGTTGCAGGTGCTAATTCAGGAGCAGCCTTTTAACTTTATTTTTGAATGCGGATACATGCAAGTTAACAAGCATTAGGCAAACTCAATAGGTCTAGCTTAGGAGACTAGAGTTATTGGCTTTGTCAATGTTTAGCCATGTTGCAAACTTGAGCGTAGGGAGAGGCAAGTAGCACAGAGGCCTATGCAAAATGGAGGCTGAGTGGGTGGGGCCAAAGCAATACAGGGAGGGCGAGGCGTGTAGGGCTTGCGGGAGGGGACCGAAGCAACAGGGAGAATGCAGACACGAGGACTGCTGGAAAAGACATGCAGTCTTGTTGAGTGCTAGCAGTAGAAGGACAAAAGTACTTGGGCCATGCTCCAGGGAAGGGACAAACACAAGAAGCGCAAGTGAATGGTGCATGCACCAGCGAATGAAAATCAAGAAAATGAGAGGGCCAGTGAAACCAATCACTGGTAAGCAGAGGCGGGCTCTCAGCCTCTTGTAAGTAAACAAAATGTCTTTCAAGTGACAACACATGTACTGCCCCAGGCGAAACTTAAAAATTAAATTACTAGTCCTATAAAACAGTGAGCTGTTGGCTAAATAACCAGGACAGACTAATGGGGTATCCCATGGATAAGGCGAAGTTACAGCTATATTAAACATTTATTAGCGGCTGCACTCATACCCCATAAGATATCAGTAGGGATGGAATAGATTGTGAGATAATTTTGGAAATTCCTAACAGGCAGTGCAATAGAAGGGTTAGAAGAACCTGAGAGTTACAATCCCCTGTCAGTCAGGGTTCATAATCTCATTTTGGCATACCTTGGGCGACGTTTTGTATGAAGTTACACTGAAAATTACGATTTGGCTTTTCTATTCACAGTTACAGTGGCGGGACTGAGGCAGTTAATTCTATGAAATAGCTGATTGTGGATGTAAGTGTAATGGCACATTTGCATTTCTAGTAGCTTAATTATTGGACTTGTTTTAAAATCTTCAGAGAACTGCTTGAAGTTGAAAAATTATTCTTTTGTGATTTCAGACCTGCTGGTATATTGTGAATAATTTGTACATTTCATTTACAGGTATTTACATTTTGTTATGAGTCAGAAAAAAATTAACAGCCTCCAGCCTTTCCTTTCACTGTCCCTATACAACAGCAAGACTGTCACATAGGTCACTGTGAACTCAAATCTCCATGTTGAAAGAATAACCAGCAATTTAACAGAAAACCTCATTTGACCTCTTTCTTGGAGCGCACAGTAGATTGACAAGATGAAAACAAAATGTAAAGGCATCTTATTTTGTTCATTCGCCTTTAGAACTCCAGCATGACTTTTGTGGGGTCACCACCCTCCACATCTATTCCCAGTGACTATGGGCATTTATTTTGTCCCGAGATAGCCTTATTGTTTCCGATGAGAAAAGATCTTCCACACAGCTGTTCATGCTTCTCTTTTCTCATCTCTCTTTGGTGAACTTTGAGATTCTGTGACTTACATATGACCTTTCTTCACCTTGCCACCCCCCCGATATCAGGCCTGCAAAAGGCAGTATCAGGAGCAGCAAGTGCTCGTGGCTTTAGAAGTCGTGTTTATTTTATTTTGTGTAGTTCCTACCCTTTGTCTTTAAGCAGCAGGAGTTCTGAGGGGCTAAGGGCAGGACAAGAGATAAGCCGGCCATATACTACGCAGTCAATAGGGTGTCTATGGTTTTAAATATGATCTTTGGAAAACAGTTTAATATATTTTAAAAGCACATGCTTTGAGAAATGGATGGGGAATCGCAGGCTCAGACTGTAATAATATGGAGGAAGTCTTTGACAAAGGCTCCCGGGAGCGATCATTGTTTTCAACCACAACTGCATTTAAATGTATAACTGGGAGTATAAAGTACAAATTAAGACCAAACCTGTAACCACAAATGCACAGTGGGAGTTGAGGGGGTAAGATACGAAGTGAGGTGATGTTTGTTGCCTTCTAGGCAGGTCGCTCACCACGCGCCCTGCCCTTAGCCCCAGCTGCCGCTGCTAAGGAAAGTTGAGGCCCTCCTCTACCCGCAGGCTGTCACCTGCGCCTCATCCCTGGTGGCCAGTGGTAGGCCCTAGGTATGTTTTTGTCCTGCTGTTACTGTTTTGCTCCCCTTTTCGTCTCTTGCAACTGTATTGCCTCATTTGTTACTGTTCTTCCTCCTTGCTCCTCTTTTCATTCTGTGCCCCGTGGCCCTCTGTCTCCTCCGTAACTGTATTCCCTTATCCGTCTCCTCCGTAATTGTATTACTGTACTGTCTTTGTTTGTAACTGCATTGCCTTATTTGTTACTGTTTTCTTCCTCCTTGTTCCCCGTTTTACTTGCCCTGTGCCCCGTTCCTCTGTTCCCTTCGCCGCTCCTGCCCCTGTTTCTCCCGCCGCTGCGGTCCTGCCCCCGCATGCCCATTCGTCCACTCCCTCCTCCCAGCTGCCTCCTCCCTCCCACCTCCCCTACTTATGGCGGCCGCACAGCGGCCACGCAGCAGACGCGCACCGCTTGCATGCCAAAGGCGTGCCTTAGGCAAGCCTGTCCACGCCTGGACCGTGCACAGTGCCAGAACCCCTGGCTCCCACGAACGTCACGTTTCCCACCTCCGCTATGACTCCCACCCTCCACGCACTCGACGCCGGACAATCACGCACCTGCTGCCTGGCCGCCCCAAAGCGCACCTCCTGCTGGAACTACAGCTTCACCAGCATCCGACCCACCAACCCACCTACCGGGAAAGAACTCAACCACCTCAGATTCATCCTTCTCAACACCCGCTCCGCCCGCAAACACGCCGCGGAACTCTTGTACCTACTCGACTCAACCTCCCCAGACATCGCCCTTCCTGACGGAGACCTGGCTGAACCCCTTCTATGCACCCGACATCGTCATAGCCATCCCGTATGGCTACAAGATCTCCCGCAGGGACCGCCCCAACGAAGTAGGAGCAGGAATCGCCATTGAATCGCCACAAGAACACTATCAGAGTCTTGACCAACACAGACGACACCCTCAGCACCGCCGAACACCTGCACTTCCAGATCCACACCGATCCCAACTTCACCCTCAAAGGAACCCTCGTTTACAGACCCACCGGACCCCGGCCACAGTTCAGTGACTCCATCGCTGAATTTGTCAGCACACACGCCCTCGCCTCCACGGGCTACATCCTTATCGGGGACCTGAACTTCCACCTCGAGAACAACAACACCAATCCAATCCAATCCAATCCAAAAATCTTTATTTCGGCCATTAAGACCATAAAAGATGCATAAAAAGACATACAACATTTAAATCAACATTTGATACATGTTATACAAATGGATACAAGTTTTGGAAGTAAAAGTTAAATGAGATAAAAATGAGTGAGAAAGATACATCACAATTATATTCATTGGGTTTAAAATAACATGATGTAAAAACTTTGCCGTAGGGGGCTAAAATTTGGTTTAAGACAGTGGCCGGAACTATCATCCTATGTTGGTAAAGCCTTAATCAACTTGGACCTAATACGCCACATGGCGAACAGATATTTAGAGACTGCAAAAACAATGTGAGGGGAGGAATCAGATTTCAATATTCTGTAAGAAGTTGAACAGTTTCTTATTGCCATGTTTCTGCATAAAGGCACCAGCCAATACTTCCTTGGAGACCTATAGGTGGAGCAGAAAAACAGGACATGGATTTCCTCCTCATCACAGGAATTGCAGCCAGGGCATAGTTTGTCCCCTCCATTGGTCCATTTACTCGTGAAGGATTTAAGGGGGAGGGTTCCGAACCGCCACTGTAAAAAAAGCTTCCTTGCCGAGATCGGATAGATAAAATCCAAAAAAGATTCAAATTTATAGGTATTTTTGGATTGGGTAAAACAGTGGGTTAAAATGCCAATGCTGGGTGCAGTCAATTGGGTCACAAGATTTTGTTGCTTGCAGGCTTTCACTAGACTTTTCCGAGGGACCTTGATACAACCAGTTTCGGGGGCCAACCACAATTCATTTAAGCCTAGCCGGAACAATTCTTTTTTGACAAAGGTCAGCCAAGGGATCTTGTCATTGACATTTAGATTCATAACATGCACAAGATCACTCCTGTAGTGGTTAAGCTCCTTAGTTGACCAAAGTCTATGCCAGAATCTTATGGGGTTGAGTTCAGCATCCTCCCTGATGGATGATAAGCCCAAGTCAAGACGTAGGGGAAGCAAGGGAGTTGCAGCTGGGAGGGCCAGGAGGCGCCTCATAAAATTATTCTCAACACGTACCAACTCATTTGCAGCTTGGTGTCCCCAAAGTTCGCTGCCATATAATGCAGCAGGTTTTGCTTGGGTTTTGTACATCTCAACTGCGGGGGCTATAGGTTTATAAGTTGAGGTGTTAGTGATCTTCAGGATAGCCCCAGACAGTTGAGATAGCCTTATTCGCGAGCTTGCAATCTGTGGACACCATGAAAGGTTCTCTTGGAGGGTTACGCCCAGGTATTGGAATGTTTTTACCCTCTCTAGGACCGTGGAGTTTAGGGACGGGTTAGGTCTAGTTGTGGAGGAGGGGTTAAAGATCATATACTTGGTCTTCCCGGCGTTGATCTCGAGGCCAAACTGCCTGCAGAAGAGATCAAAGCCATCCAAAGTTCTCTGAATACCCATGGGCGATTTGGAAAGCAGGAGGGTATCGTCCGCAAACATAATTGCCGGTACCCTCCTGCCTGCCAAGACCGGGGCGTCGTTGTCTCCAACATTGGCTAGGTGCGAGATGACACTGTTCATATAAAGGCAAAAAAGGGTTGGGGCAAGTACGCACCCCTGCCTGACCCCCCGGGAAACAGGGAACCTTTGAGTCAAAACACCACCCCGCCCACAACGTACCTGGGCGAAGTTGCCCTGATGGAGTCTTATGATTGCCTGGAGTAGATTAATGGGGACTCCCATCTCCCTCAGGACCTCCCAAAGTTTTTTCCGTGGTACAAGGTCAAAGGCTGACCTCAGGTCTACGAACACCATGTATAATCTCCCGCCCTCGATGGTCACTGTTTTCCAATAAAGGAGAACGAGGCGGAAGATTTGGTCCATGGTGGACGTATTTTTCCTGAAGCCAGCCTGGAGAGGGCTTAAAATTTCATTTTCCTCCATCCAATCCATGAATTGGTCCAATATAAGTCGCGAATAAATCTTCTGGGGGACATCTATCAGGCTGATCGGCCTGTAGTTGGATGGGAGCAGAGGACAGCCCTTCTTGAAAATAGGCACTATCTCTGCCCCCAGCCAAGTGCAGGGGATCGCCATTCCACATGCTATTGAGTTGAAGAGGATGAGAAGATAAGGTGCCCAAATATCTGGATGGGACCTAAAGAGGTCGCCAGGTAGTTTATCAAGGCCAGGGGCCTTGCCCATTGCTAAACCATCTATTGCACTGGCCACTTCCCCTAGCGTGAACTCCAGAGTGTCTCCAGGGAGGGAGAGGAGTGTTGCAATAGTGGCATCAGTGTTTTCTAAATCATCTGCGTAAAGTTTCCCAAAATGGTCTTCCCATATATGTGCAGCTATATTGGGTTCGACCGCGGCTTTGGGTTCCCCTGAGCCAGTGGAGACTATGGACCAAAATCTTCTAGTGTCCTTGGCTATTAATGCTGCTGAGAGATCATGCCATCTATCCCAGTCCCAGTCTGACCTCGCACGGACCATAGTGTCCTTGTAAAGTTGTCGCAAGGCAGACACCCTATTGCGGGGGGCACCCTCTTTGACTGCAGCAATAAGATCAGATTTAGCCTTTCTGCAGTCCGAGTTGTACCAAGTGGAAGTTCTGGTTTTATGCTTGGATTTGGGTACCTCTGGATAGAGGACCTCTCCCAGAGTTCCCACTAAGTCCTCGTGTATGGAGGGTAAGGTTTTGGATAGGTCCTGAGCACTGGAGCGACTAATTACTTCTTCCAATGCCTCAAATCTTGGGAGAACAAGGCTGTAAATTTTCCCAATATTTTCTTCCGACTTGGAGAATTTCTGCCATCTCACCCTACGCCTGTTAGAAACTAATACAAGGTTTCCCCGTTCATCTCCTTTCCCCGGAGAGGAGAGTCCGGTGGACTCAGGAAGATAGTGCAAGGTAAGTGAGAGGGCATTATGATCACTGTCAGTGCGGGGGATTATAAGAAAGTCCTCAACCTTAGGCCACAGACTGGTATCAACAAAAATGTAGTCCAGTCTTGACTCCTGGTTTGGTCTATTAAATGTGCATTTTGAGGGGGTGTCTGAGGGTGTGCGACCATTGCAAGCTCTCAGCGCATAGTTGAGAGTTAGCGACATGATTTGAACCGCAAGTGGCGACCAGGCTCTGGAATGGGGGGATTGGCACAGTGGTATACCCCAGTAATCGTCTTCTGCCATGAGGGCCCCTTCCCTCAAGCCCTCTAAGGGTTCAAAATGACAGTTGAGATCGCCGCCCACGATCACCTTATAATCTGTCGGCAGCTGACTCAAAAAAGATGCAAGGTCTTCTAATGTAGTAGACTCTGCCGTTGGTCCTACTGGGCGGGAATAAACATTTATTATTGCCAACTTCGGGGCGCCTGTCCAGGTTAGCGAAACACACTGGATATCATGGGAAAGCGTGGCTATACTTTCCGCTACACACCCAGTGTGAGATGCTATCCACACCGCCAGACCGCCTGAGGGCCTTCCCCTTCTATTCCAAGTAGCAGGGATTTCAAATACAGCATAACCAGTCTTGTGGACCGGTTCCCTCGCCCATGTCTCTTGAAAGAGGCAGATCTCGTTATTATTTATCAGAGAATCCCATTCTTCAGTTTGCATTTTGTTGAGAATCCCTGCAACATTCCATGAAAGTACCCTCAGGGCTCTGGACTTAGTATGGAGTGTAGGGCCTTGGCCCTCGGAAGTAACTCCACCACTGCATACATGGAAGCTGGAGAGCCGTGTGGGGGGAGATAAACTGTGTTTGCTTCCCGCTAGATGGGTTAGGGTTATGCCATAGTCATCTCCAAGCAGTTGCCGGGGAAGGTTAAAAGCTTGAGCAGCAGAATTACCGTGATGTTCACTTGAGGCCCCCTCAGCAGTAGAGTGACCAGGGGAGCACCCCTCGAGTCAATCACAAAAGTCTAAACCAGAGAATGCTTCATATCTGTTGCTAACTTCCAAAGGTGTGAAAGGAAGCAAGTGGTCCATCCCCCCCAATTGGGAGGAGTGGTCCAAACTCCTATAGTTGGAACCATAGCCCCTCTGAGGGACAGATCCCCACCTGTGAGCATTCTTTTGGATCAAGGGGTCAGGATGCAAGGGAAGATAGTGGTTGTTTTGGTTAGGGCCATTAAGGCCTGTCGAGGGCATAGAGGGCCATGGACATGACAGGGGGGCCACTAGAGCTCTAGGATAAAAATAGGTGAGATCACACGGCATGATGGATTTGCCAAGATTCCCTGGCATCCAGCTCAGAATGTGCCTAACAGCTTCCGGGTCCCTGAAGTTGATCACAATCAGGTCGCCATCTATGTCTTTCACCCGCCCCCCCAACCAGGGGAGTCGGCGCACATGCACTATGTCCCCATTTACATTCCCAGGGAGTGGTCTGTTCTTAGACAGCCAATACATGGTCTTGTTTTTAAGTTGTTGTGGGCCTTCTCGCTTGTCAGGGTTAAGGGTGGGAACACCCGTGAGCACCACTACATAAGGTAGTGATTCCGGAGGCAGTTCAACCTGGGGGATCCTGCGTTTTTGGACTATACTAGGGGGTTCCCTCTCTTCACCCGTCTGGATTGGTCTAGGTATCATGTTATTTCCGCCCTTGGGGATGGCACCAGTCAGGTGCATGTCAGATCTAGAATCATTTTTGGAAGTTGAAGTTCCCAAGGGATTGTTGGCCACTTTTTTGGTAGGGAGATTGGCCACGGGGAGAGAGGCTGTTGTGGCAATGGTAGAGGTTATATGAGCCGCCTTAGCTAGGTTAGAGGAAGTTGGGAGGGGCTTCTTGGGTACAGAGGGTTTTAAACTATTTGATGAGCTGGCTAAAGCTGTCTCTGTAGTGGGTAAGGGAACAGCCATCTGGATGTCAAGTTTATTGTGAATGGTCTGCTCCAGATTCCCTAACCGCTCTTCAATGGCCCGTAATCTGTCCATGATTGGGGAAGTGAGCGTCCTGAGCATTTGCCCAAGAAACTCCAAGGTGGGGGCAAGCGGGAGGATCTCCTCAGAGTTTGAATTTGGAGGGGTAGTGACTACTGAGGGAGGTGGAGTGTCTTGTATGGTCACTGATGGAGTATCGAGTCTTGTGCCTTCAGTTGATTTAGAAGCAGAAGCAGAAGCTGTAGCTGTCCCCCCCCCCCTTGCCCTTACCAAATTCAGTATGACTAATTTTGCCTTTATGTATGGAGCCCCCCTTCCTCATTCTCTTTTTGGGCGGAGGACCATGATTTATCTGAGCCACAACCTTCCTCTGCTGATTTTTGGGGATTGTTTTTCCAATTTGGATGAAAGCTGGCGGGGGATTCGGGGCTACATCAGAATTACCAAGTGGTGGGGGGGCAGGAGGAGATGGACTGAAGTGATCCACAAGAGAAGGTGGTGCAGAAGAAATATCTCTTAAGAGTTCAGGGACACCCTGAGATGAAAAGGGGTCCTCAGTGATCAGTTCTATACTAGGTGATCGAATGGGCAGGGATGTACCCAGGGTGGATTTAGCCTTATGACCCTCGATGGAGAGACGACGCTCCATCCTTTTCTCTTCCAGAGCTTCTTCTCTTTCAATCTCAGAGATGGATTTCTTAAAGTAATTGTCCAATGTGCCCTTGTTAGGATTAGCCCCCACTTTCCCAGGTGAGACCATGTCCATTGTAACAGAAAATAAACAACTATTGGAAGAAACCAGAAGCACCCGTCGTAATAGTTACCCCGTTGACAGGTTAAAGGGACTTAACAATCACTGACAATCAGCTCAGCCACGTGAAACAGCACAGTGAGGGAGCATACATTGAGTATTCCAGTTCAGAGTTTGTGTCTGGGAGACTCAGGGACGGGGCCCAGCCCAGCCTCACCAGCCACCTAACGGCCACACAACGGCCCGCTCTTTGCCCGGTCTTCGCACGCGCACGCGGGACGCGTGCGCGTGCGAAAGTTGGGCTAAGTGGGAGGAGGAGGGGGCGGGAAGAGGCCCAGGTGCGCGCGATTACCTGGCGCTAGCACCTTTCGTTGCCTCGCAGTCCCGCTCCCGCTACCAGAGTCACTCCCTCAGCTGATGCAAAGGTCCGGCCTGGAGTGCGCCGGCTGACTCCTGCAGGGTGCCAAGATCAATTCCCCTGGGGCAGATGCAGCGAAGGAAAGAGCACACGGGCTCAGGCACAGTCCAGCATTCGATCGCGGCCAAAACACAAAGGAGCACACAGGGTCAAGGTGCAATAGTCCCAATCCGGTAAGCCAGCAGCATTGTAAGAGGCTCCCCACACTTTCAAACAGCAAGCACGACTGCGAGCGGCACCCGCGGAGCGGGGGCCGCGAGTCGTTAAGTGCTTGCAGGGAGGAGGGGGCGGGAAGAGGCCCAGGTGCGCGCGATTACCTGGCGCTAGCACCTTTCGTTGCCTCGCAGTCCCGCTCCCGCTACCAGAGTCACTCCCTCAGCTGATGCAAAGGTCCAGCCTGGAGTGCGCCGGCTGACTCCTGCAGGGTGCCAAGACCAATTCCCCTGGGGCAGATGCAGCGAAGGAAAGAGCACACAGGCTCAGGCACAGTCCAGCATTCGATCGCGGCCAAAACACAAAGGAGCACACAGGGTCAAGGTGCAATAGTCCCAATCCGGTAAGCCAGCAGCAGTGTAAGAGGCTCCCCACACTTTCAAACAGCAAGCACGACTGCGAGCGGATCCCGCGGAGCGGGGGCCGCGAGTCGTTAAGTGCTTGCAGGGAGGAGGGGGCGGGAAGAGGCCCAGGTGCGCGCGATTACCTGGCGCTAGCACCTTTCGTTGCCTCGCAGTCCCGCTCCCGCTACCAGAGTCACTCCCTCAGCTGATGCAAAGGTCCGGCCTGGAGTGCGCCGGCTGACTCCTGCAGGGTGCCAAGATCAATTCCCCTGGGGCAGATGCAGCGAAGGAAAGAGCACACGGGCTCAGGCACAGTCCAGCATTCGATCGCGGCCAAAACACAAAGGAGCACACAGGGTCAAGGTGCAATAGTCCCAATCCGGTAAGCCAGCAGCAGTGTAAGAGGCTCCCCACACTTTCAAACAGCAAGCACGACTGCGAGCGGCACCCGCGGAGCGGGGGCCTCGAGTCGTTAAGTGCTTGCAGGGAGGAGGGGGCGGGAAGAGGCCCAGGTGCGCGCGATTACCTGGCGCTAGCACCTTTCGTTGCCTCGCAGTCCCGCTCCCGCTACCAGAGTCACTCCCTCAGCTGATGCAAAGGTCCGGCCTGGAGTGCGCCGGCTGACTCCTGCAGGGTGCCAAGATCAATTCCCCTGGGGTAGATGCAGCGAAGGAAAGAGCACACCGGCTCAGGCACAGTCCAGCATTCGATCGCGGCCAAAACACAAAGGAGCACACAGGGTCAAGGTGCAATAGTCCCAATCCGGTAAGCCAGCAGCAGTGTAAGAGGCTCCCCACACTTTCAAACAGCAAGCACGACTGCGAGCGGCACCACCAGCGTCACCAGCCTGATCGCCAACCTCAGACTCCGACAACTCGTCACAACACCCACCCACTCAGCCAGCCACACACTCGGCCCCATCTTCTCCGCAAGCCGCCACGGCTCCTTCAACCACACCACCGAACTCCACTGGACCGACCACAGCTGCATCCACTTCACCTTCCGGAAACCCACGATGCACCACCGCACTCAACAGACCCCTCACCGCTGCTGGAGCAAAGTTATTGAAGACCAGCTAACCACTGCCCTTGCCTGGAGCCCAACCGCCGACCCCGACACTGCCACTCGCAACCTCAGACAGTGGATCAACGACTGCACCAACACCCTCGCCCCGCTCAAGAAACCCTCCAACAGCCACACCAGCTAGAAAGCCTGCTGGTTCACTGAAGACCTCCAGACCTTCAAGCAAACTGCCGAAAGCTAGAGAAGAAATGGCACTGTGAACGAACACCGGACAGCTACGCTGCCCACAAGATCGCCACCCGCAGACACAATCACCTCATCAGATCCGCCAAATGGGCCTCCTTCAAAGACCACCTAGACAACAACGCGCACAACAGCAAAGAGCTCTTCAACATCGTGAAGAAACTCTCCAACCCCAGCTTCAACACAAATGACATCACACCCTTGCAAGACCTGTGTGACGCACTTGCCACTTTCTTCCATCGCAAGATCGCAGACATCCATGACAGCTTCAACGCCACGACCGCCTCAACAACTACTGAGGCCCCCACGACCACTATCCGCACCGACTGCCTGCTCTCCTGGACCAACATAAGCAACAACTACACCATCAAAATCAGGAACACCATCCACTCTGGATCTCTGTCATACCCTTGCCCACACCACATCTTCAACAAAGCCAGCACCACCATCGCACCCCATCTCCGGAAAGCCATCAACATTTCCTTCGAGACTGCAACCTTCCCGGAGAGCTGGAAGCACACCAAGATCAACGCCTTACTCAAGAAACCCAAGGCGGACCGCAAGGACCTCAAGAACTTCCGGCCCATCTCCCTGCTCCCGTTCCCGGCGAAGGTCATCGAGAAGACCGTCAACAAACAACTGACCCGCTACCTTTAGAACAGCATGCTGGACCAGTCCCCGTCCGGATTCCGCAGCAACCACAGCACTGAAACTGCCCTGATCGCCGCCACCGATGACATCAGGGCCCTGCTTGACAACTGAGAAATCGCGGCCCTCATCCTCCTGGACCTGTCAGCCGTCTTCGACATGGTCTGCCACCGCACACTACGCACACGCCTCCACGACGCCAGGATCCAAGAGAAGGCCCTGGACTGGACCACCTCCTTCCTCTCCGGCAGAACACAGAGCGTTCGCCTCCGCCCCTTCCACGCCAAAGCCACTGAGATCATCTGCGGCGTACCCCAGGGCTCATCCCTCAGCCCAACGCTGTTTAACATCTACATGGCACCGCTCGCCCACGTCACCCCACTGCACAACCTCAACATCATCTCTTACGCTGATGACACCCAGCTGATCCTCTCCCTCACCATGGACCCCCACGCTGCCAAAACCAACCTCAACGGAGGAATGAAAGCCGTCGCCGAGTGGATGAAGAACAGCCGACTGAAGCTGAACTCGGACAAGACGGAAATCCTCATCCTCGGATCCACGGCCTGGGACGATTCCTGGTGGCCGACCGCACTGGGAACAGCTCCAACACCCACCGACCACTCACGCAACCTAGGGGTCATCCTCGACTCTACCCTCTCCATGACAATGCAGGTCAACGCAGTCTCTTCCTCTGCTTCAACACCCGTGGTGGTCGTGGGGGCCTCAGTAGTTGTTGAGGCGGTAGTTGTTGTGGGGGCCTCAGTAGTTGTTGAGGCGGTCGTGGCGTTGAAGCTGTCATGGATGTCTGCGATCTTGCGATGGAAGAAAGTGGCAAGTGCGTCACACAGGTCTTGCAAGGGTGTGATGTTGGTGTTGAAGCTGGGGTTGGAGAGTTTCTTCACGATGTTGAAGAGCTCTTTGCTGTTGTGCGCGTTGTTGTCTAGGTGGTCTTTGAAGGAGGCCCATTTGGCGGATCTGATGAGGTGATTGTGTCTGCGGGTGGCGATCTTGTGGGCAGCGTAGCTGTCCGGTGTTCGTTCACAGTGCCATTTCTTCTCTAGCTTTCGGCAGTTTGCTTGAATATCGCCTTGATAAGCGATCCTAAATACTTAACATCTGCACTGACATCCTAAACAGTGCCATACAGTGCAGAGCAAGACATACCACTGGCAGCACTATAGTATGTACGTTTCTAGACAATGCTCTCTGTAGATGACCTATTGTAATGTTTTGATGTAAATTTAAACACAGTGAACATTTCCATGTTGTTTAGAAACATATCACTGTCTGCCCACTTAGATGTTTTAAAGTCTTATATATCTACACACGTAAACTCCTGAACATGATGCTTATATGTGTTTTACTACCCCTCGGTACACAATCTAGTCAGTTCTTGCATCAACTCATACCTTTCTGTCCACTAATTCATCCAAGGGATTATTTAAAACAGTATCCAGCCTACTTAAGTGTCCTAGAGACATAACATTCGCCCCAGACCAAAACTTCATAGATAAGCTGGCCGGATTTTTTCAACAAAAGGTCCAAGCAGTCTATGACGAACTTCACGACCTATCAGGCACAATGGGTAATGACAATAGAGAACAATCACAACCCCCCCCTTAACTGTCTATCACAATTCTCCCTCCTGGATGAAGATCAGGTCTCCAAGTTGAAAATCCAAACCAAATCAGGATCACCCTTAGACCCTTGCCCTCCTTATATAACTCATCTGGCACCAGAAGCAATAAGTGCTTTCCTTACCCCTCTTCTCAATGAGATAATAAAATCCGGAGTCTTCCCTCAAAGGTGGAAAAAGGCCTGCATTAGACCCATCCTCAAGAAGGAGTCTCTAGATCCACTGGAAACCAAAAACTACCGCCCTATATCCTGTCTCCCCTTACCAACTAAAATACTAGAAAAAGCCTTAAAGCAGGAGTTGATGAAGTTTGTAGATTCTAACAAAATTTTGGATAACACCCAGCACGGCTTTAGACCGTGTCACTCAACTGAAACTGCTCTGATAATCCCCACAGAGGAAGCCCGTAGGACCACGGACAAGGGTGGCCGAGCTGTCCTAATACTACTGGATTTGACTGCGGCATTTGATACCGTCAACCATGGGGTCCTATTAGACAGGCTAAACTCAGTGGGCATCAGAGACACTGCTTTGAGCCTACTTAAATCCTTTCTAGACGCCAGAGTCCAACAAATCCACAGGAATGGACTTCAGTCGGGAGAGTTCCGCCTCCCATGTGGAGTCCCACAGGGCTCGGCGCTCTCCCCTACCTTATTCTATCTATAGGTGACACCATTAACCAAACTAATAAAAGCACATGGCCTACAATTGGTGTCTTACGTGACACAATTGATGGTGTCACTCACTCAGACTGTGAAAGTCACTGCAGAGCGGTTCCGAACATGCCTCATCGGTGTAAAGAGCTGGATGAATAGGAACTTTCTAAGGCTAAATACCGAGAAAACCGAGGTGATTGAATTTGGACACGAACCCTCCATCTGGAGCCAACTGTGGTGGCCCCCGGAAGCTGGTATCTGCCCCGTACCGGCACAAAAAGTTAGGAATCTAGGGTTTGTGATCGATAAAGATCTCACTCTCACTTCACAAGTCAACCTAGTAACTTCAGCTTGTTTCTTTACCATCAAAGTCCTTAGGAAAATACTGCCTTTCATTCCACCCACACTAAGGAAAACGGTTGTCGGAGCCTTAATACTATCCCGCATCGACTACTGCAATGCATTGTACACAGGAACCGGAGAAAGGCAGCTTTCCAAGCTCCAGTCCCTGCAAAATGCCGCAGCAAGAGTTCTGCTGGATCTACCAAAACGGCATCCAACATCCAAGGGCATCCGCCAACTCCACTGGCTCCCAGTCCGTCGAAGAGTACAGTTCAAGGCTCTCTGTCTAGTACATAAAACCATAATTGGAGGAGGGGCAGAGGACATGACTACTCTCTTTCCTCGCTATGTCCCAACCCGCACACTATGATCTGGCGGCTTGGGTCTAATCAACCTCGCGAGAATAAAGAGAGCGCGCTGGGGCGGCAAGTCTTTCTCTCACCAGGCAGCAAAATTATGGAACACCATGCCCATTGAGCTTCGCCTAGAAACAAATAAGATCCATTTCAGAAAGGCGTTAAAAACATGGCTATTCACCATGGCCTAGTCGATAGCAGCAGCCAAACCCTCCCTACAGCTCCAAGACGCCTCGGCATAAGTGCGCTTAATAAATATTTCAGTCAGTCAGTCTGTGACTTGTATTCGGCACAGCTGTCAACCCATTTTACCAGAGTATGAGTTGTCTCATAAGCCTTTAATTTAGCTAAATCTTGTAAAAATACACTGTGGTACAAATCAATAATATTCTCCATTGAAATGGTTGGATCCACATTGAATACTTGCACCTCCTTACTGATCTTGAACATCGTTTTCACCTTCCTCTGTGTTCCTGTCATGAAATACCGGCTCCCCTCTTACAACATGTGCCTTAGCCTCTGCCGACCTTCACCTGAAAAGTAATGCTCCTCTAGAATAGCTCAAAGTTGCTTAGGGGTGATCCTGTATGTTTCAGGATGGAAGTCAAAGCAAAGAGATTATTGAGCCTTCCACCAAAATTACCTCAGCACAGCTACTTTGACTCTGTTAGTGGAACCCGAAATCCATCAACTGGTCTAACCAGTCCTCCGCAATCTTGATTTTACACTTCAGCTCTTGCTAATGTTCTTCTGTACACACGCATAACGGCCCTTCATACTCCATTGTCACTTTCTTTTCAGTAGAAACATTTTAGCATTCTCATAACACAATACTTACTATTGATATCGCCATTCTAGATCAGTTCGAATCAGTACTCATTTGCCTACTCGTCTTCTCCCATCAATGCCAGTCTAATATATTTTACCCATGCTAGCCGCCTTCAATTTCGCAATAACTAACTTGAGAAATGTGCTTGATATTTCAGTGCTACAAGCTGGTGATTGTATTTTGTAAACTTTTTTTTGCCAGACATATTTTTTTCTTGATTTTGATGTGTTCATCATCAATTTGAACATTGGTCTACTCATAACTATCTTTGAATTTGTATGTGTCAAACAGCACCATCAAGCACTCTGCATAGTTCTACTCTGACTGGCTGGTTCTCTGAGTAGTGGAAAAATGTTTCTCTCTTAATACTGCATGAATCTTTTCCAAAATCGTTTTCCTGCCTCCTTCGCTTTCTCATATGTGCCCTTGTCCACCTTTACTGCCTCCTAAATAAAAATGAAAACCTTTAAGACCCGGAGGTGGAGAGATGACCAGTTGACAAATTTCCCCCCAGACTTCTTCTAGATCTTATTGTCACTAAAGGTCCTGCCATGCCGCATGTTTTGGGGGAGTTTTACATTCCACCTATTCAGCCCACTCTAAGAGATTGCGATATATTTGCAGTGATGAGACATTTTAATAATTGTATAAACTGGTTTATTAAAATATACTTTTCGTAAGACTATACCAGTGTTCCAATTGCGATTTGCATTGCACTATGATCATTCATTTATGGCACAGTGTCATGAATGTTGGAAATGCGAAGTGGTACGGATTACAACAGAGAGAGAGAGAGGCTGGAGATTATGGAGAAAACGAAAATGATGGCAAGGTTGCTAAGTTAGTGGTCCAGTGTTCTAACACCTTAGGAAAGTTCCTGGTGCTTATTTTTAGATTCCAGGTCTGCGCCGGTCCAACTGCACAAGAAGGTGTACAATTCAGACGCTTACTGCCTGACAACTGTGCTCTTTGCTGTGTTTCTCCTCTACCACTTAAGTTAGTCACCGAGCCATTCCATCCTTCATATTGGTTGTGTTTTCTCTGTATCGGTGTCTTTCTCCTTCTGCCATGGTTAGGAAGGATTTGTTGCACTGTTTTGCCTCCACTTCCGTCCTCTCTAGGTACTGGTTCTCTCATACGCCCGGACTTTCCGTGGTTGGTTGGACTGACTCCTGGTCTTCCGATCATAACTGCCTCATTTGCTGATGTACTTTTATAAGTTTAACCAATTGGGGAATTTGGTTACTTTTCTTATTTCTCTCAAAAAACAAGTGAGACGGACCCCTTTTACAGCAAAGGAATAGGGTTCTATTTGAAGCTCAATAATTATTAATATATCCTTTTGTGGACCGTATATTGCACACTGCTCTTCACATTCATCCAAGCCACACGTCGCTTCTTACAAAAATAGCACCATGGGGAGAATACCGACTTTTGCTAAAAATAGTGTGCCACCGCGCAAATGTAGTAAAAAGACTTTTGTTATTTCGCCATACTGCTTTGCATTTTCTATGATTCCTATCAGGCTTCTATCCAGTACCCTTTGAGCACCATTTCCCACAAGGGAAATCTCCTGTTACCATAACGCCTCAAGCAGAGACACAAAGCGATGCTAGTGAAGTAATTCGGGGTTCCCAAGGCCTACACACTCCAGAGATAACCCACTTACACTCAAGAACTGTTGGCACGGAAACTGTAAAAGGCAAAGAACAAATTTATTAAGACCCCATGGGGTGGTGGTACACTCAAACAGCACCCTTCGGTAATGCAAGAGGTATCACACCGAACACCGGTGTGACCCCGTTTATATACAGTTTTGGGGCAATAAAAGATAGGCGGCACAAGTTAAGACACATTTAAGGACATATATGGTCATGTTTTGGAATACTGCCAGCTCATTGGAGGGGGCACAACTCCGCTGGTCAGTTTGGTGCACATTCCAGAAGGTTTACGGGTCAGTGGGAACTGCGCATGTGCGGCTTGACCAGTACTAAAAATAGCCTGTTGCTGGGCAGATAGAAGTGGTCAGTGGAACGGACAACGGACTAAAAGGGCACGCCAGCCACGAGGCCGCTCATGATCTAAGATGGCCGCTGCAACATTCAAAATGGCGTTTTCATATATAGCCAAGTTAAGGAGGACAACGTGTAGGTTCAGCTAATCACTAATGCGGCCGGGCCAATTACAACAGACGACCCTTTTAGCGGTTAGCTGAATCTACCTCATAGTGAACATAGTCAGGATGTTCGTCCTCGATGTCTATTAACATTATTTGTGTTACCTCCTTGTGAAGCATCATTTTGTCATGGGCAAGAGCTCGTCTTGATGGTATACAAGCTGATAAACACATTGAACATAAAGCTGGGCCACATTGAATACATAGGCATATAAAAAACATGGCTCCTACAAGTATACAGAGAATTGTCACCAGTTTCCAGCCCCAAGTTGTAATCATAGACCAAAACCATCCCGAAAGTGTCCAAGTTCCATTGTCCGGGTGTATTTCAGCTGCTATTTTATGAAGCTTGGAAATAGCATCATACACAGATGGAGAATTGTCCGGGATGTATACGCAACAGCTGCTTCCGATAATCCTACATGCCCCCCCCCCCCCGATCAGCCAAAACAACGTCCAATACCATTCGATTTTGGAGGGTGACAATTCTGGAAATCTGTAGTTCCTCGGTAATATTCCCCAGAGCAATGGCAGTGTAATTCGCAACAGCCTCGACAACACGTGTCAGTCGTCTGATTTTCCGGCTGTTCAGTGCAGCCCCCACAAAGGAGAATAGTCCCAGATTAAAGTCCACATATTGTTGTAATGCAGTGTCCGTTTGGTCAATGTCCTCCAGGACAACAGTTCGTTTAACCCTATTCAGAACGAAATCATGGTACAAAGTATAATCATTGTGATACATCGGAGGGGCAATGAATACGGGAGGTAACACAAACGATACATAACACGTGCCCAACCACCCCAATGGAAGCTGATGGTAGCCCTTCGTTCCACAGATAAAATATGTATTTCGTGATGCAACAAATGAAATACCATTCGGGCTATCAAACGTGAGAGTAGTATTACATTCGCTTTTCCCCACTGCAATCGAACCCTTGTTCCTGATACATAAATCGGCTTTTGTAGCAATGACATTTATAACATGGGCATTAGAGACATTGATGTTCCTCTGGTTGCTGTATACACGTGGGGCAGACACATTGTCAGGCCTGTACTCTTCCCATTCAAAACGAGTACCCTCAGCCCGGGGAAACCCATCCTTGTCGTGGAAACATACTTTATTCAAACGGAAAAGCACCCCCCCTTTGGTTGGCCATCTCATAGTAAAGAGGAGGGTGTACCAAGCGTTGCATGACCCATTATGCGAAAACGGGAGTGGAATAAGTGGAGTGCCCCCTCTCTTCTGGTGCCCTGGCAACATCCCACATACCCAGCAATTTGAAGTATTGGTCATGTTATGTGTGTGGTGAAGAATCTGAATAAAGCTGTTATTTAAGTACGTTTGGCGATGTCGCTCTTCATGAAAGGGCAGTGTAAAATGAAAATGTTCAGACGGAGCAGGGGTAGTTGGCAGCAAATGTTCACGTACAGGCACCACAAGCTCAACTACCCAGGCTATAACAGCTATCACCACAATGGTCAAAACAAAGACAAAGGCACCCAATATTTTCTTATCCCGGGATGCCGTTGATGCCATAGTTCAAGAATGTTCGTGGAAAGTCTCAAATAGCACAAATTGTTCACAAATTGTTCACCAAAGTCTCAGATACACGTACGTGTATACCTAAAAAAGGAAAAATACGGTGCTGAACTCCGAGGTAGCCGTTGTTTTCTTCTCCGGGCCAAGACGGGTGTCGCTACTCTAGCAGAACTGATCCCCCCCCCTTGGAATTCCCAGTTTCCGTTTCACAAACCTGGAGCGGTAACCAACCAGTCATTAAAAAAAAAAAAAAAAAAAAAATCTTCTTATCGTGGGCGCAGGTTGTAACGCTCTCTTCCGGTAGCAGATTGGTCCGGGAAGGCTCCCTCAACTTCGGGCGACGTCACAGCTGGGCTCTTTTCTTTTTCCAAGATCTCCTTATAATCAGTCAACACAGCAGGAGTCACCAGGTCCGGAGAGACACGGCGACAATGTGTCGAATGCACCCGCCGCTTTCTGTTGGTCACTCGTACTGCGGTGCGGGTCGCAAGGAGGACCTGCTCGGGGCCCTTCCACCTGCGCTCCAAACTGCTTGCTCTCTCAAACGAGCGAACCATTACATGGTCACCAGGACGAAGATCATGGCCCTCTCCAGTAGAGTTGTCAGGGAGCGCTTCTCGAACCTGTTGATGAATAGAGAGCAAATCATTTGTTAATCGTGCCAAATAATCATTCATCATAACACAAGGCACATCATGTATTAATCGCGGCTTGGGCACCCCCCAGATATTCATCGGGCGGCCAAACACCACCTCATAAGGCGTAAGGCCGGTTCGTGAGTGGGGTACTGATCTAAGAGAAAGCAGTGCCAGCGGCAAAGCATCTGGCCACTTCAACGATGTAGACACTACAATTTTGGCTAGCTTGAGCTTCAACGTCGCATTGTACCGCTCGACCAAACCTGCTGACTGAGGGTGGAATACAGCGTGGAACTTCTGCTGAATCCCTAACCCCTTCAGTACATATTCCACAATCTTTCCAACAAAATGGGGCCCATTATCGCTCCACAAAAATTTGCAAACTCCAAAGCGAGGAAAGAATTCCTTAAGCAACACCTTAGCTGTCGTCAAAGCCGTATTGTCTTTCGTGGGGTAGGCCTCAACCCATTTGCTAAAAGCACACACCACCACCAGGACGTACTTCAGGTTATTGCAGCGCTCGAGTTGGATGTAGTCCATTTGAAGCACTTCAAATGGTGCCGAAGGTGGAACGAAACCTCCTTTCGGAGTATGGGTCCCCTTTCCAGGATTGTGTTGCAAACACACCAGGCAGGTCTGCACTACTCTCGTTGCAGTATTAGCAATCTCGGGATGTTCCCAAACTCGTGTTAAAAGCCGAGTGATTGCCAGAGCCCCGACATGAGCCAGTCCATGTGTCATCTGGACCATCGCCTGTAAGTAAGCCGCAGGCAATTTCCACTTCTCCATGTCTTTACTTCTCCAACAACCCTCATCATCTAGTACCCCGTCTGCTGCCCAAGCCGCAAGTTCAGATTTAGTAGCTGATTTTTGAATATCCAATATTTCTGCTCTAGCATTATTCCATCGCTCAGCCTGTGATTGTACCACATACATGGGGGAGCTAGTTCGGGACATAGCCGTTTGTCTGGCTATGCTGTCTGCAAAGGCATTCCCTTGACCCACTTTATCCGTAATCTTTTTATGGGCACTGCACTTCACTATCGCTACTTTCTTAGGGCCAAGCAATGCATTTAGGAGATCACGCACTAGCTCTCCATGCATAATGTGCTCTCCATGCGATGTCAGAAACCCACGTTCCCTCCAAAGTAGCCCGAAGTCATGGGCCACTCCAAAGGCATACCGGCTGTCCGTGTATATGTTCACACATAATCCGGCACTCAATTCGCAGGCTCTTGTTAAAGCTATCAGCTCTGCTGCCTGAGCCGACTTTTGTGGTATCCTAGCTGTTTCTACCACTGTCTTAAGCATCGTGATCGCATATGCTGCGGAAGTCGTACCATCTGGCAGCCTTAGGCACGATCCATCAACCCACAGTTCCCCATCCACATCTGGAAGTGGCACATCCTGTAAATCGACACGACCCTTTGTCTGTTCCTCGGTCAGGAAAACACAGTCGTGATGTTTTTCTTCCTGACCCTCCTCGGCCGGATAGGGCAATAAAGTGGCAGGGTTCAAAGTAGCGCATCTTTTCAATGTAATATGTGGCGCCAAGAGTGTTAGCTCATATCCTGTTAGCCGTGCACTCGTGAGATATTGGGTCTTAGTTTGGTTTAACAGGGCATCTACTGCATGAGGAACTAACACCAACAATTTGTGTGATAACACTATTCCCTCACTCTGTCGTATGGCTACTGCAGTTGCTGCTACCGCTCGAAAACACCCGGGCAACCCTCGCGCTACAGGATCCAAAATTGCAGAGAAGTATGCACATGGTCTCTGCTTATCCCCGTGTAATTGCACTAACACTGACAACGCGCACCCATCATTCTCATGCACGTACAATGTGAAAAGTTTCGTATAGTCTGGTGTACCTAACACGGGTGCGGAACAAAGGGCCTGCCTCAACTGCTCAAAAGCTTTCTGACATTCATCTGTCCACTCAAGAGGCATTGGTGTGGCTTTGGACAGTAATGCTAGCAAAGGTTTTATGATATGCGAGAAACCCATGATCCATTGCCTACAAAAGGACGTCAACCCTATAAAGGCACGTACATCTCTCTGCGTGCGGGAGACTGGTGTGTCTAAAATTGCTTGAATTCGACCAGATGTTAATGCACGCCCCTCCTTAGACAACAGATGACCGAGGTAGGTCACCTGGGGTCTACAGTATTGGAGCTTTTTCTTAGAAACCTTGTGATTGTTTTGTGCCAAAAAGGAAAGCAACGCAAGTGTGCTCTGTTCACATTGTGCATAAGAGTCAGCGGCAAGCAGAAGGTCATCCACGTACTGGATGAGCGCAACGCCAGACTGCAATTTAAACGAATCTAGCTGCCTTTTCAAAGCCTGGCTATAGATGCTAGGACTTTCAGTATATCCTTGGGGAACACGACAAAATCTATACGATTTATTATTGAGCGTAAAACCAAACAGATATCTGCTATCAGGATGAACAGGGATGGAAAAGAACGCATTCTTTAAGTCAATAACACTAAAGGTGGTGGCTGTCGGTGGAACCAAGGTAAGCAAGGTCGTAATATCAGACACCACCGGGTATTGGGGAATGACAATTTTGTTGATCTCTCGCAAATCGATAATAAATCGATAGACTTTGCCATCAGTGTCTCTCTTAAGAATCGGAAGAATAGGACTATTACAAACATTATAAGGGACCTCCTCCACAACCCCTGCAGAAATCAAATCCTGAACAATGTGTGTCAATGCAATTTCACCTTCTCTCGAAATCTTATACTGTGGTACTCGTGGTAGAGGGGCCCCCTCCTTAACAGTAATGTGTATTGGTGGAATACGCATCTCTCCCACATCCGTATCTGAGGTCGCCCACAACGTATGCGGTAGAGAGGCCAAAGCTGGAATGTCTAAAATAGCATAAAATCTGTCAGGGTCAGGGTAATTGTCATTCAGGATAACCCGCACTCCCTCTGGAGCGCAACGTATTGTCGCTCGAAAATATTTAAGCAAATCAATGCCCAGGATATTGTCTGGGGTATGGGGTGATAACAAAAATTGGCCAAAACTAAAGTATTTGTCTATGCATAGTGCAAGGGGCTTGGACAACGGGCTGGGGGAGGGTGTGCCATCAAACCCTACACACGTAATCATTTCGCCGGACAGGGGAGCCCTCGGAACCAAGTTTTTCGACAAAGCGCTACGAGTAGCTCCTGTGTCGACTAGAAACTGATCAGTAGAACCCAGAATGCCCGTTGTTACATATGGACCTTGCTGATCTACCGGCACTTCAACTGATTCCTTACCCCATCCTACGCAATCCTATGCATGCACATAATCCTGATGTTCCACATTCTCTCCTTCCGAAATCTGATATTGATTCCGTCTATCAAACGTATTTCGTTCGTCCTGGCCACGGCCCCTCTCCTCAACCTGTCTACGATCACCTCCGCCACCCCTCGCTCCAGTATAACCTCCTCTCGACCTTCCACTTCCTCGACCACGCTGACTACGCTGTTCACGAAGTACCGGACAATCTTCGGCCCAATGCCCAAACTCCTTACAATAAGCACACTGATCCTCCGCAATATCCGTACGACCATACGATGCGTTTCCTCCACCTCGTCTACCTCTATCATTCCCTCTACCCTGTGTTCCCCGAACTTGCGCCAACATCACCTTCGTTTTCAATTCCTTCGCCTTTTTCTCTACACTTTCTTTAGCCTCCACTTCCTGTCGCTCATAATACTGAGCCATAGTTAACAAGGACGCAGGGGTCGCCGTGGCCCAGGAACTTTCACTCGACTTCAATCGTTTTGCAATCTCTGGTAGGAGATTAGCTACATACTTATCTACAAACAAATGCCGGCCCGTATCGTCTGTCAAAGATTGACCACTGTAATCATGAAATGCTTCCTCGAAGCGTGTAAAGAAATCTGAAACCGTTTCATCAGGTTTCTGCTTGCACGATGTTAGCATAGTCCAATCAATCTTTTTGGAGGGAACAAGCGTTTTCAATTTATTGAAGATAGCTGCCGGCAGATCTAAAATTAACTGGCAAGGCTTACAGGCTGGTTCTCTATCTAAATCTGCAGCATTTATTTCCTTCCATGTTCCCCCCAATATCGTTTCGTCATTATTTTTACGAATCTGCCTCCACATATCAGGTGGTAATATTAGCCCAAAAAACAAATCTATATCCACAAGAGTCATCACACAAGATGATATAGCCCCCTCCACCCCCTCATAAAATGCCGCCGGATTCTTCCGAAGATCAGGTAGAGAATTTTTCAATGCCATGACATCTGCTCTATTCCACGGCGTATATACCCAATTATACAAAAAATACCCTTTCGCATCCTTCGACAATTTATCATCATCCGTACCTTCCCCTTTTGGTGGAACATACAAAGGTGCGGCTTCACGCATAGGCATAACATGCAATGCAAAACTCTTATCTGAACCACGAAGAGAACACTCTTTGGCCTGCCCATTTGTCTCCAATTCGGCCTCCTTTTGGCTCTTTTTTTCGTTCCTCCCTCAATCGGATTGTCTCATCCCGCAGCTTGATCAATTGCGTAAACAGGTCATCAACATCTGAAAGATCAAAATCACCTTTAGTCAAATTTTAACGATATACTGACAATGCTTTGGGCTCAAACGTATCAGAAAGGTCACGATATGCGCCTACTACTTCATCCGCCAGACTAGACAAAAAGTACATCAATTCAAGATCCGACCACCCTTTCTTTTCTGTTAACAATTGCTCCTGAGTAATACTACGCTTATTCACTTTACGAGCCCAACTGCGTAGGTGAGCGGACCTCTCCGCAGTGAACCTGAGAGCGGATATACCCTTCTTGTCCGACTTATCCCGTCCGTCGTCCCCTGAATCCTCATCCGGAGCCGTCGGCGAAACATACGGAGGCGGATACCGTTCTAACAAAGAAAAATCATCAATTTCATTATTAAGGACAGGATAAAGTGGTCGACGAATAGGAAATTGACCAGTCGTTTGCAATTTACGTTCCCGTTCCTCCCTTTCTTTCTTCTCCTGAGCCTCCTTTTCCTCAAGCTGTAAAGCCTTATCCCGAGCAGCCTTACGCTGCTCTTTGTCCGCCAAGGCAACTTCACGCTTCATTCGCTCTCGCGCCGCTTTCTCCCACATTCGCACACAATCAAACATATTTTGTCTAGACCTACGTTGAAACAAACATTGCTCCACAAATTGTATTTTACTTAAATCAAACGACCCGTGTAGAGGCCATTGTAATTCAGGATCGGCCTTGGTGTACTTATGCCATAATTTACTGTACATAATAGGGGGAAGGCCAAATTTTATATACATGTCCCTATTTGGTGTTCCCTCTGGGGGAGCCGGCTGTGCTTCTGCTAATCTAATTGAGGTACCTTCTCCAAGACAACACATTCCTCGGAGTGTGCTGAAAACAGGCATGTTCAAAAAGTATCACAAAAGCGTGACACCACACAAAATGGCACTTACAGTTCTTCACACAAGTGTGCCGCTCAGGGGAAAAAAAACAAAGTTAGAGAAACATCTCTACATGCCTGCCTATGTGAAGTGCACTACACATATAAGTTCAAAGATCACAAATTCACAATGTTAGCTAACTCAAATCAAAGACGTAGATCGTAGGACTTCGGCAAGCGTCCAAGGACTACCTTACCGATCACAAATCACAGAATTTCAGTAAGCATCCGAAAACTACCTTACCAAACACAAATCATAGGACCTCAGTAAGCGTCCGAAGACTACCTTACCGATCACAAAGCTTACCCAAATTCCCAAATGTCCAGATTCCAACTGCCAAGGTCTTGTAAGCCAAATCAGCCAAACGGCACTTTCTCAGCGATGCAGACACTTCGGAAACTCAGTCGGAGACCGGCGCCACCTGGAAGGTCAGATCGGAAGGAAAGGAAAAAACACCGTGGCAGCCAAGACTCGGGTCACTCGTGGCAGCGCGCGTCCATGGCGAGTTTCCAAGCCTTCGTCACGACCTTTCCTTCGGGCATCCGAGTCGCCGATGAGTCCCTTCGTGGTCGCCAATTGAAGTAATTCGGGGTTCCCAAGGCCTACACACTCCAGAGATAACCCACTTACACTCAAGAACTGTTGGCACGGAAACTGTAAAAGGCAAAGAACAAATTTATTAAGACCCCATGGGGTGGTGGTACACTCAAACAGCACCCTTCGGTAATGCAAGAGGTATCACACCGAACACCGGTGTGACCCCGTTTATATACAGTTTTGGGGCAATAAAAGATAGGCGGCACAAGTTAAGACACATTTAAGGACATATATGGTCATGTTTTGGAATACTGCCAGCTCATTGGAGGGGGCACAACTCCGCTGGTCAGTTTGGTGCACATTCCAGAAGGTTTACGGGTCAGTGGGAACTGCGCATGTGCGGCTTGACCAGTACTAAAAATAGCCTGTTGCTGGGCAGATAGAAGTGGTCAGCGGAACGAACAACGGACTAAAAGGGCACGCCAGCCACGAGGCCGCTCATGATCTAAGATGGCCGCTGCAACATTCAAAATGGCGTTTTCATATATAGCCAAGTTAAGGAGGACAACGTGTAGGTTCAGCTAATCGCTAATGCGGCTGGGCCAATTACAACACTAGTGCAACTGTATTGTGCCTCTTACTCTTACCTTCTCCATTTTGTCCTTGTTGCCCATCATGTCGTAGACATTTATCGGTAACACAACAATTAAGGGATGAACGGGTGACATAAGATTCACACTATTGGACTTTGGCAGTTTGAATCTGGAGTGAACCCTGCATAGGATATGGCTCAACCCATATCTACAAATCAAGAAGACTCAGAAGAGGCACCTCAACAGAGGGCATTTCTTTTAGACAAGATCAGTTAGTTTGTATTACTACTAGCATCAATTGAGATCAGTGCCTCAGGTTTTTCAAGTTCCCATCCCAAGGTTAATGATTCTATGGTAGGCCATAGTAATATGCCTTCTGGCGCAAATATTCCTGTACTATATGGGATCGTGCTCAGTTAGCCTTCTTTGATAACCCTGGTGATTGCCTCCTAATTAGCTAATTTCCAGGAATTCACAGCAGAAGCTGCGTGCATTGAGGAGACAGCAGCTGCAGCTTTTTATCAGTGCTTGAGGGAAGAGCTCATATTATGCCCTCATTTATTTATTGAGTTTTATATAGCGCTCACTAGACCCGGAGGTATCAGAGCGCTTTACATGAGGAAGAAACATTGTTTCAGAACATGGTTACAAAGTTACATCAGTTACTGGAGCTTAGTTGCGGGAATTACATGAGTACAAAAGCATAGCATAAACATGAGGAAAAAATAGGCAAGGGGAGAGAAGAATAAGGGAGAGAGGGAAGGAATAGGGGAGGTAGAGGAGAATAATGGAGGGAAGAGCAGGGGACGGGTATAGGAGGCACAGCTGGGAGACGAGGAAAAACAGTATCTGACGTCTGGCAGGGTAGGTGACGGCCGAGGGGTGAACCAGAGCCAAACCCCTCTGTAGCTGTGTGGGACAGCTCCACCGGTCATTGTCCAAAGGTTGCTTGGGCACCACAGTACATACAGAAAGGTTATAGTTTCCACCTAGGGGGCTTAATCCAGAAAGTTCCAACGGGGAATTGGTGGAGAACCCACCTCCTACCTCTACAGTCAACGTAACTTTACAGATAGATGCTCAACAAAGAAACCAACAAGTGAATTATCCATGACCTGTTTATAAAACTCCACTTCTGTTCACGATGGAGGTATCACCTGTGGAAGGCCTAAATGAAGAGCCTGTGTAGAGAGGAAATATGCTCAAACCTTTGACCCAAACTAAAAAAAAGAGAAGAGAAGACATTAAGGCTTATGCTTATATTCTAGCCATTATAGTTAGAATTGCCCTACATTAAGGGCAATTAAGTTAGCGCAGTCCTGATGGTCAATCATTTTCCTTTTTAAAAGGTCAGTCTCAGAGAAAACACTTTTTTCCTTCTAGTTTTTGTGGCGAATAAGCAAGGTCCTCGTCCTGTATTATCCTTAGTCAATACTGTAGCTTCTGGCATATATATGGATCAAACTTTCCAACCATAAAGCAACCACCTAGACCTATTTTTGGGGTTGTTGACACCCATCTAACCTCAGGAGATGTAATCTATGAAAGCAGGACATTTGGAATCGTTGTAATGTAATATTACAGATGGTCTAGGGGGCTTTGCCATGATACTATGGACTTTGTGGCTTCACTGTCATGACTGTCATGACCCAACAATAAAGTCCTGAGAGGGAAAAACAAACTGAATGTTCTGCTTTGTCATCAAGAGCGTTACCGCTATTCTTCTTCCAAGATGCAGCATCCTCTGTTGTCTTTCTCACTACAGAATGCAAAATATGTATAATGACTTTCTGGCTACATTTATGTGAAAGAGGCAGACATTTTCCCTTTCATTGTGAATACAACTATAGTATTGATTTAATTCCTGGGTCAAATATATTACTTTAGAATGCATCTGTTTACAGTTAAAAAGCCTACAAACTTGTGAAGATGAGGAGAGTTCCGGACCAGTTTACAGACTCCCATCAAAAAAGTAGAGGTAGATTAGATGTTACATGATCAAGAAGAATCACTCTGATCCTTATTAATGGGCGACAGGATCCATGCCCTAATATGTCAATAGATAATCAAGTGACATTTCTTCAGGACCTATATGGTTACATACCTAATCTTCTGGAAATAGGGGGGCTTATCGTGTCCAGCACAACAAGGAGCAAGCCCAGTGATGAAGCGTGCCACCTTCGGGTGAGTGATGGTGCTCTCTCCTACGAGCAAATGCTCCCAGTGACTATCACAGACCCCAAGTGGGAGTATGCCTAGTCAGTGTGGAACAGTATACCCTAATTTTTACTGCAGTTAAAAAGACAATGTTTTGAAAGGATATCTGAAAGATAATTTAGGCAAGGATTTCGTTCAACAATTTGCACACCCTACTAGAGCTTAAGTCTTTTTCGTTACGGAACCCAGATGTGATTATTTAACTTGGGTAGACTATAAAGAATTAAATGCCGTAGCCATCTACAACTATTATGCTCCACCGTTAATATCTATTTTTTTGAGTCTGATCAAGACAGCAAATGTATCCACCAAATTGGGTCTTGAAGGTGCTTTTAATCTAGTGTGTATTAAAGTGGGATGAGTGGAAGACTTCCTTTTGCACCCAATAAGGGGATTTTAAATATTTAGTCAGGCCATTGGCTTATGTATGTCATAAGCCTACCAACATTTTATAAATCACATTTTCAGAGACATAATAGATGCTTGTGTGATTATATACTTGGAAGCTTTCATTTTAAATGCAGGGTCCGTGTAAATGAAACACTTGAAGTTGTGACTCATACAAGACTGGATCTGTGTGTGACACGTGATCTCTATCTAACATTCAAAGAAACGCCCTGTTCTGTTTCCTTTTCTACAGGTACCATTGAATTGGCAAGTATTACTCCCTTTGCATGCCTAGAAAATTCCTTTATTGTTCACGACTTAATGTTAAACCTCTTGCCTTATAAAAGAGACCTCACTGAGGGAGTATTCGAAAACGACACTGTCCTCACGAATGCCTCAGACTGTTTTCGTCCATTAGTGTTGGCAGAAACATGTTGGCACTATAAGGGTCTTAGGACCATCAAATCTCAACTTCCCCGTATATACTTGTTTTTAATCATCTCCAATCCACCCTGCTAATAATGGGATACCTTGTTAGTGGATGAGGAATTTTTAATGAAATGTAGTTGCCCTGACTAGTAATATAATAGGAGCTCCCTGGAACACGGTTCAGTCCACCCGGACCTTTAGGAGTCAGGGTGAACCCCACCCTGGCCAAGTGCCAGAGTAACAAACTTTGGTGTGGTAGTCCGCATCACCGCACCAAAATGTGAAGTCACGCATTTATAGCTCCTCCTGAAGTTGCAGACAAACGGAGACGGGAACGCCGCTATTAGCGCTCATTGAGCAAAGCAGAGACTGCATGCTGCTCTGGCAGCTCACAGTCTGTTACAGACTGCATTACACTGTGCAATGCAACTGCACTGCACTGCTCTGGTGTTGAATTATAACATCTCATCTACCAGGCGGTGGCTTCGGTCATGCCCGCCACGCTGTCTCAGCTGTGCTCACACTGGCTAAAGCAAAACCGCGGCATGCGCAACTTTGTCCATTTTCAGTCTGAGACAGGTCATTAAGTGGGCGGCGTGAGCGGGTGGAAGTTATGTTTGTAAGTTTCGCTTTGAAGCCCGCCACTGCTTGCCTTTGCCTTTCATCATGATGTCCTGCTGTGACCGGACCAGGCTGTTGGTTACTCCTCGTCATGGCCTTGTGGCTAACAGTCACTCTCGAGACCTCAGCAAGACTCTGGTCCATCGAGGTCAGGTGAGCCTCAATAATCTCAGATTTAATTACATTATTGAATCTATAGTGTAAACGCAGTCTTGACCGCTCCGCCATTGGAAACAGAAAAGCAAACAAAGTCCAGGCATGGATTAGGAAAGAAGTAGAAGTGAGCAGAAGGTCGCTGGTTACCGTGTGCCTCACACTCCACAGCCCCACGGACCCGGGGTGTGAGACCAGAGTCGAGGAGAACAGGTACGATCCTCTCTGCTCTATGCCCAGAGCAGGGAGGATGGCAGCTCCTGTCGTAGGGGGTCCCAAGAGCAGCACCCCAGCTGTTACTAGACCTTCCTGCCTGGGTGTTGGAACAGTTCTGCTGGATAATGGACTGCCTGTGGAAAACACCTGGATGCTCTTTTGTGAGAACCACATCCTGTGTCCACCATACCTGTTTAGCAACCTGTACATCTTATCCTCCATACACGTTACCATTCCCTCTTGTGCCTTCCTGTAACCAAAACTTTACGTGGACAGCTTGTAGTCCCCTAATGCCGCATGAGTGCAAACTGTGGTACTGCAACACTTTTTAGAGTAGCCTGGTGCTACCATCAATGCTACTCACTGAAGTCCTAGGGACTGTGAAAAATCCAAGCTCCGGAGTCAGTCCATAAAAATTTCATAATTTACTTTTCTCTGAATTTGCAGCCTCTGTCTCCTGAGGTTTGCTGGGTAATTATTATAATTTATTAGCTGGCAGAGGCAGCAGAGATTTCCGTGCTGGGGGGCCTTTTTCACACCCTGAATCTCTGCTGCCGCAGCCTTCTGGTAAATTATGATCATTACTAGCTGAGTGAGGCTGACAGACTGACTATGTCTCGGGACCGTCAGATCCCACATGGAGAGCCTAGACAGACTATCCGTGTGTCAAGTCAGTTAGGGCCCTTCCATTTCTGGTGCTGTGCAGCTGTTTTAACCCCTTCACTGCGGCGGCTATTCCGCCGGAGTGCTAAGGGGGTGGGGCGGCCGCGCGGCGGTCCCGTGCTCGTGACGGAACCGCTCCGTCACGGCCCGTGGGTGAGCTGTGCTTGTGACGGAACGGTTCCGTCACGGCCCCGCCCGTTCTTTAGAACGTCAGCGCAGGCGCGGAATTCGCGCCGCGCAGGCGCGGCGAGCGAGCCGTGACGGAACCGTTCCGTCACCAGCTCAGCCCACCCGTGGCTCGTGACGGAACGGTTCCGTCACGAGCATGGAAGGGGTTAAGAGGATATCTGAGTATCTTGTTGCTCAAATGGATGTAATTTCTGATATTTACCTAGTCTTCATTGCTTAATTTTTGCTCGCGAGAATGTGTCACTCATAGACATTGAAATTATCAAAATGTCATACATACCAATCTAAAACTTTGGCAGCAATGGAACCCGATGATGAAGCATGCCACTAATCGAGTGGGTGAGGGTTGTATATAAAAAAGTCGTATTTTTCCTTTTTCCCCGCTTCTCACTGAAGTGGAGTTTAGTCATGACACACACATTCTATACACTTTCCCTCATCAGACAGAGAGATACATTTTTGTTTGACGTATATACTTGGATGGTTGATTTTTTCAGAAAACTAAAAACATCATCAAAGATATTTCCTTAACGTATTATAGCATCTAAGAAAGTATCACCTAGATGCTAAATTCGATTCATGCACCTCTGAAGCCAGTGAAGTGACAATTTTGGATTTTGATATCTCAGAAAAATGCATCATCATGGACCCCAACAAACTCATAGTGGTACAAGATTGGCCTCAACCTAAGATTAAAAATGAGATACAGAGATTCACTGGATTTGTGAATTTTTTCCGTTACTTCATACCACACTTTTCTGATGTTATCAAACGCACTGTGAAACTTACTCAGAAGGAACTAACTTTCATGTGGGTTACATATTAAGAGGGCTTTCCTGTAAACCTTAAAGAGCATTTACAATTGCACCTAGTTTACAGCATCCAGATACCAGTCTGCACAGAGCCCCTTTGGTTCTGGCAATGTCATCACAGGTTCACAGGAAGATAACGTGTTGCTGAACAATGTTAAGGGGAGTAAGAATGGCTTACAGTCCATCTAAATATCTGGAAACATCAAAAAGGTTTTTTATTCCATGTGAACCAAGTTTCATTTCATACAGAAGAGTTCCAAGGTCAAACCATCTAGTGGTGTCATGATTTTCCAGGGGTCAGACACCCTGGAGACTATTGAATTGCTTACCGAACATTTTTTGGTTTTGCCACCTTTATGACCAGAACGGTCACATCCTGTACGCAAAAGTGTGTGATATGTTCTTGGGGTTAGGTGTCTCACCAAAAGCCTGTGGGACTTCTTGAACCACTTTTTGCACCGCAATCCCCTTGGTTCATTACAACAATGGATTTCATTGTTTAACTCCCAAACTGAAAAAGGTGCAAAATATAATTTTAGTGATGATACACTAATTAGGTGGTCCATGTTATACTGCTGAAACAACTGTCATTAGCCCCTGCCTTAGCAGATAATCCCTGCCTTATTTTCGTTAGTTTACTTTGCTTATCTGTGACACTGCTTCACTAGGTGGTATTAGGTGCCTTTCCATTGAACATAGACTGCATATGATATAAATATGCTTACATTTAACACCAATTATTGTGGCCAGGTTTATGTCACCTGTACTCAAGCATGCACAGCTGTTTTGATATACTTCATTGAACATTGAATTCGCTGCGGCCCGACTGGTGACAGGTCTGCCTAGGCTGTGCTCGGTGTCCAATGCCCTGCGCTCTCTCCACTGGCTCCCTGTGCAGCAGAGGATTAGATTCAAGGTTCTCTGCCTTGCATTTAAAATCCTCAAGGGTACTTCCCCACAAATCTTGGAGAAACTGCTGATCCCCTATGTCCCCTCTCGCACTCTTAGATCGCTAGGCCAGAACTTAGCAGTGGTCCCGCGTTTTAAGTTGAGCATAATTGGTGGCCGCTCCTTTCGAGTCCTAGCAGCGAGCTGGTGGAATTCTCTTCCTCCACAAATCCGGGCCATCGATGAGCTCCTTCAGTTTAGACGGGCTATCAAGACCTTTTTATTTGTTTAGCTCATCTGTTGTGTCTCTTCTCCTTTCTGCCCGCTTTTAATGCTGTGTTGTGTTTACCTTCTCAAAGCGCCAGGACGCCCCTTTGCTGGGGCAGCTGTGCGCGGTACAAATAAAAATAACATAACAAAAAATAACATAACATAACAATCAGTCTAGTATGTTTGCAGTTCCAATTAAACAATATTTATTTTCATGTGCTTAATGTGCATCGTAATCTTATCATCATCATTACATATTTCAATTGCATTCAAAAAACAGTTACAACACAATCACTGTTTTTAACACTCATTAAATGACATTTTTAAGACTCTTCGCCCAATGCATTTCGGGACGGGCAGTCCCTTCGTCAGGGACAAAAACCTGTTGATAAAACACAATGTAAGCTTTCCTTGCTCAACTCAGGCATTATGTACAGCAAATTAATATTTTAATTACCACTATATGTATTAGTTACATTGAAATCAGTCTAGGGTGGACCCCTCAATTCAGCTTTCCGTGTCCATCTTATATGCTTTCACACTTTACAACAGATGTAATCACTACCAGAAGCATAGTCGTGTTTTAGCTAAAATGCGTTGTTACAGTCAAGTCAGTCATGTAGACCCAGTTCCAAAACGTTTACTCTAATAAAACCTCCACCACACCCAGCGTGTAGCGTATACTTCCAAAGAAGAACAAGTTCTCACTCACAATCAGCTTTTGCTATATTTCCATCATAATGATGCCGCTGAATGCGTTGTTACTTTTGTAATTAATAAAGTATATACAAGTTTGTTAACCCTAGAACAAAGTGAAACTGTTTGCCCGTCCGATTCAACCAAACCGAGAACATACTTGCTTCTTGAGTATTCCTGACTTAAATAAGCTCGAGCGTATGGTCTCACAAGATGGGATCTGTAATAATATATAAGTCTCCGTTACGCACATCGCCCAACGCTTTGTTTAATATTATTAAAGGAATGCTGTGGCGTATAAACGCTCATCTTCCCGTGACACGATGCAATAGTCTCAGCGTATATATTCAGAATTGCGGATGTTTCAGTAGCTCTTTTCCGACGTTTGCTATTAGTAATCTGAATTCAAAATCCCGTGAGACTACCTTTCCATCTCAACTACGGGCGCATCTTAGAGTGTGTTTTCTGCAAACTTACTCGATGTGATAAAATCAATCTCACTCAATTGAACTCATCCAGAATACTAAATGCGTACTCGTCATTTTATTTGAATAAACAATGTGTCCTTGTGATCGTCGGTACTTAGCGTCCCCTCTATTTTAGTGATCTGTCCACGTCAGTCAGTTCAACATGTATCTCTATGATATACCATATCTTTACAACATTTTGTTCCATCTACCTAATCAATACAAGTACCGACGATGAAAAGGACACGCTTCCTCTTCGTTGCGGCATGCTTCTCTCCGGTGCGGTGCAGTGCGACAGTTCCAGCGGCGACACCCTCCTTCGGAATAGCGACGGCAGGCACAGCGATGGCGACGCGCTTCTTCTCGTTGAGTCGCGCTTCCAGCTCCTTGCGACACACAGTTACTCAGAAGGCCCAAAAACAGCAGCAGGCACTACCAAAGAACTCTGGGGAGCTGGGGGGGGGGTGAAGTCTGTTGTCCCTGAGACTTCAGCAGGAGCCAAGCCCTTGGAGATCATTCACAAGTTGATATGAAAGTACACAAAGTTCCTTTCTCCTTCCTTGGCAGTAAGGCAACAACTGCAGGCCAATCCCCCAAGCATCACTTCAGCTTGGGAATTGGCTCTCCTCAGTTTCTTCAGGTTCCTCTCCTCAGTAAAGGTTTCTTCTTGTAGTCCAAAGTGATCTAATTTTCATGGGATCAGGGGCCCAATATTTATACCCCAAAAACCTTTGTTCTCTGAGGGGAGAGGGGCCTTTGCCCAGTCCAAACCAGTTCTCCTTCCCTTTCACAGTGCAGGGCAGGCACATCAGACGCCCCACAGAAGGAGGAGCCAGCATTGTGGAAGGTAGGTACAGTCTTGGAGCACTTTGTTTACAGGACTCCTTCTCTTCTTTCAGTGTACAGGACAGAGACATCAGCTGCTCCCCAGGAGGTGGAGCCAGCATTGTTGAAGGCAGGCACAGCCCTATTCAAGGTTCAGGTGGAGAAGTGTGGCTCACTGGTTAGAGGAGGCAGACCTGGAAGCAGAGGTCAGCCCGGGACCAGGGTTCAATTCCCGGCTCGGCGGGGTCTTGAGTCCTAAAATGTCCATGGACTCGACAATTCTTGCTCCGGTGCCTACTCAATTCACGGGTTCACACTCTGCGACTCTGGGCAATAGCTTGCTTAATCTCCACAACGGCCCCTCGCGGCGGGATGCCTGGCTTTAACCTTGCGGATACCCTGCCGGGGTTATCTCACAGGGGAATACCAGGACGGGTTCCCTAAGCAAGCGCTTAGAAACTGCTTGGTGATTTGCGCTATATAAATTCCTGTACATTTACATTTACATTTACATTTACAACCCCTCCCTCCCATCTAGATGCAGATCTCTCTATTCACCACTGGGTGACTCATCCTGTCTCTTGGAATTCCCCAGCCCTGTCACTCACAAAACCAGACCAGGAATACACAACGTAGCAGAGGCAAGCTTTGGCTATATAGACAAGCAAATACCTACTTTCTAAAAGTGGTATTTGCAAACACAGAATGTTAAAACCAACTTCACTAAAATATGTATTTTATCATTCTGAGTTCAGGCATACTAAACTCGAATTTTTACCATGTTCTCTGAGTCAGTTAGGATTATAAAATGTAATAACTCTAACAGCCCATTCTGGCCTATGGAGAGCAGGTAGCTTTGCAATAGTGAAAAACGAAAATGGCTGTGAATCACTATTAGGACATGCCACACATCAGGGCTTGTCAGGCCTTATTCTTACAATGCACCCTGCCCTCGGGCCTACCATAGGGGTGACTGATATGAAGAAAAGGGAAGGTTTGGGGACTAGCAAGTGGGTGCACTTGCCCAGTCAGCATGACAGTACCAGACTACACGCAGGCTCTGCAATGGCAGACCTTAGACACATTTTACAAGGCTGTTTCTTGTGGAAGGCACAACCAGTGCTGCAAGCCCACCAGCAGCATTTGGACTTACATGCCCTGGGCACACTCGGTGCACTAGACTAGGGTCTGACAAGTAAACCAAATAGCCAAACATGGAACCTCTGATTAATACATCAATTTACAATAGGGAGCACTTGCATTGTGGCATGGATAGCAGTGGCACAGTGCTCAAAGCATGTAACACCAGCAATAACACATGAGGCAACAGCAAAAATGGAAGGGAGACCCACGCCAATGGTGCCAGGCAGTGGCGGTTTCTGGGATTGGGCGTAGGGGCTACGCCCTTCCAATTAAATCATAGATGGTAATTGCTAAAAGCAATTACCACACTTTATTTTAACTATCCTTTAGCTGAGCATTCACTACCTTGGCCTGCCGAGTCCGTTCTACAAAACGGACGTCAGGCAGTCAGGCACTTTTAATTTAGGCAACTGCGCCGGCACGCATTTGTCTAGCGCCAGAACAAGCACTGAAGCATTAAAAAGGTAAGCAATATGGACTACCGGCGGGCATACTTCCGGCCCGATTCTACAATAATTAGTGTCCTCGGGACCTGCCCAGAAATATTGGTTATTAGTGCATTGATGTCTACTCAATACACCATATTTCAGACCTTTTTTAGTGGCATAAAACTGTTTTTCATATAGAACAACTAGTTTTAGTTGGTTATAACGTTACTACCAATTAAAAAATGGTGTAACATTTTTTTTTGTGCATATGCTTATTTCTGACATTCAGTTTTTTAATTAGAAAATGCAGTGCTCAAAACACGCCGCCTTTGGCCTGACTGCTTCCCCGAACACTGGTTTTTAAACCCTCAGGAGAACACAGCTTTTGGCGAGGCGTGCACTACTGATAGCAGGAAGTCTGCTGTCTTTGGCTCCCTCGTGTCACTGCCACATGTCACATATACAACAGCTGTGTTACTGTGCCCTAACTTATGATCTCCAAGTAAAGGGAAAATAGAAGCAAACAGTAGTAACCCTGCTTCTAGGCGACCTTTAAGCTTACTGTACCCAAGCTATATTGGCAACTAAACGCATACACCAGGCCGTCTTGAGTACATCCACGTGTATTGCAAATTTAATTAGAGTGGTAGCTTGTTTCATTCATGTGTAAGTTTTGGCAATGCCAAATTAAACAGGTTGATTATATTTAGATCATAAACACATATATGTCCATCTTGTAATGCTTCCCCCCCCACCCCAAAACCTTCCGGAGGTTGTTCAGGCTCAGTTACTACCCTTGCTCGCGGCAGTGCAGTACGCCAATAATTTTACGCCCTACCACTTTCAAATCCCACCAGCCGCCACAGGTGCCAGGTCAAACAATTACATATCCCATCTTGTGAGACCATACGCTCAAGGTTATTTAAGACAGGAATACTCGAGAAGCAGGTAAGTTGTCAGTTTAGTTGAATCGGTCGGACAAAAGGTTTCACTTTGTTCTAGGGTTTACAAATTTGTATATACTTTATTAATTACATAGGTAACGACCCATTCAGCGGCATCGTCATGATGGAAATATAGCAAAAGCTGATTGTGAGTGAGAACTTGTTCTTCTTTGGAAGTATACGCTACACTAAGGGTGTGGTGGAGGTTTTATTAGAATAACAGTTTTGAATCTGGCACTACATGACTGACTGGACTGTGACAACGCATTTTGGCTAAAACACCACTATGCTTCTGGTGTTGATTACATCTGTTGTAAAGTGTGAAAGCATATAAAATGGACACGGAAAGCTGAATTGTGGGGTCCACCCAAGACTGATTTCACTGTAGGCAATACATATGTGATAGTGAATTTTTTAAGTTGCTGTACATAATGCCTGAGTTGAGCATGGAAAGCTTGCATTGTGTTTTATCAACAGGTTTTTTCCCCTGACGAAGGGACTGCCCGTCCCGAAATGCATTGGGTGAAGGGCGAAGAGTCATAAAACTTTCATCTAATGAGTGTTAAAAACAGTGATTGTGTTGTAACTGTTTTTTGAATGCAGTTGAAATATGTAATGATGATGATAAGATTACGACGCACTTTAAGCACATGAAAATAAATATTGTTTAATTAACTGCAAACATACTAGACTGATTGTTCAATGAAGTATATCAACACAGCTGTGCATGCTTGAGTCCAGGTGACACCAACCTGGCCACAATAATACGTATTAGCACATGCTAGGCAGGCATATGTCAAGCATAGCACGCAAACAGGGTTAAATGTGTCACTGAGCAAGAAAAAAAATAGAAAATTGAGTGTGCAAAATCTCCCCCATTCTACATTTAACATCTGTCATAAACCAGTGGAGGTAGGAACAGAGGGTACAGGAAAATCAAATGCGGAGAGCAAGGTGTGAGAGAGGGATGGTTAGCAGAACTCGTGTGCATATACGTGTTAAGTTAAATACTCTGAGCTCTTTTAAACTGGTGAGGTGAGTAATGGAGAATATGATTAATTAATTCCATGAAAAAGGGATAGAGATTTAACTACAATGAAAATATCTTAATTCGCCTCCAAAAGGAGATGATGTCAGGTGCTATTTTTAACTGGATTGGGAGGGTGTTCCATATAGATTGCTTTGATCCAGAAAAGGATTATTTTTGAGATTCTGCGAATTTATTAGATAAATCATTCCTCTGTATGGTCTGCCAGCTGGGGGTATTGACTGAAGGGGGAACCCGGTTTATATCTAAATTCTGAAAAGAACTTCTAAAAGCTGATTGAACTCTACATCATCTGTCTGTGACCTGTAACCCGCAGACAGATCACCAGACTGAACAATATTCGTGGTTATTGTCTTGCTTGTGAGTATTAGCATGGGGACACTCTTGGCAGCATCTGTTGCACTTTATAAATCTCTCCTCATCATCATCATTATGTCGCACCAGTAGAAGGCGTGGAGTTGTTGTTGGCTGAGTTTACTTAAAACAATCTATTACACTGTGCTTTAGATTGTGGTTTTTAACCTTTTGACTTCAGTGGACCCCCACTGAATCACTATTTGAAGTCGCAGATCCCAGCATAGGTAATTTCTATTTGAACCTAAAAACTATACGTACAAATAACGGAGTATCAAGCAAATGTTTCCAGGCAAAAAAAAAACATACATACATCAACATTTTTATTTTAATAGGAAGGTTGGAGTATACCAGTGCATCAATTGAGGCCACCAGTAGTCCATGCTAGATTTTTATTGCTGTATTCACACTGCTCCCACGAATCAAGCTAATGTATTTTTAGCCTCCAGTTTCAATTCCTTCACATTTGCAAAACATTTAGAAACATTACATTTTGCTATTTTTGTATATGTAGTTGAATTAATCTGATAATATTTAATTTCCAGAACTGTTGTGTACACCCTGAGTAGGAGTTGCTGACCCGAGTTATGAACTGCTCCTGTAGGCTAGCCTCCTTTCTTCGATTTGCTCGGTGAACTTCCAAAAATATTTTCTTCATCTATCCCCGTTGATAAGATACCTTCAGCATGGGCAGTTCTATATTCGATGTGTAACTTAGACAAGAAGCTACGAGGCTATTCTCAAGTTACAGCAAGCAAGGCTAATTACAAGAAGTATTGAGGCACTGATCTCCTACCTCTCGGCATTGCACAGGAGATAAAGTATGGATATCTTCCAAACACTGGAGTATTCCTGGTTCACATTCCAAGTTCATACCATACGATTCTTATGCCCTTTTGAGATTAGTCATTTAATAAACTCAGTGGCACGTCTTCAGTTCCCCTCACACTGGTTTATATACCCTGTGTTCCATGCCTCAGGGGTTAACCTTTCACTGTCGCAAGGCGAGACCCGAAGGGATGTTAGAGCACTTGAGTGGTCTCTCTCTCGCTCAATGCCTTCTCCATTCTCCTCTTGCTGCTCACAATGTTTTAGCTCTGTGTGGGAAAAACTAAAGATAGGGTAGGGTTTACATGAGGTTCCTAACACTATTTGACAGTGACAACGAATTTCTGGAGTACCTGTGATGTGATGTTCTGAGTATCAAGGCTAAACAAGAATCAGGTACTGCTTGCTGTTCAAGAACTACAGTAAACTGAACTGTAAAATCTATCGATTCTTAATCTGAATCCCATTCCAACCCAGCACACAACACACAGATTGTGCTTCTAAAGTTTTTATGCTGAGCTTTGATGACATGCCGTTAGTTTTCTAGACCGAAAGCCTAATTTTGATCAAACGACTGACTACAGTTTACTTCTGACGTCACAAACAAACATCCTCGTATCAAGCCATAATTATATAACATTTTGTAAATATTAAGCATGCCACCACTCCGGATTTAGACGGGAAACTCGCGATTTTAAAGCTACGAATGTTTAATATAAGCTTTCTCTGCCAACCCACTGGAAAATGAAATCCCTCAGAATTTTTTTTTATCCAAGTTTCCCCCCTTTGATGGTCCCAAATGTTGACATGTTTGTAATATTTGTTGATTAAATGTACTCACCTAGGTGAGACTATTAACATGCACATGTGAAGATCTGTTGTTGAATTGTCAAATGTCCTGTGTTTCAAGTGAAACGTCATCAGAAAAGTATGTGTTGCTTGTTTGACATATACTAAACATCTTGTCAAGATGAGATGTTTTTATTGATTAAACTGGGAAATAATCACTGGTGTGGAGTGGGTCTACCTAGTACGTTTGAAGAAGTGCATTAAGCGACACATGCTCAGTCCTTCTGGTTGAAAAACTAATCGATATATAATGCATTAAGTGGATCAATAATGAAAAACACAGGTGTACGATTTAACCACAGTTCTTCAAAAGTGATGAGTTTCACACTTGAAATTGTATTAAGAGAATAGACTAAGGCCTTCAATAAATATATATCCATTATCGAGACTTCGTATTCTGTACATATCTGATTGCTTTCTTTCATCTAACAGAACATTACCTCTGAACCAAAGCTCTAATTGGCTTCTGCACATTAGCAGTAGTTTTAGAGTAGGGGATCAACCTAAGGCGCAGCTAGCCTGTTATCTTATGCGTGTGCTATGCTCAGGCGCTTAAAACTTTCATAGGAAAAACCAACGTCCTGCTAATGTACAATGTGCATGTATGTGTTTTGTAGTAGAATATAAAATTGTATAGGTATCGAACAAGTAACTAGGGAACATGTAACTCTGGACTCTAAATATGTTGCTTTAAATTGTAGACCAATATTGTAACCTATAGCACAAGGATCACATTTGATTCTTTATGAAATGCTTAAAAAACTTCGATATATCTTAATATCTGTAGTGTGTCATGTAGCCCCAATCATAATGGTTAAGATAAAATATGTGTAGGTGTAGATGTTTGTGTTCAGTAGAAGTATGGATAGAATTCTCAGTAAAATCTAGTGCATGAGCCCAACCTTTTCCAATTTACAGGAATATTTTGGAAAAAATGGGTCAAGTAATCCATTTTGCAGCACAATTTCGTAAATATAGTAATGCAAGGAATCCCATCTGCATAGTGTTCCCCTGTTTTATGTTGATTGGTCATCTGGATTTTGACCTATGTTAGTCACTGAAATCTGAGGAATGTGCTCTGCCAAATAGGTGTCACTTTCTTTCCACAGTGTAGCCCCTACTGAGGTAAGTTTGACCTGACTTGTTAAGTCATAAGACTAATATCCAGTGCTTAATTTGTGGTGGTGTTTGCCAGTGCTCAGCACCTTTTTTAAATATTGGCACATATGTATACACCACATGGTGGTGCTGTGTGCACATGTGTTTTCTGGAGAAATCTTCAGTGGTGATTTGATATACTTTTTAAAAACTAGTAGGTAGGAACTGCTGTCACTGACATTTGGCAGTAGTGATAGGACCTTGGATGGCACCAGCTTTAGTGAACTCCTGAGAATTACTTTGGGCACTGTCACTACATTTCTTATAAATGAGGCAAAGGTATAAACATACTGCTAACTAGGCATTCGTAATTCAAAGGTAAAAGTGTACTCAAACCTGCCTGCCTGTTGCATGTTGGTCAGTTGTGAAGCTGTGTAAAAAGATATATTTCTCCACGATTCAAAACAGATGTCATGCAGCTACGAAAGTTGCATTCAATACTTACTACCAAGCGCTGTGTCCCAAATATCTTAAGTATAACAGTACATTGAGTCTCCGTTATCAGATTTGCATCCTCTGGCTTGAAATGATTAGATCTGCATTCAGCTCAGTGGTACCTATTTTACTTTTGCCACGTATGTGTATGAGTCAAAGTTGTGTGCCTAGGACAACCTGCAACCGAAGGAGAAAGTTCTTTCTTCTGGCTACACTAGAAACATTCTTGGCTACCAGATGAACAGTGAAAGCTCTGTTTGTATTTCTGCTGGAGTTTTGCCCATGAGGACACTATTGCAAAATCTGGGAGACTCACTTTCCTGAACTGGTTCAGAAGATGCTTGGATAAGCTCTGCTGGGGACCGGTGCCTGTGCGATGTGGACCCTTGAGTTTGGAGAACTGAAGTTCAGGAATATTGGAAATGTCCAAGGGCTGAAATCTTGCTGACCAGTCAACTGAATGTTGTGTGGAGAGCTACATCATTTGACCCATACCAATAATTTCAAAAGGTTTAGCATCCCAGAGGCCTGTCTGGATAGAGGCCATCTTCTAATGCAGAAGGTTGCTGTCTTACAGTGGTAACTGCAGCTGTCTCAGTGCCCCAGCACAGTGTCTGCTTCAGGTGACTATGGTCGGAAAGGGTCCTGGGCAGGTACTCTTCTCCCATGATTACCTCCTAAAGATGCGTTGAGTAGTGGAACATGTCTACCACATTGTATAGCATGTGTAGCACAGAGTATTGAGAATGCTCCCTATCTCTTGGGTGTGCCGTCCTCCAAACATCATTCAGCATTTAATCTGAAGCCTACGCACTTGTTCTCTCTTTGCATCATACAAATGCTGTATTTAGCAGCGGAAATTGTGAAGTATCAATGATATTGCTCATGACACAGTGAAAGTCCCTCCCCACCAGCAAGTACTCACACTTTTTTCTCTTAGTAGTGCAGTGACGCTGTTTAGGAATGTCACCTGCCCTGCGTTGGGCATATGTAAGCCCATCAGCCTGTCAGCAGTATTTGAGTGGTTTAAACAGAATTAACTATTGTGTAACTCTGAGAAATCAGAAATGATCTTCTTTTGTCACAATCCGGGGGAAGAGTGGCATGAATGGTGGCCACGGAACATGTCCCCTCCTGCTACCTCAGCCACTACTGTTAAGAATCTTGGGGTAAAATTGGACGTGGATATGTCCATGAAATCCCAGGTTCAGACTGTGGCTGGTACATGTTTTGGCCTACTGAAAATGCTGAGAAACTTCCTCCCACTACTCCCAGTTTCCCATAGGAAAACAGTAGTACAAGCACTGATCTTGTCCCGCCTTGAATATGTGAACGTTCTTTATGTCGGCCTTCCTGACTATCTTTTCGGCCGCCTACAGGTGGTACAAAACGCTGCTGCTAGAGCCATGCTTATGGTGGACCTCAGAGCACACATAGCTCCCCACCTGAGGTCCTTGCATTGGCTCTCTGTACGAAAGAGGACACATTTAACGGCCTTGGTGCTGGCTTATGAGGCCTTCCACAATATTGGGGCCTCTTATTTGAGAAACCGGTGCCAGCACTATGTTCCATCTAGAAGTCAGAGGTCTTTAAATCAGCTACTCTTGCAGATCCCAAGGTTCTCCTGCTCTTGTCTGGGTGGGCGTTTTTCCCAGGTGGTAGCTTCTCAGCTCTGGATTAACCTCCCTCCAGCCTTGCGTCAGGCGCAGGACCTCCTCGGCTTTAGGCGCAGATTAAAAACTTGGCTTTTTGCACAATAGATCAGCGGCCTAGGGGCTGCCTGCACTGGTTTCTCCTTTCTTAGGGCCGGGACGCTCCAGGGGGTAGCCGTGCACTTTATAAGTACCCAGTAACATAACATAACATAACATAGTAACATCAAACATTGGTGGTTGCGGACCGACAAAAATGGCGGGTCGACAGAACTAGAATTCAAAAACACACATACAAATAAACATTTTAATATGAGGAAAAAAGTTTAACTTACCTGAGCCTGCAGCATGGCCTTGGTGTTCTTCAGTCCCCAGCTCCAGACTCCTCCGTGGTCCCACAGCTCCTTATCCAATCCAGACACTGCTCGCATGCTGCATGAGAGAATTGACTGTATTGGCTGGAGCGGGCTGCCTCCGTTCTTTGAAGAGCACTGAAGGCCTGTGCCTGCAAACCAACCCTGCTTTCTAGGATAGCTGGGTTGGAGAAGTTGAATTCCTCATGTTGGTTTGGCCGTAGTAAAGTATCCAGACAAACCGGCATGCACAATTCACAGTGAAACGGCCACTTGTCATTGCTGCCAATCAGCAGCAGGGCTGCGCTGGCCCCGCCCTGCCCTCTATGTTCGACAGAAAGCTAGAAAAATAAAATGGAATTAAAATTGTTAATTGCCATTTTATTTTACCAGCTTTCTGCGCTGCAGTGTGTGTGTGTAGGGGGGGGGGGGGGGGGCGGCTCCTCTGCTCCCATGGACTCGCCATCAACTGTGAATTCTTGCCATCAATTGGCCCTCTAGGTACGTATCGAGTTTCAGCATCTTTTTGCTTTGCAGTAACCAGGTAGATAATCCCTGGACAAATCCACATACTCTTCTGGCAAACGCAGAGTATGACGTATAATAAGCTTGCCCTCTTCATCATATAAGATACCTTCCCTCTACCCCAATCAGGGGCATCTCCTGCTGAAACATACAGTGAACACTTCACATCCTTAGGAAAGAATGGACTTGGTGCCTTTCACTAGGATTCCTCAATCATCTAACATTCCAGGTAGTAAAGGTATAGCTCCCTTGACTCGCCACTGAGGTTGGCATATGTCAAAGTCTGATCCATAGGGAGCTCACATCAGAAGCCTCCGTGTTTCTACTCAGCCCCTGAAAATGAACATGTTGGCTGTCCCATACACATCATGAATATTCATGTGCTTTAGTTCAGAAACCACCTTAGGCTGCATAAAAAGCTGCTCACCTGCTGTTAAAAAAACAAAAAGAACAAAACAACCTCAACTGAGTATCCTTCCCCTAAGCAGAAACCCAAACTCACTTGTGCCCAACAACTAACAAAGTGTTAACAATAAATGGGGAGGGTGTGAATTCCAATTTTCCTCACGCCATTCTAGAGTCCTGTAGTCCTGGTATTAAAATTGTCTGTCCCAGGGGGGGGTAGGGGTGGGGGGGGGGGGGGGATGGGCAGCGTTGGAGGGAGATAAGGGGCATGCTGTTTATGACCCCCTGTTCCTCCTCCTTAAGTAGTAGCTGCCCGTCGAGGCCAACTATTCTAATGCCCTCCCATGCCCACTGAAGCCTACAAAGGAGGACAGGATCCCACACGCGGTGACATTGAACAAACAGTCCGCATGGAGTCTTACTTGGTTCAATCTAGGAGTCACGACTGCTGAAAGGATCGATCTTCTCAACGACTCCCCTTCTTTCCACTCCAAGCACAGCATCCCATTTGTTCAGACTGCTCCTAGTCACTGCAGGTCATTTGAGGAAAGCTTTAGTGGTCTGGGGTGTAATTTGTTACAACTGTCACCTGACTTTGTCGAGGAGAGCATGGAGCCTGTATCCTGAGCTGCATCTCATCTGTCAGACGAACTGTCACTGGAGTGTGGATCAAACACCACCGCAGCCACAATGCTCCTTCTGTGTGTGTTGATGTTGAAGTCAGCCTCGTAGTAGGCTGATACCTGGGTCTTGCCCGATAATGCTGTGTTCTTCTTTTCCCACCGCCAGGAACTTTTGGGCGACCCAAAGATGACTGCTCATCAGTCCAAGCCCAGGCTGCCCCTGGCTCCATGAAGGAGATTGTGTTCTGTTCCTTTACCACCTTAAGCCTGGCAGGGAAGAGCAGTGCACATTGTAACCCCATGTCTCTCAGTACCCTCTTGACGGACACTTCCCTTTCCCTTACTTGTGTGAAGCGCTGCGAGGCCTCCGGGTAGTTACGCGCTATATAAGTGCAATTTTCATTTCATTTCATTTCATCATTTCATTCTGTGATTTGCTACTAACACTAATTCAGCAAACCCCGTTGGCTGCGGATACAGATTTTCCCCAGTTGCTCCTCTACCTTGGGCAACAGATCTTGTCCAAATGCAGCACCTCCGGCTCGCTGAGTGTGTTCATACTTGAGTATATCTCAAACACCTCCTTCAACCAATCTCAGTAATCAGCTTGTAACTCACCTTTGTTTTGTTTACAATTACTGATTTGAGCCCAGTCAGTCTTCACTGTCCACACTTCAGTCACAAACTTATTTGCCGTTGGTAAAGCTGGTGAATCACCTGAACTCTGCGGAGGCTAATTTCCTTTCTCTTTGACCTCACTAGGTACCACAAGTCAAACTAATAGATTCACGTCATCTCAGTTTGGCTTATAACATTCAGACACTGTTTGCAGCTCTTCACAGAATTTCATGGAATTATCATATATATCAGGAAATTATTTCTTAATGTTTAGGAGTCTGTTGAACATGAATTGTCAGCCTTCCACCAGCTCCTGGTCCCGGATATCATCTCAGAGGAAAAAATGCATTCTGGAGATTATAGCTGTCCAGATTGCTAGAGAAAGGACTATATCTAGCATGTACGGGCTTTCTTTCAAGTTCTCTCACAGGTCGAGTTGTAGCGCATTTTTGTCTTCTTTTAGTCCGACTACGTGTCCCCTTGGATCGATGTCTTGCATCGATAGGATAAGGTATGAACGATGTACTATTTGTAGCGTGCACTGTTGTGAACCTCACGCTGCACCTAGTGTGTTCAGTCCTCTAGTTTTCCTCTGCCAATTGCTTGCATGTGCATGGTTTGCTGGCACCCCTTCCGCTGGCTGGTCCATGAGCACCACCATATTTCCAGACGCTGCCACTGGTGCCCCTCTGATGTCCACCGCTCCAATGTAAAAATTCAGTACATGTAATATAGCCTCCTACTCCTTTGTTTCTTTTTCCTGCTGAATTTTCTCTTACTAATTTGCGGAAATCGATATGGAGTAGGTGGGCCAGTAGGGGGTGCTGGCCCTAACCCTATGCCTCAAAGGGGCAACTAACCCTCTTGAGGCTCTATCATTCCTTGCCAATGTGATTCATGCTGCACTTGTTCGCTTCCTCTTACCAATTTAGCAAACCATGGCCATTATATCTTGCTCTTTGGGTCTTTCGGTCTCTTTTTTAAATTATTCACGCACTCTAGATAAAAGTAAACTTCCTCAGGAAGTGGCCTCTTCGCATCCTTATCAGTGAGTGTAAACCACTCTTTGATGTCCCTGCATGTGCTCTTTCCATACATGGGTGAGAGTCCCTTTTGCCGAGCATTGCTCTGATTTGGACTTCTTCTTCCCCATTTTAAGTACAAGGGTCTCATTCACACCCTGAAAAACTTGCAGGTATCTGGTGGTCTTGTGCTGTAGCTCGTCCATGGAGGAGGGTTGTAAAGGAAAAGGAGGGAGGAAACAATGCTCCATACTTGGTGGCTCCAACCCTCTTGCATTCGGAGTTGTTTGGTCACAGCCAGGAAAGGCCTGTGAAGGTTCCGGGGCTGCTGGATCAGGCCTCTTTCACTCACGCATTCATCAGCTTGATGCTGTGCTCCGGTCCTGGCACTCATGGCTCTTTTCCCATTACGACACTATAAGGCCTACTTTCTCTGTACATTCATTCCCCTTTCTCCTGGGACTCTCAGCATCCCTCATATCCAACCGGCTTATTAGGCTCATCACCTACCCTGACGACAAATCGAGTTTTCTTTCAACTCATTTTAGCAAAAATATTACAGACTTTTCACCTCCTAAATTCAAATGTGCTGATGTCCATATAGAAGGCTCTGTTAGTTGTTCAGGAATTCTTTAGAAGCACTCGCCAACGAATGCCAGAGGCCCGAGCAGCCCTGCCATGGTGTCCGCTATATTGTTTATTCTAAAATCCAGAGTTCGAAATAGACGCCTCTTCTCAGAGCGTCATTAATAATTATCCAGCTAATGCGAGTGGAACAAAAGAAGTGCCGAAAAATTAACCGCCCATTCTGTATTAAGGACAGGTCTATAATAAACTGCCACCTATACCCAACAAATTGAGCTACAGTTTTCCACTCATACAGTACATTTGGGGTCAGTCATCCACACCCTATGCAAAGCTGCCCTGAGGATGGTCTTTGACGGAGACCGAAACGTCAATGGTTTTTTCGCTTCTTGTTTAAATGAAAACAATTCCCTCAATAACCTAGGTGAATTATTCTGTGGTTTTTCTTTTTCACAATAGTGGATCATCATAGACATGTAAAAAAAAAATCTGGAACCTGGGTTCATCAATACGTTGTCCCATTGTCTATGACTACTTTGTATTGCGCGCTCGAAAGTGTACTTCATGTCCATTTGCTTGTTTCTCGACATGACATAATACCATTTTTAAAATTTAAAACCTTTGCATCTTTACGCCAAATTTTCGGTTTCATTGTCAGCATAACATAGATTGATTGGTTCTGCTTAGCTAAATATGGAGATAGATAAATAAATCCTTGAATGGTGTTTTTTTGCATTTTGACAGATTATCCCCTTGTTGACATTTTACCCAAGGGATTTTCTTAGAGGTGAGACATTGCCCCTTTTACACAATCCACCCTCCAATCTCACATCTGCGTCTTGGCCAGATGTAGGTTTGATTAATGTTGGGTAAAGGTAATATAAAGGCTGTTGCAGTAATGCAGAGGGTGGAGCTGATTTTACAGTCATTTCTCTACAGCTTTTAGAGAAAAAATGGTCTCCTGTAATGAAAGAGAATGTAAACTCTGGAATTTGTAGTTGTACAAATTACTCAAGTGTCGCACTTTATAATGTTCTTGTCCTCTTTTCCATCACCAGAAAATCAAACACATGTTCTAAAAACTATGGTTATCAGGCTCCATTAGTATGTGTGTGCTTACCGCAAATATTCACAACAGGGAGATGTTTTCTACATCAAATGCTTCTGTAAATTCATTTCTCAGACAACTCTGTTGTAGATGTTCCAAATAGTTTTTTGAGATTTCTGTAAGGGAGAGAACGGAAGGTGTCGCAATGTATTTGTAGCTTGTGTGTTAATTACATTGTTTCCTTCTGATCTTCAGTTTCTTCACTACATCACAGTTTCCCATTGGGCTAATCTACATGGTGCGCTTCGCCCATTTTTACTGTTAAAATAAAACTCCTCTGCCTCAATGGTATGTAACTGTTACCACGCATTTTTTACCACGCATACCATTACCACGCATACTTTTACAACGCAGGTCATTTTACAACGATTACCTTTACAACGCATTACACTACAACGCACATACTATTACAACGCATACCATTACAACGCAAGTATAATTATAGGTAAGTTTATCTTTTTTTAAAAACATTTATTAGGGGTATTTGGTTATGGGGTACAGGGGTCTTTTTAGGTTTAAGGGCTGTGTTTGGGTTTTGGGGTACAGGGGTCTTTTTAGGTTTTAGGGCTGGGTTTGGGTTTTGGGGTACAGGGGTATTTTTAGGTTTTAGGGCTGGTTTTGGGTTTTGAGGTACAGGGGTATTTTTAGGTTTTAGGGCTGGGTTTGGGTTTTGGGGTACAGGGGTATTTTTAGGTTTTAGGGCTGGGTTTGGGTTTTGAGGTACAGGGTTTTTTTTAGGGTTTAGGGCTGGGTTTGGGTTTTGGGGTACAGGGGTATTTTTAGGTTTTAGGGCTGGGTTTGGGTTTTGGGGTACAGGGGTATTTTTAGGTTTTAGGGCTGGGTTTGGGGTTTGAGGTACAGGGGTATTTTTAGGTTTTAGGGCTGGGTTTGGGTTTTGGGGTACAGGGGTATTTTTAGGTTTTAGGGCTGGGTTTGGGTTTTGGGGTACAGGGGTATTTTTAGGTTTTAGGGCTGGGTTTGGGTTTTGGGGTACAGGGGTATTTTTAGGTTTTAGGGTTGGGATTGGGTTTTGGGGTACAGGGGTATTTTTAGGTTTTAGGGTTGGGATTGGGTTTTGGGGTACAGGGGTATTTTTAACATATATTTACAAATAATAAAATTACAATTCATTTTATTAATAAAATTATTTAATAATTAAATAATAAATAATTAAATTAAATAATACAAAATAATTATTTACATTATATATTAATATTATATACTTACCTATACTTACGTTGTAATGGTATGCGTTGTAATAGTATCTGCGTTGTAGTGTATTGCGTTGTAAAGGTTTTCATTGTAAAATGACCTGTGTTGTAAAAAATGCGTGGTAATGGTATGCGTGCTAAAAGTACGCGTGGTAACATCATATATCCTGCCTCAATATAAGTTTTGTAACTGTAATTCTAAGACACATTTTCATACTTTTTAAGGCCTGTGTCAATCTGTGTTTGTATTTGCAAACGATTGTGTGAGAATATGTATAGTTTTTCTTGAGTTTATGATTCACCTAGCCTTTATCAGGACTGTGCGTTTCTTAACAGGCCTTGCTGTTTGTTACACAAAGTGGTTCTGGCTTGTTAAATAGGAGTGCCTAGTTTATATTTCTGCTGATCTTCAGTAACCGATGTGCCGTAAGAGTTTCCAGGCCAGAAAGTAGCAAGGAGTAGGCTACGAACAAAGCACTTGCCAGTGGAAGTCATAACCACGCATCTTGGAAAGAGGCACCAAACATCTGAGACCGCAGTGCATTTGATCTTCCAGCAGCAACGCAAACCAGGTGTTCCTACTTCACCTGGCCTGAACACCTGCCTGTCTTATGCTTGATTTCTGCACTGGTTCGATGCAGAAGGTCTGCAGCACCTTCTGTGAGAAACCTTGAAGTAGGTCACAGGAGAATCCCTGTTGATGTGACCTGTCTAGAAGTTGTTTGGAAGATCTGCTGTAGTTCTGCCATAAGCATTTACAACAATAAAACACCCTAAAATAACATAAAAATAAACATTGAATTACATTTAGGGCCCTAAAAAGTTTCCAAGTTCCATTTAGCAATTTACGGTTAAATTAAAACTCATCAGCCACCATATAAATCTTGTAAATGTGTAATACTAAGAGAAATTTTTAAGGCCTTTGTCAATCTGTGTTTGTATTTGTAAATGATTGTATGAGAATATTTATAGTTTTTCTTGACAATGTCTGAAATAAAAACAAATACAAACATTATTCAAAGGGCAAAGGCTCATTGAGGGATAAATCTCAGGGGCTTCTCAGCACGTGTGGGAACAACACTTTCCAGTACACCACTGTATATTGTTGCACATACTCATTTCTTTGCAGGTATTAATGAAGATGCCTTGTATTCTTTTTGTGTGCTTTGCAGATGTGGAGGACACAGCTGCGGTCTGTGATCTGCTTCATGAAACTTTGTACTTTCCTGATGGACAGAAAGAGACCAGCTTCACAAGACCGAGGACCTATGCCATTGTGGCGGACTCAGAATTCAGTCTGAGCAGAACTTCCAGCGGTGGATTTTGAGGAGTCAACTCAAATGGAAGAAGCTTTGTTGAAATTGAGGAACTTCATGTTTAATCATTCGAAGTCAACTTGCTGTTAGGAGAGTAAATGATTTCTCAGATCTCACCTTCCTTGAAATCTGAAGAGCGCTAAGGTAGAAGAGGTGTGCAAAGGGTTTGAAAGTCATCAGAACAGAGGAAAGAAGCCTGATTTGGACATTTCTTGGGATATCCAGAATTTCCTATACAATTAATGCTGTAAGTGTCCTCCTTGTCAGGTTTTAAATTAGGACAGCTGAAATATCAACCATTTCCAACATGTGTTCCCATTTCTTGTTCTTTGATGCCCTCACGATGTTAAGAGAGACAGGGTGCAAAAACAGAACATCACAAATAAAGAGTATTTCTTTGTAGAAGTGTGAATGTTTGGTCCCGTACTTCTTCTGACAGCCCCTGCAAAATGAGGCAGACCTTAATGCTTAATGTTTTTAAATTGCAGTGGTAGAGACACATTCCACAGTGCCACTGAAGTAGTCGTCTAGATGAGCACGGGCATTGGTTGCCCCTTCTGAGAGATTGAGAGACTTCCGCTGATTACCACCTGCATAGTCACCTTAAAAAAGGACCCCAAGCTCCTGCTGTTTGACGGACTCCTTGGTTAATCACCCTCGACCATACTTAAGTACTCTCCACAGGATACAAACTACCTTTGTTATGTGAACCCACAATGTTAATTGATGCTTGAATTGCGTACAACGTTTCACCAACTGCTGCAACTGTCCTGGTCGCATCTACTGATGCAAATATCTGACTTAATTGCTGTAATTGTAACTTGCTGTACCCTTGTATCCTGCTACTGTTGTAAAGCGCTCCGATGCCTTTGGGCCAGGGACGGACTGCCTGTAGCGGGCATCGAGCGTGTCCCCAGCAGCCTAGAAGGATGAGGGCTGATTTTGCAGCTGTGGGGGCGGTGTTGTTACTGGAAGGCGGTTTTGCAACAGTGCTGCAATATCGGCCCCCCACTATCACAAGCAGCAGTGGTTCACTCTTGCAACCTCCTCAGCTCTGTGGAGCGGCTGGTCTGACAGAATTTCCAGTGCTGCTTTGGGTTCCCAGTCCGGCCGCGCTATATAAGATTGCAAAAATATAATACAAATTAATACAATTATACTGCTACTGTGAAATGTGGATTTGGGCAGGTGTCCACTGTCAAATCTGGAACTGCGTCTTGTACACATACCCATAGTCTTGTCTCAATCCACGTCTTTATTGTCCGCTCCTGAGGTTAGGACAAGGGCTGTTCATTCTGTTGAGTGGCTGCTTTTGATATGTTCTCCGGGGATCAACAGAGCTTCTCAGGTACACAATTCCCATGCTTGCTTTTACCTTAGTAGATTCCTGTATCCCACTGGAGTTCCAGGGCCTCATTCACCATTAAAAGTATTAATATATCATTTTGTGGTTCCGTTGCAGTTTTTCTGACACTGTAGAAGCAAGTGATCCTCCATGACTAATATTCAAGAGAGTGGATTAATTTCTTTAATAGTCTCTCGGACACTTGACTTGCTGTACTCTGCATCATTTAAAACAAGCATTTGCAATGCAATAGGTCTCGCAGTTACGGAAGTTTAAGCTATTGGCATTGTAAATGACAATACCTTTTTTTATTGTTTTAAAACAAATGTGCGGCCTAGAGATCACTTGAAATAGATCTACAGTTCTGTAAAAGAACCACTCTTCTACCTTTTCGGTCCCAGTCCCTCAAATACATTTTTATTTACAGTTATTGAAAATGTCTGGGCATTGGTTGCACCTTATTAGTACCAGTTCAACACATGAAATCTAGCAATGAGCAACAGAAAGGTGCCCGGGCAAGCTTTACAAAGGGCCTTCCCCTTTACCTGCGCCTTTTTTTGTTAAAATCTGTAGATTATGCTGCAGATCACGGATCATTTGGCAAATGTGGAAAATCTATTATTATGCGAAAAAGGCAGCGGCCGCCCAATCGTGTAACTCCAGTGGCCTCTCCTTCCCTGGCGCCCACCTTCCACAGACCAACTGATGACGCGTAGGGGTTAGCGTGCGCCCTATCTTATCAACCACGCGTCACACTGTCTGCACCCTTGAAAGGTCAGACTTCTGATCACGGGAGTCTGCATCAACTACTGTATGTTACATTGTTACCGTCAACCAGCTATAACCTATACACGTGTGAACACGCACATGCATACATCCGGCACATGGCTACATTAAGGTCACTGTAGGCAATTGCCTTACGGTGACATCACAAATAGCCACTAGGAGGTGCCATATTCTAATATATGACCTTACATATATGGCCTTGTAGGGAAGAGAAAGAGGGCTAAAATCCTTGCAGCGACCCTGAGCAGGAGCCCACACACTTCATCTGTGGTGCAAGCATGCACTGGTATAGGCTGCACATACTAGCAGCATGCACTGGTCTAGGCTGCACATACTAGCAGCATGCACAGTTCATGGTGCAATGAGATGTCCGTGCACCCCTCAATGTTATGATTCGAATAGTGCTTTGCACATGCATAAAATATGGCACTAGTCCATTGTGCAATTTGATGGGCAGGGCAAAGTTAATGGTGCAATGTGATGATGAGTTGGGCATATTGTGTAGCATAATATCCTGGGCATAGGTCATGGTGCAATGTGATGTGCATGCTTCCCTGCAGAATGTTATTGGAATAGTACCATGCACGTTTACAAGAGCATGGCAATATTCCATGGCACAATGTGATATACGTGCTATCTTGCACAATAGTCAAGGAATGTCCCATTGTATAATATGATGGTGCGCTCTCTAGAGCAATGTGATGGGTATAGTCTCTTGCACAATATTTGGGGCACGCTTCATGGCACTAGGTCGTGTGCACGCTCCCTAGAACACCGTGATGACCACGTCACTTGATATAATATAAAGATAATGTTAGCACTATGGCTAACACAGGTGCTCGCTGCTGACATCTGTGTGCCACATACAGTTTACAGATTCGACACAACTTTGTTCTTCATGTTTACAAAGATGATAAACTGGGTAACAATAACATCACAATTCTCCCCAAGGAATAATCCCCTCTAGCAGTGAACGCATAAAAAGGAAAGGTTTATTATATGTCAAACTAATTCTGCTACAAATTGAAATCTATTTCCCACTACCAGGGGGTGGTCTTACAAATACAGGATGGAAATGTTATCTGTCAAAATGTAATGGGTATGCTGCATCTGTCCGTATTAACGTTAAAAATAGCTGTGCATAGAAAAGCTCTACAAAAAGTAAAGTTGCACAGAAAATGCTCCAGGCTGGAACTAAGATGCAATCATACAAACCGTTGTTGATCACAGGCAGACAGAATGTTTGCTAAACTGGCCTTTATTAGGATGAAAATGCTCTTTTTAAGTAGAGAAAACCTTTGCACGGTCAAAGGAAAACTATGGAATTTAGCACGCTACGCTAAAGGTGAAAAGTATGAAATCTGCAAGTGAAAACTTCACTTGCACAGCTCTGACAGTGCCCAGTTTGCATGCACAGCCGGGCAGTGTCTTGCACTACATATGGAATTACAGCGTGCTGATCTCTGATCGTGTGACTTGGACACAATGTGTTTTGCAGTCAGATAATCTGTGGCCATATGGCCTGCTGACAGGGATCTTTATCATCACACCATATGCGGAAATGTGATTTAATACATCGCGGTCTCCTCATGTCGGCTTTATTTCCTGAGATGTGCAGACCTGTGGTAGATGCAAAATAAGGTGGTTTCGTTTTTATGTACACACATCACAGTGGGCTGCTGAACGTGGTATTTCCAAAAGTGCCTTACAGTTCCACATAATCTCACACTGAGGATGTGTACCTGTGGGTGAAACTGCTTATGCAGCATTTTGAGTGGATGAGGCATGCCTTAATACAGGCCGCATTGTTTTTTATACACACATTAGAGTGGGCTGCCGTTGTAGTGTCCCCAAAGATGATGCCTGATAAGTATGCATAATTTCATAATGAGGTTTGGGTGGGGGAATGGGGGTACATTTGAAAAAAATATATGGGTGCCCAGAGTATTTCATGCTCGACGATGCAGTCTCGGGAAAATGGGCTCATTGGTCTAAATTACATTTCACCACTCTAGCGTGTGTGTGTTTGTGCGTGCGTGCTTGCCTGCCTATAACCAGACCAAATGCCAATCTGATTGCATACTACTGACCATTTATAACTGGTCAACTGGAAGGAGCGCAGGGCCTTTGGACACATATTGATCTCTTGAGACATTTTCATAAGGCCCCAGCTCAGAAACCTTTCACGAGTCTTCCAAGATCTGACAGTGCCACAGCTGCTGAAGACGAACAGATTCTCACAGACCCCCACCTCACCTCACAGTCCACAACCGCACTGCAGGCGCCAGGCAGCCAAACCTCACTGTATACAGCTCACGGCAGGCCCCATCTCATACGCTCTGAAGTTAGCGGACTCGCCTTGATTTTGACGCCTGCTTGCAGTCCTCCGTGCCGCCTGCCCTGCCAGAAGTGTGGGACGATGTCTTCTGCACGAAGCTCCGAGTCACTGGAGTGCCCGGCGGAAATGCCGACTGTCTAGGCTCATTTTCGGGGGCTCTCTTGCGTACACAGCCACTGTCTGATGGGCCCCCGGCTCTCTCTCGCTCTGCCTGAGCTGGTGGAAAAGAAACGCAGCCCAAGTCAACAAGACGCTGTGAGCGTGCACATCGGCTGTGCAGGCGCCCTCGCTGGCGAAAGTGAAAGCTGGGGGATCGTGAGAAGAGACGCTGCTAACGCTGCCGTACACGCTCACAGCTCATGTCTCCAGAAGCGTGCGTTCACAATGCATGTCTCCAATGTGTTTCAAATCTGTTTACACGCTCGTGCACCTCTCCTGTCCCACTTCGCTAGCAACCCGGCGACTATAAGTCTCGCTTACGCGAGCAACGCATAGCGCTGCATCGGTAGCAAGACCTAAAAATCACATTATTGGCTTCTGCTTAAGTTTCTCCACTACACATTTCAAACACTTCATGGTAATCCTTGCTCAATAATCCTGATTTTAATTAAGTACAGTCTTTACTCTGTGAAGAAAAACTGGTGATGTAAACCTGGCGTCTTATCCAAGGTTCAGAGATTAAAAGGGATGTACAGAGGCTGCCCCTATCGAGAGGCGCTGGAACTAGGGGTGCGGGAGGTGCTGCAGGCAGCACCCCCTAAAACCTGGAGAATGTGCAATAAAGGGGCCCTTCACATGCTTTCCTTCTGGCTGAATATTTATGTTTTAAAAGATGCGCTGTAAAATATCCCCATATGCCTTTAGTGAGGTGGCGTTATTTAACAGCACCCCCACTCTAAAAAGCATTATGTTATGTTATATGGGAATTTGTGTAAGCGCACGTTCACTTACAGGTCTCTTGGCGCTGATGAGTTTGAGCAGAAAAAGAAAAGGGAGAGCAGATAAAGGATCAGTTAGTTATAGGCCAGGGGGAATAGCCAGGTTTTTAGAGATTTCCTAACCCGCATGTAGTCAGCCTCCATCCTAATAGAAGTGGGCAGTGAATTCCAGAACTTCGGGTCTTCAGATAGGGTTGTTCCAGCACCACTGCCCCTATCTGAAGACCCTGCTAATGCTTTCCACTGTAAACAGATTCAGCATAGAGGTTACTCGTTCTGTTGAAAGACAAAAAAAATAAATGGGTCAAAAGCAGGCCGATCTTCCAAATTGTGGTGAAATCCATGTAGTAATCTAAAAATATTGGACGGCGTGTGCAAGTATCCAGACTTTGACTCTGGTCGCACTGTTTGATTACTTTTAGACCTAATTCTCAACATTGTCCAGGTACAGCAGGTTTTCCTCCTCAAAATCCAGAATTTGCACCATGTGACATCGAATCTTGAGTAACACTTTTCTGGATTTCTGTGAATTCCTGTTCATTTTTGCCACTCCCTCCACCTCCGGGGTTTGCCTATTTTACACATCTTGTGTTTGCTCGAGTTTCTGTGCGGTCTTTTGCGTGGGGTGACTGCCCTACCTAAAATAGAAGTCTGTTAACCTTGTGTGTGCTCCATGTGACAGGAGTTAGCATAAAAGAGGTTGGTTCCATGAAGAACCCATAGGGCGTGCAATCTCCAGGAAGCCATTGAGTGGTTCTTTGAGGTACCTGTTGTGCCTACTCTCCTGTTGCATTTAGCTCATGTGTAGGAGACCGTGCTTTTTTGTGAATGAGGTGTACCACCCTCACCTGTGTTTATTACACCCACTTTGGTTAGACCCAGATGTGACCAGGAAGTCATCTGCTGTTCCTTTTATGCCAATCTAGGTGCAAATTCTCCAATAACTGCAATGAAACAATTTTGCCCAGTACTGATTATTGTGGTACATTATAGGCCAGTGTGGACAAAAACTCCAAGGATGGAGAAGCTGAGGCATTACTCCACAAAGCGTGTGGAAAACCCCAGTGCTTGACCTTCTTGAGGGACAGACCACCATCTCTGCGTGGCTTGTCTTGTTCCATGTGGAACCTCAAGTAAGTAGAACATGGCTGGAATATTCCTTTTTAGGATTTCTGTTTCTTTAAAGTTGTATAGTAGTGTGTAGACTGGAGTCGTCCACCTTCAGGTGCAAACAATGGTGTATTTTGACCTTCCCAAAACATAAATAGTCATACGTGCGATGACCGTGTTCTTGAGATAGCTCTTCTGGGGAACGATAAAGATGGAATATTGTAAGCCCCCTGCTCTGAGGCAGAATTGAATGGACTTCACAAAACACAATGAAAATGCACAGCATTTGTACTACAACATGTGGCCTTCTGATAGTCTGGGCATTTTTAGCCTGAGAAAGCGAGACCATGCCAGAATTATTACATGATGTAATTTAATTTGGACTGTCTCCAGGTCTTGGTTGTTTGAAAAACACGACCAATTTATAAATAAATGGGGTAGGCCATCTTTCACTTTGCTGAACTTGTCCGGCATGTTATTGCTCCCATATGTCTGCAGGCTTTCCCAGGCCAAACTCACATGGGAAAAGGAGTGACGTCATCAAGCCCGGGCGCTCGTGTGCCTGAACAGACACTGAATTCCTGCAGTGCCCCCCTGCCCCTACCAGAAGAAATGTTTGAGTCAGATTTGGAGAAGTTATCTGTGAACAATGAAAATGTCTTAGTTACCCTCTAATTTTGTACATTTTACAAATTGTATGCGCTTCTTCGACATTTTAGAAATTACCTGCATGTTTTCAATCTGCGCGAGCTAGAAAACCTTCAGTAACATCACAAAGGAAGAAGGAATGAGTAAGGAGATGGAGCTGTCGTTGCAGCTCTTACCTTAGACTAGCAGCATTGAGGTACCGACTGGGGTAATCGTTCATTTCAACAGCAGCTTGGCTGAGTTCCACCCTGGACTGAGCGCTGAACATCTACAGAGTGAGTCTTCACATGAAAGCCATCCATTCAGAGTCGCTCTCTCACCCAGTGACTCCTACCTATTAGCATGGCCACTGTAATTATGTGATTCTGCAACTGTGCTGTTTCTTTGCCTAATTTTGGTCCTACCACACTTGGCATATAAACGATTGCCTGCTGCATATTTCAAAGATTTCCACAACAAAAATTGTTTCGAGCCCAAACAAAATCAGAAGTAACTAAAAAAAGTGCCACACAGTGGCAGGCCACTTGGAAAGGTTAACGGGTCATCTTTTAGTTGACGATTGCTGTATTCAGCTGTTAAACTGGTGTAAATTAAGTGAAAATCCCGCCAAGACAATATTAATGTAACTCAGAATAAGAAAATAGCAAAATAATGCCTTCACAGAATGTGCAGCATTATCTTGTTTATTTGTCTTTTCTGACATAACCTATTTTTCCCTGCCACATAACTCGGTCCCCATTGCCACATATTGCCAGTGACCCTGCCAGTAACAGAATGAATCAAACATGCCTGCTCTGTGAAACTTACAAACAAGCATGAGCTGCAGATAGCCTGACTTCGGAACACAGAAAGACTGCTGAGATGCTTTCAGTGGATGGAAATGTGTGCAGAAGTCTGTGTTCTTGATATCAGGACTTGCATAGGGGAGTTGAAGAGAGGTGTGCTCAAGGGTGTAGGTCCTTCCATATGTCACTTGTCTATAAACATTCGGGGATGTTGAAGATAAGTAAAGGAGTGTAGTTCAATGTTATTTTCTCATTTTTGGCAGTGGTCTAAAAAACATTGATACATTTTTTCATTGCTGTTTCAATTTTTTTATGCTGATATGATTTGCTTTTACACATAAATGTACAAATATTTCTTTAAATTCTCACATATGTTTCCGTAGATGTGTCCTGCCTCTAGCCCTAATGAAGGCAAACTCACGTATTTCAAATTCCACTTTTGCACAGAAATATGTTATTTTCAAAAACTAAGGACAGATTACACTGGAGCAATCTGAAGCAAGAAAACTCTATAGCCAAGATCGTGTTCTAGCCCATCTTTCAAAAACTTCTAGTCCACCTAGCTCTCATGACATATATGGGATATAGAGTACCATTTGCCATACAATATAAAGATATTGCAGGAGTTCAATACCCATATGGCGGCCAGAGATCAGGCTCTAGCTCAAAATGTTTAGAAACATGGAGAGAGATTCTGTCTTTCCTGCAGTGACCCATACCATGCAAAAATAAAATGTTACTATAAATATCTTCTTTCTACTGATCACTGTTCACTTTAGGGGGAAAAAAATCCCAGATTAGTCGCGCAAAAGCTATTTCTCATTAATGTTTAAACAGAAGTTGGCTCTGGAAGTCAGAACTCAACTGTAATAACAGTTGCGGGCCTGTCTGCTGAAAGTTATCACGTGGGCGTCTCGTGGGTGCAGACCATGTTACACAGGTGGGCATAATCTACAGTTGACCAATTCAAGGGACCACAATTGTGTTTCTTTCTGCTTGCCACTCTCTAGCACATTTTTCCTGCCATCCACGAATAATTGAAACTTACGAGTAGTTATAATTCTTTGAATTGAATAATTTCTTAAGTACTTTTTTTATCGTCATGGATTGCTCATGCCGAACAAATGTTTATTAGGTCTGGGTTTTGAGAAAGCAGCTGCTACACATACCTGTTGCTATATATATATATATATATATATATATATATATATATATATATATATATATATATATATATATATATATATATATATATATATATATATATATATATATATATATATAACCAAAATCGCTCAGAAGCTTGAGGCCGCACAGCACTGCAGGTGAGTAACAACTCTATTTAAACTAAGCAGGCAGCTTAACATCCCTTTGAAGTCCATGGCCTGGCGCGTTTCGATGTCGCTGTTTGCATCTCCTCAGAGGCCGTGTCAGCAGAGGTGATTAGTGGCTACCGCATCTCCCCTGCGTGTTTCCGTAATAGGGGGCGCTCAGTGCTCCTTCTTTGGTGGCAGTTCATTTTTAAATGCACACTGGGATTTGAGGTCATATTTTGCCAATTAACGCCCTCTAGTGGGTTACCTCCGCTGCAGCTAATTATGGACATGGACTTCAAAGGGATGTTAAGCTGCCTGCTTGGTTTAAATAGAGTTGTTAGTCACCTGCAGTGCTGTGCGGCCTCAAGCTTCTGGGCGTTTTTGGATATATATATATATATATATATATATATATATATATATATATATATATATATATATATATATATACACATACATATATATATATATATACATACATATATATATACATCAACGCTCCTAGACTCCCCTCTCCCAGCCGGGAAGGAAGCACTACACTCGCGGGATAGTTGTCATTAGTTTTCTTTATTCTTTCAACGCTCGCACAGACGCGTTTCGGGTAGTCCCTTCCTCAGTGTGTTCACAGATTGTGAACCCGGAAAGCATGTATTTATTAAAAACACTCTCAGTCATGAAGTACAGAAATAGAGGTAGGACTGGTCGTCCGAATGTTTGATGGGCGCCATCTTAGAATGTGCAAATTTTGACATTGTTATTTATATGAGCAATGTCTAGTTATTGTCTTCAATGTTTCGTAATAATAATATTATTATATACAACAGAACAGTAATTAAATATTACTTTGCACATTCAATCAACAATCTTGCCGTGGATCGGCGTTTGGCGGTTCCATGTGTTGGAGCCGCCTGTTGTCCTCTTTTGGAACAGCCAAACGCCGATCCACGGCAAGATTGTTGATTGAATGTGCAAAGTAATATTTAATTACTGTTCTGTTGTATATAATAATATTATTATTACGAAACATTGAAGACAATAACTAGACATTGCTCATATAATTAAAATGTCAAAATTTGCACATTCTAAGATGGCACCCATCAAACATTCGGGGCGACCAGTCCTACCTCTATTTCTGTACTTTATGGCTGAGAGTGTTTTTAATAAATACATGCTTTCCGGGTTCACAATCTGTGAACACACTGAGGAAGGGACTACCCGAAACGCGTCTGTGCGAGCGTTGAAAGAATAAAGAAAACTAATGACAACTATCCCGCGAGTGCCGTGCTTCTTTCCCGGCTGGGAGAGGGGAGTCTAGGAGCGTTGATATTAACACGGAGCATCACCGTGTTCTCGGCACCCGCCTACGAGTGCCCCGTTGCTGACAAGGTGCACTACGAGCGATTATATTTCCAACGAAGGCACCGACCCGAGACCGGATTTGGCAGTGAAAACATAAGGAGGATTAAACACAACCCGAGAAGATGTCGAAAACGAACAAGACAGCTAAGCGACCACGAAGAAAATCCGGTAAGCTGCGACCTCGCAGAATAACATTTTCAATTGCCATAATACACTCTGGTCAGAAAAGTCTTGGCGAGGAATAGTTGTCAAGGTTGCAAAAACCACGGAGACCGGGACCGGTGCTCCACAACTGAACAGTCACAATGTTCAGTGAATCAGCGCGGGAGGAAGCAGCAGCAGGAATTTTCAAAAAGAAAAGGGATGGAACCGCACGCAGTAATGCGGCGAAGAACACAAAAATAACGGACACTCTAACAGTGAAGTACACGCAGTTGGAGAGGCTATATGAACGAGAAATCCGCAAGTGGTGGGAGGCGACTTCTCTCCAAAACTACATTGAAGTGGAAAGGGTCCCACGCGCCTTGCGAGTGTATACAATACCTGCCTATGAGAACCCTGACCCAAGTCAACTAGAGGAATGGACTCAACATACAGCTGCATACTGTAAAGGCAGCCTGGAGATATTAGTCAAATTTGCGTGGAGCGATAGAGCGAAAGCGCTGGATGCAATTAAAACACTGGAGGATGAACTTGAGAATAACACCGAAAAAGCAAAACAAGATGAACTTAAAGAGAAAATGAAAAAAAGACTGCAACAATACGAGTTGAAAATCCGACAACGAAAGGAAGAAAAATTCGACCGAGATGAAAGAGATTACTCTATGGGTCGAATTCTAACCTTCGCAAAGAAATTTGACGGACCAATAAAAGAGATGAACAAGAAAAAATCAAATCCAGCCCATACACCGGCGAGAGTGGAGACTTCTGAATCTGAAGTAACAGAGAACGAACTTTCAGGAGAAGATATTGCCGGTCCATCTGGGATAAGTAATAAGACCACTTTTCATGTGGAATTCGACATCATCCGCCAAACACGGTCGAGAGGGGGGAAAAAGCAAACCCCCGGAACAGGACGACGCCAAACAAGGAGGGGCGGCTGGAAGAGGAAGAGGCAGAGGAAACACTCCAGTGAGAGTGACCAGAAGTACCAGAAGAGGCAGATGGTAAATGAAGGGGATACACTCACAATAGTCAATCTAAGTGGGAAAACATTAACAGAAACTGAAGAATCTGTCTTGAAGCTGGGACTCTCCTTTTGTCCCCAAACCAAACTGGAATTCACTCAAACGAGAATAGATCTCTTTAAGTTCACACGAAAACTAAAATTACATACATTCTTCAAGACTAAACCCACTGTCAAAGAAACCAGACAAATGAAAACAAAGATGAAGGACACTGATCTATTGATACTTGACGATCTAACAACCCTAGACATACTGAAGGACTGGGTTTTTCTAAGACCCAGCGGTGCCAGGGAACAACACCTGAAACCTTCGTGGGTAACCTGTTCCGGCGTACAAGAGACAGAGACACGGGACACTTCCTTCGGCGTCAAAGATTCGAGGTTTATTACTGCAGGGAACACAGAAGTCACAGCAAGTACAGCACGTGCAACTTGGGGAGACTGCTTCAAATTGCTACTGTGGATCGCTCCTTTTATACATGTTTCTCCCATAGGGTTACATGGTAGATAAAGGTTTACAACCCGGTTCCCATAATTATCCCCGAGAGGGGTCACTTTAGTCACTTTGATACATTCAAGGTCCGGAATATAAGTGCGGAAACATTTGGCGGTTCCCAACTGTAAAAACCCATCTTTCCACCATTAGTACATTCCAATCGGCAGTAAAACAGAAGGAAGAAGGAACAAGGACAGGTGCAGAGGAAGATGAAAACAGTGGGGAGATCAGAAAGGGTGTAAAAGGGGAGGTATCGAGAAACACGAGCTACAGGCATCAAAGGGACGTGCCTAATGGGATGCACGACGGAGACAATAGACCGGCACGGCGAGATGAGCCTCGAGCGGGGCCATCTGCCTTACAGTATCATCCCCCTCGTCATAAAGACAGTTCCAAAGGACATGTGTCTTCCGTGGATGTCTTGGGAATCCCAGGGTCGCGAAGCGGACAACGTCCGTTCGCTGGCTACTTGAGGGCAAGAGACAAAATGGATGCCGTATCTAAGATGGAACCCGTGGGTACAGATAGAAAAACCCACGTAACAGACGAACGGTTCAGGTTAGCACAGCGAAACTGCACACACCCACTAAACTCGTCATTTGCGGTTCGTAGATACCAAACTCGACCATATTCGTTCGAGTCAAAAACATCACTTACAATCGTCACGGAACCTCAGACGCTCCTTTTGCCCTCATGTAGGCAAGCACTAGTCGGAATCATACTCGATATTCATCAGACCATCTAGATGTTGCTGTAACATAGCTCTGTCCAACCGAGCTCCTTCGGTAACAGGCGGCTGTCTTATACACGTCGTAGCACAGAGGCCACATAAGGCAGGACCACACTGCACACAAAGGCAGCACGTGAACAGGAACGCCACAACAACTCCGATAATCATCAGAATCTTCCAACCCCAAGTCGACATCAGGCCCCAAAACCACCCAAGCAGCGTCCAATCTCCTACGTCCACGTGTATGGACTCAGAGATCTTATGCAACTTTGAGATGGCTTGATAGACGGTCGGAGCATTATCTGGAATGAAAATACAGCAGCTCGAATGGATCACCTTACATACCCCACCTCGATCTGCTAAGATCACGTCTAAAACCATACAGTTTTGTAACGTCATAAGCCTATCCGCCTGAAGTTCTGTGGTGATATTACCAAGGGCACTGGCAGTAATATTAGCTGTCGATTCCACCACTCGAGTCAACTGTCTCAGGTTCCTACTATTAACCATAGGCCCCCAAAACGGGAGGAAACCCTTGAAAAAGTCTCCTGCCTCTTGACCGGCAGTGTCCTCTTCGCTAATTACGCCCCTCACAACTCTAGTCTTGTGATAGTCTGCATCTACAGTGAACGTCGGAGGCAACAGATTTGCAATAAAACATGAGCCCACAAAGTCGGAGGGCAACCATGCATACGCACGATCATGGCAGACAAAGTATGTACCCTTGGCAGCCAGAAACACAGGGGACGAGACCATCGGCAGAATGTAATTCTCGGTGCAAGCACTCTCTCCAAGTCGAGCTTTCGATCTTCGGCCACGACCCATTAGACAAAAATTACCAATGTGGGGTACGACCCATATCGGAGGCGAGCTTCTAAGCTGTTTTTCACTCGTGAGCGCACTATACTCGACCTTACTCAGGACCCTATAGGCTTGTACCTCTTCCTCTGGGATGAGCGACAGCTCATAGATATCCCTATCTAAATCTTCTATCGCTATAGACAAAGGCTTATGATACGAGCCAAGGCCAAAGTAGGGAGAACGTGGCTCTCGACTGGGGTAAGAATCTAGTGCGCTTCGAAACATTGTTTGGAATGCTCGAGCTGAATCCTGGGAACTATACGGTAAGACTAGATATGGAATTCCCTTATCCGTGGTATGTGGCATCAGCCCACACACCCAACAATTAGTAGTGTTAACCACTAACTGGTGCTGATGAAGGAGCTGAATAAAGGAATTATTTCGGAATTCTGCACGTCTAGCCTGCTCGAGTTCGGGCAAGATATGGAAAGAATGAGGGGATGCAGTAGAGGTAAGCTTAGGATCAGAAGTAGGAGTAGGTATGGCAGAAGGTAAGAAGTACGACATCATGTAATACACCCCACCCGCCAATAGTGCAGAAACAGTCAAAAGTAATACGAACACTTGAAACATAAAACACTTGGTACGAATAAGTTGTTGCAGTTTGAATCTTTGCGCCTGAGCTTCTTCCAAGTCCAGCAGCTTTGAAAACGCCATCCCCTATGACCGTCCGCAACGTTTCTTGACGCACTTCGTTCTGTGTAGCAGTAGTCAATCCCTAGGAGTTCCCAGGAACCGACGGTCTTTAACCTAGCGTCAAGACCTACTAACCAGAAGGAAGTACACGCGCGGCCCTACGGCCTTTATTCACAATGTATATGCAAAATGTCTCTCAGCTGTGGAAGCAAAAATACAGGTGGAACGAAACTCAATACATACAGAAACAATTACAATAATACGGTTGTTCAGACTGAACAGTAGCAGCGTTGGGGGTAACGTAGTATATCAGGGGAGAATCAAAAGGTATGGATTTTATTAGTCTTTAACGTTAGAACGAAGAGAATAACGATGTCTCCCAGGACGTGTCTGTTCTTCAAACAACTGGTCCGGTGGCAAAACAGAGTTCTGTGGATCAGTTGTATGTTCAGATCTTGAGTTTGGTGACAAATGTTCAACAATATCTTCCTGCTGCACTGAGGTATCTTCGACAAGCTGCGCGTCACTGAAAGGGACGAACTTCGATGTTGTTTCGGTCTCAGATGAAGCAATGCCTTTCTTTACCCACGAGTCTGCTGGTAAAGGTATAGGGACCTTTTTGGTATGGGTGGCGTGCACCCAATGTTTACGTCCCTCCAAACGAACAGCAGTCCTCGTGGCCAGCAAGACTTGATGGGGTCCAGTGAAACGGGGTTCCAAACTGTGTTTTCGGCTAAAGTTGCGCGTCACCACCCAATCACCAGGTTGCAGCTGGTGACCTGGACCCTCCGTCTGCGTCGGCAGTGCTTCAAAGACCTGTTGATGAATTAACCTCAGTTTAGCAGTCAGATCATGAAGATAGTCAATCAACATGGGGTACTCAAGATGAGAAAACAATTTAGGTCTAGGGACCCCCCAAACATTTGCAGGGCGGCCGAACACTATCTCGTAAGGACTAAGCCCTACTCGGGAGTGTACTGTCGCCCTTGTTGACAATAAAGCTAAGGGTAAAGCGTCAGGCCACGAGAGACCAGTTTGTAGCCTGAATCTTCGCCAGCTTTAGTTTAAGGGTGCCATTATACCCTTCAACCAAACCAGCTGACTGGGGATGATTGGCGCTATGGAATTTTTGATTAATTCCAAGGCCCTTACACACACTCTTCATCACATTCCCCACAAACTCACTTCCGTTATCAGACCATACAATCCGAGGCATTCCATACCGAGGAAAATATTCCTTCAGTAGGATTTTCGCAGTCGACAGGGCAGTGTTGTCTTTGAGAGGGTAGGCTTCAATCCATCGGGAGAACGCGCAAACCACAACCAAAACGTATTTCAGGTTATTGCATCTCTCCATATGGATGAAGTCTAATTGAATCACCTCAAAAGGACATGATGGGGGAGCAAAATGGCCAGGAAGTGTTGGGGTTCCCTTACCAGGATTGTACAACATACACACCATACAATTCTTAACCAACCGTTCAGCACATTTCGCGATACCATCATTCTTCCACACAGGGGACAGCAACTTACAAATACCTTTCACACTAATATGTGCTAACCCATGTGCCATTGTCACAACAGCTAGCACATACGCATCCGGCAACATCCATCTCTTATGTTCCGACAAATCAACCCAACAACCATTCACATCCAACTTTCCCGTACTTTCTTTCCACTTCGTCTTTTCAGTCTCGGTGGCCTCATCCTGAATCGCTTTCACACTCTCGATAGTGTCCTCACACATACTAGTCTGTGTAGGCCACCTAACCAAACTTGTCACATACATTCTAGTGCTAAGGTTCCGGGCAGTCTCCTTAGCAGTCTCATCCGCAAATGCATTACCACGACCAACATCATCCGTCACCTTACGATGCGCACTACATTTAACAATCGCTACCTGCTTAGGTAACGTAAGTGCATCCAAAAGATCATTCACAAGCTGTCCATGCTGGATCTTCGTACCATGCGACGTCATAAACCCTCTCTCTCTCCACAATCGTCCAAAACTATGAGCGACGCCAAATGCATATTGGCTGTCGGTAAACACATTCACACGTTTCCCTTTCGCTAACACACACGCTCTAGTGAGAGCAATCAGTTCTGCAGCCTGGGCAGAGTTCTGATTCAATCTCGCAGCTTCCACAACAGTATTCAAAGTTACAACAGCATGCGCAGTAGTCACATCACCATTTGGCAATTTAAAACATGAACTATCCACATACAAAGTCCCATCGGGATCATCCAAAGGAGTGTTTGTAAGGTCCACTCGACCTTTTGTTTCCTCTTCAGTCCTCAAATAACAGTCATGCTCTGCTATTTCATCTGACTCCGTACTGATTGGTAACAAAGTCGCCGGGTTCAGAACATTGCAACGTTTTATCTGAATATGACTTGCCAACAGCGTCAACTCGTACCCAGACAACCTCGCACTCGTCAAGTGCTGAGTTTTCGTACGATTCAAAAGAGTGTCAACTGCATGCGGAACCATCACCGTGAGCATATTATCCATGACCAATCCTGCTGATTGTCGGATAGACACCGCAGCTGCCGCTGTTGCTCTCAGGCAACTCGGCAATGCTCTAGCTACTGGGTCCAAGGTTGAGGAAAAATATGCACATGGACGTTGCTTTCCACCAAAAGGTTGCGTTAAGACACTCAAAGCACAACCTTCCCTCTCGTGAACATATAATGTAAACGGCTTACTGTAGTCAGGAGTACCTAACACAGGAGCCGAACACAATGAGTCACGCAATTCAGAAAAACTCTTCTGACATTCATCCGTCCATGGTAAGGGAGTTGAAACATCCTTGCACGTAAGAGCCACCAATGGTTTCGCTAGCAATGAAAAATTTGGAATCCATTGCCTGCAATACGACGTGATACCTAGAAAGGCACGCACATCTCTTTGGGTTGTTGGCACAGTCATCCGTGCAATTGCTGCAATTCTCTCTGGGGTCAACCGCCTTCCCTCCTTTGACAATAAGTGACCTAGATAGGTTACTTCTTGACATTAATATTGGAGTTTAGAAGGTGACACCTTGTGATGTAAGTCAAAGAGATGTTGCAGCAACGACACCGTAGCAATTTTGCAAATGTCCTGAGTATCTGCAGCCACCAATAAGTCATCGACATATTGGATTAAGGCCGCACCAGCCGGCAACGTAAACGCATCCAGTTGACCCTTCAAGGCTTGACTGTAAATCGATGGACTCTCACAGTAGCCCTGAGGAGCACGTTTAAACCGGAAGCTACGACCACCAAGAGAGAAACCGAAAAGGTCTCTGCTTTCTTCGGCAATCGGAATGCTAAAGAAGGCATTCTTCAGATCGATCACCGAAAACCAAGATGCAGAAGCTGGAATCAGAGTCAGTAGCGCCGTGATGTCAGGCACAACAGGGAACTGAGGAATCACAATTTTATTTACCTCCCGTAAATCGATAACAAAACGATAAACAGGAGGCTTCGAAGGATCAGTACGTTTTAGAATGGGCAGTACAGGGCTATTGCACACGTTTCCCCGAGTTTCTTCAATAACATCTTTTTCAATCAGATCATAGATGATCGCTAACAGTGCTCGTTCACCATCAAGAGAGATTCGATACTGGGGAATACGTGGCAATCGTACATTAGATTTCAGCTGAACAACATAAGGGGAGATGTCGAGCAGGCCCACATCATTGGGACCTGTTGCCCACAAAGATGCAGGAAGAGAACTCAATTCCGGTGGAAGCTTATCGAGAGACAAGTACATAGGAGAGACAACCCTCTCACCTAACGTAAGCTTTACACCCGCAGGAGAACAATACAAAGTTGCATACAAACGTTTTAGCAAATCCAGGCCCAAAAGATTTTCACCACAACCAGTAGTCAAAATCAACGGAGCTCGAAGCTCACGAGGCCCAATTGTAAGGGGCAAAGGGCGAGAAACTGGATTGCTAACGGGGGCGCCAGAGAATCCAACGGAAACATTTGTTAAGCCAGACAAAGGTGCGCCAGGGAGTTTCGAATGCATTATGGAACTTTTCGCTGCACCAGTGTCCAACAGAAAAGGCTCAACGACGCCCGATGTAGCAACTGCGACGTAAGGCCCTCTCTGATCAACCGGAACTGATACCACTCCCTCTCCTTGTCTATGGCTGTCCTAGTAATTACTGTCGTCAGTTCCTTGATCGACGTAATAGTCGTCTACATTGTACTGCGCAGATCGTCCTTGCGATGATCCACGTTGATCAAAACAGTTATTGGAATTCGATGAGTTATCTGAACGATCATTTTGAGCACCACGACCCCTACCACGTGATGTCTGCTGAGAACCACCACGACCTCCTCTAGAGGAGTTACCACTATTACGATCATTTAGAACAGGACAGTTGAATTTTAAGTGACCCTCCTGTCTACAATAGGCACACTGATTGTACCCTAACGAAGATCTTTGGGATGAGGAGTCATTTCGAGGTTGCGACCTATTCGATTGCGACTGTGATCTATTTTGCTGCAAAGCATTCTGATTCGAACGCGGAGGATACGCCTGTTGCAGCAACACTTTTGTTTTAAGTTCTTTCGTCTTTTTATCAGCGCGGTCGGTCTCCTCTTTTTCTCTGTTCTCGTAATACTGTGCCGTAGCCAATATTTGAGCAGAGGTAGAAACGGCCCACGCACTCTCAGAGTTTTTTAATTTATTGCTCAAGTCGGGCAATAAGTTAGAGACAAATTTATCCACAAACAGCCGTTGACCGCCCTCAGTGCCCATATCCTGACCACTATGGTCGATGAATGCCTCCTCAAATCTCGTAAAGAAATCAGAGACACTCTCGTCCTTCTTCTGTTTACAGGCTGACAATTTGTCCCAGTTCACCCTCATAGCTGGCATAAGTGTTTTCATTAGTGTAATTATCCTTTGAGGGAGATCAGCAATCAACTGCTCGGGTTTAGCACCACCAGTTTGCAACCCATCCGCCGCTACAAGGGCAGCCCAATCACCGCCTAATTCAGCCGCATGATCTTGCTGACGAATCTTTGCCCATACCGGTTGCGGTACGACATTGCCAAACAACATATCGATATCGGCAAGATTCATTATCGTAGCATCCACGAGCTGCGATAATTCTTTATAATACCCTGCAGGATTTTTGCGAGGGTCAGGCAAAGATTGTTTCACCTGCAACACTTCTGATCGTTTCCATGGGAGATGTATCCACACTCTCTGGAAGTGTGCCACCACCGGAGGTTGAGCCCCAGGAATAGCTGGCATCCATACTGGAGGAACTTCACGCATGGGAAACTGACCAGACGCATCTAACTGCCTTTCAACGTCCTCAACGAACAAGGCTTGAGGTATCGGAGAGGGACAAAGAGATAACAACCGTTCGACAGCACGTCGAACGTTGGTGTCCACTATCATTCCGCTCGAGAACTGAAGCTGTAGATCAGACAAAGCGGTCAATACATCATCAGATGCATCGTCCGATATCTGATCGCGCAGAACCTTGCACATTTCTTCAAAAACGTATCTCTGTGTCGGAATATTAAATTGACAGAACGTATCAAGTACAGCACGTGGAGGATTTCTAAGAGGATATGTCATCCAACCCATCGCCATGTTATACAGCGCGGCACGTTCCCTGTTACCGGGAAGCTGGCTACGCCTTTGAGGACCATCCGAGCCAGCGGACCCAGAGACAGGGCCAAGAGAATTGAAGAAGCTAGCCGCAACCGGAGAGGTACGACTTCGAGTAGATGGAGAAGTATAGCATAAGGGATTAACAAGAGAAGGAGTAGAGACAGACGAAGCAACAGGAGTAAGTAAAGCAGGAACGGTAGCGGGAGCAGGAGTATGTGGAAGTACGAGCGGAGGAGCAGTAGGAGCAGCAGTAGGCAAAGGAGCGGGGACAGTCGGAAGAACGGGTGCAGGTTGAGGAACAGGTTGAGGAGCAGGTACAGGGGGAACCACAGGAGCCGCGGTACCCTGTACATACGGAGGTGGCGACTTCATAAGATAGGACATTAAAGGATCCTCAACTAAGTCTTCCTTGTTATCCGACTCTGTAGGCAAAATAGGATAGCATTTATCTATCGACATACGCTGTAGCCTATCAAATACTTCCTTTTCCTTATCCTCCTTATCACGCTGAAACTGCTCTGCTTTCTTTACAATGGTAGCCACACCATCTCTCTGATTACGTTTAGTTTGTCTGATCTCCTTCTGTCGGGCTTCTTTACGCCACAACCGAAAGGCATCAAACATGGCCGGCCTTGACTTTTTCTTAAACAATTTTGCCTCGAGGTTATCTAAAATCGGGGTCTCAAAACTACCATGAGGTGGCCAACTAAGGACACCATCTTTTTTGGTGTAACGAATCCAGTATTCATTAAAGGTAATCGGGCCTAGCCCGTGCTTACTGTAGAGCTCATAAGTCGGAGTTCCAACCGGAGGTATCGGACAAGAGTCCTCCAGCCGGGAATCCATGCCACAACGTCTAAAGCAACTAAACAGAGTACTGCGACCAGGCATCTTGCACACTAGCCGAGTTCCACAAACGTCAAGGGTTACGGGATTTACCAAGTCCCAGCAAAGAGCAACAACCCTCGGTCTTTGGCGACTGCAATCGTCAAATATCACAACAAAGTACCAAGAACCACAAATGCAATGGAACCATGCAACAACTAAGAAACCACAACCAAGAACTCTGGGAGCGACCCACAAATACTTAACTCAAAAATCGATGGCGTCATCAGGAAGGCCCGTTAATCGTCTCGCTATACCAAGGTCTACGCCAGGCGCCAAAACAGGTCTACAGTCAGGGCAGCAGTCCGTCACAGCCGTCAGGAGGCGGGAATCTTCGCGGGAAAAGTCTTCGGGCCACTTATTTCGACAACGGGATCGATGAAGCGGAGTGCACCTTCCCTCGGAGATTTCACACGAAGTTCCTCACGATCGTCAGGCTTGGACCGGTACCACTGATGCAGCCCCACGTTGGGCGCCAACTGAAGGACTGGGTTTTTCTAAGACCCAGCGGTGCCAGGGAACAACACCTGAAACCTTCGTGGGTAACCTGTTCCGGCGTACAAGAGACAGAGACACGGGACACTTCCTTCGGCGTCAAAGATTCGAGGTTTATTACTGCAGGGAACACAGAAGTCACAGCAAGTACAGCACGTGCAACTTGGGGAGACTGCTTCAAATTGCTACTGTGGATCGCTCCTTTTATACATGTTTCTCCCATAGGGTTACATGGTACATAAAGGTTTACAACCCAGTTCCCATAATTATCCCCGAGAGGGGTCACTTTAGTCACTTTGATACATTCAAGGTCCGGAATATAAGTGCGGAAACATTTGGCGGTTCCCAACTGTAAAAACCCATCTTCCCACCATTAGTACATTCCAATCGGCAGTAAAACAGAAGGAAGAAGGAACAAGGACAGGTGCAGAGGAAGATGAAAACAGTGGGGAGATCAGAAAGGGTGTAAAAGGGGAGGTATCGAGAAACACGAGCTACAGGCATCAAAGGGACGTGCCTAATGGGATGCACGACGGAGACAATAGACCGGCACGGCGAGATGAGCCTCGAGCGGGGCCATCTGCCTTACAGTATCATCCCCCTCGTCATAAAGACAGTTCCAAAGGACATGTGTCTTCCGTGGATGTCTTGGGAATCCCAGGGTCGCGAAGCGGACAACGTCCGTTCGCTGGCTACTTGAGGGCAAGAGACAAAATGGATGCCGTATCTAAGATGGAACCCGTGGGTACAGATAGAAAAACCCACGTAACAGACGAACGGTTCAGGTTAGCACAGCGAAACTACACACACCCACTAAACTCGTCATTTGCGGTTCGTAGATACCAAACTCGACCATATTCGTTCGAGTCAAAAACACCACTTACAATCGTCACGGAACCTCAATACTGGAAGAAATGAGACAGGAGATTACAAGGGACGACAATGATACCTTAACCCTGACCCAGAGAAGCAGGAATGTGGGAGTGGATCAGGAGGCTCCATTAAGTCCGTTCAAACCAGCATCACAATTCCTGCCTCAAACACCACAGGATGCCATCGATGTCTTTTCAGAGGCAGTGATAAAAGATCTAGTTAAATTCCGATCCAGGGAGAAGACAGCGAAACCCGGCATAACAAAAAATCTTACCAAAGCCCAAGCCATCGCTTTAAAAGGATTAGAAGATGATCCTAACGTGATATACAAACCTTCGAACAAAGGAGGTAACATTGTCCTACTATCAAGAGAGCAATACGTAGGAGAAGCGTTGAGACAGCTCAAAGACAAAGAGCATTATGAACTGACAACAATGAAAAGATATCAGGAAAGTATCAATGAATACCATGTCTTGATACAAAAGTGGCATAATAAAACCATGTTGAGCACTGAGGAATACTTGTTTCTAAGGAGTATGAATCCAATTATTCCAACGTTATACGAACTACCAAAAATCCACAAGGACACTAAGGCCCCACCGGGAAGACCTATAGTTTCCTCGATTGGAAGTCTCACCGAAAATATGTCAATCTTTATAGATCATTTTCTATTTGAGTCAGTTCTATCTTTGGAATCCTACATTAGGGACACTAAAGACTTTATCTCACAAATTGAGCAAATTAAGTGGGAACCGGAATATACATTGATGGTTCTAGACATCACGAGCCTATATACGAGTATTGAACACTCACAGGGTCAGAAGGCAGTAGAATATTTCTGCAAGAAAAGAGCCTTGAAATTTGCAGGTCATAGTACAATGCTGCTAGAAATGACTGAATTCTGTTTGCTGAACAATATCTTCCTCTTTCAGGGGGACCTGTATAGACAGGTCTCAAGCACAGCGATGGGCACCTGCTTCGCCCCCAGCTACGCGAATTTATTCGTTGGCTGGTGGGAGGAGCAGGTGGCCTGGTCCGCAGGTAACACAGCATGGACAGCGAAAATTGTTACTTGGTTTCGTTACATAGACAATCTCTTCCTGGTGTGGAAGGGATCCGTGGAGAATGCAAAACAATACATGGAACATCTGAATGATAATAACATTAATCTACGATTCTCGGGCGAGATTAGCTCAGTGGCAGTGAGCTATCTCGACCTCAGGGTCGAAATTAAGAATAACAAAATCTCCACCTCCCTGTACTGAAAACCAACCGCTGGTAACAGCATTTTACATGCGGATAGTGGACACCCAATGAAACTAAAACAAAGCATTCCCTACAGCGAATTACTACGCCTAAAACGGAACTGTTCCAGAGAGGAAGATTTTCAAAAGGCGGCAGAGGAAAGCATAGAAAGATTCCTAGCCAGGGGCTAAGATCTAAAACATTTGAAAAACACACTCAAGAAGGTGACAAGAATACCCAGAGAACATTTATTGCGGAAAAATAAAGAGGACAAACAAAATGAAGACAAGTTCCGCATGATTACAACTTTCTCTGAAGATGCAAATTTCCTAAAAAAGACACTGCAAAAAAACTGGCATATACTAAGAACTGACCCGATTATTGGAATGGATATCTCACCTAGACCTCTAGTGACATTTAAGAAAGCAAAATCTTTAAAAGACAAACTGGTCCACAGTCATTTGGACCCAGTACCACCTAAATCGAACTCTCTTGCGGCAATGAAAGGTTTCTTCCCTTGTGGAAGATGCAAGGCGTGCGCACACAGCAAAAGAGTTCTGGGCTATGAAGTTCCAGGTTTGAAAGACAGAAGACCTATAAATAAGTTCATAGCATGCCAAACCACACATGTGGTTTACTGCTTGATGTGTCCGTGCAAGTTGAAATATATAGGTAGCACGATAAACGCGGTAAAACTGAGAATATTGAAGCACATGCGTGCCATCGCCAATAAAGATCTGACATATCCGGTGGCAAAACATTTCGCAATCAAACATCAAAGTAACAGAGACTTGCTCCAATATTTTGGACTGGACCATATCCCGACACACATAAGAGGCGGAGATATGACATTGAAATTAAGAAGATTGGAATCCAGGTTTATCATCGAGAACTTGCAGTCCACCTAGGAAATTAATCCATCCCCTATCTGAGAGAAGCCTTATGAAATTAATATGGAATGAACAATTAATCTTGAACTACTTTTATGATATGCCGATACACGGCGTAATAAAAGAGGACAACAGGCGGCTCCAACACATGGAACCGCCAAACGCTGATCCACGGCAAGATTGTTGATTGAATGTGCAAAGTAATATTTAATTACTGTTCTGTTGTATATAATAATATTATTATTACGAAACATTGAAGACAATAACTAGACATTGCTTATATAAATAACAATGTCAAAATTTGCACATTCTAAGATGGCGCCTATCAAACATTCGGGGCGACCAGTCCTACCTCTATTTCTGTACTTCATGACTGAGAGTGTTTTTAATAAATACATGCTTTCCGGGTTCACAATCTGTGAACACACTGAGGAAGGGACTACCCGAAACGCGTCTGTGCGAGCGTTGAAAGAATAAAGAAAACTAATGACAACTATCCCGCGAGTGCCGTGCTTCTTTCCCGGCTGGGAGAGGGGAGTCTAGGAGCATTGATATTAACACGGAGCACCACCGTGTTCTCGGCACTCGCCTACGAGTGCCCCGTTGCTGACAAGGTGCACTAGGAGCGATTTTATATATATATATATATATATATATATATATATACATACATACATACATACATACATACATACATCCAGGGCGATTCTTTGTTCCCGGCTCCTTGGCGCTGCTCACAAAGGTGCGTTGCTTACGCTGTTGAACCAGACCATACACACTGTTTGAAAAAAGAAGGGTGCATACACAAACAAAAAAATAAATGACTTAAGGTGCAAATGTCCAGATACAGACTAACAGTCAAAAATTTTATTGATGCCTCTGTAAAAAAAGAACGATACAATGGAACTAAATGGGTTCGAAATGGAATCTATGTATTTGGCGTTCAATAATGGAAAATAGCCTTGAGGCAACTGCCAGATGTAATTAATGTATCTTCCTCAAAGTTTGAGCGTTTTGGTGCGATTATACTCGTAGAGAATTGTTAAGTTTGGGAACTACAAAGCCCAAAAATCAGTGGGGTAGGTATCGATAGCAAATAGGAAATCGTCGCAATCAGGGTTTCCTGTTAGTATTAGCTTAAAAAATGAAAAAATCATGTGACAAATGAACCGTGAACAAGGTATACGAGGATACTGGAATGCGCGGGTTTTTTTTCTGTGCTGGTGTGTATAAATGGATTCAAGAATAAATTACCCTTTAAAGAACACTGCTGATGTGCGGCTTAATCGTTTTCATTTAGAGGCTTTGTGGATATATATAGCAGCCTAATGAGTGAATAAAACTTATTTGGGATCATCAATTTCACGGAGTCAGTGCCTTACTTGCATGCTGAAGTTTGGAGTGTTCCTGATATATATATATATATCTCAATATTTATTTCAAATAAATAATTCAGCCCGCCTAGGTCGAGAGAAGCAACACCGTAAGATCCCAAGCGGGCCGCCTGCTGTTTTATATTGACTGCGGGAGGAACAGGAGTAGCGGCCTGTAAAGAGAACTGTGTTTCCTTGTTTTAAAGCACTATTTAAAGAACTTTGAAAACCAGTGATGGCTACAAACAGACCCACCTGGGTAAGGAACTACCAGCCCCATCATGCTTTGCGGGCATTGTGATTTGCCAGCCCACTTGGGGTGTGATTTGCCCACTTGGGGCGTGACTTGTATAAATGGAGGGAAAATGCTGGCAGTAATGTTTGGCCGTCCTGGAGAGTAGTTGCCTTTGAAGAAGGGAGCAAGCCTGAAATGCATTGCATTAAACTGCTGGTCAGTGTGTTTTAAAAATTCAGTTCCTGAGTCTACTTTCTTCCTGGGAGTGCATCTCACAAGATGGCAAACCTTTTCAAATGAATAATTCGGCCCGCCTAGGTCAAGAGAAGCACCACCGCAAGATCCCAAGCGAGGCCGCCTGCTGTTTTATATTGACTGCGGGTGGAACAGGAGGAGCGGCCTGTAAAGAGAACTGTGTTTCCTTGTTTTAAAGCACCATTTAAAGAACTTTAAAAAACCAGAGATGGCTACAAACAGACCCACCTAGGGAAGAAACCAGCCCCATCAGCCTTGCGGGCAATGTGATTTGCCAGCCCACGTGGGGCGTGACTTGTATAAATGGAGGGAAAATGCTGGCAGTAATGTTTGGCCGTCCTGGAGAGTAGTTGGCTTTGACGAAGGGAGAAAGCCTGAAACGCGTCACATTAAACTGCTGGTCAGTGTGCTTTAATAATTCAGTTCCTGAGTCTGCTCACTTCCTGGGAGTGCATCTCACAAGATGATATATATATATATATATATATATATATATATATATATATATATATATATATATATATATACATACATACACAGACACACACACACACACACTCTCTTTCTCTCTCTCTCACACACTTTTTCTCCGCCATCACGGTGACCGTGATGAAGGAGAAATCGGAAATGCGTTGTTGATTGTCATTAAATTGGATATTTATGCAGCACCCTGGGAGTCTGGTTTCCTTTACGGACGAGGAGGGGGTACTTTTTAAAATTGGTACCACCTCTTTCAACCTCTAGCTTTCTTTCATCTTTCAGTTAGTGGCTTGAGGCTTTCTCAATCACTTCTTAGTTCAGCCTAGTAGAGAATTAATTGCTCATCTAATGCCATTGGCTGTTTGCATGTATCCTTACACCTTCCCTCAAGTTCTTGCATTGAACTACGCCAGGAACTACTTTACAATAGCCCTCTCTCCGCCTCTGATGCTTTCTTCTGTGCGTCTTGCTCCAGTGTGCAAACGCTGCCTACATTAGCACGTTAAACCCACACTTGCCTTTGACACTGCTTGTTTCCTCTATATAGTAGTCCAGTTGATGCTCAATGTGTCCAGTGTCATAAAAAGACAGAATGGTTAGTCATTTAGGAGTCTGCTACTGTCCACATTGCCCAGAGATACCCGGGCATGTCATTTGTAGAAGTAAGGAAAAGATAAACCACAAGGGCCAAAAAAGTGTCTCACTCTGTGGTGGACCTGGAGCCAGGCAGAGGACAGTAGTCTAACAACTTAGGGCTACTGGAAATGTCCATGAATCTACTTTTGTTCGTAGGAGAGGGTGCCTCTCACAATTGGCCCCTTTGGAGAACTCTGCTGAGCAAAAGCAGAGCATTGCAACTGGGAAGTAGATCTAGCAGAAGTACTTGAAGGTGGTCTGAACTGCACATCACTGCTGCCAAGATCAATGAGAGTTAGATGATCGCACCACAAGACCTACTAAAATTAAAGTTGTAAAGAAAACAAATGTGATGCCATAAGGTACTGTCTCAACCTAAACAAAAGGGAGGCATTATGCTTCAGCTGATG